>NC_132929.1:45082500-45747500 GCF_047675955.1 Chlorocebus sabaeus | reverse complement strand
TTGCCTTGATGTTGATGGCTGTTTACTGATGAAGGTGGTGGTGGCTGAAGGTTGTGGTGACTGTGGCAATTTCTTAAAAGAAGACAATAATAAAGTTTACTGCATTGATTGCCTTTTTTTCATGAAAGTTGTCTGTGTAGCACACAATGCTGCTCGGTAGCATTTTATCCACAGTAGAACTTCTTTCAAAATTGAAGTCAATAATCTCCAACCCTGCCACTGTTTTATCAACTTAGTTTATGTAATATAATAAATCCTTTGTTGTAATTTCAATAATGTTCACAGCGTCTTCACGAGGAGTGGATTCCAGCCCAAGAAACCATTTTCTTTGCTCCTCCATTAGCAGCAAGTCCTCATCTGTTAAGTTTGATCATGAGACTGTAGCAGTTTAGAGCCATCTCCAACCTCCACCTCTAATTCTGGTTCTCTTGTTCTTTCCAGCATATCCATAGTGACTTCCTCCACCCAAAAACTTGAATCCCTCAAAGTCATCCATGAGGGTTAGAATCAACTTCTTCCAAACCCCTGTTCATGTTGATATTTTGACTTTTCTTCCTATGAATCACAAATGATGTTCTTAATGGTATCTAGAATGTGAATCATTTCCAGAAGGTTTTCAATGTACTTTGCCCAGTTCCATCAGGAATCACTATTTATGGCAGCTATAAGCTTATGAAATGTGTTTCTTAAGTAACAAGACTTGAAAGTTGACATTACTCCTTAATCTATGGGCTGTAGAATGGATGTTGTGTTAGCAGGCATGAAAACAACATTCACCTTGTATATCTCTATCAAAGCCCTTGGGTGACTAGGTGCATTATCAATGAGCAGTAATATTTTAAAGGAAATATATATATTTTTCTGAACAGTTGCTATCAACAGTGGGCTTAAAATATTCAGTAAACCATGGTGTAAACAGATGTGCTGTCATCCAAGCTTTGTTCATTGGTAGAGCACAGACAGAGTAGATTTAGCATCATTATTAAGGACCTTAGGATTTTTGGAATGGTGAATAAGCATCGGCTTCAACTTAAATTTACCAGTTGCATTAGCCCCTATCAAGAGGGTCAGCTGGTGCTTTGAAGCATGGAAGCCAGGCATTGACTCCTCCTCCGTAACTTCTTCTAGATGGCATCTTCTTCCAATGTTTCATCTACACTGCAAAGCTATTGTTTAGTATAGCAACATTCATTAATGATCTTAGCTAGATCTTCTGGATAGCTTGGGGCAGCTTCTCCAACAGCACTTCCTGCTTCACCTTGTACTTTTATGTAATGAAATTGGCTTCTTTTCTTAAATCTAATACACCTATCTCTTCTAGCTTCCAATTTTTCTTCTACAGCTTCCTCACCTCTCAGCCTTCACAGAATTGACGAATTAGGGCCTTGCTGTGGACTAAGCTGTGGCTTAAGGGAATGTTGTGGCTGGTTTGATTTCCTATCCAGACCACTCAAACTATCCATATATTAGCAATAAGGCTGTTATGCTTTCTTATCTGCTTTCTTTCACTGAAGTAGCACTTTTAACTTTCTTCAAGACCTTTTCCTTTGCATTCACAACTTGGCTAACTGTTCAGCCCAAAAGGCTTAGCCTTCAGCCTATCTCAGCTTTTGACATACCTTCCTCACCAAGCCTAATCATTTCTAACTTTTGATTTAAAGTGAGAGATGTGTAGCTCTTCCTTTCACTTGAACACTTAGAGGGCATTGTAGGGTTATTAAATGGCCTAACTTACATATTTTTGTGTCTCAAAGAATAGGGAGGCCAAGGAGAGGGAGAGAGATGGGGGAAAGGCTAGTGGGTGGTGCAGTCAGAATACACACAACATTTCTTAACTTCACCATCTTACATAGGTGAGGTTTGTGGCATTCCAAATCAATTGCAATAGTAACATCAAAGATCACTGAACACAGATTATCATAACAGATATAACAGTACTGGAAAAGTTTGAAATATTATAAGAATTATTAAATTGTGACATAGAATCAGGAAGCAAGCACATGCTGTTGGAAAAATGGTGTCAACAGACTTAGTGGATACACGGTTGCTACAAACCTTCAATTTGCAAAAGGCATATTATCTGTAAAGTGTGGCTTGGAAGGAAGTTTTCAGAATTAAGAATTTGGAGGCAGAAGGTGAAGTGTTCTGGGAGTTTTCCGAAGGGTACCAGGAAGCACCCTCTCCCACAGAGCGCCATCTAGCACAGGCCTGCTGCCCTCCCGCCCTTCCCTCTTCCATTCGTTGACTTTTGGACTGATTTTAATTTTCATTATTTTTTTCTTCTGGGAGAGAGTCTCGCTCTGTTATCCAGGCTGGAGTGCAGTGGTACCATCTTGGCTCACTGTAATCACCACCTCCTGGGTTCAAGCCATCCTTGTGCCTCAGCCTCCCAAGTAGCTGGGATTATAGGTGCATGCCACCACACCTGGCTAGTGTTTGTATTTTTAGCAGAGATGGAGTTTCACTACGTTGGCCAAACTTGTCTCAAACGGTCCTCAAGTGATCCGCCCACCTTGGCCTCCGAAAGTGCTAGGATTACAGGCCTGAGCCACCACACCACATCTGACCTGGACTGATTTTTAAAACTGTGGCAAAATATACATAAGATTGATCATTTTAACCGTTTTAAGTGTATAGCTCAGCAGCATTAAAAACGTTTACATTGCTGTGATTCCATCACCACCATCCAGCTCCAGAAATTTCTCATCTTTCCAAATGGAAACTCTGTACCCATTAAGCATTAGGTTGGTACCAACCGAATACTAACTTCCCAGCCCTTCTCCCCGCAGCCCCTGGTAACCAATGTTCTGTGTTCTGTATCTGTGAATTTGCCTACTCTAGACACTTCATGTAAGTGGGATTTGTTGTATAATGTTTGTTCTTTTGTGACTGGTTTATTTCATAAGCGTAATGCCTTCAAGGTTTGTTTGTATTCTCTCCTTTAATATGTATTGTACATCTGTCCTATGCCAGGTCTACACCTTGGCTTAGGTACACCAAGGAGGTGAGATATAGGGCAGGTAGGTAAACACCATCAGCTGAGACATCCATTACTGAGTTCATACTAACAGAGATGAGCCTATCACAGGCTTCTCAAGCTCATGATTAACAAAGAGGAAAAGAGACAGAAGGGAAGATTAGGTTGAATAGAGAGAGTGAAGAAAGCTGTTACCATTGACTAGGGAGAGGAAGGCTTGGGTGGGATGGAATGGAGATTAATTTGGTTTATCAAGACGTCCTAGGTACCTTCAGGAATGATGGGTGGTTAGGGGATGGTGGTGTAAAATCTTGCTTAGCATCAAAAGATGTCATGGTGGAAAGGGGCTTAGAAATAGGTGACTACAGTCTCATTATGCAAGATTCAAAGATGCAATGCACAATTCTTACTTCGACATCTACGAAACAATCCTAGTGTCTTTTCTAGAGGTTTCCACTGCTCTCAGTTGGCATGGATCCTTTTCATGCTTTTTCTCTGCTTTTCCATATATGCATATGGACACATAGACATCTATATGTTTCTCTCTGTGTGGGGGTTTGTGCATGCTTTGACCTAAATGGAATGATACTGTGTGTGAGTGTTTTTGCAACTTTACATTTTCACCAAATGGCATATCCTGAGATCACATCGTAGAGGTGCTTATAAAGCTACTTTGCTCTTTTTAATGGGCCCATGTTGTGAACATTAGTTTGGATGTTGGTTTGGCTGCTTTCACAAAGACCAAATTACAGAAGCTTGCACAAGGTAGGAGGTGGCTTCCATGTAAGTGTTGGAGCAGGCAGTGATCAGATGGATAGGCAGCTCTGATGACTCCACTGCATCATCCAGAGCCAGGCTCCTCCTCCCTTGTTGCTTTGTCATCTCTTAGGGTGTTGTCCCCATTTGCATGACAGAAACTAGCTCCTCACCCTCAGAAAGGGAAGCTTTTCCCAGGCCCTGGAAAAGAGGAAAGAGGAAATGGAGGGCAAGTGTCTTCCTGTCAGGGTGTGACCCAGAAGATGCAGCCATCACTCTGCTTACAACTCATTGGCTACTCTTATGGCTGCAAGGGAGGCTGGGAAATGTCGTTTCCAGCTGCACATTTACAGGCCCAGCTCTTCCTAAAAGCCAGGAAAAATTAACATCAGGATCACAGCCCCTCCCACCGTGTGTATGCATCCTCATTTACTAAGCCATTTTTCTATTGGTGGATCTTTAGATTGTTTCTTACTTTCCGCTATGGCAAGCCTCACTGCAGTGACTGTCCTCATTTGTGCTGTTTTTGGGTGCACAAGAGTTTCCGAGACATCTGAGGCCCAAGGAGATGCAGCAACTTGTCTTGATTCACAGGTTCTTTAGGAAGGGTGTGGGGGGATAACTGGGACTTTTGATTCCCACTCCCAGGATTCTAATAGGACCATACTTTCTCTCTCTGGAGGAGGAGTGTTGTTTGCTCCTATACGGTACTGGAAAGAGCTATTTCTCAAACTTTCATTTGTGCACGAATCACCTGGGGGGGGTCTCATGAACATGCAGACTGTGATTCAGTAGATCTAGGGTGGTGCCCCCGATTCTTCTTCCTAAAGAGCTTCCAGGCAGTGCAGATGTTGCTGGACTCTAGACCACACTCCGAAGAGCAAGGTTACTTCCCTTAATTCCTCTTCTCACCAGAGAAAGACAACACCTTTGGGCAGAAGTTTCTTAACCCACTGACATCAAAAAGTAGACCACAGGAGGAAATTCTCTGTCAAATGATGCCTAGACCCCAAGGACTGGGTGATGTTAGAATTCAGCAGTTCTTTCTTATTTGCGGCAACCCTCTTTGATGACATGACCCTTTTCTCTGGTCCTGTGTCATCAGTCCAGGGCAATGGTTTCCAACCTTGTCTCTGGTATCACCACCCTTACGATATGTTAAAATCATCTACGCGATCACGATGGGTTAAAGTAGGTAGCCGCAGGGCTCTTCTAGTTTACCCTTGCTGCTGTAACAAATAATCACAGACTTGTTGGCTTAACACAACACAAATGGATTCTCCTGTAGTTCTGGAGGTCAGAAGCCTGAAACAGCTTTCACTAGACTGAAGTTGAAGTGTCGTCTGTACTCCTTTCTGGAGACTCCAGGGAAGAAAGCATTTCCTTACTTGTTCCAGCTTCTAGAGGCTGCCCACATTCCTTGGAGTGTGACCCTTCCTCCATCTTCAAAGCCAGCAACCTCTCTCTGTCGCTGACTCTGACCCTCCTGCCTCCCCTTTTCCCTTATAAGGACACTTGTGGTTATGTTGGACCCACCTGGATGGTCCAGGATAGTCTCCCATCTCAAGATCCTTAACTGAACCACATCTGCAAAGTCCTGTTTATCACGCAACGTAGCATAGGCACAAAGTACTATGATGTCCACGATGGCCACGACTGCCTTCCACAGACAGAAAGTCCACAGCCCTGCCCACTAGGCCTTCCCTCTGCCTCCCTGAGGTGGATCCTGAAGCCCTTCTGAGGGGCCCCCAGGCAACCGGCTCTGCAAGTGACTTCACAAGGAGCCCCTGAGGAGATATATATATGTGTGTGTGTGTGTGTGTGTGTGTATTTGAGACAGAGTTTTGCTGTTGTCACCTAGACTGGAGTGTGCAATGGTATGATCTTGGCTTACTGCAACATCTGCCCCCCGGGTTCAGGTGATTCTCCTGCCTCAGTCTCCCAAGTAACTGGGATTGCAGGCACGTGCCACCACGCTCAGCTAATTTTTGTATTATTAGTAGAGACGGGGTTTCACCATGTTGATCAGGCTTGTCTTGAACTACTGACCTCAGGTGATCTGTTCTCCTTGGCCTCCCAAAGTGCTGGTATTACAGGCGTGAGCCACCACACCTGGCCTCCCTAAGGATATTCTAATGGGTCACTGGCTGCCGTGTTGAGGCTACTGACCAGAGATGGGCCAGCCCTCAGGCCTGTTGGGCCCTGAGGCAGAGCTCAATGGACTCCAGGCACATTCTGGGAGCTGCTGAAGCCGTTGGAAAAAATTAGGTCAATTCACCAGTCTGAGCTTGTTTTGTCCACCACTGCCCCACCAACGTGTGTGTGTGTGTGTGTGTGTGTGTGTGTGAAGAGAAAGCAGAGATTCCAGCAGGTCTACGGCTTTTTGCACACTTGTTTCTTTGTTTTCACCTGTTTGATTATTATTTTTAGCACCCAGATTACCTAAGAGGAAGGGAGGAATTGGAGGAGAGGGGAGAAGGTGGGAAGGAGAGAGCTACCCCAGGTCTGTTGTTCCATGTTGTGCCCATCCTTGCAGGGCCTTAGGCAGTGGCAGATTGTGGTCTGGCTTGCTCAGGTTCTGGTATGGACTTTTCTGGGCCCCAGAGCCCAGAAAAGTGCTTCCAGGCGCATGGGATTGAGTTCTCAGTCCACAGGAATAGAGCAGAGTGACTCGTGTGGTGGGAAAGCCCTCCCAGCAGGGGCCAGGCCACTGAGAAGTAGGAGTCCCTGAGAAGGTGCCCTGGAGCTGGCTGTGAGCTCCCCTGCGTGTGAAGCCTTCCCCAGCCATTCCACCTGCCTGGAGATGCCTGTCTCCCCTGAGTGAGGCAAGGGCAATGCAGTTCTCAGCTGCACCATTTAGTAGCAGAGTTCTTGGTCAAGATACTTAATGTTTCTGGGCTTCAGTTTTTAAATGTGTAAAATGGGGATGTATCTATGACATGTGATTTTTGTTTTGTTTCGTTTGAGCATTACATGAGATAATACATATTTAGAAAAACCAGAACAGTGCCTGATCCACAGAAAGCATCCAATAAGTATGCATTATTATGATTATTGTGCATAGGACATTCAGTGTGGGAGTGGGGCCTCTCCGGGTGTTGTAGGAGAAAGGGTGCTGACTGGGAAGATGAAAGACCTGCATTGCCTCACGGCATGGGCTGCTGTGGTCACATCTATTCTCGAATCCAGTCCTCAGTTCCTGTGCCTGTGAAATGGGAATACTTACCTGGCCAGGTGAGTACTGAATGGTACCCAGAGGAATCAAATGCAACAGGGAAGGCATCCTTTTGCATATAAAGGGCTCTGAACATAAAATGGAGGCTGAAGATGGTGATGACGCACTTCTCCCCTCCCCGCTCCTATCAGCAAACTTCCTCTGTGGTTGGGAAAGGTGCCTTTTTCATCACTTCTCCTCCAGTTACAGCAGCAGCTTGAGGTCTGCAGGTTTTGCTGCCAAGCGTGCTGAAGCCCAGGTGTGTGAGCTGAGGGCTGGCGTCTGTCTTGGGGGAGCATTCGGACATGTGCTTGGCCACGTGGAGACAGGTCGAGGGAGCAGTGATGTGTCAATAGGTCAGGAAAGGAAAGATGCGCAAAGCCATTCAGGCGACACCACTCTTGACAAGGACAGCAGGAGGGGCTGTCAGGGTGGGGTTAGGTCAGAAGGGTCAGTTTGAAGTGCGTCGTAAACCCTCACCATTTGGACACACACACTCCACCAAAAGTGTTCAACCAAGTTGCTATCTCTGACGTCAGCCCAAAGGGCCCTGGTTGATCAAATGCTGGGCTTTATAAATGAGGAAACTGAAGCTTGGATAAGGTAATGACCTACCTGTGTCCACATACTGTGCTAGAGACAGAGGTCAGATCTCCTGAGCCCCAATACACTGGGGTGCTTTTGTTTTGGTTTGGTTTGTTTTTGGTTTTGGTTTTTTTTCCCTAGCATTTTGTATTTCTTGGCTACCCTTGACGCCCACAGTTTGCAAGGCAACCTACATAAAGGACTTTCTTGGGGAGCAGAGCAATCCTTATGTGGCTGGGGCAAGAGGGGCCTTCAGCCATGAGGAGCCCCTGTGCCACTGTGAACTGACCTTGCTGGCGACTCCCTGACATGCCACTGGGCACTGCCGCTTGCCCTCCAGTGTCCTGTGGCGCTGGTCTGAGCTCTGTGGTTGGGGCTGCCTGTGAGGGTCCGGTCTCCCAGCCAGGTGACTGGCAACTGGCATGGCTCATGTCTCATGCCTCAGCTTGTGTGAGAAGGGGCCATGACTCTTACAGCAAGGCAGAGTGTTTCCTCACTGCCCGGTAACTGACATGGCCACAGCCCGGAGAGTCTGGGATGCTTTGCAGCCCTCCAGCCCCCGAGTGCACGCTGCATGCCTGCCTGGGTTGAGTCCTGGCCTTGCCACGTGGGCCACCACTATCCCGAGGCCTCAGCTCGTGACTCTTTTGTGCCAACAACATCACTTCTCCACTAGCCTGGTGCTGGGCTGAGGAGCTTAAAACAAGTCTCAGTGGCAATGTGTCCAAAAGGGATGTGTGACAAATTGTACCACAGTATGTCATGTTGACATTGACTGACAAGGGCTGTGGTAGGTGACAGAACTCACAGCCACCGCAGAGCCTGGGATCACATGCAGAGCCATGTGCACATCGTCCAACAAGGGCAGCAGTGCCTGCAACCGGGCCACGAACCACACTGTGGGGACCCAGACTCCTCTTGCCCA
Organism: Chlorocebus sabaeus; assembly: GCF_047675955.1. Lineage (NCBI taxonomy): Eukaryota > Metazoa > Chordata > Mammalia > Primates > Cercopithecidae > Chlorocebus > Chlorocebus sabaeus. The sequence goes on along the minus strand of NC_132929.1, from coordinate 45,739,043 downwards.
CAGTTTAGAGTCTGCCCAGCTCTAAGGTACCCAGTTTGCTGAGGGACGGGTGAAGGAGAAAACATGGGAAGAGGGTGGGATTAGGGAGAGGAGAAGGAAGACGAGAGAGAATTAGGAGAGGAGGCCTAGGAAAGCAAGCTCCCTGAGTCCCCAGCGATTGAGGGGCAGATTTGGGGAGAAGTCTGTCAAAGAGATGGAGATAAATTACTATAGTGATCCAAAGAGATCCAGACAGAGATGAGGAGACAGACAGAGACAGAGACAGAAGGAGAGAGCTGGGGTGTGAGAGGGAGAGAGAGACCCAGTGAGATGGAGGTGGAGGAGGAAGGAAAAAGGGCAGAGAGGCCCAAAGGGAGGGAGACAGGTGTTGTCCCGGAGGGTCAGAGTGGTTGGACACAGGGGCAGTCCTTTAACACTGCCCAAGAACAAAGCCCCCGGATGCAGCCAGCCTGGGCCACGGTCGTCGTCCCCCAGAGATGATCTGCATCCTCCTGCCAGGTGCTGCTGCAGCCAATTTAATGAACCCAGAAGGAGGTCCCTGCTGCCTCAAGATTGATTCAGGTCATTTGTCGGTAATTGTTCTGCCCAGCCCAGCCCAGGAGCAGTTAAGTGATTTAAAACCAGAGAGAGAGAAAGAAGAGAGAGGAGAGAGAGAGAGAGAGAGAGAGGAACCCAATGAGGAGACGCCCCAGGGTGATCTACCCCTAACCTCCATGACACTCTGAGAACCAGCACAGTCCTTGCCCACCTCCTGCTGTTTGTGAAGGCATCAGAGGCATTTGTGGACAATTCCTCAGGAATAAAAAGCCTCTTTATTCTGAGGCGTCTCTGGAGCACAAGAGTCCTCCTCAGACACCGCTGATGTGTTAAGGACTGAGAAGAGATTGTGACCTGCCCTGTCTGGTCCTCGTCACCACTGCACTGGGGGAAGGGGGTGACACTACCTGGGGTGTCATCCCAATTCTGGCCCTGCCTCCAGGAGCAATGGAGCTCTCTCTCACTTCAAGTCTCAGTTTTCCCATCTGTCCCAGGAGGAGCTCAGGCCAGGGGTGAAGCCCCTGTGAGCTCTGCTCTGAAGCTCTGCAGGGTCTGCGCGTGGCGGGTGAGCCAGGGATCCTCAGGGTTAACTGAAGGGCAGGTGAGTGTTGAGGTCTACAGGGCTGGGGCTCCCCTCCAGAAGGCCTACCTCCCCTGGCACTCTGGCCCCCTTTCCTTGAATCTTCAGCTGAACTAAGTAATTGCAGAACCACAGAGCTGGAAGAGGTTGACTTCAGGGGTCACTAGCTAAATGGGTTACATGTTCTGAGCAGGTCAAGACTGACAGTGTGGCCTCTGAAACCAGACACCCTTGAATCTGAATCTCAGCTCTGCCATTTCCGACCTGTGTGACCTCAGGCAATTGATTCAACCTCTTACAGTCTCAGCTTTCTCATCTGTAAATGGGGATAATAATAGTGCTTAAATCATAAGGTGGTCATGAGGATTCAATGAGATAATGCAAACAAAGAGCTTAACACAGCACGAGGCACACGGAAAGGTCTCAGTAAATGTTTTCTGTTACAACGGCTAATATATAGGTGTAAGTATCTGCACATATTCAGACAAATCAACAAATATCCGTTTACATGGACACAGCATGTCACAAAGTCTGAGCGATCATGGAGGCACCCAGCAAAAGCAGACATTTGCTTTTACCCTCTCTCATCCTATTCCTCTCTCCAGAAGTGCTGGCTGTTGAGTTGTATTTTTCCAGACTATTTTATAGGCATGTATATACACGTGTTAATATAGAAACCCACAGTTTGTGTCATGTTTACAAATAGTGTATGTATTGTTCTATAATCTGATCTTTTTTTTTTTTTTTTTTGGCTTAACAATATGTCTTTGCAGATATCTTCATTTTTTTTTCCATATAGATTTATATCCTATTAAAAGAAAACTTCCGGCTGGGCATGGTGGCTCACGCCTATAATCCCAGCATGGTGGGCGGATCATGAGGTCAGGAGATTGAGACCATCCTGGCTAACAAGGTGAAACCCCGTCTCTACTAAAAATACAAAAAACTAGTCGGACGTGTTGGCGGGTGCCTGTAGTCCCAGCTGCTCACGGGGGCTGAGGCAGGAGGATGGCGTGAACCTAGGAGACGGAGCTTGCAGTGAGCCGAGATGGCGCCACTGCACTCCAGCCTGGACGACAGAGTGAGACTCCGTCTCAAATTAAAAAAGAAAAGAAAAGAAAAAGAAAACTTCTATGGAGTGCTCTACAATGTGACTGTATCAATTTAACTTCCCTCTGTTGATGAACATTTGATTTGCTTTTTCTTTCTTTTTTGTTATAGCAATATAGCAATGAACATCTTAGACATATTGCTTTGGGTGCGTGTGCAAGTATTTCTTTACAGTGGCTACTCAAAAATTTGAGTTGAAGGGTATGGACATGTTTAAATATGACAGTTCATGCCTAGTTGCCCTCCAACAATGACATTCCAATATACAGCTGTCAGCTACACTTAAGAAAACCATTTCTTCGATCTCTCTCCAACACCAAATACGTTCCTCTTCCCTCCCCCCAATTTTTGCCAATCCCATGGGTGATACACAAAATCCCATGTCTTCTTTAATTTTCATACTCTAGCTACTTTTGAGCATGCACGTCTTCCCATGGTTTATTGGCCCTTTCTTTTTCTGTGAATGTCCCTTCAACATTCTTTTCTCATTTTTCTACTGGATTATTTGTGTAATTTTTTCCTTGATCTGAACTGGGATTTATATATGTGGGATATTATTTCTTTGTCTTTTATTCATATGACAAACATTTTCTCCTAGTCTGTCTCTTGTCTTTATGTTGTCCTTTGTCATTTTTATACAGCCAAACTTATAAGTGGCCAGTGAGTCCTGAGTCTTTCAATACAGCTCCAAGGCTATATTTTCGTCTAATACTTTTTTTGTTATATTTATTATATTTGGGTTTTTAACCCATTTGGAAATGTTTATGGGGCATGGTGTGAGGTAAGAAACCTAACTTTACTTTTTTGCCCCAGGGATTACTTTGTTTTTCCAGCACCACTTACGGAGTGGTCTATACTTTTCTCACTAATACGGATTGACACCTTTATCATAGAATCGAATGCCCTTTACAAGTGGATTGTAAACTGGCAGCCCTCAGTCCAGACCTAACTCACATTTTTTTCATATTAATTGTGTTCATTATTTTGAATAATAAAATTATGTGTTTCAAGTGTTAAAAGGTGCAGAAAAAGTCCAGCAGAGACCTGATGGCTCTTCATCCAAATCTGCCCTCCTTTCTTGCTGGGTACCACCCAGGCTTCCTTGTGACTGTGGTCATGTGACTCAGTTGAAGCCAACAGAAGGTGAGCAGAGATCTGTGCTCTTCTAGGCCTGGCCAGTCAAGAGCACCCCCACACACCATGCTTCTCCAGCTCTGTGCCTTTCCCCATGGGTTAGAACAGTGGTGAGGATGCTTCAAAGTCTCCTGTTAAAAATGGGAGAGCACCATCAGGTGGGGCCCCTGAATAATCCTGTTTATAGAAAATGCCCCCTCTGGATTATCTGATGATCCAGAAAACAACTTCTACGGAATTGAACCAGGAGATATGGGAGTCTACTTGTTACAGCAACTCAGTTTATTTTTACTAATGCACGCTCTGAGCAGAAGGTTCCTCTCCTCTGTTTCTAGCCTTCTAGTGTTCCTTCCTAGAGGCAATTCATGTTGTTAACCTCTTGTTTATACTTCCAGAGATATTCTAGGCATTCACAATTACATATATGCATATGTATACGTATGTGTTTTTTAAACTAATCATACAAATAGTAGCCCACTATCCATATTATTCTGTACCTCATTTTTTTTTTCCATTGACAGTATGGAAGACCTTTCCATATTAGCATACACAGAGCTTCCTTGTTTAAAGGCTGCATGATATTCCAGTGCCCAGTACTCTATTGTATGGAGATGCTATCGTTTATTTAATCAGCTGCCTACGGATGGATATTTGGGTTGTTTCCAGTCTTTTCTTACTATAAACAACACTGCAGAGAGCAACCTTGTGTAACCTGTTTTGCATCTGTCTGAGTGTATCTGTAGGATAAATTCCTAGAAGTGGGATTTGTGGGTCAAGCAGTATAAACATTTATGATTTCGATAGCATTATTCAACTACCTGCCCTAAGTTATACGCCCATGGCAATCTATGGGAGGGCCTGTTCTCTTGCACTCTCACCAACACAGTGAGGCATGAAAATGTTCACTCTTGCCAACTTAACAGAAGAAAACTGGTATCTCATTTGTAGTTTTAATTTGCATTTTTCATATTATGAGGAAGGATGAGCATCCTTTAGTGAATTTCTATTCACATTCTTTGCCAATTTTTCTCTTGGGTTGTGTTTTTCTGAAAGGGCTCTTTATATATTAGGTTATTAGCCCTTTGTCTATTACATGAAATACAAGTTTTTTTTCTTTTTTTTCTTTTGACCAGATTGTCACTGATTTTTTTGTCTTTAGTTGTGGTGGCTTTTGCCATGACAATAATTTTTTATGATCAAATAGATCAATTTTTTATGGCTTTTGATTATTCTTTTAATATTTAGAAAGTATTAAAATTAAATAATTTTGATTTTTAAATCTGCAAAATTAAAAAATGTTCTCCAATGGTTTTTCTGTTGTTTTACAGGTTTTGTTATTAACATTTAAATTTTTGATTCACTTATTCAACTCCCTTATAAAATACTTATCAACCACACACTGTGTGCCAGACACTGTTCTAGGCACTGAGGATATAGCAGTGAACAAAAAGTCAAAACCCTCTGGCTTCATGGAGCTTATATTAGAGGGGTAAAGCAGGCTGTGGATGATATACAGTAAATGAATGATAGATTATGAGCATATTCTTAGTATAATTATTATGCTATATTATGCATAATAGGTTATTAGTATAATATGCTATTATTATATTATATATGCTAGATTGTTAGTATAATAGTATACTATTATATATATTAATATATTATTAATATAATATGCTACTATATATTTCTAGATTTGTATAATAATTATTATATAGATTATTAGTATATAAGATTAGATGGATATTATTTTTGTGTAAGGAGTAGTCATGGATCTAACTTTACTTTCTTTCTAGATATCTACCCATTTGTCCCCCATGATTTATTGAATAATTCACTCTCCCTTCTTGACTTTTCACCTTTACCATATCTTCCCTTATGTATTTGTGTCTATTTCTAGACTTTCCTTTTGACTGTGTCCATTTCTCTGTTTATTCATGTGCCAGCACCATGGTTTTAACTACTGAAGCTTTATACTATGTTTTACAATCTGATAAATTTAGTCTCCCCAGTCCTTTACTCTTTTTCAGAATTTTTCTATTATTGTTGGTTTATTTTTTCTGTATGCACTTTAGAGTCCCATGTCTATTTCTCCCAAGTTGCTATTAAGCATTACTCTAAAATTATAGATTAACTCAGGGAGAATCAACATCCTTATGACATCACGTGTTCCTATCCAAGAACATAGTATGCCTTTCCATTTGTTTAAATCTTCAGTTATGGCCTTCAGGAACATTTCAAGTTTCTTAATTTAGTTCTCACCCACTTATAGCATTTAGACATTTTTTTCCCATTAGCTAACAACATTGAAAAACTGACAGAATTTTTTTAAATCTGGATTTTTTTCTGCTTGTGAAAAACGGGAAGATCTGCCAGCACTGAGCCTGCATCCTGCCAGGCTACAGCTGATTGCCCACTTGATAGAGGCTCACCCTCGTAGCGAGCATGTGCTCCCAGATCACCGCAGCTTCTGGTCGTATGCCTGGCTCACCTTTGGTGCCACTGCTTGGCCCTTACCTTTGCGTTGCCACTTGGATTTGGGACCCTGATTCAGCAACTTCTACACTCTCATATATGTTCCCATTGTAAACACGTTGATTTGAATTCCAGCAACAAATTTGACAAATGTCATAATGTCTTTCTTTTGTTCCACAAATGTTTTACATAGTGATTTTTATGTTACTTTCTATATGGCCATAGGAAAACCCATAAGGGAATTTGGGCTAGATCAGGGTTTCCCAAATACTTACACTGTGAACCTGTAAGCTATGTATATTTTCTTATAAAAAGAACAGTAATGAGGAAAAGGAGGAGGTACGGGGGAAATGGATGGTAGGGAGCCTTAGAGAGGAATTAAGCTACAAAGGAAGAGAAAATGGGTAGAGAAAAATGGCGAGAGACCACACAATCTTGTCTTTCCCATCTGCAGACCAAGATTTGGGGGAAAAGTCAGAGTTGAATGATGGAGTAAGCTGCATTTGTGACTAGTGAGGGAGACTGCTCAATAAGCATCAATAAAAGACCATTGGGCTAGATGCAGTGATTCATGCCTATAATCTCAGCACTTTGGACGGCCAAAGTGAGCCCAAGAGTTTAAGGCCAGCCTAGGCAACATGGCAAAACTCTGTCTCTACAAAAATATTTTTAAAAATTAGCCAAGTGTTGTGGAATACACCTATAGTCCTAGCCCAGGAGGTTGAGGCTGCAGTGAGCCAGGATTGCACCACTGTACTCCAGCCTAGGCAACAGAGTGAGCCCCTGTTTCATAAATAAATAAATAAGCATTATTGACCTGCTGGGATCTCTACTGGTATGACAGGACTCTTTCTTAAATGATGACCAGTTTATATTTCAATGCTGACCAGTTTATACTTCAATCAATAAAGCTAATGAAAACAACTGCCTGCCAAATTTTCAGATGGCCTGAATTTGGGAGGGACAGTAAGCAGATTGGAGGAAAGACAGCACATACACAAACCAAGACAGTCTATGATTGAAGGGGCAAATTCAGTAAGATAAAATTTACTGAAAATAAGCATCAAGACCCATATTTGGGGCCCCCAAACCAACTATGGAAATCCTGGGTACATGTTCAAAATGGAGGCGGGGTGGGGGTGTAGTTAGACAGCTGTTAGCTCAGTACTGATACAGTTGACCGAGGGGGTGTGGTTGGGCAGCATTAAGAGAAGCACAGCATCCAAACATGGAAGCAGGGAGGCATGTGTGGTCCATGCTGTTCAGCTGACACCTGGAGGAGCCTGGCCCTGGGTCCTCCCCAGGGAGAAGTAGGGCAGCAGTGGAGGCCTGTTCCTGCAGCCGGCGCAGCCTCGGAGGGAGGCAGTTTCCTCAGGTTCGAGGTCAGAATTCTGAAACCTTTCCACCTAGAGAGCTGGTTTTACAGGGTCGAATTAATTAACTAATTAATTATTTTCAACAGATGCTAATTGAGCTGCACCCTGGGCTGTTCCTGGGCTAAGTGTTGGGACAATGCAGTGAACAAGACAAACAAGCCAGGTCCCCACGGAGTTGTGGTCTGGTGTGGATGGCAGCTATGAAACAAGAGCTGCCAAGCGCCACAACTTTTACAAAGATGTGCCGGGTGCTTTGGGGCATATGACAGGGATCTAGGCCTGGGTTCAGGATGAGCTTCCCTGAGATCATGATGAACGGGGTCTCCTATATCCATCATGGTTGGCTAGAGGGTCACAGGTAACCACCTTGAACTACATTGCTTTTATGAGAAAATTATCCTGTATTCAAATGTACTTTCACACCCAGCCCTGTAAGGATGCCGTTGGAGGCTGAAGGGTCATGCCTCTGGTGGTTGGCACAGACGGTGCTAGAAGGCAACAGTTCAAGGGCTTGGGTTAAACTTAGCTCTGCCACAAATATCTGTACAATTCAGGCCAATTATTTCCCCTCTCTGAGCCTCAGTTTCCTCATCTGTGGAAAGAGGTCCCTTAGACCTGTTGGATTTCTATTCTGTGGTTTGGGTACTTCACGTTAACCACCCACATCCGTGTGAGCACATTCCTACACCCGTGCTGGAGTCCATTCCCAGGCCCCTGTCCTATGGCCTCCCCATAGCTCCTTGTTTTCATTGACTCAATCAACCATTTACCAGCTCTGTGGTTTAAAGGGGCAGGACTCTGCATCTGCTGGCTCCAGGGACCCTTTGCCTAATTCTTAGGGAGCCACAGTGAGACTGAATACCCAGCCACAAATACCCAGAAGGAAAGTTCCTACATGATGATCCACAGGCCTATAGATGGAATGAACCAACTACACTAGACAAATTTATGGGATCTGGGGAGGAAGCTCCCCAGTGCACAGCCCACTCCTTCAGAATGGTTCACACCAATTAGCTGAGATGTGTCAGAGTCTACCCTGGATGTGGAAGGGCTGCCGACTCCCCAGCCTACTTGTTTCTAGGTCTGGTGCCCTTTGGAACCAACCATGACATACACTCACTGGATCCAGTAAGTGGGGGAGTCAACTGGCCCCAGCTTTCCCAGCAAACCTAGGGACAAATCTAGTAGGCAGAAGCCTGTCTGCCTACTCTTCTCATAACAGGTGTTGGTGAAGGGCCTGTTACCCTTTGAAGCGAAGGATACAAGGAAATTGACAGGCTTTCTCTTCATCCTATCCCAAGTGGAGGCAGTGAGATCTGCCAGATGCTCAAATCTCTTCCATCCATCTCCATGTCCCTTTCCAGCTACTGCCCTATTTTTCTCTTTCCTTGATACCAACATTTTGGTAGAGCTATGTGCAGAAAAAGCTCTCCACTTCTGCAGTCTACACTTCCTCCTTGACCTACCACCACCACCTAGCTTTACTCCCACTGAGACCGTGACACCACAGTCATCAACAACTTTCTGTAGCCAGATCCGTGGGAAACTTCTCTATTCTCATTCTCTTGGGCCACTCAGCTACATTTGACCCTGGTGGCACCTCCTCTGTTTCAAAACATTGCTTTTCTTGGTTTCTATGACCTTATTCCTTCTTGATTCTTATTCTACCTAACTGTTTGCTCTTCAATCTCTTTGCATAAGCTCCTTTTCTACAGACCCCTTCAACTCTGCTTTATATTATATCATTTTGTTATTGTGCATTTATGTTTTTATGTCTCATGAGTGGACTGCATTCATCTCAACCTCCCTGGCAATTAGCACAGGGATTCAGAATGTTCTAATTACTGAATGAATAGAGGGATGAATGAACACACAAATGGATATACTTAGCACTGCTCATGAAGTTTTGGCCAATGAAAGAGGGTGGAATGCAAGGCCAGTATTGAAGGTGACAACTCACTCACATGTGAAGTACTCAGGCACTTTCTTGACTAATGTGAAAAAACTTCCAGGAGGAGGTGGTGGAACCTGGGAGTGGAAAGGATGAAACCCAAATAGAACCAGGCTAGGATCGTGGCTCAGTTTTGTGGGCTCCTGATTCTTTTCAGAATCTCAGTTTCTTATCACGTCCAGTTTACCACAGTTAAGAAAGGAAAGGGAAAGATGGATGCAAAGAGGATCATCAGAGGAAAAAGATGATAAGATGAAGAAGAGGGGAGAAAAAGGTAGGCAGAGAAAGGGTCCTGAGAAATAGAATAAAGGAGGGAGAAAGTTGTCAGAAGTATGGATCACAGAGAAAAGCGTAAGACTTTGTGTTAAGACGTAGTGTACAGTGGAATGTGTTCATAAACTGTAGCTGTGACAACAAAAGTGCTTAATGGCATGTAAGGATTGTGAATGTTGTTGCCACTTGATGGTTGGCCACTCTTTATTGTTCTTGTCTCCTTTTTATCTTTATAGTAACCAAAACCCTGCTGTATGGAACTGGTTACAGCCACCTCCTGGGCAGAGGTGGACATTCCCACCTCTGGGTTTTTGGGGCATTTTCTTACCCCCGGGACAGCCCTGGCTATGCTGTGACCCTTTGTTTCTTTATCCATGTCTCCTCTTCAGAATACAAGGCCCTCAGAATACAAGGTCAAGTTTTAAGCCTTGCCAAATTGTCTATACTTCACCCTCTGACCACTAGCTGATTCCTGGCACCTAATAGGTGTTCAATGTAATGTTTTTTTTCTTCTTTTGTGGACAAATGAATTAACGAATGAAAAGTCACAGACTGCCTTCAAGGAGCTTGCAATTTCCCTGGGGATATGAGACAAAACAATATGAGATAGCTGAGAATCAATTTCCAACTTGTGTGTGTACAACAGACACCGGCAACACAGAGCTTTCGTGTTTTACTTCCTACCCCTCCTTCTATCACAGAAGCTGGGTCTCATCATAAGATAAACGAAGAGCTCACGAGAGAGGCACTTTCACACTTAGTAGTCCTGGTTATTACGTTTGTCATCTATGATAAGTTTGTCAGGAAAAATGAGCATTGTATTAGTGGAAGTAAACATTAGAGAAAGCTCCAGCTTTTAAGTCCAGGGTGCACATGATTTTCCTATCATTAACAGAAGAACTTTAATGATCTGTTTATGAGTCTGTTTGTGCTATTGGACGGCAGGTTCTTTATCAGCTTTTTATTTTCGGTTTCTAATTGTGATTATGAACATGCATTCTGCAGTCAGTCTTTCAAGCTTCACATCCTGGCTTTTCTACTTACTCGCAGTGTGACCTCAGTTTCGTCATTTGTAAATTTGTCAAAATTGGTGTTATAACGGTACAATCTACGTGGTCTTCAGGAGAATTAAATGAGTAACACTCAATAAAGTTCAGTATTCTTATCATCATCATCTTCATGTTCCTAGTATCCAGTATCACACCTTTCATCCTACAGGTCTTCAGTACACGTTTGTTGAATTGGAAACGCACATAAAAATATTACTTGCATTTGTAGTTGAAAATTATAATGATTAAACATAGACTTTGCACATGAAACAACAGAACACAAAGACAAGGAAAATAAAGTTAGTCGTCAAGGAACTGGGAATACAAGTTATTGCTCTGACTACAACACAAACAAACAAGACTAGTAACTCCAGGATCTGAAATGTATCCCAAGAATGGTTATGGCTGCAGATGGCTGGCCAGGGAATTCTGAGCAAGGTGCGTAATTGCACTGCGGTTGTGTGCACTTGGACTGTTGCTGTGCCCTGGTGCTCCAGTGCGTGATCCTGGCAGTCCGTGGGGAAGGAGATCTTCCAGGACTAGAGCCCATGGGGTGGAAGGACCCCTAGAGGGGTGGCATTAAGCAGTGAGGGCTTCACGCTTTAGAGGGCGAGGAGCAGAGTTGCCCTTAAGGATGCCTGTGTGTATCACAGTGGTGAGGGAGATGGCGGTCTCATGGCTCCCAGGAATAACTATCTCCAGCAGCCCAACTGTCTCCAGGGACTAGCTAATTTTGTCTGCATGCTTGCAGAACTGGCACATTTTTGCTCCAAGCTCCACCAACAATGTGACTGCTCCTTTCTCTAGGTCTTCATGTCTTTCTTTTGGCCTCACCAGGCAGAGTCTACAATGAGCCTTCATGCAAATTCCAGAGAGGGAGTCTGGCTGCCGGCCGCAAACATCCTGATTTCACCCCAGTCTGGACACTAATAGCATCTGGGACAGGAGTTCTCCAGCCTCCTTCCCCTGGCCCTCTTAACATTTGATCAGGAAAGGCCCTTGGTCAAGCCACAGTCTGGGTCCCTGAAGGGGATTGACGTCTGGTCTAATATGCATTGTTTGGTGTGTGGGCTCCTAGAGGAGGCAAGGGTGGCATGAGAAAGGTTTATGAGTGAGCATGTGCTCCCTTTAAGCCCCCTGGCGTCTTCTGGCCCTCCAAGGGAAAACACTTTGTTGTTCTAAATGTCATTCTCTCCCCTTGCCGCCCGCCTCTGCTGTGCCTCTCTTTCTGGCTGCTCCTGTCTGTCTCCCTCTGAAACTCTGGCTGGTGTCTCTGGCTGAGGGGCTTTGAGGTCTCAAGGATCCCAGGCCTGCCCAAGGGTGGCCTGCCCTGTCTGCGTGGGTCCACCCACCCCAGGACTTGTGCCACCTCAGCTCTCTCCAATGACATGAAACTCAAGTGGGCTTCAGTGCGGAATTCCAGCCTGCAAATGAGGCCAGCACGTGTGTGCTGTCAGCAGCCTCCTCTCAGGTGGGCCCAGACAGCAGCCACTTGGGGTGGGAGGGGGTCATTACCATCCTTGACAGGCTCCAGGAAGCATCTGCTTATGACTCAGGCTGTTTGTTTCTTCCCTCCCTCCTTTCCCACCACACACACACACACACACACACACACATGCATGCACGCACACACACACAGTACAATCACACCTTTCCTCCCACCTTAAAAAAATAGCAAAAATATCATGAAATATTTTCACTTTAATTGTCACAGGGAGAGCACAGCCTGCTGGTTTTCCTGCCTGCCTGATAATTAGTCTGCAGTCTTCTCCCAGCTCCTCACCAGCACGCTGGGTGGTGCGGAGCTAGATTGTGGGGGAAGTAATTACAGCGAGGACATCTCACCTGCTGCAGTACAAGAGGCATGTGATTACCAACACCCCGACTTTAAGAGGGGTGTGTGTGACTGAGGTCCACCTTCGTCAGATCAGTCTCCTGGGCAGGGTCTGTTCCTTTGATCTCAGAGTCCTCATGGTAGGGGAGAACACCCTGTGTGATGCAGCAGATCTGGGGCCCAGGGGACCCTCCCTCCATCATCACCCAAGAGGCTGTCAGCTGAGAAGTGAGCCAGGGGAAGAGCAGGAGGGACAGAGGAAGTGCCCTCCTCCTCACCTTGCACAAAAGCTCTGGTGCCAGGCCAGAAGGATTGTCCCTGGCTGCTTCCCACACACCCTTGCAGATTGCTGCTCTGCCTTAATTTTCTTTTCAGGGTCATTGTTCCTGTTCTTTGAAACATGAAGTCCAAAGTTCATTTATTCATCAAACATTTATTGTGCACATGCTATGTGCCAGGCGCTGAGCGAGGTGGGAGGGACAGAGATGGGCACATCACTGTCCTGCCTTCCCAAGCTCACCCTCTAGTGGAGAGGAAATCATGCCAACTAGCAATCACCATATGGGTGATGGAATGGAATGGAGATGGGGGTGTTCCAGAAACACCAGGGAGGGGCACCCCTCAGCTTTAGGCCATGGGGGTCACAGAGGAAGGCTCCCCGACTGAGGTAACACAGGCTGGGCCTTACAGAACTGGCAAAGGCTAACGTGCAGACCATGGCCTTGGGACCACATGGCATGGAGGCCAATGCCAGGCAAACGGCCTTGTCAGGAGCCTGCAGAAACACCTGAGAACTGGGAAGCCCAGCGCCACGGGCTCCATAGGAAAAGATAACTGCAAAATCAAAATGAGTAAATGGTCCATTAAATGCCTACAAAACGTGCTATTATGTCAACCAGTCAACTGCATCTCCACTCAACTCCTCCACACTTATATATAAAATATACTTAATGCGGCATGTGGGTAAATTGAATGGGTTTGATATGATTAGGGGCCAGGCTTCCCCAGGACAATTCTAAATCAGCTCTGCTGGGGTAGCACAGAGCGGGAGGGACATGGCGTGTAAAGGGGCAACGTGTGCGAAGTCAGAGACCTGGGGAGCAGCACGTCGGGCTGGGTTCCTAGGCAGGAGAGGGCCTAGCGGGAAGGGGAAGGTGTGTGTACATGGTGGGTGGGGGCTAGGGGTAGGGGGCTGTACCCACAGGGGCCATAGAAGCAGGAGAGGCAGCTGCTGGCCTCCTACATGATATGAAAAGGGCCAGACAATGTCCTCATGAGGGCCCTGCCTGTAGCTTTGGGGCACAGCAAGCTTCCCTGCAGCCCCAGATGCCGGCCTCGACGCTGGGTTTCCGCCGCATTCCCGCGCCCCCTGCGCACCCCTCTGTGGCCACCTCCGGGCGCCACTGAAGATAACCACGCATCCCACAATTCGCCGAGGTTTGTTTTCCCTCCAACTCCAGATGGCCTATCTGGGGACGGCCGAGGCCCTCGGGTGCGGGCCGTTGCCGTTTTTGATGAGCTGTGCACATATGGATACCCAAACATCTGGAGCGGCCATGTGCTGCGCGGGGCAGGCCAGCCCTGGCGAGCCAATCAGAGGCCCCGGGGCGCCGGGAGGCTGCGCGGCCCAGCCAGTGAGCACGGATAAATTATTCATGACCAAGTTATTTGTGGTGCAAGGGGTCCATCAGCTACTTTGATTAAAAATCCAATGAGTAATGAATATGCAAACGCCAGCGACTGCTCCGAGCAACAGATTTGTCAAATTGTCTATACTTCACCGAGATAAAGGAAAATCTCCTGGGGTCCCGAAATTGAAAAACCGCACCGTCAAATCACAGCATTATCTTAATTATCAAATCTCCTTGGCCATGCAAATACCCCGCGTGAAGCTGAGCGGGGCGACGGGAAAAATCGAGAGAGAGAGATATGTATTTGTCTTCCAAACCAGGGGCCTGGCTAGTGAGAAACAGCTTAGTACGGAGGAGAAGTGATTTTAATTCACATGGTGACTCCACAGCCATTTAATTATTTTAATTAGGCTTAATTAGTGGTAAATTTACAATGATATGCTTGATACCTGGCATTAAATCTTTCATGCATAAATGTTTTGTTAAAATGAGAAAAAGGCAAGTGGCATTTCGCCAGCAATTACTGCTGAATGTTCTAATGAAGGATTAGGCTCCTCCGTGATTCATGAAGACAGGCGGGCACCAAACTTGTTTGTGAGGCACTGGCACACCATAACTCATGTGCTCCCACCCGAATCATCGCTGTCCTTGTCGCTACGGAGAGCACCTGCTTTCGGGGAGGGCTGGAGTGGTGGGTGTATGGGGGGGTTGGGGGTCCTGGCTCAGAGCCCTGAGGCCCTCAGTGTGTGAGGTGGTTGGAGGGGCTCCAAGGGGTCCCCAGAGGGGTTTCATCTGTGGTGCATCACAAGCAGCCGGGAGAGGGGGTCCACTGTCACCCAGCAGGGCGATTGTCTGGCCCTGGCTAGTTTGTGAGCACTTGGAATTTCTCCATGCCTGGACTGGGCTGGGCACAGAGCAGACATGCACTAGGCAATGGCTGGAATCGTTGGAAGATGTCCTGGGTCTTGCTGAGCCATCCTGTGGCCCAGCCTGGAACTATTAATAACTACTTGTGAACCCCAAAGAGGCAAAGTCTTGGGCCTGCCTTACTGTGAGCAGCAGCTCTTTGTTCTGAGTGAGTCTGGAGATCCTGCAAGATGTTCACCCGATCTTGTTCCTGTCCCATGGCCCAGTGTCTTCTCTGCTTCTCTCTGCCTGGCATTAGAAACAAATCCTTGCTATCTACTCTCAGCGTTCAGCTTCAGCTGCCCCCCACTCCCCAAAGAGGGAACACAACAATTTGCACCTGAACCAAGATGCCAGTGTCAGGGAGAGCCAGGTGGACAGAGAGGAGGGAGCAAAGGCATGGATGGAGAAAGTGAAAGTAACTCTTCCAACTTTGCCACAGAACCCAGTAACACTCTAATATCAGGCTGGCCTTGTCCCTGGCCACCTGGGTGCGGGCTTCTCCAGAAGTCAGAAGTCCCAAGTGTGATCCCAGGGGCCATCCTCTAGGTCCTGCTTTCCCTCTGAACTCCTGGCTCCCTCTCTGCTGCTGCTGCCCCAGCCCCTGGGAGGAGGCGCCGTGCTTTGCATACCAATAATGCTGTCCATGAGTTCTCGCCTCTGCCTCCCTTCTCTGAGTCCAGCACTGGATTTCTAGTCACCTTCCTTCCCTGGCTTCTTCCACTCTCTGCTCCCTTCTCATTAGCTGAGGCTCCTCTTCATCCAGTGTCAATGCCTTTGGCTCTGACTTAACCATTTCCCTGAAGAGTTCCAATGTTATGTTTCTTAAACTCATTATGAATCTCTAGTCTACAGGGTTACATTTCTTGGTTTTGGCCTCTTAACGGCCTTTTAGAATTTCTCAGCTTTTCTTTCCTTTTACAAGAGATGATGTGACTGCCAATAAGGAGATACTTTTTTGTAAAATTAGTTTTTATTTTATTTTACTCATTCAAAGGAGCATTTATGCAGCCAAGTGGGTAATTCTCTTTCCAAAGTAGTCACTACTTATATCCACTAGAATGGAAGTGCCATGAGGGCAGGGGCCCCGACAGCTTTGTTTCCTATTTAGCTCTAGTCTATCATAGTGCTTGGCATACACAGGGCATGCAGTGAATCCTTATTGAATCAATGAGTAATTAGATCCTGCCTATCATGTGTAATTGCTTCACCATGGGAAAAGGTATTCAAAGTTCCATCTTTGTTTTCTTCTTCTTTTTTTTTTTTTTTTTTTTTTTTTTGAGATGGAGTTTTGCTCTTGTTGCCCAGGCTGGAGTGCAGTGGCGTGACCTCGGCTCACTGTAACCTCTGGGTTGAAACAATTCTCCTGCTTCAGCCTCCCAAGGAGCTGGGATTACAGGTGTCCACCATCACACCCAGCTAATTTTTGTATTTTTAGTAGAGATGGGGGTTTCGCCATGTTGGTCTCGGGGTTTCAGGCTGGTCTCGAACTCCTGACCTCAGGTGATCCACCTGCCTCGGCCTCCCAAAGTGCTGGGATTACAGGTATAAGCGATGGCGGCCTGGCCCCAAGTTCCATCTTTGAATGTAAGAATCTATGTCCCACTGCTGCAGCTCTGGGATACAATGTATATTTGTTGAGTGGAACATATATGTAAAACTCTATTTATTCTAATGGGGCAGGCGTTGACACCCAAGATAATGCCCCATATGTATCCTGTGGTTTTGTTTCTCCCTGAAACAATGGCACACACACCCAGGATATACTGTACTTCTCTTTGAAAAACAATGATTTTGGGGCTGACTAGGCTGGATCAGGGTAGAGCTGGAAAGTGGGAATTTTGGTAACCTGCCTAAGGCTAGGGATAATAGAGAAAAGGGAGAACTTTTCAGGGAGGAGAGCCTGTGAGATTCTATTGAGATGATCATATGGTTTTTATCCTTAACTCTGTTAATATGATGTATTGCATTTATTGATTTGCATATGTTGAATCATTCTTGCATCCCAGAGATAAATCTTGTTTGATCATGGTGTATGATCCTCTTAATATGCTGTTGAATTCAGATTTCTAGTATTCTGTTGAGGATTTTTACATACATGTTCATCAGAAATATTGGCATATAATTTTCATTTCTTGTAATATTCTTGCCTCGCTTTGGCATCAGGGTAATGTTGGCTTTATGAGATGAGTTTAGAAGTGCTTTCTCCCCTTCAATTTTTTGGAAGAGTTTGAGAAAAATTGGTGGTAATTCATTTTTACATGTTCGATAGAATTCACCAGTGAAGCCACCTGGTCCTGGGAGATTTTTGATTACTGATTTAATCCCCTACTCATTACCGTTTTGTTCAGATCTTCTGTTTCTTCATGGTTCAGACTTGGTAGGCTGCGTATTTCTAGGAATGCATCCATTATTTCTAGGTTAACCAATTTGTTGGTGCATAATTGTTCATACTAATCTCTCAATGATCCTTTGTATTTCTGTGGTATCAGTTGTAATATTTTCTCTTTCATTTATAATTTTATTTATTTGAGTGTTTTTCTTTTTATCTTAGCCTAGTTTATTAATTTTTGTTTATCTTTTCAAAAAACAAACTCTTAATTTTTTTGATCTTTTCTATTGTTTTGCTAATCTCTATTTCATTTCTGCTCTAACCTTTATGATTTTCTTTCTTCTAACGGTAGGCTTAGTTTGTTCTCTTTTTTTCTAGTTTCTTGAAGTATAAAGTCAGGTTATTTATTTGAGCTCTTTCTTTTTTTCTTAATGTAAGAGTTTATAAACTTTTCTCTTAGAATTTCTGCATTCTAAGTTTTGGTATGTTGTGTTTCAATTTTCATTTATCTCAATATCATTTTTTATTTTTCTTTTGATTTTTTTTCTATGACCCACTGGTTGTTCAAAGGGGTATTGCCTAATTTCCACATATTTGTGAGTTTCTCAATTTTCTTCCTGTTATTGATTTCTAGTTTCATAGCTTCGTGGTTAGGAAAGATATCTGATAGATTTTCAATCTTCTTAAATCTGTTAAAACTTATTTTGTGGCCTAAGATATGATCTATCCTGGAGAATGTTCCATGTACACTTCAGAAGAATGTGTATTCTGTTGCTGCTAGATGAAATGGTCTATATGTGTCTGTTAGATTCCTTTGGTGTATACTGCTGCTCAAGTCCATCGTGTCCTTGATTTTCTGTCTAGATAATCTATCATTGTCGAAAGTGGGGTTTGAAGTCTCCTATTATTATTGTATTGCTACTTACATTTCCCTTCAGTTCTGTTAATATTTGCTTGGTATATTTAGGTGCTCCAACATTGGATGCATGTGTATTATAATTCATTTACACTCTTGATGAATTGACTATATTATCATTATATAATGACATTCTTTGTATCTCATGACAGTTTTTTGCCTTAAAGTCCATTATGTCTAAATATAGCCACCCCTGCTCTCTTTTGGTTACCATCTGCATGGAATATTTTTTCCCATCCCTTCATTTTCAGCTTATGTGTGTCCTTAAAGTTAAAGTGAGTCTCTTGTAGGCAGCATCTAGTTGGAGCTTTTTTTACAAAAAACATTCAGCCATTACATTTCATAGGATTGGAAAAATTAATCCATTACAATTTATCTAGTAATTATTGCTAGGTAAATATTTACTGTTGCCATTTTGTTAAATGTTTCTGTTTTATAGTTTTTTTCCTTACTTCTTCCATCTTCCTTTGTGATTTGATGATTTTTTGTAGTGCTATTCTTTTTTAAATATTTTGTATATCTACTACAAATTTATCTTTGTTATTACCGTGAGGCTTACAAAAAACATATTTACAACAGTGTATTTGAAGTTGATAGCAACTTAATTTTGATTACATAAAAACTCTACCCTTTAACCCTCCACACACACATTTTGTGTTATTGATGTCACAATTCACATTTTTTATATTGTTATTCATTAACAAATACTTGTAGCTACAGTTATTAATACTTTTGTCTTTTAACTTTTAGACTAGAGTTAAAAGTGATTGATGTTTCACCATTACAGTATTAGAGTATTCTGGGTTACACCATATCCTTACCTTTATAAGGAAGTTTTAAACTTTCATATGTTTTTATGTTGCTTATTAACATACACTTGTATCAATTGGGAGAACTCTCTTTAGCATTTCTTGTAAGGAAGCAGTGGTGAACTCCTCTGGCTTTTGTTTTATGAGAAAGTCTTTACCTCGCTTTTATTTCTGAAGGACATATTTGCCAGGTATAGTGTTCTTTGTTGGCAGTTTTTTTTCTCTCTCTCTCTCTCAGCATGTTGAATATATATATCATTCTGTTCTTTCCTGGCCTGTGAGGTTTCTGTTGAGAAATCCACGGATAATGTTATAAAGATTCCCTGGTATGTGATGAATTGCTTTTCCAATGCTGCTTTCAAAATTCTCTCTGTCATTGACTTTTGACAACATAGTTATAATGTCTTTTGGCGAAGGATTCTTCATGTTCGATGTACTTGAAGTTCTTTGGGCTTTATGGATCTGGATGTTTACTTTCCTATCCAGATTTGAGGTTTTCTGCCATTATTTCTTTAAATAAGCTTTCTGACTTTTTCTCTTTCTCTACTCCTTCTGGAAGTCCCACAATTGGTTTGCTTGATGATGTCCCATAAGTCTTACATGCTTTCTTCACTCTTTTTCATTCTTTTTATTTGTTTGTTTGTTTCACTGACTGGATAATTTCAAGTACTCTGTCTTCAAGGTCACTAGTTCTTTTTTCTGTTTTATTGAGTCTGCTGTTGAAGCTCTTTATTGAATTTTCAGTTCAGTCATATTCTTCAGCTCCAAGATTTGGTTCTTTTTTTAAATCTTTCCATCTCCTTGTTGAACTTCCCATTTTCTTCATATATTTTTTTCCTGATTTCATTTAGTTGTGTATCTGTGTTCTACTGTAGATCACTGAGCTTCTTTAAGACAACTATTTTGAACTTTTTGTCAGAAAATGCATAGATTTCCATTTCTTTGGTGTCAGCCACTGGTGCTTTATTTTGTTCTTTTAGTGGTGTCCTTTTCTCTTGAGTTTTATTGTTTCTTGAAGTCTTGTATTTCTGTCTTTGCATTTGAGAAAATGATCACCTCCTCCATTCTTTACTGACTGGCTTTGGGAGAGAAAAACCTTCACTAGTCAGCCTGACTAGAGATTCTGGGGACCCCTTAAACCTTCTCTACGGAAGTGCTTACTTCACTCTTCTTGTTCCCTCCTTTGGGAGAAATATTAGGATTGTGTGCCTTCTCTTGAATCCACAAAGCCAGGCCAGGTGGTGAGAGCCTCCTGTTTATTTTCCCTAGGGCAGTGTCCTGAAGTGTTTAAGGTTGTGCACCTTCTCCCAGTCCAGCAGAGTCAATCTGGCTGCTGATAGCTGTATGGTTTCTATGGAGGCACGTGCCATCTGGAGAACCTTGTTTGTGGCATTTGTATGGTAGTGAAGGATGCCTGCCATGAGGGAGGTGAGACATGGAGTGATGGGAACATACATAAGCTAGTTAGAGTGTCTGCAGGTGAGGTGCCACTTGGGGTTCATGGACAAGGTTCCTGATAGACTTCACAAACCAGCCAGTAGGATCTGAAGCCAGCTGTTGAGATTTGTGCACCAGCAGTCATAAGCTTCCTTCCTTTTCCCCTGCTCCTAGTTGCCCCTAGATGGTTCAGCTGTGCCAGTCTCTTCTGTGTTCTGGGTGAGGCAAGACAGAAGTGGGTCTACTGTTGAGGGTTTCATAATGCTGAAGAAGCTGGGTGCTCACTTTGCTCTCACTTTCCCCCATAGGAGAAATCATAGGCTGAGGGAGTTTCTCTAAACACAGAGCTGTGCCACTTTGGGGAGAAGTGAACAGTTTCATTAAGTGAAACTGTTCTTACCTTCTTCAACGAATCTTTTCTTGGATATTTTGCTTCACTAAAGTGCTGGAACCTCTCAGCTAAACTCCTGGGCTCCCACAAAGGTATACTGGCCCATGGGTGGTTGTTAAAGTTGGTGTTTTTGTGGGGATTTGAGGAATAGAATCTCCTATTCCACCATCTTGCCCCATCATATCTCATTTTAACTCAGTGATTTAACTCCTGACATAAACCAGACAGTTCTTGGTGGACTATATTTAAACTCAAACAGGTAATAACTCCAATTGAAACTACTGTGCCAAATGCAATTTTAGTTAGAGCAGATTAATATTGCTTCAGGAACTAATATATAGCCATTGATTTGGTGAATTCTTTTTCTAATCCTATCAAGAAGGATAATTGGAAATATTTTACATTCATTTTGGGTGGATAACAGTACACATTTATGATTTTCCTCCAAAGCAGCCCACCCTCTGTCACAGTTGAATCTAAAGGGACCCGGACCCCTGGAGAGTTCACAGAACCTTACCTTGGGCCACCTTCTTGATGACATGATGTTAATCAGACTGGGTAAGCAAGAATTTTGGAAACTCTGCTAATGCATGTACTCCAGAGGTTGGGGGATAATGCTTACCAAGATTCAGAGTATTGCCACAGCAGATTTTAGGGCTTCGGTGATCTGGGGCATTTCCTTCAAAGTAAAGGACTAGATAGTGCATCTTGCATCTCTCATCACTAAGAAAGAAGCACAATACCTGTTGCACTATAGCTTAATTAAAATTTAGCTGTGAGGGCAAATCCTCCTTTAGGCTATGCATTTGGCCATCCACTTTGGACAGAGAAGTGACCAAAGACAAAAGACATATATGATCTATTTCTGAGCAGTGACTGTATCCCCAATAGGTGGAATTGATGATTCTGAAAATTAACGAGTGGTCGTAGCAGAGGACCTGTCTATCATCTCTCCTAGTGACCAAAAAGGAAGGTTTCCCTATGATTTAAGGCCAAGTGGGTCTCAGGTCCTTGTTTCCAGCAAGTATTCCATTAAACTTGAATCTATGAATACTGCCTGGTCACACTGAGCTCTTCGTGCTATGGGACTAGTAGGCAAAAAAGGGAGTCACCATCCTGGCAGGAATGGTTGACTCAGGAGAGGGTAGGGTTACTCTTCTAAAATTGAGGCAAGGAAGGATACAGTTGTCACTCAAGTGATATACTGGGTAGTCTCTTAATACTCTATTGCCCACTTGGACTGATAATGGATTCATGCAGCATCCACAATTTGAGAAGGGCATGAGACATGGGTTCAGGTCCCTCAGGATATAGGGTCTAGATGACTTCACTAAGTTACTTACCTGGTTCAACATCAATGCTTATCTAGAATAGAGAATAGAAGAAAATGAGGGGTATCATTACAGCATTGAGACCAGCTTCAGTGCTGGAGGCAGGAATGGGGGACTATTCTTCACATTAACCTTCCTCCTGTGTGTTTCCCCAGCTAAGAGACCAACCGGAATCATAAAAGGTTATGCGAAGAAAGGTTACTGGAGTTGTACTAGGGTGCCCTGGGTGGTTGCTGCGGTGCGTTGCCCACATCGTCCCTTCAGGATCGAGGCACTCATTTTTCTAACTTGTTGGGACTGTGGCTGGCTCTCAACTCAAGTCTCTCTCCAGGAATCACTCTTAGCTAAAGGGAATCCTCTTGCCAAAGTCACTCCTCTGGAGGGAGCCCATTTCCAGTGACTGATGACTGAGGATATGTAAAGGCCCAGCCTTCTCGCTGTAGGGCAAGAAAATTCTGCAGGAGTATTCCAGCTATAGAAATTCCTCTCCTCCCTCTGCCCAATCCCAGATCCTTCACTCCATACCCAGACCCCATCTACCCTACTCCCCAGTGAACTTCCTGTAGACATTCTATAGTGAAACCCCCCATCCAGACACTAAGAGCTTCTAAACACCTTTTTGCACCTTATGAGTAAATATGAATATAAAGACAAGGATTATCAGATATTTGAGGACAATCTCTAACTTGAAAGAGAGATCCCAATGCAAACCAGTGGAAAATGAACTCAGGAGAAAGACAAAGACCATAGGGAGGAAATGGAACTTCAAATAAAAAAGTAAAATCTCAGAGAGATAAGCAAAGATATACCCACTGTGCAATAAAAACAGAATGGTATAGAAAAGGAGCGATCAAAGAGATTCTGGATATTAAAATTACCATATCAGAAATAAAAACTGTGATGTGACCGTATTGTGATGTGCAGAAGAGAAGGGGGAAGTGTTTGTGAGAGTGTGTATGAGTGTGTATGTGTGGTGTGTCTGTGTGAATGGGGTATAAAAATCCAGTCCATGTATTCCATAGACGGAAGATTTCAGATTACATTTCATTTTTTTTTTAAAATCAGGAACCAAAAGTGTAAACATCTTACTTATAAATATGAACATAAATATAAGATGATATAGCTAAAAATAGAAATTGAGCGTTTCTAGATTTTGGGAAATCAGGAGGCACTCAATTTTTTGAGGAGGGTATGGGTCAGGAGACTGATACTTTTCACTAAAAGCCTCGTGCAACTATCTGACAGTTTAAATAATACTTTTATTACTCTGTTAAAATGCAAATTAATTTTTAAAAGAATTATTTACAATGGGGCTTGAAATCTGAAAATCTTGGGCTGAAGTCTATGCTCTGCCATCTTCTCCCCAGGGAACCTTAGCTAAGCACCTCAGTCTACTCATCTACAAGATAGGTATGGCCCACTTGCTTTTTCAGGCTGTTCTGAGAATTCTGTAGATAATAAATCTAGAAGCAGGTTTTCACCTGAAAGGTTCTGTGCAAACGCAGCTACCATGGTCACGCACATTTTACCCACTGCTAAGTTTGGCCAACAAAATAGGCGGCAGTGGTTGTGCTTTTTCCATGGCCGTGTTCAAAAAGGCACATCCCTTTTGGTTGTAAAGGCTTTAAACGTCTCCTCTCGAGACAGATTGTCTCATCAGAAATACCAACATATCTGGATGATTTGCAAACCAGCCACCAGCTAAATTTACTGCCTCCTAAAATAGTTTTGGGATATCTCTAGGACAGGCCCAGCCCCAAACACATTCATAAAGGCAGCCAAGACTGGCTTTGGCACTCCCACTCCCTCCTGGCTTGCAGTCTTTCCTGCTCTCTAGCGCCCACCCCAGACACCCAATACCCCTGCCCCAACCCCCTCCCCTCCAGCTCTCCCTCTCCAGATAAGACCTGCTTTCTGGGAGGGACGGAGAACCTCATCACACCACAGGGACATCATGGGCCAACAGTAGCTTCTATTGAACCACTCTTTCCCATGAGAATGCGCATTTGAACATGGAATAAAGTATTAAGCTAAAGAAGAAAAGTTTTAATGGTGAATTAATGCAGAAACAAGACCGTCAAGAAGTATATTTTGGGAAGTGACGACATCCTCGCCCTTCTAAAATTATATCATGCACATGAATAGAGTTGGAATATCTATTTCCACATAGAGGCGACCATCTGACAGGCCTTGTTCTGAGGCCCCAGACAGGGCCTATGCACTTCAAGTTACTAGAATCCTAGTACTTCACAGAGTCATTGGAGGGAATCCTTCCTAGCTGCCTTCCTGTTGCAAGGAGCCCCTTCTCGATGTCCTTTGCCATAGAGACAGACATTCACCCTCTCTTGCAATGAGAACCTCTTTCCTTTAATGTCTAACCTTGTGTTAATGATAGACGGTTCTTACTATTAGAAAAGACTTCCTTGTACCAATTTGATTCTGTCTTCTTCTAATTTCAACTCATTGGTTCTATTTCCACCCTCTGAGGCAAAATAGAACAGTAAGTTGAACCTCTTTCTCAGCAATGGCCCTTTGTTTATGTGAAAACATTATTCTGTTTGCCATTTTCCAAAGGGTGTTCCATTGAATACTAGTTCTGGAGGATACTGGTCCTAAAAGGTATGTGATGAAATGGTTGGGCACACAAACAGGTTTGGGGAATGCTGAGCTAGTTGAAGTTACACAGGTTTGTTTATGGCAGGACTTTGAGGACCTTTAATAAGGAAACACACCAAGCCGTGCTCTGAGAACGGGATTTTGAACTTGTGAAACCCTAGAATGCTCTTTTGGTGATAATCTTATGGGTTTAGTGTTGGGAAACCACTAGTCCTGCAGAATGAGCTCTAGAGTAGGAATCACAGGTGTGCAGGAGCTGGTTTCCGCCTATTCACAATAGCCAATTGTGCACGTCCCTCCCAACTCTGCATTCAGTGATGTCACATGGTGATATGGTTTGGTCTGTGTCTCCACCCAAATCTCATCTTGTAGCTCTCATAACTCCCACGTGTTGTGGGAGGACCCAGTGGGATGTGATTGAATCATAGGGGCAGGTCTTTCCCTTACTGTTCTCATTATAGTGAATGGGTCTCATGAGATCTGATGGTTTTAAAAACCAGAACTCCTCTGCACAAGCTCTCCCTCTGCCTGTCGCAATCCATGTAAGATGTGACTTGCTCCTCCTTGCCTTCTGCCATGATTGTGAGGCCTCCCCAGCCACGTGGAACTATGAGTCCAGTTAAACCTCTTTCTTTTGTAAATTGCCCAGTCTCAGGTATGTCTTTATCAGTAGGGTGAAAACAGACTAATACAGTAAATTGGTACCATTAGAGTGGTGTGTTGCTGAAAAGATACCCAAAAATGTGGAAGTGGCTTTGGAACTGGGTAACAGGCAGAGGTTGGAACAGTTTGGAGGGCTCAGAAGAAGAGAGTAAAATGTGGAAAAGTTTGGAACTTCCTAGAGACTTGTAGAATGGCTTTGACAAAAATGCTGATAGTGATATGGGTGATGAAATCCAGGCTGAGGTGGTCTTAGATGGAGATGAGAAACTTGTCGGGAACCGGAACAAAGGTGACTCTTGTTATGTTTTAGCAAAGAGATTGGTGGCATTTTGCCCCTGCCCTAGAGATTTGTAGAACTTTGAACTTGAGAGAATTGCTTCAAGACATCTGGCAGAAGAAGTTTCTAAGCAGCAAAGCATTCAAGAGGTAACTTGGGTGCCACTAAAGGCATCCAGTTTTATAAGGAAAGCAGAGCATAAAAGTTGGAAAATTTGCAGCCTGACAATGTGCTAGAAAAGAAAATCCCATGTTCTGAGGAGGAATTCAAGCTTGCTGCAGAAATTTGCACAAGTAATGAGGAACCAAATGTTAATCCCCAAGACAATGGGGAAAATGTCTCCAGGGCATGTCAGAGACCTTTCTGGAAGCCCCTCCCATCATAGGCCCAGAGGTTTAGGAAGAAAAAATGGTTTTGTGGGCTCTGCCCAGGGTACCTCTGCTGTGTGCAGTTTAGGGACTTGGTGCACTGTGTCTCTGCCACTCCAGCCATGACTAAAAGGGTTCAAGGTACAGCTTGGGCTGTTGCTTCAGAGGGTAGAAGCCCCAAGTCTTGGCAGCTTCCACATGGTGTTGAGCCTGCAGGTGCACAGAAGTCAAGAACTGAGGTTTGGGAACCTCTGCCTAGATTTCAGAGGATGTATGGAAATGCCTAGATGCCTAAGCAGAAGTTTGCTGCAGGAGCAGGGCCCTCATGGAGAACCTCTGCTCAGGCAATGTGAAAGGGAAATGTGGGGTCAGAGCCCCCATATAGAGTCTCTACTGGGGCACTGCCTAGTGGAGTTGTGAGAAGAGGGCCACTGTCCTCTAGATCCTAGCATGGTAGATCCACCAACAGCTTGCACCGTGCACCTGGAAAAGCCACAGACACTCAACACCAACCCTTGAATGCAGTTGGGAGGGAGATTGTGCCCTGCAAAGCCACAGGGGCAGAGGTGCCCAAAAGGTGGGAACTCATCTTTTGCATCAGCATGACCTGGATGTGAGACATGGAGTGAAAGGAGATCATTTTGGAACCTTAAGGTTTGACTGCCCTGCTGGATTTTGGACTTGCATGGACCCTATAGCTCCTTTGTTTTGGCCAATTTCTCCCATTTGGAATGGCTGTATTTACTCAATGACTGTATCCCCCTTGTATCTAGGAAGTAACTAACTTTTTTTTGATTTTACAGGCTTATAGGTAGAAGGGACTTGCCTTGTCTCAGATGAGACTTTGGACTGTGAACTTTTGAGTTAATGCTGAAATGAGTTGAGACTTTGGGGGGCTGCTGGGAAGGCATGATTGGTTTTGAAATGTGAGAACGTGAGACTTGGGAGAGGCCGGGGTGGAATGATATGGTTTGGCTCTGTGTCCCCACACAAATCTCATCTTGTAGCTCTCATAATTCCCATGTGCTGTGGGAGGGACCCAGTGGCAGATGACTGAATCATGGGGGCAGGTCTTTCCCATGCTGTTCTTGTGGTAGTGAATGGGTCTCACGAGATCTACTGGTTTTAAAAACAGGAGTTTCTCTGCACAGGCTCTTTGCCAGCTGCCATCCACATAAGATGTGACTTGATCCTCCTTGCCTTCCACTATGAGACCTCCCCAGTCACATGGAACTGTGAGTTCACTAAACTTCTTTATTTTGTAAATTGCCCAGTCTTGGATATGTCTTTATCAACAGAGTGAAAATGGACTAATCCACATGGGGAGCTTGAAATTGGCCACAGTGGGAGTATGTACATAACAGCAACTGGCAAATGCTACAAACCAGGGCTTTCTATGCCCAGATTGCTGATTGCTAAACATTTACCAGCACACTACTCAATCAGAGGCTGTGGGTTAAAGGCACTGGGTACTAGGCCTGGCACAAGTCATCCCTCCTTTATGACTCTCTGCTCCCATCTGTTTGAATTTGTGAACTAAACAGTCATTTTCTGCTTTGAGTTAGGGCTACAGGTAACTCCTCTCAGTTTGCCCTTCTAAGTTCGACATCCCTGGTCGATTTGCCCATTCTTCCTAGGTTATGATTTCCAAATCTCTTATCACCCTGCTGGTTGCTCAAGCCCAAATGCTCTCCATGTGGTCAGTTTCCCTTTTGCATGGAAGTCTGCTTCTGGAAGTGGACACCATCCTCTAGATGCGGCCAGGCCAGTATGAGCAGGTAAGCCACAAAGCACACATGTAAGGGCCAGAGGCTTCTAGATGGTAAGAACTCCCAAACAAGGCAGGTTTTTTCAATGCCCTCAGGATGGTAGGTTCCTTCCACCAGTGTGGCCTCTGCTGTCTCTCATGCTCACACCAGGCATCATGAGGTGGTGCTACATCCAGGCTCTGGGGTACATGTGAATCCTATTTACCGTGTAACCTTGAGTAATGAGACTCTGGGCCTCCCTCAGTTTCCTTACCTGTAATCTTGGGAAATAATGGTTCTTAGCTATATGGTTATTATCAGGATTAAATGAAAGAACACATGAAGTGTTGGACAAAGGACAGCCTTCATAACTGTTGTTATTGTTATTAATCAATTACAACACTCTTCCCCACTGTCACAGATGCCATTGGTGTCCTACCCAGATCTTCTTTGCTTGGCCAGTTCTTCCAAATCTCAGCTGTTGTGAGTGTGAGATGCTAACGATTCATAGTTGCATTCCTCCCTGTGGCATATCCTTCAGCAGGAACATGAGTCTCTCTTACAGGAGGTATCTGGGAGGTTATGCTCACCTCCCACCTTCCCTCAGGGTCAACCCATGGCCAATGACTGACTGATACAGAGATACAAAAGCCTTGCTTCACTGTGGGAAAATCCTGCCATGCTATTCACACTCCAGAACTTCCCTTGGGATCAGGCTGAGGCCAGGCTGCGGCTGAAATGATGTCTTTGTTTAGCATCTTCTTCTGCATCTCTCACTTTCTTACAGGATTCTCTGGAGGGCACTTCCTCGATAAATAATGTGCACAAGAATACCTGTCTCAGGTTCTGCCTCCAAGAACCAGTCCGAAGACACCCGCAAAGCCTAGATACAACCTTAACTTAACATAGTGTCTCAAGTAGATGCTACTCACTGATTTGAGTTGGCATTGGAAGGGAAACCCATAGGTCTCCTTCTAACCTCTTATTGGTTTGGTTGAAAAACTGTGGGAGGCATCACAGGTACAGGGGCAGCTGAGTGAAGCACAGGGTGAAATTGAACAGAGTCTAGCAAGTAGAGAGGTAGCGAGAGATAAGATTGGACAGAGAAAGGACTCAGAAATACACGGCCTTAAGGGCTAGAACAAGAGGCTTAGCCTTGATTAAAAATGCCCAAGGTCTTAGTCAAGAGACCAGCATTCCAGTGCTAGTGCTGCCGCTCAGCAGCTGTGGGAACTGGAAAGATGATTATAACACTGACTTCACAGGGTAAGGATTACATGAGATAACACTGCACACTTTAAAGGGGCTGTGGTTGACACCTGTCGTTTTTTCTTGCCAACCACCTATTTTCCCATTTTCTGATACTGGCATCCCTGTGGCTTGGGTGGTCTTATGCTAATCACTCCCTTGAAGAGTGACTGAGTCATTATGATTGACTGTAGGTGAGCATGTGACCCAAATCAGGCCAATGACAGTTATCCCAGTTTCAGAAATGAGAAATATTTTATTTTAGGAATGACTCTCTCCTTCTGGTCTCTCTGCCTCCAAGGCTCATATAAGCCTAGAATTGCTAGGGGCCATTGTTATCACCACTTAGAGAAAGTTGCCCTGGGAATAAAGTCAATGAGGAGGAGAGCAGGGACTTCTGTTCCTGGCAACGTTTAGCTAAATAACCTGAGCTCGCTCCCTCAGAAAATTATTTTAAAATTACATATCAATTAAAATAAATGTACTTAATGACTAACTGAGCTTGCAAAAAATATGGGGAATCACAAGGGGTCCAATAAAATAAAGATAGAACAAAAATCAGAGTATCTGGCATGTAAGTTGAGGCTGTAACTGCCTTGAGATGGTGTGGGTAGCCTCAGGACTTGAGATTGAATCTGCACATGGCAGCCAAAGACAAGGCCCTGAGCCTGTGCTAAGTTTAACATGAGGACTGTGCATGAAGGTAGGATCCTTCAAGCATTGTGCTTCAGCAGGAGGAAAACATCATATACAGGGAGCCAACAGAAAAGCTGTATGTCTTAGCCTGAGCTCTGAGGATGAAAGAGTGTCCCTCGATAGTTTATGTAGGCAAGTCTATGTGTTGTGAGGGATTGGGCTATGCCATGGTATTACCTGTATGATCTTGGAATCACTGAACCTATAAACTAATATTAAAATGATGGTAGGATGGATAGAGATGGCCCTCGGGAACTGGGCAAAAGCAAACCCAGACTCTTTGGCAACATGCCATCAACCCAAATGATTCTCCACAAATAAGGTTCCATTGAAAGTAGCCTCATAATCTTACATAACAAAACACACAAGGGATGGATCCACCTTGAGTGACAGTCAAGAGACCCAGCAAAGAGCAGTATTATACTCTAACATCTTCCACCCACAAGAAC
Organism: Chlorocebus sabaeus; assembly: GCF_047675955.1. Lineage (NCBI taxonomy): Eukaryota > Metazoa > Chordata > Mammalia > Primates > Cercopithecidae > Chlorocebus > Chlorocebus sabaeus. Next base: position 45,708,906 of record NC_132929.1, on the reverse strand, counting down.
TCCAGGTAGCAGAACTATTAGTCTATACAAATAAGTATGCTTGAAATGAATAAATGCATAAAAGGTGAATCAATTACCTAAGAAAGAACATGATAACATGAGAAAATAACTTTCATGTTGCAAAAAGAACCCAATAGAATTACTAGAAATGAAAAACACGTACTTATTGATTTTTTTAAACAAGGATTAATTAAAAAGCAGATTAGACACAATTGGAGAGAGGATTAATGAACTTGAAAATATATCTGGGGAAAATAATTAGCATGCAGACAGTTAAATACATAGAAATATAAAAGAGTGGTTTGGAGATGTGGAGGACAGGATAAGAAGGCCCCATACACTTTTAATGGGAGTTACAGATGGAGAATAGAAAAAATGAGAGAGAGAGAGAGGCAATATTAAACAGTACAATCAATAAGTATGTTTTGGAATTATTGAAAGACATTAATCCTCAGATTCAGGAAACACAGGTAGCCCCAGTCAGTATAAGGAAAATTAAGTCCACCGCTAGAACATCATACATTGTACCAAAAACCGCAGAACACCAAAGACAAGGAGATCTTAAGAAAGATAACAGAAAAAAGATAGATTATTATAAATAAATGATTGGCAACTATAAAAGCAATAGCAGCTTTCAATAGCAACTATAGAAGCAAGGAGAAAATGGAATAATGTCTTCAAAAAATTAATAAGGAAAAAATAAAAAACAAATTGTCACATTAGAATTCCAATTAAGAGTCAGAAAAAGGGAAAAGGAAAGGCATTCCAAACAAAGATTAACAGAGTTTTCTGTTAACAGATCCTCTCTGAAAGCTCTGTTGCAGGATTATTTTAGGAAGAAGAAAATTCTACCTGGAGGCAAGGACTGAGGTGCAAGAAGAAATGGGAAGCAGAAAAAATAACAAACATGGGATGAATCCAATCAAGCATTTCCTGCATAAAACTATAGTAACATTAAATAATTTTTGGATATAAAACTTTTTGGATTTGGATAAGATATATAAGATGTAAAGAGACTCATAGTGGCTAAAGTATTATAAAGTCTTATATTCTTTGATGATACAGATTTTTATTAACTTCAGACATAATAAAGTCAAGTATGCATGGTAAAAAAATTAAGGAAAACCAAGAAAAATGCATAAGATACAAACCAGTAAAATGTATGAACTATAAGCCAGTAACAAAGAGAAAAAAAGAAAGGCTAAAGAGAAAACACTCTATGCCATAAAAAGAAGGAAAAAAAGCATAGAAAAAGCAGAGTAAAAAGAATACAAAAATAAAATGCTACTAAGTAAATACAAATAGATTAGTGAGCACAATATATTTCAATGGATTTAAATCTCTGGTTAAAATGCAGAAATATCAAAGTGCATTTTTAAAAATTCCACCTCTATGTTGTTTATAAGACATTAGGTAAATCATAAGAACACTGAAAAGTTGAAAGTAAAAGGATAGAAAAAGTTGCCGTGAAGAAAATCAGAGTTGAGAGATCGCGGAAAAGAGATGTTTTTGATAGTCTCAGCTGACCTCAGAATCCAGCCTTTACTGCTTGCAGATCCAGTTGTGTGAATCTTCAAATACCCCATTCTTTCTTGCCATTTTACAAGCTTGTTTGAGTTGGGTGTTTTCACTTGCAGCCAGAAGATGACGAACCAATGCAGAAGTAGACCTGCAGCTCGGGATCCTGATTACTCTAAGAAGGGTAAGGTGAGAGTCATGTTTTAGAAGAATTCATCTAGTAATGACAGGAAGAGCAGACTGGAGAGGGGAGAAGCTGGAAGTGGGCAGTGGACAAGGTAATCATGCAGGCAAGCAGCGAGGAGAGCTGTGCTAAGGAAGTGCCAATGAACCTGGAGAAGCAATGGGAAGGTTTCCAGAAACCTGCTTTGAACATTTGATTTGTCTAACCTTAAAAGTGTTCTTTCATACAGCTCCTGAGAGCTTGCTAGGGTTTGTAAGACATTAACTGAGGGGCTTCTGTGTCCTGAGGAGAACATTTTGAAAATATTCCCGGATGCTCAGCCAACTCAACACAAGTCATTAAAAAACCAAACCAAACAAACAAGCAAAAACAACAATAGCAGGAATACTCTGGCCACATCTTAGATCAAAGTGATAAGGATATCTGAAAATCTTTAACCCAGAGACAAGAACTCAGTAAATATAAATAATGATATGGTTTGCATCTTACTTAGACTGGTTGAATTATGTATTTCTAGGCAGAAACCCAGGAACACTGATATCTGCAAATGGGACACACAGGGATATAGCTACATTTCTGTGCTTCCTTTTTCTTACATGTTAAGGGAGGCAACTGGACCAGCTTTCTAGCATCACTTCTCGCAGAGTTTATGGGTTTTTTCTTTTAATTTTTTCAAATGTTGGGATACCTGGGTAGAGAGGTATGTGTGGTTCCTTCTGTGCCTCCCTGTGTGTGTGCACACGTGTATGTGTGTGAGATCAACAACCATACATGGGCCTGTGTTTTCCTCTCACTGTCTAGCCATGTCTCTGGCTGCCAGCTTGCATGTGTGTTCATAATCATTTGTTTGTTTCTTCCTCCCTCTCCTCCTCCTCTCGCTGCTTCCCCTTTTTACTCTTCCCCGAAACTCTGTGAGATGCATGAACATTTCTCAGTTATGTGATGTTCTCAGCAGGAGGATGGAGCCATATAATGGTGTTTCTAGTTATTACTCTGATGAATCACAGGGGAACAGCCTTCACCAAGGTAGAATGGCTTGCATAAAATATGTTCATTCAATTAAAAAAAAAGAAATTGAAAAATAAGATACTGCCAACATGGGGCACTGAGTTATGTAGGGTTTATGCAGCATTCAATTTGCAATTCAAGCAAGAAACACACCAGAGAGGCACCTGTGAGGAAGCTCCCTGGAATGGGGGGAGGGGTTCCCACTGCCAGATAAAAACCTTATGCCTCAGATGAAGTTTCTGGAATATGGACGAGGGGAGTGTAAATAGTCCCTGGGTTCCCTCAAGCTAGTCTAAGCAAGGGATTCTATGCTGGAGGTACTGTGGCCCCTGATAGTGAGAACTGGCTGGCTGTGACCTCTACTGCCTAAGTGGTCATGGTTTGCACCATTTGAATCCCTGTCCCATAGTTGCAGCTGATCTGCTCAGGAACTGGTACTCGACTCAAACATACTGGCCTGACCTGGGAGATGGCCTCACACGGGAACGACAAGCCAGGCCAATCGGATTCTGTCTCTCTCTGACTTCTGGCACTTCACTTGAAAGTGATATCAAGAAATACGAAGAGAACAAAGCAGTTAACAGTGGGAGCTATGAAGGAGAGCAGGTCATGGTGACCATAGACAAGTTGAAAGTAAGAGGGAGCAGAAAGTGGAAAAGGCAGAGGATGCAAGTTAGGAGACAGAGGAGGCTCTGAGCAGAGGCTCGGGGAGAAGAAGCGATCTTATGTGGCGGGCAAGAGACGCGGCCCAGGAGAGAGATGGTGGGAGGAGGTATGTGCGGGGCATTGTTTTAGAAACCGGGAAAACTCTCTTCCTGGAGCTGATGTTTTAGTGGGCTGTCCCTGAGGGGCTGCTGTGGTCTACACCTTTGACCTGCACAAACACATTTTGTATCATTCCCTGTCCATTTCATTTTCCTCAAGCCCCAAAGGATTGAACCTTGGGAATATCAGCTCCTACTCACGTGGCAAGATTTGGTTGCAAGCAATAGAAATGAACCTTGGCTAACCTAAGCAAAAGAGGAGTTTTAAGGCTCATGGAACTAGGAAAGATATGAAGGTATCTCAAACCCCATTGATGGGGTTTCATGAGTCAGGCCTCTCTCACTCCACCCCTTTCTCACTTTTGCTTGCTGGCTTGCCTACCTTCTGCAGACAAGACCGCACATGGCAGGGAAAACGTTCACCATCAACCCCTGCTCACACTCTCCCAGCTCAGGATCCCCATTAAAGAGAATAATCCTCGGGAAGATTCTGATTGGCTGGGCATGAGTCAGTTGTATCCCCAGACCAATCACTGTTGCCAGAGGATATTAGCCAGTCCAACCTACCTAGACACCTGTGGCCAGAGGGGTAGGCACCTTCACAAGATTAAAAGAGCTAGAGGAAGAAATGTGAGAGGCAGCAACAGCAATAGTTACCATAGTCTAATGTCAAAAAAGAAAACCTCAAATAGCAGAGGCCGGATTTGGCCCCAGGCCCCATCCACATTACTGGTCTTCCAGGCCCTTGGAGAAGGCATTTTAGACCATGTAACTTTGAGTCTATTTACTAATCGGGGGCTGCTGGGATACATTAGGATAACTCGATTGTAAGATTTTAATGACATAACATCAAGACCTCGGGAGGCCTGAGCCCTGCAGTCGATCAATTCACATACCTTTCACTCAGGCCCAAGTGACTGAAAATCATTTTGCTCCCCGAGCTCTTAAAGGTCAGGAGTTGAATGCTTCAAGAAAATCTCTTTCTCTATCACAGGAAACCTCTTGCATTTAGCGTCCTGTCAATCAGGGGCACCCCAGGAGGCCTTAGAAGGGGAGTGCAGAGAAAATGTGGCCTGTGTTCCTTTCTTCCTTTTTTTCCTTTTGGTTAGGCTGGTGCATGTGTGTGTGTGTGTGTGTGTGTGTGTGTGTGTGTGTGTGTGGTGTGTGGGGATGCTGGTTGGGGAGAGAAGCCCTGGTTCTCAGAATTCACTTGTCCTCTCCCAGGCTGTTGCATAGTGCCTGGTTTAACTCTCAGAGCAATGAAGCCCTTTTTGTCCCTCAAAACAAGCCTGCTTCAATTTGTGTCAGTTTTGAGTGGAGACAGAAAAAAACTGGGGTCACCACTGAGATGAGGACACCTCCCCAGTCCACGCCAGCACCCCAGTCATCTCCTCAAGAAACCCCTCTTCTTCAAATTGGCTCCTGTAGTTCAGGGCAGGTGTCCAAAATGCAAATGAAGCCCCAGTACCTCCGTGCCCCAGCTTGGCAGGGACTCTGAAGCTATGTGACCCCCTCTGCTAACTGGTCTGCAGCTTAATGACATGCAAATAGGAGGGACACAGTCTGTCAAACGGGGCCTAATCCCTTTGTTCCTACCTGCCAGCTGGGCAGCCTTTTCTAAACCAGTTTTGGCTGGGAGGACAGCTGCGAGGTGCTGATGGGGAGGCTGGGCCACGCAGAGCTGGTTGCCTGGTAGCCACAGGCAGCGCTGGGGGCCTCAGGTGGCGGATGGGCCCTCAGAGTCCCCACTATGAAAGTAGGGGTGCCTTGGCCTTTGTGTTCACATCCTGGGGTCATCTCCAACCCAGCCTGAACAGCTCAGTTCTTTCTATCTTATAAGTCGGGGTTCTAAGCAGGAAAAAAAAAAAAAAAATTAAAGATTCATCTGCTAAATAAATGCTTGAAAGTCATTAGATTAGATTGAGTGATCTGCCGTCCGTTTCCCTCTCTAGCGGGCTGGAGCTGCTGCTTGCCTCACAGAGACCTTGTGAGATAGGCAAGCCCAGGTAGCTCCATCTCTCCATTTCACAGATGGCAAAACTGAAGCCCAGAGAGGAGGAGTGAGTTTCTCTGAATCACACAGCCAGTTTGTGTCATGCAGAGACCAAACTGTACTCTACAGATCCTAGATGAAAGTTCTCTCTGCTGAAACTCACTGCATAAGGTGCAAGGTAGGATCAGAGAAAGAAAGGGCCCTTGGTGGGTTTCAGCCCTGGCATTACAGGGCTATAAGCATGTCTGAAAATTTACTCCTCAGATTTGGTGGATGAAGCCCATGAAGCCAATGCTGATGTTGGTTTCTTGGCCAATTTTGAGTGCATGTATAGCTCTGTGTGTGTGTGTGTGTGTGTGTGTGTGTGAGATAGGATGATTGCCTATACAATGTCCTTCTTAACAGCATCCTGTGGACCAAATGCTATCCTTGCCATGCCACCAGACGCTGTCTTGTGTGCATTCAGGAAGTGTTTACTGAGCACCTGCCTGGAGCTTGCATAGTGAAGAGGACTCTGTCCTTGCCACCAGGCCACCTGCAATCCAGTGGGGAAATCTGAACACATCTGGCGTACTCTGAGAAGGGCGGTCCTTTTGGGCCTTGGTTGTCAATTCAAGTTTATTCCCCCACCATTCGCCGCCCACCACCACCTCCCCGCCCCACAGGGCAGCCTATTCCTTCCTCAGATCTGAGGTGTATAAAATCTGGGCAGAGGTGGTCTCAGCTGAATACTCCTGTGCCTCACTCAGGTTCATGGAGGTTCCCACTAATTTTGCGAAGCTCTGGGTGAGGATTGTCACTCATCAACTCATTTAATCCTCACAATAATGCTTTTAGACATGGATAATAATTATTCCCAGTATGTATCTGAGAAAATTGAGGCTTAGCAAGAAGAGAAAGTGCCATGATCGAGACCAAGCAGCTAACAGGGAACAGAGGAAGGAGAATAAGGGAGATTGCTTTTATAATGACAAACCCACCGTTTTCTCAACTACATCCAAGCCTTCCTTTAAAAAGATCTCTGAGGAAAGGTTAGCCAATGACCACAACTCCCTTGTTATATTAATAACCTAATGGAGGCCACTTGGTGGAGCAGAAAGATCACCAGGAAGATGAGGTTGGAGCTTCCACTCCCGTAGTGGCCACTGTAGGCCTGGAAGATGTCATCTCATCTCTCCTGGACAAGAAGCGGTTGGGCCAGCAACGTTGTGAATTCCTTTCCAGCTCTGGCCCTCCAGCGTGCCAGGAATTTCTCCGGCTCCTACCAGGCCTTTGGTTGAATTACAGTTCATCAGATTTGCAGAAAATGAAAAACCTGCTAATATTTGCAGACAGCCAGGAATTTGACTATTTTCTAACGAAAGCCGAAGATGCCAGAGGGGATATTAAGTATCTGTGGGATTTATTGATCTCTCAGTCCCAGACTACTTGGGAAACAATTAGAGGTCAATACGCAACACAAAACGAAATTTGCAGCTGTCAGATCAACCATTTGGAAATATTCCCTTGCCCTTTTGCCTCTATTTTCTGTCAAGAGAAATCATTCTCGGGTACAGAGCCGACGCTGGGGCTGGGGAGCCATGCACTGTGCTTGCAGGGAGGGCAGCCTGAGATGCCAATTAGCTTGGCACTGCTGAGAGGGCCCTGGTCTGGGAGACTGGGGTCCTGCTCTGACCTGCTGCTTACTCTCTGTGGGATCTGGGGCAGGTCATCCCATTCTCCAGGTTTCATTGGGATTTTTCCTCTCTGAAAAATCCCACCCTGAGGTTAAAATCCTCTCCTTGTGGTCTTCTTGCTTAGCTGCGGCTGCAAATGATTTTATGTGAAATCTGCCTCCTTAAAACCACTCTGAGTTATAAAATAACAAATTTAGGCATTTATTGTCTCCTTCCCTTTCTCAACCCATTTTCCTTCCCCTGGCATCCTGTCCTACCCTTCACCCTGAGCCTAGCTTGTGCCCAGCCAATTGTTGGAGAAGTCCTGGTGAAAATGTCCACTGAGATGGCTCAGTGGTCCTCTCTCTGAAGTGTTTATGTTTTAACTGGGAGACTGGGAAACCCAAACACATTATTAGCCTGTGAAGGGAGGCTTTCGGATACCATGGCACCTGGAAGTGGGAAGTTGTTTTTAGATAGGATTGGGAACTGAAGCTCTGAGTTCCCACTCCGACCCAATCCGTCAAATACCGGGGAAACTCCAAAGTGAGCAAAGGTTGACCGTGTCCTTTACTGCCAGCCTCAGACCCCTTATATCTCCGGAAGGGTAAGACAGTATTCAGCATGCCCCAAACTTTATTCCATGGAACACTCAGATAGCCTGGTCTTCAGCCTGAGCTGATCTCACCCTCATTTTAGTGATGAAGATTCTGTAGTCAGCAGGCGGATTGCCACAGCCAGGAAGCTCACAAGAAGCTGGGAGGTGTCTGCAGTTTGGGTCACTGCTCTTGGGCCCAGGTTTCCGCACCACCTTCCACTTGGTGCTGAAGACGTTATTGAGTCTGGTCTTGCCAAGGCCTCCTCTGCGGAGGTTTCCAGAAAGCCACAGTCCTGGACTCAGCATCTCCAGGCTCCCCCTTGCTCCACAGAGCTGGAAGTTCCACAGCTCCCAAGGGGGCCTGCCCAAATGGAACATGAATTCATTTTTGCTACCTCCTGACTGGATCAGCTCCATCCTTGAAATGCTGCTTAAGAGTAGCTGAGCTCAGGTGCCTGTGGCAAGGAGGATGGTGCCTGGGGTGCTATTCTCAGAGCAATTTGGGCAGGCCACGCCGGCTCTGCATCTCCACGTGGTCTGCGCCCAGGGACTCATGTTCCCAATGTCTTGCCCCAGGCAGGAGAGATGGACATCCACAACTGTGCTCAGCTGCATCCTGGCTCAGCTGTGTAGTGTGGATATGAAACATCAAATCTGATGGCTTGAAAGCATGGGAGAAGGCACCTCTGCCCTGCAGGCTGTCTGCCCACCGCAGGCAGCCTCCAAACCTGCATTTGCAAACTTTGCGACCTCTCTTACATGAGACTTGCTTTCCAGGCTTGTTAACATCCTGAGACCGAGGCCTCCCTCACCCTCCCTTTAGTATTGTAATAGCTTTCTAGCGGCTCCCCCCTGCCTCCACCAGATACTTTCCTCCAACTAGATCCCCTTCTGCCCCCAGCCACTCAGAGCCCTGAGCCCCCTCACTGTTTATGGGTATAACTTTCCCACACAGGGTGCTAAAATTCCCTGGTAATGGCGATGGTTGCACAATCCTGAATATACTAAGGACCATTGAATTGTATACTTAAAAGTGTGAATTTTATGGTTATAAATTATATCTCATTAGGCTGTTACTAAAAAAAGAAAAGAAAAATAACTTTCTGGACACATTCCCTTGTTTATTGCAGTGACTAAAAAAAGAAAAGAAAAATAACTTCCTGGACACATTCCCTTGTTTATTGCAGTGTTTCTCAAACTTTTCCACCAAAGTACCTCTAATAGAGGAGAGGTGATGGAACCGTTGGGTCTGGAAGTAGCCTCAAATTATCTGTCTCAATCATTTGTTTATTCATTTATTCCACAAGAATTTATTGTGCATTTTTATGTGTTAGAAATGCAATAATAATCAAAATAGGTGTAAGCCAACCCTTATATAGCTTAGTTAAGCAGAAAATTTCTTTGAAGTCTCATGTTTTAATTTAAAACAGCATGTGCATTTTACATTACAGTCAATAATATATCTGTGATCATTTATTTATTTTTATTTTTATATATGTTTTTGAGACGGAGTCTTACTCTGTTGCCCAGGCTGGAGTTCAGTGGCGTGATCTTGGATCACTGCATCCTCTGCTTCCTGGGTTCATGCGATTCTCTTGTTTCATCCTCCCAAGTAGCTGGGATTACAGGTGCTTGCCACCATGCCTGGCTAATTTTTGTATTTTTAGTAGAGATGGAGTTTTACCACGTTGGCCAGGCTGGTCTCGAACTCCTGATCTCAGGTGATCATTTAAATACAGTATATTTTTCCAAAACTCCTCAGCTAATATTGTTGTTCTAGGAAGATACTTCTTGCTGGCCCTGGGCTTCATATACCTTCCCTCCAGTCACCCTGCTACTTTGGGGAACCTTTAGCTGTAGAGGGTATTGAGGTGGACGCTCCAACACTGAGTCTACTCCATCCTCCTTAGGGAGCATCCTGAATTTGGGGACTTATCCTCAGCTGGGAGGGAATGCCTGATTGGTATAGGGATAATCATTTCGTCCTTGTTACCAATGGTTGGTTCAGGAAGAGACATGTGGCCCTATTCTGGCTAAGAGGACATGAGGCAGGAGGTTTTGTAAGAGTGAGCTACAGCGCGGTGGCTCAAGCCTGTAATCCCAGCACTTTGGGAGGCCGAGACGGGTGGATCACGAGGTCAGGAGATGGAGACCATCCTGGCTAACACGATGAAACCCCGTCTCTACTAAAAAATACAAAAAACTAGCCGGGCGATGTGGCGGACGCCTGTAGTCCCAGCTACTCGGGAGGCTGAGGCAGGAGAATGGCGTGAACCCGGGAGGCGGAGCTTGCAGTGAGCTGAGATCCGGCCACTGCACTCCAGCCTGGGCGACAGAGCGAGACTCCGTCTCAAAAAAAAAAAAAAAAAGAGTGAGCTACAGGAAGCTGCGCTCTTCTCCTGTCTCCTGCTAGAAATGAACAAAGAAGCCCTCGGCCCTGAGTGCTGTTTGTAGACCTCTTGTGTCCATGAGAACCAAGCAGACATGCAGATAGGAAAGCAGAGCTGAGAAAATCAACAGAAATAGTTGAGCTGGCTGGAGCCCCGGCAGACCTGGTCCTGAAGCTCACACAGTTTGTGTGTGTCAAGGCATGGCTTAGGTCTTTTCAGCAAGTCCAGTTTATGTTGCCACAGCTATGAATACCCTAACGACTGGAAAGGACTAAAAGTCAAAGTGAAACTTCTTAGTCAGGTTTTTAAGCCTTCCACAATCTGCAACCAGGTCCTTACCTCCTTTCTCAATACTTAGGTGAGTTTAAACCTTCTTTGTCATGTCCATGTCATGCTGTTCCTTTAGATTACATGCTGTTCCCTGTACCATTATCCTTTTTCCTATCTGCCTTGCATTGCTTGCCCCTTCTGTCCCAGAGCACCTCCGGCAGGAGAGGGGAACCTGACACAGATGAAGGAGGAGTATACCTGGAGATGCTGGAGTCCTCAAAGGACCTGCATATGAGAACTCAGCTGGGTTTGTTGTTTCTAAAGAGAGAGCTGGGACCTCCCAATGGGCCTCACTGAGCCAGCCTGGCCTGAAACGTGCAGATGGTTGGGAGACACAGTTAGGAGGCAGAGAGAGACAGAAGGAGGAGGGAGAGAAATGGGAGAGGGGCGGACAAGCCCAGGATGGAGAGAGAGAAAGAGAAGAAAGGAAAGACATCAGCCAACATTAGACAGAAAGGTAGAGAAAACCAAAGCAGGTAGAAAGAAAAGGGAGGAGGGGAGAGAGAATGAGTAAGAAGGAGCAGGGGAAGGAGGAGAAGAGGGAAGAGGGAAAAGGCCAGGAGGTAAGAGGAGGGCTGCAGGGAAGGAGCTGGGAGGGGGCTGAGCAGGCCGCTGGAGCCGGTGGTGAAGGAACCAATCGCGCCGCGTGAGTGCATAGCTAAGTTCCGGTGGGAGCAATTTTATCAATAGCACTTTACCATACAAGTGATTCTCATCACAGCTGGTGCTAGGTGGGTTGGGAACAGCAATAAAAATCCAGTTTTATTAAAAAAAAAAATCATCCAGCTTATTTGAAAACACAGTACACATGCTCCCTCAGGCCCTGGTGGGAGAGGCCAGGGTGGACAGATAGCCCCTCAGGGACTCAGGCACAGCCCCAGCAAAGTATGATGGGGACAGACCCTCCAACACACACACACACACACACACACACACGTGCACACACACACAGGACATAGGCCAAGTACACAGCTATTAAGCTCTCCACGGAAAGGAGCTAGAGTACTGTGGGAGCCCAGCCCACTGGGCTGGAGGTCGGCACCCCTGGCAAGGCTGGGGACCAGGAACAGAGGGGTCCCTTCCAGGCCCTGTGCCAGGCACGTCCACATGTGTGATCCTAGGTCATATGAGGTGCTCTCCAGCCTCACATGGCTTGTCTGGCAAATGCAGCCTTAAGAAATAAGGCCGCCTATCACAAAGGACCAAAGAAGGCTGGAAGGATCAAAGAATGTCAAAAGTGTTATAAAATCACAGAAAGTCACCTTTTCAAGGGTCTCCAAACAACATGTGAGTAGTAGTTTTAAAACTGCATTGCTTGGAGTACTGGGGCTCTGGGAGGTGCTGTGCTGGGTGTGGGGAAGAGGCCCAGAGAAACTGAGGCCCCAAGGGGCCCCTTAGCTTGCTGGTGGCAAAGGCAAGATGCATGCCCCACTTTAAGGGGGTTGTTCCCTCAAGTTTTTCTTCCATTTATGTAATGAGAATGTGCAGTTACTGGGAGCTGGTGGGAGCCGAGGGCGAGAGGATTTATTATTCACACTGAGATGACATCCAAGCAAACACAAGGCTTAAGGACTTTCCTATTTCCCACTGTGTTCTCCAGCTATCAAGAGTCTTCTCCTGGCAGATAAGCGGCTCTTGCATGGCTAATGTGTTATTTCCAGAACATATTTATTGATTCTAAATATTGAAGAGGGGAGGCTTTATTTTCTCCTTGTCTTGTTTTAACCATGCGACTCTCCACAGTGGTTTACTTAGAGCCATAGTGTTTCATAAACTAGCGTGGATTTAAATGTTATCACCCCCCTAGTTTTATTATTTCTGCCAGGTGATAGTATAAATATTCCTGGAGTTGTGAATATTCCCTAATGTGAACTGGGAGTAGAGGTCTATGAACAAATGGCTTATTGCTAATGAATTGGAAAATGCAATTTTTAGATTTTTTCATTGACACGAAACATAACAGCGCCTTGCATTTGGATATTGGGTGATATTTCTCAAACGTTGGTTTAATATGACTCACCTTATTGATCCTGACAGCACCTCTGCAAAGTAGGTAGAGAAGGAATTCCCACTTTACAGAAGAGGAAACACAGATCCAATAAGGACAAGTTTCATACACACTGTTGGAACCATAACAAATGCTTTTACTCCAGGTAAGCTGTGTTGAACAAGGCCAGCTTTGTGCACACCTCAGCTAGGGGCTTCACAAGTTCTATTTGACTCTCTCTAGCCTGTGAGGGGTTGCTATTTTCAGGATACAGAAAACAAAGTTGAAACCCATGGGGATTGCAAACTTCCAAAACGTCAAAGGTTGAAGTTCACTTGACTGACGGTGAAGGAGCAGGGATGGCCAGGATGGAGCTCTGGAAATGCCAAACTCCCAGCGCTAAGCATTAGGGTGATTTGTCACTTACCAGGTGCTCAGGAACACACTAGACTAGAGGAGAAATAAATGCCCCAATGATCCTTTTACCCAAATGCAAGGGAAAGGCAAGGTTAAGGGGCTCCCTCATGTTGTTTGAGGGGAAAGCTTTCCCCAGAGCCTGACATGTGTGTCAAGAGACACAATGCAGCAGGAGGCTTTGTCACAGTAGCAGTGAGAATGAGGGGGCCCTGCACCTCACTCACCCTCCAGGACAAGACAGGTACTACTAGCCCAGGGGGAGATGAGCATTTTGGCTTCATGTCTCCTGTTTGTCTTTGTAAGAGTGTATTGGTCAAGTTAACATACATTGATCTCCTACACACCCAGATGCCTTTTGTTGCTCAGTTCCCCTATTAAAATACCCCTTCTGGAGACTGCCCATGTTCTGGACTTTTCCTGATCTCTGAATCTCTCCAAAGCTTATTCTTTATGTGTCTCATGTCTTTGATACACTGTCCCCTACCAGAAAATCTGGTAAAGAATTGAAACTGAGCCCTTAGTAAAAGGCTGATAATTAATATATATGTTTCATCTTTTAGAAAAGAAGTAAAATCCTCATGAAATAATGAAAGCCAGAAAGACTTGGATTGAGTCCTACTTCATCATTTACTAGCTGTGTGATCTTAGGCAAGTTGCTTAAGCTCTCTGCAACTTTCTCCTCTGCAAAAAAGGGCAGGAGGGGGGAATTACTACATAATTGTTAAAAGAAAAGATCACCTTTCTCTGCTCTTTCAAGGCCCTTATGGAAAAGGCTGACGAACAGTGGGACTTCCCATCCTTCAAACTTTCCTTTTCTCCTGAAATATTCTTTTCCTGCCCCAGAACTGACAGCTGTCTCCTGCCCTGCACTAAGGAAATATTTACTACTAGTCTCCCTGGAATGTCAGCTTCTCCTGGGCAGGAAGATGACACCCACTAAATACTGGAAAATAAATTGTAGATGTTTTTTATTCTCCCCAGACTTTCTGCAAAGTAAGCCCTGTTAACCACTGGCTGATTGACGGACTGGACTTGGGCCCTGTCTAGGCCCCAGGAGAGGGACTGTATTTCTGTGAAAGGATTCCCTTCAGTGACCTTTTAGTTATATATCTTGACAACCACCAATTCAGCCTACTGGTCTGTAAAGGCCAGCTCGCACCCTATGCCTTCAGAAACCTTCCCAAAAGTCCATTTTTATCGTGGAGCACATCTCATTGTTTCAGAAGGATTTGCTCCCTTATTTCCACTCACCCAGCTCTCTCACTCATTCCCTTCTAAACCAGGGCTTGGCATTCAGCAGGCGTCTGCTAGGGGAGTAATGAATGGCCTCGATTCCACACAGGGAGAGAAAAGCCAACTCAGTGTCTATGAACCAGCTTAAAGAGAATGGACGACCAGCTCAGCCAACAGGAAAGAATGAGCTATGGTGAGCACGCACACCTGTTTTGTGCATTTGCATGGCATCAAATGTTTAAGAACAGTTTAAACTGGTTATATATGCCCTTTGCAGTCCTGTTTACCTTTTCCTTTTGTTGAATGAATGAAAGACTAAGCGTCTGAATGACAGTGTACTGTGGCCATAGTATTATACTTGGCCTTAAAGTCCTAATAGATCTATCCATGATTGGTGGTGCAAACAGAAGGGAGTGCTAGTTCTGAAGATGTGGAGTTGACTATTCTCATTAGGGGCTATTATGTGTCCTCAGTGTGACCCCACACCAGGGAGTGGGATGTTCTTAAAAGAGGCAAAGACATGCAGAGTTTAACAGACTCAAATTCACACAGAGTTGGGGAGAAATAGGCAGAGACTGCAAGATAAATGAAGGAGTCGAGTCAAAGATAACAAGTCGGGGAAAGGCCCACAAAAAGGGAGGTTGGCCCCAAATGATCAAGAAGAGCCATGGGACCTCAGGAGGCTTTACTGGATGCCTGGGAAAGGAGAAAACACAGTTCTGGCCTCAGGCATCGTGGAGTACAGCCATGGAGGAAGGATGCCTGCACATGCGTGTACACAATTTTGACTCCCCAACACACACACCCTCAACTGGCAGAAGAAAGACTTGCTGGCAGGGAACAGATCTCTCTGCCCCCTCAAGTTTGCCCAACTGCCAAGACCTCTGAGATTCTTTGGTTTCCCTTTATCTGAGGATGCAACCAAAGGATTAACGATTTCCATAGCGAATTGTTGTGGGTTTACCTTGTCTTCCTGGCTAGCTTCCTGACCTAGGGGCATAATCTAGCTGTAGAGGCACCACCTGCCCTTCTTTGCAAAGGGGTTGGTGTCTATAAGTTGCTTAGTACAGACTGATTAAAAGGAAAAAGTAAGAGCCGGCTGTTTGGAATGACCCAGCCTCGAAGGTCAACCTTTTTCCTTTGAAGGGAAAGGTATGATGAGATAACCCACGTTTCACTCCTTCCAGAAGTTTAGAGGAGTGTGTTTGGATGGGAGCAGGAGGATTACTAGGAGTTTGGAGGGATATGTTTTTGTCTGCTGGAAACCAAAGAGAAGTATCGGTGGTTTGATGAGCACCTGAGGCATCTGGGCAGTCATGTGACTGAGCATCACCAATCAGAATTCTCTACCCCTCTGGAGTTCAGTCAATATGAGCTCTGATTGGTTCAGATCTGGGCAACTGGGCCAATCAGAGTCCTCTCAGGGTTCTGCTGGGATTCTGGAGACAGTCACACCTTCTGTATGATCAGAGGCTGGCTTGGCCAATAAGTATGTGGAGTGCCTGACAACAAAATCAGCACTGAGAAGCAGGAGATGGAGGAAAGGAGGCCGCTTCCTGGTGTCTTGAAGGAACCCGTGTTCAAGAGGGTTGAAGCAGCTTGCTTCTTGAACCTTCCAGTTTTATGAGCCAATAACCCCCTCCCCACTTTTATTTGTAAAGAACAGGGTCCTGACTAATATAACAAGAGGATAGTCAGTGTGGTTTACCCAGATCCTGGTTTCAAAAAGTAGCCGTTAAGTGCTATGGGGAAAATGAAACGGATGAGGCTTCTTAGCTTGCAAGCAGAGAAGGCCTTTCGCAGTAGCAGAAAAGAGCCTGCCATGAGAAGATGTTAGGGATGGCATTGTAGGCCGAGGCACCAGCAAGGGCAGAGGGTTCTAGTGAGGCAGGAGAATCAGGTCTGGAGGCAGGGAACCTAAGGCCAATTCATGCTGACAGGCTGTCAGCGCCAACTCCATTTTCAACCCCTCCTTTTTGTGTGCGGCAGTTGGAAAATGAAAGTACTTCTGATTGGTCCCCTCCCACAACCAGTCAGACTGGCCATGGGCCACTACTTCATTTGCATCGAGTGAACCAATGGGAAACCTCTAGTGAGTATTTAAATCCTGTAAAATTCTGTAACCGACGTTCTTGAGCTGCTTGCTCAAGCCCACTCCCACCCTGTGGAATGTACTTTCGTTTACAATAGATCTCTGCTTTTTCTGTTTTGCTTTGTTTGTGCGTTTTGTCCAATTCTTTGTTCAAAATGCCAAGAACCTGGACAACTACCCTCAACCAGTAACACTAGGTGGGAAGGAGGTAAAGTCAGGCACAGAGGGAATGCTATCATGGCTCCAGCTGAGTGAGCAGGGGGAGACTGATAGAACACGACAGAGAAGCAGGCAGGTGCAGAGCCTGGAGGGCCTTGAAGCTGAAGATGGGAAGTTCAGATTGTATTCCAGGATAGAAAAATCACTGGAGAGTGAAGGGATCTGATTGGCTGTGGCAGCTGTGAGGAGGAGGGCCCCTAGAGGAACAGCGATGGAAGCAGAAAGGTTAGTGAGGAGGCTGATGTAATAACAGTCCAGGTGAGCAGTAAATGGTGGCTTGGATCTTGGTGGGTGGAGGAGACAGAGAGATGAGGATAGATTCCTCATGTACCTTGGAAGGAGAGCCTACATGAGTTATTAGTACCGTAGATGTGGGAAGTGAAGGAATGAGAAATCAGATACTTCCTGCAAAGATGAGGACTGGGTGAGTAACAAGTTTGGTGCGTCTGTGTGAACCACCAATGAAAATGTGCCTTGGAAAGGTGTGTCAAGCAAATGTGCTCTTGGCTGTCATCTCCTAGAGGGCAAGGACTGGGTTCGGTCAGCAGACTGGCTCAGAGTGAGCTGGATGGCTGAGTGGGTAGGTGGGCGGAGAAGTGGATGGGTGGGCGGATTTGGAAATGAATGAGTACTAGGATGGATGAGTGAGTGGGTGGTGGGTGGGTGTATCTTTAGATGCGTGGATGCAGGGATAGATAGATGGGTGGGGATGAGTGGTGAGTGTTGAATGGGTAGATGAGTGGATGACAAGCTACATCCACCTTGGATATCAAGGCCATATCAGAACCTTCCACTGGAGGAAGGGAGGGACCTCACCTCCTCCCATGTGGACTAACAGGCTATCTTAAGCCTCCCCAGGAGGCCCATTGGGGATTGACTTAAGAGGCAGCTAGATTTGGTCAGCCTTGGCCTAGAAAGGGACACCAAATGTCTGTGAGCCCTGAAACCAGGAGGGCAACTTCTGACCTGGCATCTGCCACCCCTGGAGTCCAGAGGGATGGGCAGGGTCTCACCAGCCTGGCTTCTTTCTCCACCTGGCCCATTACAGAAACTTACCCAGGAGGGCTGCCAGGGATCCTGTCACAGACCCAGGGAGACAGCAGCTGGCATCAGTGGCCAACATCCACATACAGAGTGTGGACATGTGAAGGGAAATCACCCCTTAAATTAGATACCACAAACAAGCTCTGTGAGGAAGAGGATAGGTCTACCTGGGAGCCAAGGGGTCTGGATTCAAGCTTCATGCAACTCCTCTCTCTTTCTATTAGTGTCTATCAGCCTTTCCTTGGCCTTCTATAAAACTGGATTCAATGATTTCTATGATCTTTTGCATAGAGATTTTATGAACTATTAGTTTCTTTGCTGTTTTCAAGAGTTTTCCTTAAAACAAAAACAAAAAAATAAAAAAGCAGCTTTAGGACTGGGTGCAGTGGCTCATGCCTGTAATCCCAACAGTGTGGGAGGCCGAGGCAGGTGGATCACCTGAGGTCAGGAGTTCGAGACCAGCCTGGCCAACACGGTGAAACCCTGTCTCTACTAAAAATACAAAAATTAACTGGGCATGGTGGCTGGTGCCTGTAATCCCAGCTACTTGGGAGGCTGAGACAAGATAATCACTTGAACCCGGGAAGAAGAGTTTGCAGTGAGCCAAGATCGTGCAATTGCACTGCAGCCTGGGCAACAAGAGTGAAACTGTCTCAAAAAAAAAAAAAAAAAGAAAAAAAGAAAAAAGAAAAAAGCAGCTTTATTGAAGTATGACTTACATATCATAATATTCATCCATTTTCAGTGTATAATTCAGTGATTTTCAGTAAATGTACAGAATTGTGCAGTCATCATCACAATCCAGTTTTAGAACATTCTCATCACCCCACAAAGATCCTTGTGTCTGTTTGCAGTCAATCGCAATTCCCACCCCCAGCCTCAGGCAACCATTAATCTGCTTTCTGTCTCTATAGATTTGCCTTTTCTGGACGTTTCATATAAATAGAATCATACAACATGTGGTCTTTTGTGTCTGACTTCTACTTTGCATAATGTTTCTGAGGTTCATCCATGTTGTGGTATTTTTTGTAAACAATGGAAGTAATTATAAGTTTTTAAACAAGGACTTAATCTTACTTTTCTAAATAATCTCCTAACAGATCCAGCATTTGTTTTAGACACAATGGATTTGAATGAGGTTTGTTCCAACTTTCAAAGCTTGCATTTTCATTGTAAATCTTGGAAAAGTCTGGATTCTTAGTTATATATAGCACATGCCCGGTTGATTCGTTGGTTGACTGGCTGAGTCTTCCTGGGCCCATTGATTGGTCACTTCCACTTATTTTTCCTTTCAAAATGGTTGTCCACCACTTTACCTCTAAAGACCTCCACTGTCCTGCCTTCAACACATCGGCTATGGCTTGCTCCAGCAACCACAGAGTATTAGTTTATTTGTTAGTTTATTTGTTGCACTGCAGCATTTTGCCTGGGGACACGCCTAGGAGAGGCCATTTTCAAACAAAGGGTGAGCCAAGATACAAACATTTTATAGTGACTCACAGGCCAGCCTGACACAGTTGCCTGGGAGGGTCAGGCTGCGTCCATCCATGGACCTTTTCAATCAATACACTTTGGCAATCCACTGGGTCCCAGGTAGTGTACTAGGCCTTGGGGACATAGAGATGAACAAAATCTGATGTAAATCTCTGGCTACTTTGATGATATCACCTTGAGCAAATTATTATGTAACTTTTCTAGGCCTTGGTTTCCTCATCTGTAAAATGGGAATAATAATAGTGCCTGTACCACAGGACTTCTATAAAGAAATAATGTCTTAAATACTTAGAACAGTGCCTGGCACTTAATACATGCTCAGTAGGAGGCAGCTATTGAACTATTATAAAAGATATTATGGTGGCACACCCCTGTCCTCAGATAATTAGATTTCTTTAAAGCAACACAGACAAAAAGTTAAACAAACTTAAAACAATGTGATGGGTGCTCAGTGCACATTTGTTCGGGTTGCTGTGGGCATGCAGAAGAACTAGTGCTCCCTCATCACGTAGAGTAGGGTATGAATGATTGGCCAGTCATGTGTACTGTTCTGGACATAGAGATGTCAAATGCATTTTTGGACTCTGATTATATACCATCCCCATGAAGAGATAAGCGTTCAGTTCCACTTGGGCTGTCCCCAGCACAGCTCCTCTGTGTCCCATGTGATGAGTGGCATGGCTGGTCTTGAAGTCTGCTCTGCCCCTTGCTATGCCATGGCCCCTTTCCATCTTTTCCTCCCTTGTCCAGTCCATCCATCTGAATCCTTCCTCCCAAGGTGCTGTTCTCATAGTTCTTTCCAACTCCTCCAGCTCCCTAGAGCCCTTCCTTCACAATTCTTTTCTTTTCTTTTTTTTTTTTTTTTTTGAGACAAAGTCTTGCTCTTGTCCCCAGGCTGAAGTGCAACGGTGCCATCTTGGCTCATAGGAATCTCAGCCTCCCAGGTTCAAACGATTCTCCTGCCTCAGCCTCCTGAGTAGCTGGGATTACAGGTGCCCGCCACCATACCTGGGTAACTTTTGTATTTTTAGTAGAGATGGGGTTTCATCATGTTGGCCAGGCTGGTCTTGAATGCCTGACCTCAAGTGATCCACCTGCCTCGACTTCCCAAAGTGCTGGGATTACAGGCATGAGCCACCGCGCCCGGTCCTCCCTCACGATTCTTAAGGGCTTTAAGGCATAAAGAAGTAGCTCGAAGGACTCTAGAAAATGCCTAACCCAACTCTCTTGTTTTACAGATATAGAAACCGAGGCTCATGGAGAAGTGACTCGACAAGGGGCAGCCATGGCACCACCTCCCACTGAGTTGTATGCCCTGAGTCACCTGGATTCCTCCTTTTCTCTGATGTCTCCGACCCATGCCCAAAGCCTGTTCCTGAGTCCTAAATACCTCTTCGGCCATCCTCACGGCTCTGAGTCACTATCATTTCTCAGCCTCTTCTCCGATGTCCCCACCTTCACCCCTGCTCTCCGCCCCTTCCCCAGTGTCCCCAGCACAGCAAGAATAACCTTTTTAAAATATAAACCTGATTTTTCCACTCCCCACTGAAAATCTTTAGTGATGTCCCGCTGATTCCAGAATAGTCCACTCTTACTTTAGCAAG
Organism: Chlorocebus sabaeus; assembly: GCF_047675955.1. Taxonomy (NCBI): domain Eukaryota; kingdom Metazoa; phylum Chordata; class Mammalia; order Primates; family Cercopithecidae; genus Chlorocebus; species Chlorocebus sabaeus. The sequence continues at coordinate 45,688,376 of NC_132929.1, read as the reverse complement.
GCTTTCTAGGCCAGCTTGGGCTTGAGCCTGGACACCATGCAGCCTCTGACCTCCCACACTGCACAGGACCCCTGAGGGAACTTCTTTCATGTATTTGACCCTGCCACATCCTTCTCCCACCTGGGTGTTTGTGCCAGCCCTTGCCTCTGCCTGGAACTCTACCCATCCTTCCTCCCTCTGCCAATCTACCTCCTCTTTGCCTGTATAATATTCATTCATCTTTAAGTGTCAGCTGAACTAATACTTGGTCTGCAAGACCCTCCCTGACCCAGATTAGGCCTGCTCTGGGCCCCTATCATTCTTGGTACCTCCTCATCATAACACCCAGCCTGCTCTTGGAATTGCTGTTGTAATGCTATCTTCCCTGGGACTCTCGGCTCGGTGAGGGCTGGTTCACAAGCACACCTGCAGCTCTTAGCACAGTGTCCCACAGATAAAGGCAGCCAAGGCATGCTTGGCTTTTGCTGTTCTTGTCCCTTTCTTTTACTTTATACTAAGTTACATGGTACCTATTGTTCTGTACCTTGCCTTGCTACTGAACAATCTTGGGTTGGAGGGGGATTAAAAATAGCTCTCTTCCCTTCAAGCGGGCAGAAATCAAGATGTCAGCTTTGTTACTGATGAAAAAGCTAGGCTGGAAGATGTATTTGACCAAAAGATCGTGCTAACCCTCTTGCTTCACTCTCTCAGTCCCAGTTACACCTGGGGCCGTCAGCGGGATTCACTTCCCCAGGACTGCTGCCTCCTTCTGGGAGGAGAGGGAAGACAAGAGAGGTTGGAGGGGCTGGGTCTCTCATTGGATCAGAAGAAACAGGCCTGGCCCAGTGGGCTGTGGCTAGGTGGGCAGGGCCTCTACAAACAAGGTGTGGTCATTGGAACCCCTTAGTTAAACTTAGAAAAAGCACATTTCTCAGAAGAAGGGGAAGATGCTCGGCTCAGTAAGTGAAATAATAGTTATCTGCTTCCTAGGATACCAGAACTCTTCAGTTATATTCTTTCTGCTTTGGACATTGCCATTTAACAGAAATACTTTTAAATGACATTCTGGTTCCCCATCTTTGTGGAAAGGGCTGTGTGTGTTTTTGCCTTTTTTTCTTCTTTTTTTTTCTTTTGACAGAGTCTTGCTCTGTTGCCCAGGCTGGAGTGCAGTGGTGCATTCTCTTCTCACTGCAACTGCTGCCTCCCACGTTCAAGCAGTTCTCATGTCTCAGCCTCCCAAGTAGCTGGGATCACAGACATGGGCCACAGCACCCGGCTGAAGGCCTATTTTCAATGAAAATAAAGGTGTTCCTGTCTCCAACCCTTCCATTCCCCATGATAATGACACTCTTTAATAAAGCTTGGTGCTTGTGGCAGAGATTTCTAATTGATTACCAAATATCCATTCTCCTCTCCCTCTTAGTTAACAGAATCCCAGTTTTGGGCTGAGCATGTTAAAACTAAGATATAAGATTACACTTGCCAGCCTCTCTTATCGCTAGGGTGTGATTGCATGATCAAATTCTGGCTAATGGCAGCATTGTGTGGTACTTCAGGAAAATCCTAAGAGACAGAAATACATGCCTTCCTTTCTTCTTTTCTTGCTGCCTAGAACACATATGTGATGGCTAGAATTTTGGCAGCCATCTCGGATCATGAGGATGGAAGCCATATTCTGAAGATGGCAGAGAAGAAAGATAGGAGCTTCTGTTTCTGATGTAATCATAGAGCTTCCACATCAGCTCCAAACTGACTACCCCCAGGGTTCTTTTATGTGAGGGAGTAAGAAATGTCAATCTTGTTTGAAGATGTTGCTATTTGTTTTTTCCCCCATTATATGCAGTTGAATCTGATCCTAAGGAATACAGTACCATGAAACATAGAGAACTCTTGAAATGAGGCTCCCAGGCATCTGTGGCCTAGAGTTTGGAACAACTTAACAGGAAAACAGATTGCTAAGGAAATCATGATGGGAGGGTGATAGAGATAGGTGCCTAAAAACACATCTACTGGGATGTTGTAAATAAACTGGGAAAGTCTAGGCAAATGAGCAGATCCAGGAGACACATTTAGGAGGGACAGTTCCAGAGAAGAGTGATGGAAATTCTGGTATGTTCCACAGCATAGAAATTATGGTAGGGCAGAATTCATCACTAACTTCCTAATAGTTAGACTGGCCCAGAAATGGAACAGGTAGGTAAGCATGAAATGGGTGGCCACTGATTTTTGAACTGGCTACTAGTTGATTAAACAATGTGATTCTAAGAAAAATTAGAGAAGGCTTTTTCCAAAAGTTGGAACTTGATTCTGAAATTTCTGATGTCTGCTACAGGTCATAGAACACTAGATGGGTGTATAGCACATAGTAAGTGCTCAGTATATCTTTGATGAATGAATGAATGAATGAGTATACTGCTTACAAACCAATTTCTATTTTAATCTAAATGCAAACCAAAGAACAGGGAATTTTGTTTGGAAAAAACTTAGGGACTTCTCTTTATGCTTGGGGTAAAGTGCCATTGATATTGCCATGCACTGAAAACATCTTGGTGGCATAAGTTAGAGATATCCTTGCCTCCTTGGAGGGTGACATTCCAACGTTATATTTGGGGGTACACCTCACCCTTGGATATGCTCCTGAGGTATCTTTAGGGAAGCTGCCCCCTCTACGTCTGCAGAGTCCCTGCTGACAACAGCAGAACTTTTGTCCTCCATGTGATTCTGCTACTATCACCATGACCTCCATGGAGGGGATGGGAGGGAAGCAACACTTCCCCTCCATTCCTTAATTCTGCTAAGGCAATAAGGAAGGTGCTATGGCTTGAATATTCTTTCCAAAACTCATAGTGAAATTTAGTTGCCAATGTAATGGTATTGGGCAGTGGGTCCTTTTAGAGCTGATTATATGATGAGGACTCTGCCCTCGTAAATGAACTAATGCTGATATCACTGGTGTGGTCTCCTTATAAAGGGATAATAAGTTTGGCCCCCTTTTTTCTCTCTGTCTTGTGTGCTCTTGCCTTCTCTTGCCATGTGATGCCTTCTGCCATGGAATGGCCCTCGTCAGGTGCTGGCCCTGTGCTGTTGGACTTTCCAGCCTCCAGAACTGTGAGTCAAATATGCTTTTGTTCTTTATAAGATACCCAGTCTGTGCTATTCTGTTATAGCAGCAGAGAATAGAGTAAGACAGAGAGGTGGTGGACATCTGAAAGAAATTGTAACAAAGAGAAAAATTAAAGCCACAGGTTTAATATGACACTTCCCATCAAGGGAAAATAACAGTAGCAATAGAACAGCTAATTGTCTGCTGGAGGGGCAGCTGTGGGCACCCTTAAGTGCCCTCTCCATTGCCCTCCACTCACCTGAGTTCAAGCACCCTCACTCTGCCTTCTTAAAAATCTCCATGGAGGCCGGGCACAGTGGTTCATGACTGTAATCCCAGTACTTTGGGAGGCTGAGGTGGATAGATCACTTGAGGTCAGGAATCCAAGACCAGCCTGGCTAACATAGTGAAAATCCGTTCCTCCGAAAGATACAAAAAAATTAGCCAGATGTGGTGGTGGGTGCCTGTAATCCCAGCTACTTGGGAGGCTGAGGCAGAAGAATTGCCTGAACCTGGGAGGTGGAGGTTGCAGTGAGCCAAGATAGCACCATTGCACTCTAGCCTGGATGACAAGAGCAAAACTCTGTCTCCAAAAAATAAAAAATAAAAATAAAAATAATAATAGTAAATCTCTATGGTGTGACTCTCCAGCAATTTTTAGGATAACCCTGTCGCCTACCCACAGGAGCTGGACTTGCTTCCCCACTAGACAATTAGAGGGACATAACCATTCCCCACCGACACCTTTCCCAAAGCTCAAGGGATCCATTTTGAAATGACGCTGAAGTGAGTTTGGGCAGAAAGGCTGGGGACAGTAGGGTAATCGAAGGGGCCTTTGGGGATCCAAAGCAAGTTCTGCTCTAGGCCTCTCCACCTCCCCATTTTTCCAAACACCCAGCACCCACCCCATCCACCCTCTGCCAACACACACCCCAGGGAGCAACAGTAATCCCCAGAAACGTTAGAGTACAGCCCCATAGAAAGGTAGGACAGCTTTTCCGTAAATATGTTACCTGCCATCTGGGGAGGAGGCAGAGTGACATCCATTTCCCTTTTATTCATCCTTATCCTTCCAAGCATCCTCAGAGGACGCCACAGCAGAGGAAACAGGCTCATTACCTTTGCAGCTTTGAACAACAGAGGCACTATCCCTGGCCGGCCCTTTGGTTTCACAGAAGGCAGAAGCAGCTTTGAAATCCCTGCTTTTCCCTGGCCAGGTGCCCCCACCGTAACCTCTGAAAGCAGAAGGGAGGCATGATGAGGATTTATGGCCTCTCTGCACATTGCAACGCCCCCAGGGTGGCCAACAGTGTTGGTTCTTCCTGTTACAGATGCACGAAGTATATCAGGGGTCGTGATTTATGGGACCACAGCAAGATTTCATCTGGAATAACGTTTACTTGTATTCAGAGGAGGAAAAATAACTGACCTGTGCCTTCCTGCAGCCCTTCCCTAATTCTGACACAATAGCTCTGGGAGAAAATGATCAATTTCCTCACAAAAACCCTTTCCTGCGGCAGACAGAGCTTCACAGGCTCAGAGCATTGCAGAGTATCTGGTTTTCCCCTTTCCATTACTCAAGCACTCACTGTATTGTGGAAGGTTCAATAAAGCAAAATCATAATGCATATGCTTTTATCTCAGAGGTTGGTATTTTTAGTATAGAAACCAGGCTAAATAAAATTTAAATTAAAAAAAAAAAAGAAAGGAAAATATATTGAGGCTTAAATCATTGGCTGGGATTAAGCAAACATTCTTCAGTTGTGAATCTCGGTGGAATGGTTCTCGTGGGTTTGTGTATGTGTCGGGGGTGGAGTGCATTTCAGGGCAGAGAGCAAGATGGAGGGTTGGGGAGGGAGCTGTGGTGATGGGGCTGCCTCAGTGTCCTTGAGAAAAGGCCTGGCGGTCAGGCTGGATCTCCCGGTGTTTGCGCACTCACCATGTGGCCAGCCCAGCACTGGGCAGCAGCCTTCTGTGCATTCTCAGTAGTTGTCGGGAGGAGCTGTGAGGCAGGTCCTATCATTCCCATTCCATAAGTGGTAAGCCCAGGGCACACCCTGACTTGCCCAAGTCCCTCAGCCAGAAGCAGCAAAGCCAGGATTCAAGCTCAGCCTGTCCTACACCGAAGTCCTTGCTCCTTCCCAGCCCTGCTACTGCTGCTAGGGGAGGCTGGCCTCCAGCCTCATGGAAGTGGATAATGGGAATATTCCTCAATCATGTCACAAACCTGTTTTTCTGGATTAAGACGAATCCTGAGTCCAGGTAGAACCTAAAAAATAATCAAAGACCCCTGACAGGCCCTATCACCGAGACAGCCCTTGCTGGGAGTAGCAGGATCAACTCAGTCTGGAACTGGTTGAGGGGCTATGACTGGGCCCCTCAAATCCAGACCACAAGGCAACGCCAAGACAGTCAGCAGAGACCCAGGCAGGCAGCCCCCTCACTGTCCACACAATCTCAGGCTCAGGCCACCCTCAAGTGGGCCTGGCCCAGTTTACAATGGCACCAGCCCTTGTCTGATCATGGCCACCACCCCTCCCAGCTACATGGAGGTGGCCATGATGCCAGGCCACTCACCATGAGGTGGGCCAAGATACTCAGCCCAGAACCCTGGTCAGTCAGGACAGGCCTATGACTCCAGGGCTTGTGCTGTAGGCCATCTCCCGGCCAGGAGACAAGATGAAACTTCTTGGCTGTGCAATGTGGACTAGAAGGAAATCTTTGTGCTTTAGAGAGACGGACCTGGGATCAAATCTCTGTGCTGCTACTTCCTGGCTGTGTGACCTTGGGCAAGATACTTAACCTTTCTGAGCTTCCATTTCCCTCTAGCATGAGGATAAGTAGAATAATCTCGTAGGATTATTATTAAATGAAATGGGATAGCTACTTAAAGCACTTAGCCCAGTGCTCTCATTGAGGCCAAGTGTCCTGCTTTATCCTTGCATCAGACATAGGGGATGGCACTGTGGGTTCTCTGTTCTCTTGCTTCTGGGAAAGTGATAACAACAGCCTGAGCTACAAGCCAGGGAGGGCTGAGGTCTTATGCAGTATTATCTCATTTAGTTTCCACAACAAGCAAGTGGTATTATTAGGCCCACTTTACAGCTCAGGAGCTTAGATTGGTAACTTGCTCGAGGTCACACAGTTAGTATGTGACAGCAGGGATCCCACCTAGGGTGCTTCTGACTCCAGAGCAGCTTTCCTCATATCACAGTGCTTCCTATTCCGGTAGACATCATCGAAATTGGTCTCATGTTCAATTGTCTGCATTGTCTCTTTAGAGTCCATTTTGTATGGACCCAGAGGGATGTGCAGGTGTGTGCATGTGTGTGTGCTTCTGTGTGTGCATGTGTGTGTGTGCTTATCTTTCATAACAAGAGTAAGGGAGGAGGTACTGGGAAGGTTTTTGAGTAACTGGCACATATGCTGTTTCCACAGATCTTGCCACTAACTCTGTGGAACGTCAGGCAAGCCGCTGCATTCTCCCGGGCCTGCCTTTTCCTGACTTTGAAATGCAGAGTTCTCCCTGCATCATCCTTGGTAGGAAGGCAGAAGAAACAGGCTCTCCTCACTCTCAATCACTCTGAGGCCGCGAGCCCCATCTCCTTCCAGCCTGGGTGGCAGCTGGTTCGGGAATGGCGCTCCCACTCTGGGGATGCTCTTCTGCTCTTCCAACAGCATCGGATTCTTCCAATGAGGGGAAGCTATGGCTGAGACTTCTCTGTATCCTCAGCACTACGCTAGGAACATAACTGATGTTTAAAGAATTCCTACTAGATCTTACAGAAAAATTGTGTGTGTGTGTGTATGTGTCTGCATGTGTAAGAGTGTAGGTGCATTTTGATATTCTTCTTTGAGAAAGAACACACTTTCTATTTACAGCATGATTTCCAAAGGACCTTCTAATGGGGTGCCTCCTTTTAACTGGCATGCCTCCCCTACCAGGTGAGAAATGGGCTCAGAGAGTTCACGTGGCTTTCTGGAAGTCACAGACTCATTCCAGACCAGCTACCTCCCACCAGAAAACAGGCATGGCTGCGTGATGCCAAGGCCTCCTTTCCTGGTGGAAGGTGGGCATTGTGGGAGGGAGCCCCACTTCCTCATTCGTGCTGGCTGAAGCCTGAGGGGCTGCCTGAGGGGAAGTGGTAGGCAGGCACATTGGCCCCTTTGGCCAGGCCCCTCTGGCCAGGCAGCTTCTCCCTCTTCTTTCGGGACCTCTCATCAGTCCTTATTACCCCTGTGAGGTAAATTTCCTCCTGAGTGGGTTGTCTTCCCCACAGGGGAGGACCAGGGCGCAAGTGAGGCTTTGGATAGAAAGGGAGGAGGCTCCACCCAGTGTCTGTAAGGATGGTGACCTCAAAGCTAGGACAGATGGAGAGTAGGTGTGGGAGTGCACACTGCCCAGAGCCACGACTCAGGGTCCTCCTCTGCTCCACAGCAGCCCTGTGAAAGGGGCAGGAAGCCCTGGAGCGACACAGTAGTCAGAGGTGGTGGTGGTGTGCATATCTACATGTGTGTAAGACAGAGAGAGAGGAAAAGAGAGAGTGCAGAAGCTGGAGGAGCCCCAGGGAGAAGCTGCAGAGGCACCTCTCCAGGATGCCTACCTTGGGTGCTGCTCCCCTCTGTGTCTGGGCTCCTTGGCCTTTAAGACCCCCGGGATGTCTTAGAAAACACCAGGGGGACTCCCTGGCCATGGAAGCCTCAGGGCACAGGGCAGGCTGGTGGACGTTTTGGTCCCAAGCCCCTTTCTGATCACAGGCAGGTCAATTAAGCCTGTGGGCCTGGCTGTCCTCTTCTGGACATGGGGCATAAGTCCTATACTACACAAGCCTGTACAGCTTCACAAAGATAGTGCTTGTGATGCTTATCCCTACAGAGGACTTTGAACTTGAAGAATTATAGGAAGACTAGGCTCGTGCCCTTAATTTGATAATTCTTTCCAACCTGACTCTAAGCAGGGGTGAGCCAGTGTGTGCAGAGGTCTATGTAGAGATGGGACTGTGGAGGAAAAGAGAAGCTTCCCTTTGCATGGTAGAGCCCATTTGGTATGGACCCAGAGGGATGTATGGACCCAGAGGCACATCCCTCTGGGGAAGGCCTGGCCCACTGTCTCCCTAATGCAGCTGGCAGCCACAGCAGTGTGGGCCGTGCTGGGTGTCCCAGGTGGGCTGCCAGTGCACAGTCACCTGGTCACCTCCTGAGTGAGGCCTCCCTCCCTGGGCAGAGGGCACATGCACACTGTCAGTTGGCATTTGTGGAGGCCCACTGGACCGCTTCTGAGTGCTCATTCCTGCCCACTCACCAGCTCACCAAGAGCTGCCCAGTTGTCCTGGGATATGGGCTGCTTGGCCTGGGCCATGTATGTCCTGAGCTGTGTTCCTCTCACATACCTACCAAGACCTGATTCCATGAGGCAAACACTGACCTTGACACCAAGGCGACCTGACCCGAGCTCAGCTCCATCACTGAAGAAGCTCCTCCCTTTTTGAAGTTTCAGTTGTCATCTGTAAAATGGGAGTAAGAATAGTGCCTACCCATAGGGCTGTTGGGGTGATAAACATGAAAAAACGTACAACCAATAAATAATATAGAACATATGCTCAGTAAATATTAGCCATCATTATTTGCTGCTATTGTTGTTTGTATCATTGTCTCTCCCAGGGGAAATTCTAAGTTCTGCAAGGACAGAAACTATGTGTAATTCATCTTTGTAACCCCAGGATGCCAAGCACAACACCTGTCATAGAAATTCAGCAGTTTTGGGCTGGGCGCGGTGGCGCATGCCTGTAATCCCAACACTTCGGGAGGCCGAGGCACTTGAGGTCAGGAGTTCGAGATCACCCTGGCCAACAGGACAAAAACCTGTCTCTACTAAAAATACAAAAATTAGCTGGCTGTGGTGGTGCATGCCTGTAATCCGGGAGCTATTCGGGAGGCTGAGGCAGAATTGTTTGAGCTGGAGAGACGGAAGTTGCAGTGAGCTGAGATGGCGCCACTGCACTCTAGCCTGGGCAACACAGTGAGACCCTGTCTCAAAAAAAAAAAAAAAAAAAAAAGGAAAGAAAGAAAAGAAAAAAAAAGAAAAGAAACAATTTTATGCATTAAGCACCTACTCTGTGAACACATCATGCTAGACCACCATCAGGATCTTGCCTGTGATGACCTGTGAGGTGCAGAAAAAATTGTTCCCCTGAATCCTTGCACAGTACATGGGCGTCTTTAGTGCTAACATGCCTTGTCTGTACCCCAGACTCTTCCTTCAACTACCAAGGTCCTGACGTCTTCCTCTTGTTCCAAACCAGATGGATAGAGCTCCAAAGAGCATTTAATAAACTCACACACTCTCAGGTATAGACAACTGATAACCACTTGATGTGTGATGTGTTGTTTCTCCAAGAGATTATTTTAATTCCAAGAAAGATTTAAACCTAAAGCAGATGTTCTTAATCCAGGTCCATGGAAGGTCTGAGTGTGGGTACAGTCAATGCACTCAAACTTTTTTCCCTGAGGAGATAGTCTGTATCTTTTATCAGATTCGCCATTGGTCTGTGAACCAAAAAAGATTAAGAAATGGTCCGCGCTCCCCGTCTCTACTAAATTACAAAAAATTAGCTGGGTGTGGTGACGTGCACGCGTAGTCCCAGCTACTAGGGAGGCTGAGGCAGGGGGATCCCTTGAACCAGGGAGACAGAGATTGCAGTGAGCCAAGAAAAAAAAAGAAAAGAAAAGAAAAGAAAGAAATGGTTCCCTAGAGTGGGGCTATCCAGTAGAACTTTCTGTGGTGAAGGAAGTGTTCTATATCTGTGCTGTCCAAAGTGGTAATCACTAAACACTTGTGGCTGTTGAACACTGGAAATGTAGCTAGGGCAAGTGAGGAAGTGAATTTTAAAATCTATACGAGTTAATTCAGATTTAAACATAAATAGCTTAGCGTGGCTGGTGGTTGGCGGCTACCATATTAGGCCGTGTGGCCTGAGATGATAACGATTCGATGGTAGAATTTTAGATATGTTGAAGAGGTGACATTTTAGAGTATACAAGGGGATTCTTATGAACAAGAATTTCTCAAAATTTATCTAAAATTTAAATTTCCCTAAAATTTAAAAATTCATTAATTCATTTACTCATTCATTCATTCAGGCATGCGTATACATGAATCAGCACTGACCTGCTGAGCAGCCACCAGGCTTGTGGTACTAGGAGAACAAACAGTGACTAGAAGAGGTTTTTACAATTTACTGAGACCAGAGTGTCTGCCCAGACAGGTCCCTTTGGGGATGGCTTTGTATTTAAAGAAGCAAATTTAAAAAAAAAAAAGGATTACCCTACTTGTCAAATCCTTATGACATTTGACAATCTCGAGCAAGAGAGTGTTTCTTCCCCTTGGAAGGACGTTTGATCCCCACAGATGGGGAGGGAGTGGATCGAGTAGCTTGCAAAGTAGAAGAGGCTGGGGGTATCTCCTGGAGGATCAGGTTCCATTTATAAATGGGAATCTCACAGTTAATGTTTTATGGATGTCGATGAGACAACCTTTAGGAAACAAGGGGACTTAGCATCTGGCATTTATTGATTTTGAGGCTTCTTTTCTTCCATGTTATCAGTAGCTCATCTACTCCTGGGGTTATGGTGAGGTTTAATTAGCTTTTATGGGTAAGCTCTTATAGCAGTGCCCGTTGCACCGTGAGTGCTCTGTGTCAGTTATTATTATTGTTGAGAAAGTGCCTGGTAAATGTAGAAGTGGTAGGTGCTCAATACATTTGTTGAATGAATGACTGAAATTGCTTAGTGCACAAAATTAAAAAGCATCAAGCAGAGTCAAACAAAGCTGAATGTCAACGTCTGCAATGGCCTTTGCCAATTACAAAACAGGCCAGTACCACGGCCAAGGCAATGAGTCTCTGCTTTGTGAACGTGCCCATGAGGGTTTGCCATCACAGCACGGTGACTCCCAACTGAGGGCCTTGGCTTCTTAAGTGGAAATGGACTAGACATTGCCTAAGACCTGCTTCAGCTGTCCTGATCTGAGAACGTGTCACACATCTCTAGCTGGGTCTTTTCAGCATGTCAGGCACAATGACAACATCTGCATCTACTCCAGCCAAGAGAGCTACAACAATCCACTATGTGGACATAGAGACCAGAATTCAGTTCCAAATAACCCATTTTGCAACAGCTTAAGAATTTCCAGTTGTGTCTTCTAATGAACATCAACTCCAGAAGTGGGACGGCACCGTAGACATCTGCAAGTGAGTTATGGAGGCGCTCTCAGCCCTGCCAAGGAAAGGGATGCGCCAGTATCCACAGAAATAGACAAAACAACTCCAGCAAGGTCCCAATTGCACACTGTAGAATTTTTAAAACTTGGGGTGAATAACCCCTTCCGTGTCTGGCTGTCATTAAGCTGGACAGTCATAACTCCTTTCTGCTGGCTGCCTTCAGCCCTCCATGTGGTCTTTATCTTGTCAACACAGAATCCTTTGGCCTCCAATCCTATTGTCCTGACTAAAATGCCAGCATTGCTCTCTAGATAGCTCTTGATTTTATATCCTCTTAGAAGAAAAAGAAAAAGGAAAATTGATCAGGCCAGCTCAATGTGTGAGGAATGGACATCATTTTAGGGTGGGGAGTGGAGTAGGAGGAGGTTGGTCTGTGGTAAGGTTGCTAGAAGACTCTGTCCTGCAGGGGTCTCAGGAATGAGGTCTTCATGCTTGAGTTGGGGAACCAGGATGCAAAGAAGAATGTGAGCTGGCATCTCCTGGGATGACTTCAGTTCTGAGGGAATCCTTTCAGACTGGATATTTCTGAAAAGTAATAACCCCAGATCTGCCTGCCCAACCACTGTTCTTCATTCTCTCCCTCCTCCTCTGGATTGCCTAGTAAAGAGAGGGGAGGGGAGGGAGCTCAGTACTTGGAGTTGGGCAAACCTGGTCAACCTAGTAATTTCCTAGTTATATAACATTGGGCGAGTGTGTTCATCTCTCTGGGCCTCTGATTCCTTAACTGTGAAATGGGAATATTAAATCTATCTTGTAGAATCACTGGAGGGTGAAATAACTGTATGTGAAAGAAGTTACATGTCAAGAGGAGTTTTTGTTATTGTGATCTAATGTCTTTATTTAGCATTAAGCTGTTGGGCTTGCTCTAGTGGATCTCGCTCATCTTGGTTTTCTCCAAGAACCTTGTTTTTATCTTCAAACAACTGGTGCATTTTACTCCAAGATTTCCTGGTTTTATGGCATTATTTCCACCATCTTTGGCAACGTACCTTCCTTTGCCAACCAACACATGCTCACAAACCCTCCATTCAACATTTAACAAACATTCACTGAGTGCCTACTCATGCATTCTCTGTATGCCAGGCCGTAAGTGAACAAAATAAAGATTTAGGTGCACATTCTAGGAAAGGGAGAGAGACAAAATCTATAATACGTAAGTAACTTATACAATCTATTAAGAAGTGGTAAGTGCTATGAGAAAATGAAAAGTGGACTGAGAACGGAGTGGTCCAAGGTGTGGGCTGCAGCAGTTAATAGGGTGCTCAGAGTGGCCTTATGGACAAAGCAATATTTTAAAAAAGACATGACGGAGATGAGGAAGTTGGCCAAGAAGAAGAAGTTGGCAGAACAGCTTTCTAGGCAGAGGCAACAGTTGAGCAGAGCTGTGAAGGTGTGCAGGAATGTTCAAGGGCAGGAAGGACCTAGAGTCAGGGTCTTAGAAAAGAGCATGTAGATGGAGTTGATGGAAAGTGAAGATCACACAGTGTCTTGTTGACCATCTCAAGGATTTGCGGTTTGACACTGCATGGAGTAGAAGTACATTGTAGGATTTTGAGCAGAGGAGAAACCTGATTGATTGTACTTGTCTTTTAAAAGGGTCTTCTGGTTCTTTGTTAAGGGTAGATGGTAGGAGGCAAGAGTGGAAGCAGGGAAACACATTCGGGAGTCTTTGCTATAAGGTACAGGATAAATGATGGTGGCTTACACCAAAGTGGTATCAGGGGAAGTGGGGAGAGTGGTCAGAGTCTGGATCTATTCGAAGATGGAAGCACCAGGTTTGCTAATCTATTAGATGTAGGGCATGAGAGAAAGGGAGGAATCAAGGGCATCTCCAAGGTTTTTGACTGAGCAAGAGGAAGGATGGAGGTGCTATCAGCTCAGCTGAGGAAAGCTGTGGGTGGAGACAGTTTTGGGTAGGAGGAGATTAGGAATTTTGGATATGTTGAGTTTTAGATGCCTGTTAGACATCTAAGTTAAGATGTTGAGTGGGCGTTTGGATATATAAGACTGAAGTCCAGGAAAGAGGTCTGAGCTGGAAATATAAACGTGGGAGTCAGCAGCATTGAGTTGGTATTTAAAGCCATGAGACTAGATTGCCATGAGCCTTTCTTCCCACAAACCCAAGATACATCCATAATAATTTTCATTTGTGACTGTCACAGATTTCCCAAGGACCTCCCATCATCTTTCAGTGGATGGTTAATTATAAAATTTGAAAAGCCTAAGACTGTCAGTGGTTGGCAGGTGGAGTAGGAGGTAGAAGCTCAGAGCAATTTGTTAACTTTTAAGTCTCTCGGTTGGACTGAAGGCATGTACCAGTGCCCAGGGTAACAAAAGGCAAGATGGCAAAGTGTTGTGGTGAATTATCTTTTTGGGAGAAAAGCCGTAATTCAGTGTGGTGGGGTAGTAGTCCCTCTTTCTCTCAGTCCCTTTATCTGAGTTTCCAGAGTCACGCAGCACAGACCTGACACCAAAGCCATGCTCAACCACGAGCTTGAGATTCCAGGATGATAGTCCCTGAGAAGGCAAAGTTGTCATCTCTCAAGGCCAGGAAGGAAGGAAACGCATTGCGCTTACCAAGAAGACTTCACACTGGAATTCAGGGGAGCTAGAGAGCTGCCTGTGGGATACGGTGCTTGGTGTGTACTATGCATGGGATGTTGAAACAGCAACCATGGAGGAGGAGACGTCCAGGGATTTCCAGGGGCACAGCCAGGAAGACAGTCCATGCACACCCAACTCCAACCCCGTGTCCCAAACCCAGTGAACAGCCCCATGAGCTGTAAGCAGTGCTGAGTTCTAGGCCAGAGGTTCCAAATGATGGTGTTTATCAGAACCTTGGAGCTTATTAAGTATACTCATCTCTGGGCACCTCTTTCAGACCTTCCTGAATCAAAATCGAAAAACATATGATTTTGTAGGGACCTCTTGGGGCTTCCAGTTGAGTTCATTCTGACCCTAAGTGTCTCATATTGAGCTTGGTTCAGTCCTTGATCATTGCTGAGTATCCCCTCTGTGCCGGGGAGTGGGCCACATCCTGTGGAGAGTACAGAACTATTTGAGCCCTGGGCTCAGCCCTCAAATAGCTCAAAGACATGAAAAGAAAAAGATGACTTCAGGAGTGAATTCCAGGAAATAAAATTATGGCTCTCTCCACGCAATGCTGTGAGAACCCAGTGGATGGACACCTTGGAAGGGCTATGAGATCATAGGAGGGCTTCTGCCAGTCTCTGTCATCCAGTGGCCAAGAGAATTGCAAAATGTGGCACGGATCTGGAGCCAGGATTCCAGCTGGCTCTAAAGGGAAAACAGTGTCTCATTGTGTCTGCAGAGCTTGTGTGCTGGCAACACCCCAGGGAGAACTTGCTGCATGGGGAAGGAGTTCTGTACATAGATGTCTGGAGCAGATATGACAAGCAATGGAGGGAGAGAGCAGGAGACTTCTCCCTGGCCCAGCCCCTGGACCATGTCTGAAAGCTGTGAAGTGGAGGCTGCCTGAGGGAGCTGATGCAGCTGTTTTCAAAGGGGCTCAAGCAGTCCTGTTCAGGAGCCAAATTACAAGTGTTCTACAGAGTGGAGGAAGCATGCATTTCTCCCCTGCTTGGGTTCCGTGGGGACTCTGGTGGACATCATGGTGGCTTTCGGTGGAACAGTGGGTGAGAGCAGGGGAGACTTTGATGCCAGGCTGTGGATGCAATGCCTGGTGGGAAAGTGGAAACTTGGAAACTTGGTGGGAGACAACCAATGCCTGGTGACTATGGCCAATTACCTTAAGTGGTAACAAGATGGACTTCTCTGGGATTCATAAGAGACCTTCCTGTGGGTTTCTAGAAATATACTTACTGAGAGCAGACACCTATGCAGGGAGTCCCGTATTAGCAGGTGAATGGAGTGAGTCAGAAAAATCTGCTTAATACTGTTAAGTGCTGAGATGTTTTGTGTACCAACAAACTGAGGAATCCTGGGAAAATTCAGTGTGCCTCAAAAGGACCAGAACATTGTGGGGGATGAGAGGTGGAGCTAAGAGTGGGTAAATGACTATGTGGGCTTGTATTTGTGTTTGGGAAAATGCGAGTTGCCAAGGATGACAGAGATAGCAGTCTTAACTCAGTGGCTCCCAGGGAAACATTCTTTGGTTGTTGGAGGGTCTGAAAGCCCATGTGATGTAGGCAGTCCTTGGTGAGGACTGGAGTGGGCAGGGTGCACAAAGCCTTAACTGTATTGCTCATTGAAGGCACCTGGCAAAACTGGACCCTCCTGGGAAAGTGACCACAAACTGACATTGTCTGGAGATGAAACCAGGGAAATCAAGGCCAAGAACCCAGAGATTTCCCCAAGATGGGGTCCCTGAGAAGATGAAACCCACACCCCACTGGCCTTCCCTCCCAACACTGGGGTGCTGCTAATAAACATTCCAAGTACCACTTTGGGATGAGTGTGGGACACACCCTAGGAGCATTCCTATTCCCCAGGCTGCAGATTTGTAGCCACTTTCATAATTTATAATTATGTGTAACCTTACAGTAATCTACTCCATACTCTCCCTCTCCCATCTCAGGTGATTCCTTTCCTTTCCTTACAGAGAGGTCCCCCTTGCTGTGGTAAACACACGCAGAAGACAAGAAGCACACTGGGCTTTGCAGAAAGTGTCCAAAGCCATTAATGATTTCACTTCCTCTCCATTCTGCTACCGAGAGAGAAAGCAATTGGCAAGCAACCTCATCCCCCAAAATCCTGACAGAAGCCAGAGGGCTGCGAGATCCATGGGTGAGATTATATGACACCACCTAATTTGTTCTGAGCTTCCTGAAAGCTGCAGGGAAGATATTGGAATTGTAGTTTCCTCTGAAATACAAAAATAAAATAAAATAAAAGGTTGTGACAGAGATTTAAATGAGAATGAAATGCCAATTAACTCAGAGATATTGAACTAGAATCTGTTTCTCAGAAGAATCCCAGGTCGCACATGGTGGATCAGTTTCAATTTCCCCCAAAGCACCGAATGGCCACACCGGGGAAGCAGACCTCAGAACAATCCAGAACTCGGTGCCAGACCCACTACTTATCACTTTAATTGACACTTACTCCATATGATGCTCATACTTTCACCGAATGGGTTCAATTTAATTTGAAATGGGGAATTTTTTTTTCTTTCCCCTATTGAAATATTTAATGCAGCAGGCTTTAACTAAACAGCTTTGATCCTTGCATTCCATTACTCTTCCATTTTGCTTTAAAAATACAAAAGAACCCCTCCAACCATGATTTATTTGGAAAATATTTGACTTTTACCACCTCTGTAATTACAAAAGCTAAAGGTCTATATCTTTTCTTTTTGTAGGCGATGGGACAGGTTGGCAAAAAAAGAAATCCCTTCTTTGATATCTATTCTGCCATCCTCAACAATAAATTAACAGACAAAGGTCTATGGAAAAGAAGTCGTCCTTAGACTCGGGGTGGTGATAAGGCAACTCTTCTACCATGGAGCATGTGCATCTGGCTCCCAGCCCACCCTGTACCCCACACACTGTGAGAACCAGGGGTGGGTAAGGAGGGAGGCAGCATCTTTGCTGAGGAGAATCTGTATTCTGGGTGATCACACGAAAGCAGGTGGGTTCTCCCTGCCCTGTGTTTATTAGGGCTGACAGACGAGTGCAAGAACAGCAAGAACATCGTTCACCCGGAGGTGTTACATACTGATACACTGACAGGCAATTATCTTTGGAGATAGTGTTAAAACACAACAATTAATTGGAGGAGCGAGAGTGTGGTGGCCCCAGGCTGAGGCAGAATGGTATTTCTAAAAGCTCTGTGAGGCTGGTAATTCAGCTTCAATGGGTCATTTGATTTTCACCACCTCCCCGCCCCAACTGAAACCTTCCCAGTGCTTTGTTTTTCAAAAACATTAGCCTTCAATGTGTCTCAGATGTCATTAAAGTGCAGGCCAACCTCCCATAGCAACTTTCCAAAATGGTGCCTGGCAATAGAGAAAAATCATTGCCTTAGCAAAGATGTCTCACACAGCCTGCTTTTGTGACGGTAGATGCTGGCAGAATGTCTTTGTTTCAAACTGAGGCTGACACATGTCTGCTTAAATAAAACATTCCCACTTCAGCTGACTGATTTGGTGGGAACAAGAAGTTCACACGCCAAAGCATGGGCTGACCTTCACGACCCCCCCACCAGCAGGGGGGATGAATTCATTGTTGTATCCTTTTACTAACAAGCATTGAGAAGTGTGAGCTTTTCTTTTGCTTGTTTTGCCATGGTGACATCCATTGACCTATATTTGATATTCTGCGTAATATACATGTGTCAGAGATCACACATTTGATTGAAATGGGGAAAGGAGGACAAGGAAGAGAAGGATGGAGGAAGCATTTTATAGTTTAGCAAAAACCTGAATGTTTTATAGAGAAGTCTTCATTTTGAAGAGGCAGAAACCAACTGGATTTAGCTTAAATGGAGAAAGAGGAGATTTATTTTTAGGACATAGGGATGTCTAACAAAATCTAAAGGAACTCAAGCTTCCTGATTTCAAGAACAGATCAGAACAGGAAGCCATTTGGTCTCTCTCTTCATCTCTCATCCCTGGTAAAATCTTCGTTTTCCCCTTGCTGCTCAAATTGGACCCACTGCCTGTCTAGTCTACATGGCTATGGACAATTCCAAGACCCAGCAACCAAGGCCACATGTTGAAGGTACAACCACATGAAGGGTTCCTGACTCATGTTGTCTCATGGATAAAATTCCCAAATTCTGAACAAGTGTTTTGACTGGTCTGGCTTAAGCCAGGTGCCCATGCCTTGTCCAACCACCTCAACACAAAAAGTAATGACGGAAGCTGAAGGGCTGGGTGATTCATGGATCAGATTATATGACACCCTCTAATTTGCTGTGTATCTTACTCTAGAGGGTAAGTCACTTTGAACAAAATGTTTGTGCACCTGTTGAGGCACTTAGAGGTTCAGTGTGTACAGAAAGATTTTATTTTAGTTACATTACAAAGATAATCACATTTTTTCTTACCAAAGAAAATATTAGGGGAGATTTAACAACAGGAAGATATAGTCCTAATTGTGGTGTGTTATTTGGAGAAAGCTTAACTGCAGGAGTCAGAGTTTGATGTGTTTAGGCTGGCATTCTTATGGCTACCCCAGGGGTAGCACATCAACTAGGGGAGGAGCTGTTTTCCCAAAGGAAATGGGTTGCTGCTGCTGGACAGAGAGGCAGGAGATGCTGGGCGGACAGGAACCACAGATATTTTCTTTATTTTCTAGGTACTCATATTGCTCAATGGGTTCTGGGAGTCCTTGTCCTACCGTTAGGAGTTCCATGGGGGAATGCACCTTACTTTTAGATTCTCTTGACCTTCTCCCTCACCTCAGTCAATGTTGTGACAGTGTGCATGTCAATCTGCAACATAGATCCTTGCCAAAATGGCTACATCAAGCTCATCACATTGATCCCAACGTTTGTCTTAGTTCATTTTGTGTTGCTATAACAGAATGCCACTGGGTACATTATAAAGAAAAGAAATTTATTTGGTTCATAATTCTGGAGGCTGGGAAGTCTAAGAGTAAGGCTCTAGCACTTGGGAGGACCTTCATGCTGTGCTATTTCATGGCAAACAGAGGAAGGGGAAGCAAGGCCAAGAGTGAGAAACAGAGAGGGTTGAACTCACATTTCTAACAATCTACTTTAATGATAGTTAACCTACACCTGATATAATGACATTAATACATTCCCAAGGGCAGAGACCTTATAGCATAATTGCCTCTTAAGAGTCTTCCCTATTAATACTATCACAGTGGCAGTTAAATTTCGACATGAGTTTTGGAGGGGACAGTCAAATCTTAGCATTCCACTCCTGGCTCCCCAAAACTCACTCACATACAAATTATATCTATTCATTCTATTCCAATAGCCCCCCTGTGTCTTAATTGGTTCCAGTACCAACTCAAAAGTCCAAAATCTAGAAAGAGTCTCATCTGAATCAGGGGGAGGTGAGGCTTAAGACACGATTTGTCCTGAGGCAAATTTCTCTTCAGCTGTGAACCTGTGAAATGAACAAGTTACGTGCTTCCAAAATGCAGTGGTGGGACAGGGATAGGATAGACATTCCCATTTCAAAAACGATAAATAGTCCAGAAGAAAGGGGTAACTAGTCCCCACTATGTCCAAAATCCAACCGGAAAAACACTAAGTCTTAAAGCTAGAGAATAATCTTTTATTTCATGTCCTGGATCCTGGGCACACTGATAGGGGGTTGGGGCCCCAAGGTTTTTTCAGGTAGCCTTGCTCTCATGGTTTTGCTAGGCTTAGCCCATGCTTCAGCTCTCAGGTTAGCGTTTTGTGCCTGCAGCTTTCCCAGACTGGCTTTGCACACTGGTAGCTTTCCAGTTCTGAGGTCTCAGGAGTAGCTTCACTCCCCTAGCTATACTAGGTATTGCCCTAGTAGGGGACTGTCTGTGGTGAAAGAGTCTCCTCCCAGGTGTTACCCCGTGACATGTCTCTGCCTGGACCCCCAGGCTGTCTGAGATATCCTTTGAAATCTAGGCGAAGGTAGCCATGCCCCCCATTTTTGCATTATGCAAGCCTGCAGAATCAGCACCATGTGGATGCCACAAAGATTTATGGCTTGTACCTTCCAAAAGAGTGAGTTGGGCCACATCTGGGTTCACTTAATCTGTGACTGGGGTAGCTGAAGGGGTGCTGCACCAAAATGTCAGAGTTCCGAGGTGGCAGCAAACCCTTGGAGGGTGCCCTGGGCAGTTCCCTGAAACCATTCTGCCCTCCTAGAGCTCTGGGTCCGTGATAAGAAGGCCAGTCCTGAAGATCTCTGAAATGCTTTGAGGGTCATTCTCCCATTGTCTTGAGGACCCCTTCTATTCGTATGAATCTCCTCAGCAAAGGTCACTTGGCCATACCCTTGATTTGTTCTCTCTAAAATGCTTTTTATTCTTTACATGGCCAGGCTAAAAATTTCAAACTATTTCCATTCCACTTCTTTTAAATTAAAAATACCATCTTGTTATTTATTTCTTCTTGTATCTTACTATATGCAGGTGAAAGTAGGCACATAGCTTCTTCAATATTTTTCTTAGAAATTTCTTTCACCAGATATCCTAGCTCATCACTCTTAAATATTATCTTCTATAAAGCCCTTGGGCATGGACATTATTCAGCCAAGTTCTTGGCAAATGTGTAACAAGAATGGTCTTTAGTTTCTAATATCTTGTTCCTCAGTTCCACCTGACACCTCATCAGAATGGGTTTCACCATGCACACCCAACATTCTTTTTTGTTTTTGGTTTGTTTGTTTGTTTTTTGGAAATAAGATCTCACTCTGTTGCTCAGGTGTGCAATCATAGCTCACTGCAGCCTTGACCCTCTGGACTCAAGCAATACTCTGATCTCAACCCCCTAAGTAGCTGGGACTACAGGCACATGCCACCACACCCAGTTAATTTTTGTATTTATTTTGGGTAGAGACATGGTTTCACCGTGTTTCCCAGGCTGGTCTAGAACTCCTGAACTCACGCAATCCTCCCACCTCAGCCTCCCAAAATGCTAGGATTACAGCCAGGAGCCACTGCACCAGGTATCTACCAACATTCTGATCATGCCCACTTAAGTAATCCCTAAGAAGATTTAGGGTCTTACTAGTTCTAATGTTTTCTTCTGAGCCCACATCAGAATTGCCCTTAACACTACATTCATGGCAATCCAGGCTTTTTCTAGCCTGCTCCTCCAAGTCCTTCCAGCCTTTATCCGTTACCCAGTTCCAAAGCCACTTCCACATTTTTTTTTTTTTTTATTATAGCAACAGCCCCACTTCACAGTATCATTTTTCTATCTTGGTCCATTTTGGGCTGCTATAACAAAACACCATAGACCGAACAATTTACAAAGAAAAGAAATGCATTTGATGCATGGTTCTGGAGGCTGGGGAGTCTGACAGCATGACACTAGCATCTGGTGAGGGCCTTTAGGCTGCTTCATCCCATGGTGAAGGTGAGAACAAGAGACAGAGAGGGCTGAATTTGCTTTTATAGCAACCCACTCTCACAATAAAGAGCCTACTCCCACAATTCATCCATTCAGGAGGCAGAACCCTCATGGCCTAATCATCTCTTAATACCTCTTAATTGTCTCTATCGCAATTAAATTTCAACATGAGCTTTGGAAGGGACATTGAAACCATGACAATTCTTTAATACATTTTTTAAAAAACAAGGATCTATGTGGAGGGAGCAGGGCTTGCAGTTCCTCCTCACTCCAATTTACACATGAGGAACTGAACTGAGCTTTTGAGAAGAGAAAACCAACCAACACAGCTAATTATTTGACTGTGGTTGTTCTGACTCAAAATTGGCAACCTCCTCTAGGACCCAGTCTCTTTGCAGCCTTCACTCTCCAGAATCCCACGCTCCGGTAAAATTGACACCCTACTGTTCTCTCACATGCTCTGCTCCCATCCTCCCTCCTGCCTTTCCTCCTGCTGGTCCTTCTGCTTGGAGCACCCTCCCACCTTGAGCCCCACGTTATCTGAAACCCACTGTAGTTCTAGATACAGCTTCAATACCCAGTCCTCATGAAACTCTTGCAGCTTCTCCAATGCAGAGTGGCTTCTCCCACACTGACCCCTTGAAACATCAGATCAGATGACATCCCCACTAGTTTCTTAGAAAGCTGAGAGCCTTCAGATATTTTCCCACTTCATGCCCCATGGCAGGCTTGAGAAGGAGATAATGTAGCCCGCTCCCTGAAGGATAGGGGGCCGAGGCTCAGAGAAGCTGCAGTGTGGCTGAGAACCCTTGGCTGGCAAGGGGAGTGGTGGGATTTTGTTCAGGTCTGTGCACTCCCAACATCTGTGCTCATTGTAAAGGGGAAATGCTCCTGACCCGACCTTCTTCCCTACCCAATGAATATGTCTGTTCCAGGTGAGAACTGTGGTCATTCCTGGGTCCCTAAATGTGGCAGCACAGTGGCCAGCACAAGGTAGCTGCTCATTACATAGATGTAGAAGGAAGGGAGGGAAGGAGAAGAAAAGGATGATCTGAATCCATATACTCGAATCATAAGCATTAGGGGATAAATTAATTGCTTGATTTAGGATTTAATTAGGGCTTAAGAAAACAACAGCTGTTTATCTTGAGTACCAACTGGGTGTGATGACACATGATCCACAGATAGGAACTGAGACACTGTGCCCACTTAAGATAAGCTTCAATAAACTGAGAGTGAGCGATGAACTACTATTTAAATGGAAAGGACAATCTATTCAAAGTCTTCAGTAAAACATTGCTGAAATGTAGCACCTTTAGACAAAATTGGAGTTGGAGAATATAGCAGAAGGGAAAAACTCGAAGATGGGGAGGCAGAAGACCTGGGATTGAGTCTTGGTGGTTTATTAACTGTGGGACCTTGAGCGAGTCCCCCTTGTTCCATGGGTTTCCATGACCTCATCTGAGAAAAGATGACCTGGATCACTGCCCGCTGGAATATTGTGCCGACCCATGCTCACACTGAGCTCTCAATGTTTTGCTCAAGATTCTAGATCTCATTTTGTTTCAAGCCACATGAGCTCCCAAGGCAATCTTTGCAGGATTCCCTTTACCTTTTACGGTCTCTCTTCTGCCATGCTGGATTTTCTAGGTCAAGGAGGGAGACACCGAAGGTGGCCCACATGTCTGTGTCTCCCTCGTGCTGGGAGTTCTGAGAGGACGGGCCCACATGAGAGTGGGTTCTCTAGAACCAGTGCCCACCTGAGGGTAGGCATAAGAGTGGGCCTTTCAGGAAAGGAGGGATGACTGAGTGGATGGATGGATGAGTGAATGAAGGAACAAATATGTGATTGTCACATTCAGGGAAGGAGGCCAAAGTAACCAGTTAATCCAGAAGATCTGCCTGGAGGAAGTGCTTCCACATGCACTGAGTTCCTATTTGCCAGGTGCCAGGCACTGCGCTTAGCCTCTTCCAAGCACTGTTTTCCAAGCACTCCCAACAGCTCTTTGGAGTAAGTGCAGTTATCTCATCCCATTTCACAGATGAAGGGACAGAGACACCAGCTGCCCAAGGTTATAGGACTGAGGTTTAAATCTTAATCCTCCAGAGGCCCAAGTTGGTGTCTTGAACCTTCTGAGTCCTGTTTGCATCCACAGCTCCCTTTCTGCCCATCTGCAACCGAGAGACCCTTCCCACCCTGACAAGTGTTGATCACAAATGATTGGTGAGTGGGCGACCCTTGACCCTCAGGGAAGATCAGAAAAGGCACCAATTGGGATGTGATCAATGGGGCAGGAAGAAGATGCCTCTCACACACTCTCAATAAACTCAAATTTTTCATAAACACATCCTTATTTTTTAAATAAATCCAGAGCCCCACAGGCTGAACCCAGCCTCAGCTTCTTCTCCAGGCCTGCCCACCCTTTGAGAGCTTCAAGGCTTAGAATGAGGCCGGGTAGCCCAGACTCACTTAGGAGTGGGACATCTGTCACCCACCCGCCTTGCGGGACGAACAACGAAGCTCTCTTATCCCACTTGTTCCCCCTCCCAGGGCCGCCAAGATGTAGGGACAGGCGTTAATTGAAGCCACAGCAAACTGGGCCAGAGCTGCCTGCGATGCTGAGAAACACACCGGCTGTTTTCAAAGCGCCTTTCTCTCCTCTCCTTTCTAATGAAAACCCTCATGTAATCTGTTAGTGCCACTGCGCTGGAGCATGAATTATTCAGAGAAGTCTCTGTTCCGTTATCTCCCCTCCCCGGGGACGCCCCTACCATTGTCCGCCCTGATGGGTCATTATGCACTCTGTGAATTTAATC
Organism: Chlorocebus sabaeus; assembly: GCF_047675955.1. Classification (NCBI taxonomy): domain Eukaryota; kingdom Metazoa; phylum Chordata; class Mammalia; order Primates; family Cercopithecidae; genus Chlorocebus; species Chlorocebus sabaeus. The sequence continues at coordinate 45,664,187 of NC_132929.1, read as the reverse complement.
TTTTAGGCTATCCGGCCGCACAGAAAAAATGTATGAATAACAATTTTCCTGTAATAACCTTCAACTAACCTTTCAACCAGAGTGAGTCATTCCAATCCCATTTTCACATCAAGAGGAGTCAAAGGCAGGCAATTACCTCTTATCTGTTTCAGAAGCTGCCCCCACCCCAACTGCACCCTTAATTTTTAAAGAGGTGTTGAAGAATGTGTGGGAGCCAGTGGAGGAGGGGCCTGGGTGGAGGAGGTGAGAAGGGTTGGGTGGTAAGAGGCAGGCACTGGCATTCCAACACCGAACTTCAGCCTTTCCCTCTGGACCTGCCCTCTGGACATTGAAGCAAACTCTGTCCAACGCAAAGTCCCGGGGCTGGGTCAGCTCCTCCCATGAGGCTAAGGCACCCCCACACTTATTTTCCCCATCTCCCTTTTTTGATCTTGAGTTCAGCCTGGTTCTGAGCACCCATCTCTCTTCCCTAGGCTCCTTGGCTCCCCAGGTAGGGTCTAATACACTCATCCACACGCAGGTCTTAGAATGGCAACTTCCAGTGGCTCAAAAAATCCTAACAGGAGGGGGCGTGAGCAGTGCTTACCCTAAGGGACTTGGCCCATTCGTATTGTATACAACAGACTCTAGGCCGTTCACTCCTGGAGCAAGTCTTTGCTTTGTCGTTTTGCCTCACATTAATCTTTTTTTTTTTTAATTAACCAAGTGAAAAATGTGAACTCGGAGTGTGAAATGACTTCTCCAAGTCCTAATTCAGAAGAACAGATCCTGGACTAGGACCCAGGGTTCTTGACTCCCCTCCCAGTGCTCAGAGCATCACATTGCCTCTTAAAGTGCTTGAATGGTGGCAGTACAGGCATGATGGCCTTTGGAGGAAGGGATTCTTGATATTCCTCAAACCAAACCTTGCCAAGCCTTGGTGGGTCTTCTTTCTAGGGTCACACAATAGCCAAGAACCTTGTGCTAAAGGCCTGACAGATTCCTCAGTGGGTTAATGCCACTCTGGAAAATCACAGAGGTAGCATGGAAAACATCAGGTGGCCTGCCTGGGTGACCAAGTTGCTCAGAGACAGTGAGCTGCAGATAGAGAGGGAGGTGCTATGTGATGAGATGAGAGAGGACAGGGTGAGTAGGTACTGGGCTCACCAGCAGTGGGCTTCTTCTGCCATTGGTTTTCAGACTGTTGGCTAGCGGGGTCCCGCACTCTAAGCCATCTGCCTGGTTCAGGCCTACTCAGCGTAGGGAGCATCACCTCCCAAGAGTCCTATTTCACATCTACCTCCCCCACCCTCCCAATCCCATGCAAGACCCCACCAACCCGTTTTTCTACAACCTGCAACCTTGACACTCTAAGAAGCTTTCTGTCTTTCCCTCTTGACCTCTCTTCCTCCAGCAATTGGATGACTGGAAGGAGGCAGCCTAGACTCAGCTCTCCCTTTCTCTCTGTTCCAAGTCTGTTGGCTCCTTTTCCAGGCTTTTCCTCTGCTTCTCTCTCTGGTGCATTTGCATCACTCCTAGCATAGCCCCTGCTGCCTTTGCAGAAGGATATTTCTGAAAAAAAAACAAAAAACAAAAAACAAACAAAAAAAAACAACAAAAAACATTCTCTAAGGCCTCAGAGGAAATATACAAAAACACTGGCAATGGAGGTGAATAAGTCATGAGGGTGGGGCCCTTGTGAATAGGATTAGTGCCCTTATAGAAGGGTTTGACTGAGGGAGTTCTTCCCTTCTGTCATACAAGGACAGGTGAGGACACAACATTTTTCCCCTTTGGAGGACACAGCAACAAGGCATCATCTTGGAAGCAGAGAGTGGCCCTCATCAGACAACGGAACATGTCAGGGCTTGATCCTGGACTTTCAGCTTCTGGAACTGTAAGAAAATAAATTTGTATTTCTTATACATTACCCAGTCTCAGATATTTTGTTGTAGCAGGGAAAAAAAAAAAAAAAAAAAAAAAAAAGAATTAAGAGAGTTTCCAACCTTTAGAAATATGTATTATAAAAGTTGATGAGCTAAGAGAATCATAGTCCTCAACTTTTTTACCCTCCCATTGAAGACCTGATTATGATGTGAGTGTGAGTGGTGGAAATGGGGCTTGCTGGTGAGGGAAGGGCCTTTGCTGGAAGAATCCAAAATGGCAGCTGACAGTGCAAGGAACAAACCATGCAAACCATGAAGACCACCATAGGGGACCACTCACACTCAAGTCTGGGCTGCTGGTGCAGCACCTCCAACAGGCACCCAGGAGGAAGAAGCCGGCACTGCTCAGGGAGGGGGCAGCCTCTTCAGGAAGAAGCTTTCCTAGGTCAGAATTCAAACTCAGGTCCATCTGTGTCCAAAGCCTGCATGTGTCTCCATCATCATCTCCCTTTCCAGCACACATAAGATCATTCTGAATCCCAATGGACTTTGCCTTAGCTTTGTTTATTTTTCCAGTGGCCATAGTATGGACACATCCCTTTTACCTCCCCTTTCTCTACCCCACTTGTACCACCATCTTCTACAATAATGCCAAGATCACCCACCCTTAGACCCTGAAAGCCCCCTGACACCCTTTTCCCTCTGTGCCAGTTAATCAAACCTTACAGTCTCAGTCTCAGTCTCAGCTCCTGGAGAGTTTGCCTTGGAGTCTGGTACAGATTCTCAGCTCACAGCAAGGCTAGGGGAGAATGCTCTGAACTGATGGTGTGTGTTCTCTCAGATGTTTCACATTTGAGTGTATATAAAAGAGCAAAATGGGCTGAAGAGCCAACATTTGTGCTACAAAAACATGTCATATCAACAACAGCTACCTTGTCCCCAGAGAAAATTAGGTTGTATAGATGTGTATGTGGTTTTTTTTTTCTTTTTTTTTTTTCTGGGGGTGGAAGTGTTGTATTTTAATGCCTGATTTTGGCAGTTGGTGCAGAAAAATAATCGTGATGCCAATGGCCAAATTTTCCTCCATCCAATCTCAGAAAACTCGAGTTTATGTTTAAATTTCATGCACAGAGTTATATACACAGTGCATGAGGGCGGCTGTTCAAAATGTACACATTTCTAGCTCCACTGTATTTTTTTTTCTTTTTGCAAAAGAGAACTGAGACATAAACACCACCCCCGTCTGACTGCACACAAGGTATGTATGTATGCGACAAAAATAACTCCCCCGGGATTTCTACAGCCAGGCTGTCGTGCACAGGCACTGCACACGCCAGTGCAGATTGCTAACAGGTGTGGCTTGGGGGAAGGATGAAGCCAAGGACAGGCTGTGATGACTGCACGCTGGTGAAGTGATGGCAGAGAGGGGTGCACCACCTCCCTCTCCCACGACCTGACCCCATCCCCCTTCCACAGTAAGTACCAGGCACGATCTTGGGCATCACTGCCAAAATGTGGGATTCCGAGCAGTACTATAGCTCCAAGATTGGCCTCTGGTAGGAACGTGAGAGGACATAAATGTCAACCTGAGTTTGGGGAGCTGGAGTAGCCACTCTGAAGCAAGGCTGGACTTGCTCCCTACTGTCCACTGCTTAAGAAACCAATGGTCTTAAGTCCCTGCAGAATCTAGGATGACGAATACTGAGGTGCTCTAGAAATATAGTCCGTTTCTGGAGCCTCCCTGCTGCCCTGTGAGATAGAAGGAGCAGGACCCTCCCACTTCACAGGTGAGTCTCTGAGAGGCTGAGCGGCTGCAGTATGGTCACACAGCCAGGCAAAGGCAGAAAAGAGCCTGGACACTTTCTGCTGCTTTTGCAACAGACCATGAGGAGAGGCCCAGGGGAATAGCATGCAGGGTGCAGGGTGACTTGACTGGAGGGACAGAGGAAGTCCTGCCTTACCCATTTGCAGACCTGAAATTCTCAAGGGGAGTCAGCCACTGGGTGTTGACAAAATTTCCCAAAGGCGTGTTAGGTGGCACCTAGATTCAAGATGTGCAAAAGCGTTAAGAGGCTCTGTGCCCAAAAAGTCTGGGCAATGCTGATTTAAACAAATGTAAAGCATTTTACAGCCTGCAGGACTTCTCAGAGCCCTTACGATGCTAATGACCCAAGGTGGAGTCTTAAGTATGCAGGATCTTCCAACCACATTGACCGGAAAAATATTTTCACAAAGCCCTTTTCAGACCTAGTGCTTTGCAGACACACACTTTGTGGAATGCTGGATTAAGGCAATGATGAGTATAGAAAGGCATATTTTTCTCAGGGAGGAGTAAAATATTATTCTAATATTAGTTAAATCCTTCTAAATGCAAAGTGGCTTAACAGATTAGCTTTAAATAATCTGAAAGACTCTGAAGAAATGGGACACAGGAAAGGTAAGTTTTGATTTGAAGAAGAGCAGAGGGAAGTGAAACTGCCTTAAATCCAATTTGAGAAAAGCTTATTTAAATGTGTTGCTGGAAAAAGAAAAAAGAAAGAAAGAAAGAAACGGTTTCCAGTTTTGTTGAAGTTTGGCTTTGTACCAAGAACTCTTAGGCCAAGGTGAGACGTAAAAGGTGCTAACGCATTGCCCAAGGGTCCTATGTCAGATTTAAGCAAAGCCCAGCCAGAGGCATCCTGGGGGACAGCTGTTGGCTGGGGATGTAGGGGTGGGATCTGGGAGCTGAGTTGTTTTTGCTTCATCTTGAAGAGGAGAGAAATAGCTGCTTTCTTAGAGGAAAAAAGCATTCATTTGGGGAGGCTGTGATGTAAGTACACACCTCTGCTCCATCAACTATTGGTGGGAGTGTAAATTAGTTCAACCATTGTAGAAGACAGTGTGGTTATTCCTCAAGGATCTAGAACTAGAAATACCATTTGACCCAGCAATCCCATTACTGGGTATATGCCCAAAGGATTATAAATCATTCCACTATAAAAACACATGCACATGTACATTTATTATGGCACCATTCACAATAGCAAAGGCTTGGTACCAACCCAAATGCCCATTAATGATAGACTGGATAAAGAAAATGTGGCACGTATACACCATGGAATACTATGCAGCCATAAAAAAGGATGAGTTCATGTCCTTTGCAGGGACACGGATGAAGCTGGAAAACATCATTCTCAGCAAACTAACACAAGAACAGAAAACCAAAACCTTATGTTCTCACTCATAAGCAGGAGCTGAACAACGAGAACACATGGACACAGGGAGGTGAATATCACACACCAGGGCCTGTTGCAGGGTGGTGGCTAGGGGAGGGATAGCATTAGGAGAAATACCTAATGTAGATGATGAGTTGATGGGTGCAGCAAACCACCATGGCACATGTATACCTATGTAACAAACCTGCACGTTCTGCACATGTAACCCAGAACTTAAAGTATAATAATAATAAAAAAATGATGCTCTAATATTCAAGCTCCCAAAGACAGGGCCTGGGTCTCATTCACCCTGTTTAGGGCCCAGTGAGGGAGGACAATGTTTGTTGGGCTAAACTGGACACCTGGCCCTCGTGTTTTTAAGATGGGATTCTGCAAACACAGCAAGACCTCCCTTAGTACACAGTACCTTCCAGCAGGATTGTCCTGGAAGTTGTGAGTCTGCCCAGAAGGAGCACAGGGATTGGGGGCAGGTGATTTGGGGATCCATACCTGCCTCTGCTTCTCTTCGGTTAGGTGGCCACAAGCAAGTCCCTTAACCTCTCTGAGCTCCAGTTTCCTCCCTGTAAAGCAGGGATCCTGAAAGCTGCCTGGCTTACTTCCCAGGTGACAGGTGGATTAAATGAGAAGGAATAAATGCATGTTATAAAAGGAAGTTGCTATACAAATTCCAGTCATTATTACATGACAGAATGTAAGCAATATTAGGAAGGCATCCTCTCCTATCTAGAAATATTGTTATGCCAAGGCATGTCAAAGGGCCTGAAATATTATTAGAAATTTATTCCCTGGAATGTTAAAGGCTTTTAGATGTTTAAGACATTTTCACTAAAATGCATTTGGGAGGCATCAATATTCAGCCATTATCTCTGGGCCTCTGAGCACCTGGCCTGAGAGATGGACTTTTCCCGGCTGGCAGCAAACCAGCAAACCAGTGGGGATGGGGCTGAGGAGGGAGGGGTGTGATAAAGAGAAGCCAGCGTCCCAGGCAGGTGCTCCCCAAGTGTGGGATAGACCAACGCTTCTCACCCCTGCATGTGCCCATGAATGACATGGGGAGGGAGTTAAAATGCAGAATCCCAGTCAGGGGGCCTGAGCGGGGCCTGAGAACCCTCATTTCTCAGGAGATCCCACATGAGGCCAACACTGCAAAGACCACATTTGGAAGAGCAGTGATACATAACAGCAAGCCCAAATGTCCCCAGAAAACCAGGCTTTGGTGGAAGGCCTAAGCCCTACGGGGTGTGATGGTTTGGGAGGAATTCTGGCAAAAAGCAGCTCTCCCTCATGAGAGAATGACTAATACACAGGGCTGCTGTTTTTAAATTTGGATCTGTATTTTCGTGGGATCTTGATTAGTGCTCTGAAGAACTGTAAGATGCACACACAAAATGGGGCCTTGAGACTTTGCTGGTGCCCATGTCCGCAGGGCCCAGGAGGGCCTGAATCCCCCTTCCCCTCTGGCTTACACATGGAGCCCCAGGTTCCCCCTCCCCTCACCTTGTGTTCTACCCCAGCTCACGTTTTCTCAGAGGTCCTAGCTCTCCCCCTCTGCCTTTATGTGTCTGAGTGGTGTGTGGGCATGCTGTTTCTCTCTCTCTCTCTCTCTCTGTCTCTTTCTTTCTTTCTATTTGTCCCTCCCCTTCTCCCTCATTTCCCACCTGCCCTCTCCATCATCATCATCCTTATCCTCCTCCCCACGCTGTCTCTACAGTAGCTGGTTCGCAGAGGATAGGTGACTCACAACCTCACCAAGTGATCAGAGCTCACTCTCAGAAATCACCAGCATTTACACACTGGACCAGGAGCCCCCTGAAGGCAGACACTGCTCTCTTCCGCTTGGAGCTCCAGTGCTGGCATAGCGCCCAGTACAGGGAGTGGAGGAAGAGATTGGACATTTTCCCACTGCTTGTAATACATACTTGAATTTGGAGGGCCTCATGGCAGGGCGCCTTCAAAACTCAAGTCAAAATACACAGTGCTTCCCAAGCTCTTGCTTTCTGGCTTTCTCAGGTCCTTCAGGTTAGTATGAGTGTAAAATTGGGAAGAATCAGAATGTGATGAATAAGACCAGTCATCTAGCACAAGAATCCAAGTGATTATCTGTGAATGTGTGACTGAAGAGCCTCTCCCACCTGGACTCTTGGGTCTTCCCTCTGGGAGAAAGACTGGGGAGGGGGTAATTCCTGAGAGGGGTGAGCTGCACGCATCTCTAAAGAGGGAAGCCAGACCAAGTCACTGATCTCATTGAATTTCGGACACATGACATTTGGTGGGTGGAGCCTGCCTTTCAAGGAAAATGTGGTCATCTGAGCTCAAGGACAGGGTTGTCATAAATATGCAACTTAATGGCCAAAGCTCAGTGATGGATATACGAAGTTTATTATATAATTCTCTCTGTTTTTGTGTAGATATGACATTTGTCGAAATAGAAGCAAATAAAAGAAAAGAAGAACCAACACATGCCTTGTTTTCTGATTAGAATCTGACTACTCCCCATCCTGCCAGTAAAGACTGCTCCAACCCCAGCCACGAGATCCTGGTTTATTTGGTGGTTACATTTCCCTTTGCAAATTATGAATGTGACATTCAGATTTAGACCAGTACTGCTCAAAGTGTGGTATACAGACAGGGGCCTGTGACCTGTTTGTTACCAGAATACAAGGACATTGAGAGAAAACCTTTAGAGACTCGTGTGGTCACTTGGCATTGCCCTAACTCTATGCACACAGTCAGGGGACTGGTCTTGTCTCATCAAACAAGATTCAACTGGTGAGTTTCACATGATATGAACTGAGTGTTGGTCACATATAGTGGGACTGTATGTCAGACCATGACGACCAGAAAATTCTTTTCTTAAGTGGTATTTCAGAACATACAGTTCAAATCCTTGGGGTTTTAGTTGGCATAAATGAGTCTGTTAGAATCTAGACACCACGGAGTACCAAGAAGAACACATTTCTAGACCTACAACAGCAAGACCCCATGCATGGCCCTGCCTAGATCACCTATGGCTCCCTATGCTATGCTTACCTGCTCCTCATCCAATTTATTGAAAAGCGACAGATGCAAAACACACCCAATGACAGGGACAAATCCAGAGCCCATTTCCCTTTCCTTTTTCGAATTAAAATGGCGAGGCATTGAGGCTGCCTCTTTCAGATCCCACTTCCCGGGAGGACCTGGCGGGGACAGAGGGTCACTGAGGAGTCCCATGCAAGCTGTCCAGGCTGGTCTGGAAGTGGGTGATCTCAGAAGCGATGATTTAGAGCACAGCGTGGCAGGGTTGGAAGCAGAGGTAGCTGCTCCCCACGGCGCTCATTAAGCTTCCATAGATTGCGTTTCCTGCCTCCCCCACTAACCCTCTAAAGTGCCTGTTATTAATTCATAAAAACACTGCAAGTGTGATTGAGTCCGCTGATTACTGGAGCAGGCAGACACAAGAGACGGTGAAATATTCCATGTCTCTCTACCAGGCTCTCAGGGGCTCAGGAGGAGGAAAAAAATAAAAAGAGAGAAAAGCAACAACACGAAGAAAGGAATATGGAAAAAAACGGTGTTGTGAAATATTAATCAGAACTGTTTGCCCCTGGGGGCCAAAAATATGAGGCAGCATAATCAATGTAGCAAGAGCTGCCCGGCGACATGTCTTTGAGAAGCTGATTATTGCGGGTAAACACAGCTAAATATTCTGGATCTTTGGACTGTGCCTCTGGTGTCACTGGAGAATCCGATTCCCTTATCATTCTTCTGCAGGCGTGGCCCCAGGGGAGCGTGGGAGGTGCTGGTTGGATGTGGCTGCCTGGGCAGGGAGTCACTTGGGCCCAAGCAGGAGCTGCATTCTTTCTTTTCCAAACACTGATTCCGGTGGGGTGGGAGTGGGTGTGTGTGGATGATGCCTAAGGCGGTGTGTGTGTGCATGGGGGTTGGAGCGGCCTCTAGAGTCTACTCCTGACAGCTAATGACCCGATGCAAGCCATGCCAAGGAAGCTCCGGCTCTAGCATAGCCTTCTTCAGGGTTCCCAACAGGAGACCTGGTAGATTTGGGGGTGATTCAGGGGGGTGTGCATTCAGGGGTCTCCACACAGATTGTAGTCTATCCAACTAAACTGTACTGGAGAGGGTGTGGTGAGTCGACTGCAATGTAAGCTCATGGCGTACACATTACCGCATTAGAGGGCCCTATGTCTGCCCTGCATCCCTCAAGCTCAGTGACTGGACCATGAGGCCTGGATGCATAAGTAGAAGGGAACTCTCATCTGTCGCTATAGGCTGGAGTGAGCCCGAGAAATGTCCAACACCAAGGGTGGAGTGATGTGGATGTGGGTCTTACAGGTGCTGAGTCTGAGACAATCAGAGTGGAAAGTGAATTTAGATAACAGGAATTGCAACCTCCACATTGTGCAGAGGCCCAGGGAAGGTCAGTGACTTGCTCAAGGTCACACAGCAGAAATAGGATTCTTGATGTATAGGTTAGGGTCCTGGTATACTGTTAGGGCATGAAGAAGGAGGAGCAGAGGTAACTGATATAAATAGTTGTGCACCGAGCCTCTGGGCCTAAGGAAAGCTTCCTGTCAACTACACAGAGACTGGGTCAGAGGGTTTGAGCCTAGAGGAAGAGATGGTACCCCAGAATTTCTGAGTCCTAGCCCCAGCTCCACAACTGAATTTTTGGAGGACCTTGATCAAGTTATGTCCCCTCTCTAAGTTTCGGTTTCCTCATTTGTAAAGGAGTTTGACTGAGTAGTGAGAGCACAGATCTCACCAAGTCCACGAATGAGAGCAGTATTTGAGGTCAGCTGTGGCCAGGACCTTTTTTATGGAGGATAGAAAGAGGATCAGGTTTAGCAAGGCATGCAGGACTGTCGCAGCATCCTCCATCAAGAGACCAGGAGAGCATCTGCCACAAAGGGACTTGGGAGGAGAATCACCCTTCTCTCTGAAGTGCCCTGACTTACTTAATTCTCCCTTTGGTGTTAAACAGAAAAGCTAGAAGAGCACCATCTCTGCCTTCTATCAGTCATATCGGCTTCAGCAGAAGATCCAAGGTAGGGCAGGCACTGAGGAGATAATGGCTGATTGCTTTGGTGAATAAGTCAATTTAGAAAAGAAGTTTTCCTGGCTAGGCATGGTGGCTCATGCCTGTAATCTCAGCACTTTGAGAGGCTAAGGTGGGTGGATCACGAGGTCAAGAGATTGAGACCATCCTGGCCAAATGGTGAAACTCCATCTCTACTAAAAATACAAAAATTAGCTGGGCATAGTGGTGCATGCCTATAGTCCCAGCTACTCAGGAGGCTGAGGCAGGAGAATTGCTTGAACCCGGGAGGCAAAGGTTGCAGTGAGTCTAGATGGTGCCCCTGCACTCCAGCCTTTTACAGAAATAATACAGCAAGGATGACCAAGGTCCAACAACTTGCCCAGTCCTGGGAGCTGGCCATTGGTGGAGCTGGGCCTTGAATAAGCGCCTATCTGATTCCTGAGGCCCCTGTCCTTTTCACTCTGCCTCCCACCGATGTCAGTGGCTAAAGAGGAAACATATGCTTTCCACTGCTGGTTTACTTTCAGGCCAGTAAAGTGAGCTTTGGGCTGGGGAGAGGGCTAGGAGCTGGTGGTACAGCTGACACCTGTGATGAAGGGGGGTGATCAGAGAGCCCAGATGGCCCTGAACTCAGTTCAGTCTTCTGAGGCCAATGAACTATGCTCCTGAATCCTGAGAGAGCTTGCAAAGATCACCACATAGCTGATGGAGAAATATGAAGGACTGAAGAGATGAGAAAAGCTAAATTTCTCAGCTTTTGGTGAGAAATTCACCAGTGGTGAATAGTGTGGAATATAATGAGTGGAAATAATAATAAGTGGAAATTTGTTTTCCATTCATTATGGAAATAATAAGTGGAAATAGTGTGTGCTTATGAGTTTGATATTGATCTAGGGCAGTATTGTAGCATAAGTGATTAAAGCCACAAGTTATCAGCAATTAGAAAATGAAATAGTGATCATCAGGGGCAAAGATGGCTTTACAAAGTATAGGTGAATCAAAATAAGCCTATGTAAAAATAAGCTCCCTGTGACAAGGTTACCAGACTGGTAGTCAGAGAAACACAATAAATATAAGAGATCTAATTTCAGTAAAGCAATTGGCATGGACTCTTAGTACATCCTGATGGAGATGAAGAAATACAGATGGAGAAATATGGGCAGGAACCTGGGAAACTGAGTTTAGCATAATTCAGTGGACTCTGAATAATGCCTAATGCCTGGATTTCAGCAGATGCTCAGCAACATTTCCTAAATAGAGTGTCCACTGGGTGGTAGCTGTGGCTGTGACTGAATAGGACCCTACCCCAACTAACAACTTTACCCATTATCTGATATAGACAGGAATGTCGAGTTTAATATTAAATTGAGACTAATGCCACAAGTATAACATGATCTTTTTAAAGTCCTCCATATACCCTTGTTAACCCTCAAAATAAAATAAAAAAATAATTGAATATACTGAAAAAGTCCTGAAATACTACAAAGAAAACCTGAGAACAGTGGGGAAGGAGTGAAAGATGAGTGTCAAGGGCAATTCTGATTTATCTGTGGTAATTATTTTATAATGAGAAGGTAATCATACATTACATGAATAGAATTTAAAAAATAAAAATAAAAAGAGCAGCCAGGCTCATCAAAGACTTAATGGGATGTGAATATCAGACATGTTGCTCGTTGGGTGACATAGAAGGTTCCAACCCTGGGCTTTATGTGTCTCACCTTTGACACAACCCTTGTTTGTGATGTTGACCTTTCTTCCCCACCCCCACTTTCTGGAACCCTGTTTTCTCTCTTACACAGTCTGGTTTAGACTTGTGGTCTCCAAATGTAGCTGCACATCCGAATAACTTGATAACCTTTTAAAAACCAAGAGATTTGGGAGTCACCCCATCCCTAACAATGAACTAACCACCATCCTTATGCTTCTTGTGGCAGAGAGTACAAACTGTGACGGATACTAAACACCGGGCACCTAGCTCTCCCTTTTGGCTCTTATCACTCATAGTGGGTATGTGATTACCATCAAAAAGATGGGGACACAGAGGCCTGTGGAGGTGGAGATCTTTCCAAGGCCATGCAGTTAGAACATGGTAAAGCCACAATCTGGAGGATTACCTATGTAATATGTTATAGGGCTCGGAGCAAAGCAATGGTTTTTCATGCAAGAAGAACAAATTCAGGAAAGAAGACTTCACTAAAGAGATGGCATTTGCACATCAGCTTGAAGGATGAGCATTGTTTGACATTACAGGCAAACCTGGTGGGAGAGGTAAGGAGCTGCTCACATAAGATCTGAAGATGTGAAAACCATGGCCTTGGAGGGTAGGAGGTGTTGTCCTCTGGCTTGGAGGCTCATGGCATGCTGGGTGAGATGCAGCAGGGGAGGGGGCAGTGGCCTTCTGATTCCCCCAGCCCATCTCCTCTGTCAGTGCTTCCCAGGGAACAGCCACTCAGGGCCCTGTTAGCCCATCAGTCAACAATTCTTGACCCCCTATGGTATACGGAACCCTGAACTTGTCCCTGGAGCTCCCAGAAGCATGGGAAAGATGTTTCCCTCCCTCAAAGGACTCCCAGTGGGAAAAAAGACCTGACTATGCTTTCAAGGAGTGCCAAATCACAATTTAGAAAATCGCTAGCAAGCCAAGACAGAAGCCTGAAGAGGTCACATTGCTTAGGGTTACCTGCAAAATGAGGACTTCAGACTGCCCATGTTGGTGGAGGACAGCGGGAGAAGATACTGTAGAACCCAGCAGAACTTCAGCTGAAGGGTAAAGCTAACTTAAAAGAGGGAGAGTGTAACAAACACGGGGCACAGCCAAGCAAAAGTGCAGAGATGGGAAGCGCCAGGGCATGCGGGGGCCAGGAGGGGCTGCTGGTTCCTGTCTTTGACCCTGTCCTGTGGGTGTGCTTTGGAGGGGAGCTAGGCTGCCAGCTTTGATTTTGGAACTTCAAGACAGCTTGAAGCCCTTGAAGCTAGTGACCTGGCAGCCTTTAACTTTCAGTGCCTCAAGCAAGTGGCTGTTGCTGCAGAGGGCTTCAGGCAGCCCAAGCCCTGGGCACTAGAGCACCTGTGGCCCCCCTACCCCAGCTCAGGCAGCCCTGGAGCCCCAGACTCTGAGGGACAGTAGCTGTCTTCTACCTGCAGGGCTGCTGGGACGATTAATGAGCTCATATTTATAAAGGACTCTCAGCTCCTCAGAAGGGTTCTGCAGAAATACGAGTGGGTTATAATTACCACCTCTGTAATTAATGAGTCCCAACTTCTTAGAGAATATAAAGTGCTTAATAAAAGGAGGGGGAAAAGAAAGGAAAAAAATCTAATGTGTTTGAACTTGTTTTTTTTTTTTTTTTTTTTTCTTTTTACAAAGTACACTTTGATAAGGTATCAAAAGATATTGTCTTCCCTCCTTTCAAAACTGGGAGGAACCTCAGATGGCATGTCTCAATGCCAAGGGCAGAGTTTCCAGGAATAATGGAGTGCCTTGCAGCTCTCTGGAAAACACTGGGCTGGAAATTAATCCTGCCACTCCCAGTAACTTGGAAAGTGAATCCTCATCTGCAAGGGACGATATTGCCCACCTAACACATTGGATCGGGGGTGGCTTATGAGCTTAGATAGGTGGGGCCCCACCAGTCCATGGCCACCTACACTCCAGATCCCGACTGCTCTACCTGGTGAAGGAAATAATGTTTCCTGCTTGGCCTAAACTGAAACGTTAGTGAATACACACTTCCACTTTTCCATTTAGATTAAAGAAAAGTTTATAATATACACCTTTTCACTTTTTTGTTTTGTTTTGCTTTTGAGATAGGGTCTTGCTCTGTCACCCAGGCTGGAGTGCAGTGGCATGATCACAGCTCACTGCAACCTCGGCCTCCTGGACTCAAACGATCTTCCCACCTCAGCCTCCCGAGTAACTAGGACTACACTTGAGTGCTGCTACACGGGTTAATTTTTGTATTTTTTCATCTCCCATTTTTACCCAGGCTGGTCTTGAAATCCCAGGATCAAGTAATCCGCCCTCCTCAGCTTCCTAAATGCTGGGATTACAGGTGTGAGCCACTGTGTCCAGCCTAGCTTTTTTCTTTGGTAGTCATGGGAATATTGTTCCCTTTGGATAAATGATCAGGATTGAAGGGAAAACACATTCTTACGGTTCTTGGAATGCATTGTTAAATTTCTCTCTGACTACCCAGTTGGCTAATGTATTAGCATTTTAATGTGCATATGTGTGTTTTTGTGGAACCAATGTGGAAGGGAGCACCATTTCTTTTGCGAGGTTTGCACCATTGGTCTAGTAGCTGAGAGGCTGGGAATTCTCACTCTGTCTCCTGGTACCTGCTGGTGTCAGTCAGGAGGTTATTAGTGGTGCTTCAGCATGGTAAAATAGGTAGATGCATAGAGTTAAGTTTTCTTCCATAGAGAAAAATAACTAAAAACTATATAACCAGGAATATACATATACTCTTTGGAAATTTTAAGAAATTGGATTGTTTGGGGCCGGGTGCGGTGGTTCAAGCCTGTAATCCCAGCACTTTGGGAGGCTAAGATGGGGGGATCACGAGGTCAGGAGATCGAGACCATCCTGGCTAACACGGTGAAACCCCGTCTCTACTAAAAAATACAAAAAACTAGCCGGGCGAGGTGGCGGGCGCCTATAGTCCCAGCTACTCAGGAGGCTGAGGCAGGAGAATGGCGGAAACCCGGGAGGCGGAGCTTGCAGTGAGCTGAGATCCGGCCACTGCACTCCAGCCTGGGTGACAGAGCGAGACTCCGCCTCAAAAAAAAAAAAAAAAAAAAAAAAAAAAAGGAATTGGATTGTTTGGGAAAATAAGCCAGAAATTAATTATATTTCAAAACAATTTTTAAACACTTGCATATGTTACCTTTTTTCTTTTTTTTTTTTTCAAATTCAACTTGAAAAAAGTCTTTCTAAGGGCAAAGAGTAGATAGCAGCACTCCAATGAGATGTAATTCACTCTCTAAGCTTGGCTTGACGTGTTCAGCTGTCTATAGTGGCCTCGGGCTTCTTCCCAGCTTTGGTGCTATCAAGACTTGTTGACTCTGAGCTGTTGGGAAATTCAAGTCCAATTGCTGCATTTTATTATTTTCTGTCATGTCATTCGCTAGAATCCCTTAGGTCTCAGCCAGTTTGCTTAATGTTATCAGCTGTGGTTCATTCTCCCTGGCCAGCATCAGCATTTCTCACTTTCGCTCCCGCGCCTACGTAATGCATGGAGAATCTGTTGAGGAGACTTCTGTCTTCTGCTGGTGCTGACAATGTCTTTCCCAGCTGTTTAATGTATTCTCAACCTATCTGTGCAAACAATGCAGCATGTGAAACCACAGTTGGATTTTATTGAAAGCGATGGGTGTTCCTGTCTACCTTCCTCCCCTGTTAGGAGCCACTAAACACAAGGACAGTTCTACTTGGCTTTGACTCTCCAGCCTTTGGAAGAGGGAAATAAATGTAGGAACACATGTTAAGAATAGTGTGGAAGTCACTTGGCCTAGAACCATAGAGCCTTTCTGGAAAGGGACATCTCATTAGCGAGAAGCTTTCTCCATAAACCCGGAAGGAAAGCTAGTGTTTCATTAAGCACGAGGAGGACAGCAAGGCTGTCTTCAGGTATTTGTTGGGATGTACAGCCTAAGTACCTGCCTGCCCTCCTGAGTACCCCAGGTGATCTGCCCCCAGTTTCTGCTGATGGCCCCACCTGAAGCACAACTACTGAAACAGGTGGGTGGGCATCTGACCCAGGCTTGGGTTATCTTACATTCTATCCCAGTGCTGTGGTCTGAATGTGTCCCTAGAATTTGCATGTTGAAACTTAATGGCCAGTGTGATAGTATTAAGACGAGGCTTTTAGGAAGTAATTAAGTCATCAAGACTCCACCTTCCTAGATGAGATTAGCCACCTTATAAAAGGCCTGTAGGGAAATAGCTGGACCTTTTTTTGCCCTTTTGACCCTTCAGCCATGTAAGGGCACAGGGTTCATCTCCTCTGGCACACATCACATCAGCAAGGCACCAGACCAGACCGTCATCAGACACCAAACCAGGAAGAAGAAGCTCCCAGAACTATGAGAAATATGTTTCTATTGTTTATAAATTACTCAGTCCCAGGTATTTTGTTACTGCAGCACAAGCAGACTAAGACACCCAGGGAATTTGGAAAGGGGTCCTGGAGACTTTCCCTGTTGGCACTTGAAATGGCAGAGCAGGGTGACCATTCTCTGCCGTATATACAAGGGAGAGAAAGCCAAAATTCAGAGGAGAGAGAGAGAGACAGTGACAGACATAGAGAGGCAGAGAAAGAGAAGTAGGGAAGGGAAGGATGAAGTTAGAGGGAGGGGTACAGAAAGAATCTGAGGCAGATGAGTAGGTCGGGAGGAATTGGAGACAGAAACCCACTGAGACCTAAGAAGGGGAAGGGAAGAGAAAATCAAAACCTTGAGCCAGGTTCCCTGTTTCTGGCTCCAAAGTCTCATGGGCCCACCAGCTTCCTGTCCTCAGTATCTGGAATATTCCCATGAATCCTTAAAATAAATTCTGTTTTACTTAAAGCAACCAAGTAGCTTTCTGTTCCTTGCAACTAAATGATTTTGGCCTAAGATACTCTTGGTTTCCTTAATACATTGACCTTATTTGCAACCTTTATAATATTTTTAATTTTTAAAAACTAAAATCTAATGAGGAAAAGATGCTAATTTCTCCTATTTATTCCTTCTGCAGCAGAGAATTTTTAGTTGCCTACCTCATATCCATTCTACTCTCCCTATACTTTGGAGGTAGCCTGTGCCTAACTAAAAAAAACTGCTGTTCCAACCTCTCCAAGTCATCCGGTGGGGTCCCCAGGAAAGCCCCTGAAAGGGGCTGACTCAGATGTCTGGTGAGTTTTGTTCCTTCCTTCCTCTTAGAATCTTTCTGTCTGGAACATGGACATGATAGCTGGAGCTCCAGCAGTCATTTTGTGAATAAGAGAATGGGGCCACACTTTGGGGCTGGCAGAACAGAGAGCTGGAAGGAGCCTGGTTACTTGATGAAATCATGGACCACCCTAAGCAGTTGGCAAATAGTTGTCTATGGCCTACTTGAGCTTACCAACTCTACCCTAGGTCCAGCCCAGAGAACCTCAATCTCAGCTCCTTTATCCTGATCTGTATCTAAGGTCCGTATTTCCTCTCTGGGACTCACCTATATGATCCTAACATCTTCCTTTTCATCCTGTTGAGTCACCTTTTCTGACTGCCTCTTCCATTCTGGGTTGACCTGAGTCTCCATCCCTTGTCTTTACTGTAGCCCACCCTTGCTGCTTGGCATGTCCAGCCCAGACTGGGATGACCCCATCCAGTTACCTGCACTGGGAGCCAAGACCACAACTACAAATCCAGTTATTCAGAGTGCTAAGGCAGGACCATTTGTCTAGGAGACAAATCTGGCAACTCAAACCTGATCCTAATGCAGGGCTTTTTAGCTCTGATAAGTGCTGTGCAGCTTCTCAGATGCCCAAGTCAGATACTTGGGAGAAAGCCTGTATTAGTCTGTTCTCATGCTGCTAATAAAGACATATCTGAAAGTAGGTAATTTACAAAGAAAAAGAAGTTCAGTGGACTCACAGTTCCATATGGCTGTGGAGGCCACACATGCATGGTGGAAGGCAAAGGAGGAGCAATGTCACATCTTACACGGTGGCAGGTGAGAGAGAGCATGTGCAGGGGAACTCTCCTTTATAAAACCATTGGATCTCATGAGACTTATTCACAATCATGAGAACAGCATGAGAAAGACCAACCCTCATGATTCAATTACCTCCCACTGGGTCCCTCCCATGACACCTGGGAATTATGGGAGCTACAATTTGAGATTTGAGTGGGGACACAGTCAAACCATATCAAAATCCCTCTCTCACCACAACATTCAGAGGACCTCCCTCTCCAGGCAACTCCATCTGCTGCTAATGAGCATCATTTCTCCCTATCTCACTGCCACTTCCTGTTCAGTCTGCCATCCTGTCTCTCCTGGACTGTCCTAACAGCCCCTCTCTGAGATCTCTTCCTTCAACCTTGTTTCTGACCCAGGCTCCACCCTGTAGCCGGTGTGGCCTTTGCAGAACATCAATCTGATTATTTCCTTCCCCTGTTTAGCACATTTCAAACACTCCCTGTTGCCTCTAGAATCTCACTTGCTTCTTGGGCCATGTGTCCTATTTAAACATGAAGCTCTGGCCACACTGACCACTTGTCTTCCTCCTACCATCCTTAGGAAGCATTCCCTGACCTTTGGACCAGGTGGGATTTCCCTGGTGCTTGGTCCCAAGACCACCTGCACATCCCCTACAAGAGCTCTCAGCTCTTGATTGAAATCACTCATTGTCAGGACCTCCTCTGCAGGGCAGCACGTTCCTCAAGGATGGGCCCATCCCACCCAGGTTTGCTCTGGGCCTACTATCTGGTTGAGCACCTGGCACAGGGTGTTGAATAATAGAGGGCAGAGGCATTTATCAGGGCCTGGGCCCAACAGAGAGGGCTGAAAAATTCCAGCAATTTCGAGGTTCTTCAGTTATGACCTAGGGCTACTTCCATCCATCCAAGACAGGAGCCCTCCTGGGCTTCACCACCCACCCTGTGAGGAAGGGCAGCATGGGATCAGACAGGAGGGTCCCCTGCTGCCTGCTGACACCCAGGCCACCAAACATGAGAGGAACGGGGTTTCCTCCTCGTTTCCCCTCCTGAAGGAAAACAAGGATTCTCCCTCCTCCTTTGCCAGAAGTGAAAACCATCCCTAAAGGGCACTGGATGAGAACTTGGAATTGGCCTTGGGAAATGAACCCAAATGATTGTGTAAGCTTAAGCTGTATGTATGTAAAACAGATTCCCATGTCGGGGATGCTCTAGCACAGCAGCTCTCCAACTTGAGCACACATCAGAATTACCTGGTGAGGGCCGGGCACAGTGGCTTATACCTGGAATCCCAGAACTTTAGGAGGCTGAGACAGGAGGATCACTTGAGCCCAGGAGTTCAAGACCAGTCTGGGCAAAATGGCAAAATCTCATCTCTACAGAAAATATCTTTTAAAAAATCAGCAGGGCACAGTAGTGCACACCTGTAGTCCCAGCTACTTGGGAGGCTGAGGTGTGAAGATTACTTGAGCCCAGGAGGTCAGGGCTGTAATGAGCTGTGATTACACCATGAAACTACAGCCTGGGAGCCAGAGTGAGACCCTGTCTCTAAATGAATGAGTGAATGAATGAATGAATAAATAAATAAATAAATCACCTGGTGGACTTGCTAAAACACAAGTGTTGAACCCCACCCCCAGTTTTTGATTCAAGGGGTCTGGATGGGCCCGAGAATTTGCATTTTTAACAAGTTCCCAGGAAGGGCAGATGCAGCTGGTTGGGGGCCCCACTTTGAGAGTCCCTGCTCTACTTGGACCTAGAGGAGCCAGCCAAGAGCCTCTGCTACCCTCAGAAACAAGGGAGGTGCTGGGCACTGACAAGCTGGGAAGCCACAGTCAGATGCATAGGAAAGCAATTGTGATGCCACCTCTTTTGCCTTAGAGAAGGGCTGCTGGCCATCTCTTGGGTGCAAACCCCATACCCAAATCCTGGTGTACCCAGGGGCAGCCTGGGCTCCATTTAGCTGCTTTTTCAATCCCTTCCTGAAAACCCTTGAAAAGAAGAAGAAAGATCTAAAGTCCTTACTCTGCACCATGGAAAAAAATATTAAGGAATTATCATGTAGCCTTAAACCCTATATATGCAAATGAGAACATTTGAATAACTGCCAATTTATAAGCCCCATCAAATTAGATATTCAAACTCTTGCCTGTGTATGTACAGTTGTTCCTCTTCCTGGTCCAGGCTTAAATAGTCACGTGAAGGATGAGCTGCTGGCTTCTCTTCTGGGCCCCTGTTTCTTTAGAACTGAAAGGAATAATTAGGGATTCATTTTCTGGAGCATAAATTGTCCCTTTGATGATTGGGCTGGCCCTCTTTTTTGTTGCATCTGTCTTAATGATACAATCATCTCCTCCCATACATGGGCTCTTGAAAATGTATATTTTTTCTTTAATCCCCCTGGGTTTCGTGATACCCCTGGAGGTTGCCACGGTGTGAAGTGGGACACACATTTCACAGGTGGGGAGGCTAGGGCCCATGGTTTCACAGGTAATCACTTGGACTCAAGGCTGGGATTTTGGATTCAAAACTCAGGCTTCTCTCTTTGTTCCATCTTGATAGTTATACTCTTGTGCATTTTATTTATTTTGCCTCAGAAGATCAAACTTGGTGATAATGTAAAACTCTTTTATTGTTTTCTAAGAAGAGTTCTCCAAAAACTCCCTGATGACCTCTGTGGGGCATGTGAAGACAGCTGTTCTTACTTCTGTTGTGTAGATGTGGAAACCAAGCCAGAATGTATAGGGCAAGTTAGAATCAGAGCAATGACTAAGACCAGGCCATGGATTCACCCAGTGATGTGCTGGGGCCAGCTGGGATCTGCTAGCAAGATGATTATTAGTCTCTCTTTCCAGTTCTGCATCAGCGGCCTCACACGGGCAGCTGGAAATTGACCCTGGTGGGATTATTTACATCATCTGATATGGTTTGACTGTGTCCCCACTCAGATCTCATCTTGAATCGTAATTCCCACAATTCCCACGTGTCATGGGAGGAACCTGGTGGGAGGTGATTGAATTATGGGGGCAGGTCTTTTCTGCATTGTTCTCGTCATGGAGAATGAGTCTCATGAGATCTGATAGTTTTAAAAACAGAAGTTTCCCTGCAGCAGCTCTCTCTTTTTGCCTGCTGACATCCATGTAAGACGTGACTTGCTCCTCCTTGCCTTCTGCCATGATTGTGAGGTCTCCCCAGCCATGTGGAACTATGAGTCCAATTAAACCTCTTTCTTTTGTAAATTTTCCAGCCTTGGGTATGTCTCTCAGCAGCATAAGAACAGACTGATACACCATGGGAATCATCAGAAACTACAAATCAGAGTCCTGTACCTCACTCCTCCCAAACCTAATTCCCGATCCCCCTCTCACAGAGAAAATGTCTAGGATAAAAAGCAGCTTTATTTTCCAGCCTTTATTTTGGCTCTTCCTGGCTACAGCCCTCAGCATCCCACTCTCATCTCTTAAGGCAGGCCAGGTACTGCACAGTGGCTTCCTGAGAGAGGTGATCCAAGTACCCATGGCTGCCTTAATCAGGGGGACCAGCTCTGGCCAGTACCCATGGGATCTGCAGGGTCCCAGAAGACAGCTTGGGGAGTTCCCTTTGTTCTAGAAGTATATACCACCCAAATGCTCTCTCACTACATCTCTTTGACCTGGGGGACCCAGGACCCCGGGAGTCAGGACATTTGCCACCTGCCTATTCTTCTCTGTTTCAGCTGGCTCAGCACCCTGTGTAGGTGATGAATTCTCTGTCCCTGGAGATGGTCAAGGTGAGACTGGGTAAACACATGGCCAAATTACTATAGGAAATCCAAGCATCATACAGAAGGTAGGCCCAGATGTCCCAATCTGAGAAGCCAGGATTGTCTTTTTGGGGTTGATTCTTAACCTTACCTGAACTTTAGAAGCTGCTGCCCTCTCCTTCTGGGTTAAAAGCCTGG
Source organism: Chlorocebus sabaeus (assembly GCF_047675955.1). Classification (NCBI taxonomy): domain Eukaryota; kingdom Metazoa; phylum Chordata; class Mammalia; order Primates; family Cercopithecidae; genus Chlorocebus; species Chlorocebus sabaeus. The sequence continues at coordinate 45,642,443 of NC_132929.1, read as the reverse complement.
GCCTATTTTCTCCCAACCTGTTCTGTCACATTGCAACACAAGGCTTTGTAACACAGGCTGACAACAAGCTGTCTGAATGCCACAACTGAGGTCCTCCCATGTGCTCAGAACCTAAGCAGTGAACTGGGTTGCTAAAATCTCTGATTTCCCTTTGACATTCCCTCCAGTAGAACTTCCCTGTTGGAACAAGACACTGGCTTGAGTAGGTCTCTCTTAACTCACTGACTGGCAGTGCCTCATCAGCCCCATGGATATCGCAAGGTAGTGATGCATGGAGCCCCAGGCTGGGAGCTGCTGGGAGACACGGACTCCAGTCTTGGCTTGAGAAAAAAATCTTTCTCTTTTTTCTGGACCTTGGTGTTCTCCTCTCTGGGTTGCAAATATAGGCAAATGACTTTGGGCAGTTCATAATGTGAATTTCTTCTTTTTTCCAAGAAGAAATGATCCATTCCAGGGAAACACTCCGTCTCACCATTTTTATCAGCTCTTTAATACAGAGGGAATCCTCCAGCAAAAAAGACAAAAAATAGCTGCACTTTCATGGAGGTGGGAGGAAATGTTTAGCACATTTGAGGTCTATTTGTTCGTGACTTATACCACATCTACTTCCTGCATGTATTTAAGGCAGTTTACAATAGCAATACATATATAAAGTAACCAAAAAGAGAAAGAAATAAACCAAAGAGGTTTCCCAAGCCATTTAGAGAACTGGGAGAAAGAACTCTTTGGGAGCCTTGAATAAGATCTGATTAACCTCTGAGCTTCCTGGCAGGCAAAGCAAAATGAAGCAAACAAAAGATAAGATAATCCACGGCACGCAGATCCTTTCCAAGGATCCTTTTTGAGGAAAATCTGATCCTGGCCTGGGGGTGGAGCCTTGATGCCTGGGAGACAGGGATGGCCCACTGTCATTGGGGTGCTCTACTCCTTCATCCAAGTAATGCTAGCACTCCACGGCTGACCGCAACTAAACCCCAGAAAATACAATGGTGCCTGCTGTATTTCCACACCAGCTTCATAAATAAACATGGACGCCTAGGAGGAATTCCCCAAAGAAAGTTAGGAAATCAGAGTTATGTTTATATTAAGGAGCAGGGCATGCAAATACAGCAGCTGTTTCCATCCGTAAATAGGAGAGGAGAGGGATTTGGTGGCTGTTTGTGATGATCAAGTGTGGTCTAGACCAAAATAGTCAAGTGTATTTGGGTTGGGAATTAGGTAGAGACTAACATGGGGTGACTCGCTTCATGCAATGTCTTTAGCTGAACACATTGTGGACAAACTGGTCCTCCTAAAGTGAATATTATTTTGCATGCACTCAGGCAGGCATCAATTAAAAGACTCCATTGGCTAATCTATGGTCAAGGTTTGAAAACATCTGTTTCCTTGATCCATCTGGTATAGGTGACTTTTCTAATAGATGTTTTGATTGAAGAGGGAATCTAATGGACTCATTAAGTGGGAATTAATCAGCTTCCTCATGCCTGGATGGTAGTAAAATGCCTTTGCACCCTTCCCCTCTTCTAGCCTACATTCTCTCTTGCATCATCACTTAAACAAATCAACTTTTAGTTTATGTCAACTGCATCAGGAAAGGGACACAGTGTGATCTGGATGCTTGTGATTATTCTAAAGGTGAAGGAGCAACTGCCAGCTGTGTGTGCAGCCCCCACAGAGACAATGCGGTCTCAGAGTTCCTGCAAAAGCTCAAACCCCAGTGTATTTGGTGAGGCTTCAACACACAGGTGGATAAGACAAGAAACCTGCTGTCAGCTGAAGAGGTCAGATTAGAGAACAGTAACTTCCAGAACAGTTTACAGGAGCCTGAGCTGAGCACACAATGACTTTCATTAGATCCCTGAGGATGTCTGCAACCTCCTCTGTGTCCACCCCCACAGCCTTGAAGGAATGTTTCACTCATACTGGACAAACCTTGTGATTCCCCAAAAGTGTCAAATCTTCTCCTGTGTCTTATGGGATTTCCCCTATCTGGAATGCCCCTCCTTATCTAGGGATTCTCAATGACAGGTGATTGTGTTCTCCAAGGGACATTTGGTAATGTCTGGAGATGTTTATGGTTGTCACGACTGGTGGGGGGGCGGAAGGATGGTGGTGCTGCTGGCGTCCAGAGGGCAGAAGCCGGAGATGCTGCTAAACATAATACAATGTGCAGGGCAGCCCTCACAGCGAAGGATTATTCAGCCCCAAATGTCTCTAGTGCCCAGGATGAAAATCTCCAGCTAACATGTTACTTGTCCTCCAAGACTCAGCAAGAAGCAGCACTTGCTCAAGAAAGCCTTTCTGCATTCCCCCTGGGCTCCCTGGCCTAGTAGTGAGTTGGACCCCAGGGTAAATGTTTGAGAATGGCCATAGGAATGAACACAGGCTTCCATGAGGTCTTGACTTTCCTGGACTTCCTTTCACCTGCCCAAGTCAGTTTCCGGCTAGTCAGTTCCCCGGCATGTAGAGCTCTTTGCAAAGAAGCCTCTGGCCAGTCCCTTCCAGCCTCAGTTTCCCCACCTGTAAAAAAGGAACACAGACCCTTACAGTGCTGACCTGATTCTGCCCCATGCTCCCTCCCCTCCAAGGTGACAGCTGCTCACTTCATAATCGCCTCAGCATCAACAGCTGAAGTGCAGAGAGAAACCGAGATTAACTCCACTCCAGCAAAACCGTGGGAGACGGAGAACCGTGTTAGAGAGATGACATGAAAGCCTCTGTTTAATTAATCCCCAGAGCAGAGCCTTCTCTGGGCTGCTGATTTGTACCCTCCAGCTGCCTCTTATTTCTGGTCACCTCACATCCTCCTGCACCCCGCGACTGGCCTAATTGACCCAGACAGCTCCACTTCAGGAAGCAGGAGCCAGGGAGGGGTTGACTCAGGCACCAGGCTGCCATGTGACCTTGGAGAAGTCTCTTTACCTTCATGGGCCTCAGTTTATCTATCTGTCCAATGGGGATAATAATGCTCAGGCTGAGTGTTATCATCTGTCATGAGAAAGAGGATGCAGCTAATATTTCTGGGACCCTACTAAATGTCAGGCCTTTTATCTACATTCTCATATTATTCCTCATGCTGATTCTCCATCCTACAGAGGAGGAGACTGGGCCTTGGAGGTGTTGATGAATGCATGTGTTCCCATGGTGGTGGAACTGGGCTGTGAGCAGTTTGCCCAACTCCAAGGACCATGCTCTCTCACATGACACTGGCCTTGCGATCTATACTGTCTGTGGAAGACCTCTGGGAACTGCAGCTGCTATCCACACACAAGCCTTTCTCAGAATCATCATCGCACTGCACACTGTCATCCTTCATTAACGGCTAAAGCAGATGGGGGTGATGATATCCTGGAGGAGAGGAAGGTGAAAGAGCTGTGAGCTGGAGGTGTGATTTGAGCTGGGCCTTGGAGGGTGGGCCAGATAGGAGCAAGGAGGGCGTTCCAGGCAGGGGGAAGGATAAGCCCAAAGGCACAGCAGCTGGAGTGGGTGTGGAGGATGCAGGTGCTCGTGAGACGGGCACCCCAACCAAGGTAGGGACCAAATGGGAAATGATGGCCAAGGGGCTGCAGAAATGGGCTTGTTGGGGGAATAGGCTGCCCTCTCTATCCTCTGTCCATGAAATGCAGCTCTCAGATCCCTCATTCACACTCTGGGTCAATGATAAACTAGCAAAAAAAAAAAAAAAAAAAAAAAAAAAAAAAAAAAAAAATTAAAAAGTAGAACCCTTGGAGATAATTAGCATTTTAATTGGGATCAGTGCTTCAGGCTAAAGGGAAGATGCTTTAATGGTAGAATTTCAGGCAGCAGCTGACAGGTCCGGTAGGATCTGGGACGCTATTACACCATGCAGGGATCCGCCAGCCCACCCTTTTCCTTCTCCCTCACCTTTCCATTCAATTAACCTCACTGGGTACCTTCTCTACACCAGGCCTTGTGGTAGGGGTTTTACCTATAGGATCTCGTTTAATTCTCAGAACTAACTCCAAGTGTTTTCCATCCCCTTCTCCTCTCAGGCTGGCCAGGGATTGTTGAAGTAACTTGCCCCGTGTCCCACAGCTCTTACTGACAGGGCTGACAGTCTTCAGATCCACTCAATCCCCTGTCTGGTGCTCTTCCAATGACAACTCTTGACCTGATGGAAAGAAGAAAGGGAGACTCTATCCCCACTCTCCCGTCCCCAGTTGTGTGTCTCTGTTGGTAAGAGTAGATGTGAGGCCGGGTGTCGTGACTCAAGCCTGTAATCCCAGCATTTTGGGAGGCAGAGGTGGGCAGATCACTTAAGGTCAGGAGTTTAAGACCAGCCTGGCCAACATGGTGAAACCCCATCTTTACTAAAAATACAAAAATTAGCTCGGTGTGGTCACGCGTGCCTATAATCCCAGCTACTTGGGAGGCTGAGGCAGCAGAATCACTTGAACCTGGGAGGTACAGGTTGCAGTGAGTCCAGATCATGCCACTGTACTCCAGCCTGGGCAAGAAGAGTGAAACTCCATCTAAAAAAAAAGAAAAAAAGTGAATGCCTGCTGGCCTGGAGATCCAAGAGGGGCTCCAAAAAGTTTATTTCCAGCAAATTTAAGGTTCTCAATTTACGGACTATATATTATTAAAAGTATTAACCATTTCATATGAAAATCATTCTAAAATGTTGAGCTTTCCTGTTCTAACAAACAGCAATTAGGGAGTCCTGGGTGCCATTTATTTTTTCTTTATTTTGTTTTAAAAACAGAAATGAGGTCTCACTCCATCACCCAGGCTTGAGTGCAGTGGCGCAATCACGGCTCACTGCAGCCTCAAACTCCAGGGCTCATGCGATCTTCCTCCCTGAGCCTCTGAGAGCTGAGACCACGGGTGTGAGCACCTACACACCAGCTAACTGGGTGCTATTCTACAGTAAAGGAATCCTCTGGGTACCTAGAGTTGAAGACTGCTTGGCCTTTATAGCTTTTCAATTTTGGCCTACTTGGGTTCATAAAATCCCATCGCCCACCTGCCTGATTTGTTCCACTTTTCCAGGGGAAAGAGAAGGTGAAAAAGACTTGGAGAGGGGTAAAGTAGTGAAAAATGGTGTGTGGGGTTACATGGAAGCAGGCTTTCAACAGTCCCCAAAACAACAGTGGGGGAAATCACACATTTGCTCATAAAACCATAAAGGAGGAGGTGCTTATGCTTTTTTCCATTTGGAGCCCATCTCAAGACACCAACTGCCCAGCAAGAGGCTAAGCCCCCAGCAAGAGGCCCTGCCTGAGTCCTGCCCATGCTGATCTCCTCGCTGCCCAGAGAACACCCTTCTTGCCCAGTGCCCCCAGGCTCTCCGTCTGGTGCAGGCTCGGAGGGGCTCTTGAGAGAGGTGCTGCTTACCCCAGCTAGGGGCAGGCCTAGGCCCCAGGCTGAGCTCAGCTCCCACCCCTCCCAGGGCTTTGCCACTGGAGCCCAGTGAGAAGTAGGAGTGTAGGGGCAGGTCCAAGAACATCCCTCTCCACAGCTCCCCTGGTCTGGAGCTCCAGACCAGCCTAGCTTGGCTCTCATTCTGTTTCTCAGACTGGTTCCGCAGCCACCGGCCCTCCCATGAGTTTCCTGCCATCTCTCCAGCAAGGACGCTGCCTCATCTAGCCCCAAGCTGTTCTGTGGTTTGCAACTCAAGGACTGCTCCTGGGCAGTATGCCGTGTGTCCTTCATTGCTGCTCTGGCTGCCTTTGTTCCCTGACACCTGCATGGTGGCCTTCAGAGACTCTCCTCTCCTGATCTGCACTTCTAATGGACTTCGGGTGGCCAACCCCTTGGGATAAGCCTCTGGGGGGCAAGGGCCTAGTGAGTCTGCCTAAGCATCTCCACAGGCAGCAGAGGCTTCCCCCTGTCAGTATCGACCGCCCTGGCTCGGGGAGCTCCTCACTAAGAGAACTGAGGTTTGAAATAGCAGTCCCGGCGGGGCCCTTTGATCCAGAGCCTAAGTGCAATTTACGGGAAATGTTAAATGGCCTTTTATCTTTACAACAGGAAGCTGGGCTGTGGCCGAGGGTCCCACATGTGAGGATGCCAGGCTGGTTTGGAACATAAGCCCTGCCTAGAAGATGAGACACACGGTGGGCTGAGGATCAACAATGCTGGGAGCCAACCTCAGCCTCAACCTCACGTGTGCATTTGTTTATTTCTCTGTTTAGTAGGCATTTTTCTGAACTCCCCTTATGTGCAGGTCAAATGCTAAGCATATTTAGATGTGTGTAAATATAGAGACACATTTAGAACGAACGTATCTTCACAACTGCAGGCTCTGGAAGGTGAGGGCTGGGGTCTCAGCCATGATCTGAGTGAAACTGCAGTGGCTGCCCCTGCCTGGTGTGCCACTCCGCTTCCACCACAAGATGCTCTGAAATTCCGTGGCCCATTGGCTCTGTCATGCTCCCCAACACTGACCACCCAAGCCACTCCTGAAACGCTCAACTCATAGTTAGGGTGGATGCTAAGCAAAAACAAACAAACAAACAAACAAACAAACAAACAAACAAAAAGCAACACGTTTTCTTCTTTATCCTTAAACCTCCCATCTGCCCCGGTTCCATCCTCAATGCCAGAAATGGGCCTGGTGTATTGTCCCACTCCCTGCATGGGAGAAGAGGGATGGGGAGGACAGCAGGACAGAGTTGCATTTGAAAAGAGAAGTGTTGTAGGGCCAATGCTCAATCCGAAGGGATGACCCGCCAGTATGAAGCTGCTGGGCTCCACAGTCCCTTTTCAGATTAAATGATGTGGAAGGAGTGGTGTCCTTCCCTGCGCTCAAGTCTGCACCACCCTGAGACCTGGGCAACAGGAGCCAGGGCCACCGCGGGCCATACCGCACCTTGGCGGTAAGGGGTCCACAGGATCCATGGGTAAAGGGGGAGCCAGGGCCACCTCTGGCCACTCTGCACCCTGGGGGGAAGGAGTCCACAGGATATACAGATAAAGGGGAAGCCAGGATCATCATTGCACTGCATAGAAGTGCACTGGGGAAGGGGACCACGAATTCATGGGTAAAGGGGCCCTGCTCACTCTGAGCTGATGGCTTTTCCTTCTAGATCACAAGCTGGAGTCTAGGACCCCTAAATCTTGCTTCCTGGGCCTGAGTGAGTCTTCTTCTGTATCTGTCTCCCTGAGGTCTGACCACACCACCAATGACTGCAGGCCCTGGGCCCAAGGGGTAGCTCGAGGGGGTGGTTGTTTGTAGGGGGTGGATTATAGATGGGAATATCCACAGGCATGAAAGTGGGGTGGAGCCAGCATGGGCTGGGATGTCCATTTACCTTCTTGCTCCTGGCCCTGTAAATGTTAGAGGACTCCAGTCCTGATGCAAAGTACAGGGGCATAACGAAAAGTGCCATCATGTCTGTGCTGTCATCAATGCATATTGTGGTTATCAATTCACTAAAACAGACTCTCTCCAGCCTAAAATTAAATTTTTTGAATAAGAGTAGCTTTTTGAGATGGGTGACTTACTCAAATATGTAGTGAGGGCTGGTCCTGTGTGGGTGCCGGCCTCATGGAGCTTGCTGCCGCTCAGGAAAGATGGGTGTGAGTGAGAAACACCATTTAAATGGAGGTGCAGGATTCTTATCAGGGGACCTTAACTAGTGTGGGTGATCAGGAAGGCTTTCCTGAGGAGGGGATGTAAGGTTAAAGATGGGGAAACTGAGGCTCAAAGGTGCTAAGTACATTAAGCTGAGTGGCTGTGGTGATTAGATGTCAATCTTACCAACTCTGGGAATGATGCCTTTTCAAGTATGAGTGGGGACACCACACACAGGCTTGTCTGTACATAACTGTCAACAATGTATACCCATCATTAGATTTTGGCATGTCCTCTGCACATATGCACACACACACACACAAACACATACAAACACACACACACACACATACTTGCTTCCAGTCTGAGTTTGGTGACAAGTCTGAATGGCAAAGAGACACTGGGCCCTGCCCTCAAGCCATTTGGAAGAAAACTGGAACCACCAGCCAGTTACAATGCGTTCTCCACACGGAGCTTTGAAATCTGAGGCTGGTCTCAGCCAGCCTTTTCCTGCCTTCTGGTTTTTCTCCCCTGGGTCTCCCTGGGGAACCAGGCCCTGCTGTGAGGCTGGATTTGATCAAAGTACCCACAACCCTGAGCTGAAGCCACAACTCCCCGCATTATTAAAGTGTTTAATAACTTTCCAGGACTCCTCCCTCCCAAAGACCCTGAAAGGCCTCTTGTTCCTATTCACTCTCTGCCTTTTAATGGGAGGAGAAGAGGGGCGGTGGATGGATTTGATTTCCCTCACCGAGTTCACAATCATAATCGCCATGTTGGTAATTTCCATGTTCTGGAAACCTCCTTACAGTATAACAAATGCCCTCATTACCATGTTTGCCGCCCTTAATGCAGTTTTAAACACGCTGCTCCATTTCAGTCAACCTGCTACGTGGCAAATAAGTTGCTGTTGGAGCTTCCTGTGTGCAAAACAGGTCTCCGGCCTGCTGGGATCCAGAGATTTCAATCTTATCTGGCAAGCAGAGTAATTTGAAATTTAATCATTTTTCCCCAAGTGAGAATGACTTATTATTACTTTTTAGAGAAAAGAAGAGATCTGAAAATCACTCTCCAAAATTTGGGGGTGGAGGTGGAGAGAGACTGTACCTTAGGCTATGGACTCATGGCCACATCATCAGGGATTGCTGAGTCTTCTCAGCCAGGCATGAGGCAAGCTCTTGGGAGAATCCCTGTGATGCTTTCGGCTGCAGGGCTGGAGCAGGCAGAGCTGCTCAGGGCAGAGCCAGCGGGGGTAGGCAGGCCAGGAAGCCGGTGGGCATGCCCTGCAAGGCCTCTCCCTCTACAGACTCTCCCTTCAGCCAGTCTTCGCTGTGCTCAGAATTCCACAGGGAAGAATTTTTTTCTCCCTTGTTGAAGGCAACCATCTTGAAAAGATACTGCAGCATGCCAGGGTTAGTCACCAGGGTCTTGGGGATGTCATCCACTTCCCCGACTCATCAAGGAAGTCTACTTTCACTGCAGCCTGCAACCGAGTGAGAGAAGCAAGAAGAGTGCAGGAAGTTTTCGATAAAACCAAATTATGTTTGTGGATCAGAAAGATCAGGAAGAATTTTCCTTAGACGGGCTTCCTGCTCATTACATTCAAACCTGGTAGGGGAGAAACAAGGTTTGAATGTAGTGAGCAGGAAGCTTGTCTAAGGAAAATTCTTCCTGTCATCAGCTGTGTATACTTCTAAGTGGGGGATCTGGTTCTCATCGCTGTCTGACCAAAACAGAAGTTCTTTCCTATCTGGAATACACTCCATAATCCTTTGCATACAATTACGGACGCACGATACATTGACAGCTCATATAGGAAGAAAATTTGATAGAGCGTTTCCCAAATTTGGCATCAGTCTTAAAATTTACATTGCCTAAGAGCCATGAGTTATGAAGCTGAAAGAAAAGTTCTCCAAATGATCAATAATGTAAAACAAAATGCCACGGCCAATACCAGAAGGAAGACAGAACTGGCCTTCTGTTCTCTCTTTAAAGAAACACAAAATTATTGACATAAGAAGAGAAGAATCAAAAACTATGCAGTCAAAAATACAAGAAAAAAGTGTCTTGAAAGCATATCAGTGAACACAATGAAATATTGTGAGTTTTTTTTTTTTCCTGGATTTTGTCATGTTTGTGTTTTCACCAGCTTTTTAAAATGTGATTTGTGATGTGTTGTGATTTCTTACTCTACTACTCAGTCTCATATCTAATTTTCTCTTTGGCATTTGGCATTCTTTTTCTTAAAGAGCATCCCAACCAAACCTGGACGCAGTCTGGGCAGAGCAGCTGGGACCTGCTGAGAGGCTGGATGTGGGTGGGAGAGAAGGGTTGTCAAGGACAACTCCAAGGTTATGTCTTTCCAATATTCAGATAGCAAAAAAAGAATCCCCTTATTTATAGAACAATGGGAATAATGAGGTTTTGAAAATGACCTTACTTGGCAAAGGAAACGGTTGGCCCCTTACGCTGGTGTCCCATTATACTGCATTTTGAATGTCACTGATCTGTGAAATCCCAGGTCAGAGCCAGGCAATGCAGTGACTGAGCAGGATTCCTGGGCAATGAGTCCTAGGAAGTGTCATTGGGCGGGAGGGCTGGGGAACAGAGTTAGGCTCTAAGAAGGGACACAGACTTGGCTGAGTCAGCTGAGCCTTAGAGGGGCCCAGGACGCAGAGCTGGGAGAGAGTAAGAACTGTTTCCCAAGGGCTGGCCCTGCCTGCATCTGGTCTCTTTTAGAATCGCCAGACTGGCTTTGTCCCAGCAGCCAGACTCACATATAGACGCTACCTGCTCACACCTTAGTCCCCCTGCCACAGCTGCTCCCCTCCAGGCTCCAAACTAGTTGTGGTTCACTCTAAGGGTTTTAATTCTCAGCTTATGTCTCCATTTTGCCTGAATGCCGCCTCTCTGAACTTCTCAGCATCTTTGCACACAGGCAGGGTGGTCCCTCGCTCGCCTCCAGTGCTCTTCATCATCCTAAGTCTCTCCCCGGCTGGTGCTGATTCAGGGCACCACCTGGCCCAGGTCACTTGCCCCCTCTGAGCTCTAACAGATGACAGCATATGGGAAAGGCATATGAAACCCTCTGCTCCCTCCCCCTAGCCTACGTGAGGTCAAGCCACGACCACCTCGGAGGACAAATTCATCCTGTTTTCGGAGGACAAATTCATCCTATTTAAAATCATCCCCGGTTCCACTGAATTCTTTCTGCTCCCCAGGTAGGTGGGCAGCTGCCCAAAGATGCTTATTGACCTTCCACCAGTGCCATGCAGTAGATTAATCTGGAACAGTGGCATTGCCAATGTGGTGGTGGGGACACCACAGGTCCCTCTGCACATACCCTTGTTCAACCTCAGCAAAACAAGCCCTCCAGTCCTTGGACCCTTCCTGTACAAGGAGGAAGTGAGCTGAAATTAAACAATTAAAGATTGATAGCAAATACTTCCATGGTGCTATTTATGTACCAGTCTATTCCAAGCACTGAAAATAAATAAACAGCTTCCTTACCCCTCACATCAACCCTGTGATGATATCCCATTCTGCAGAGGAACCCCAAGAATTACTCTCATGTACGGAAAATTTACTTCGTTCTGGGCTTGCTAATAAATACTTTCCACTTGGGCTAACAGGAATCCGAGTCCCTAAATGCCGATGTATAAGAAACACACTTCTTTATTCCCATCATCTTAAATCTGAGTCTGTGGTTCCTCATTCCAGTGTGGTGAGGAATGTTATCAGTTATTCTTGCTATCCCATCCCTTATCCCCACCCAACTGGGGAACTTTAGGTTCCTGCAGCTCATGTGTGTCCAGAACTGAAGGAGGGGCCTTCGAGGCCAGGCCATCGGGGACTGTTCTGGGTGAACTCTTAAGATCCCCAGGCTCCCAGCCATTCCCCACCTCTAGGCTGCATGAAGGGTATAGGGTCTTTGATAGGCAGGCAGCTGCCAAGCAAGCGCCAGCCTCCTCGAGTCTACCCAGGGCTATATCTTCTGGAGTTGTGCCATGGTGGAGCTGGGTGAGAACACTCACTACCTGGGCACCCACCCACTGAAATCCCATCCCTGCACGGGCCAACTCCACTCTTTTTCCTCTTGAGGATCTCAAAAGCATGCCCTTCTCATTGTTCCTTGCAGGGCACCTAGAGCACCTACTGTAAGGTTGGAAACACAAGTCAAGAGAAACCAGAATTAACACGTGATGATAATGTTACACAGACGCTTTCTCATTCTAACGCTCGCAGCAGCCCTGCAAGGTGGACATGCTTCTTATCCCCACTTCACAGATGAGAAAACTGAGGCTTAGGGCTGCTAAATCACAGACCCCAAAGTCTTACAACTCATTACATGTACGGCAGGAAGTGAATCCAGGTCCGTCTTAATCACACCTCAACGACTTTTCCAGTTTCTATCTTTTGAAAACTACTGAGTCTAATACTGAAAAAAACCCCAGGAGCAGGCGTCCCCTCCCTTGCTCTGACTGGGTCATCCAACAGTGCTCCCCTCTGGGGTCTGCACTAGGCCTGCTTGGGTCATTTTCTGTCCCATTCAGCAGCACAGCTTCCCCTCCCTTCCTCCTCCCAGAAAGAATTGCATCAAAGACTCAAATCCTCTGATTCCATCCAAGAAGAGGATTAGCTGGGCCCTGTCCCAAAACTCTTATGAGAAGACCCCCTCCCACGTGGGGGATGACCACTCCACTAGGGAACCAAGACGTGGGGTGGGACCATGCGGGTGCTCAGGGGAAGGCAACCAGTGAGTGAGGATGGGGGGCCTCAAACAGGGAACTAAGCCAGGGAGGTGGCAGGCAGCCCCCCGGAGCTCCCAGGCTGTGAGTGGCCCTCCCTTCTAATATTCCCTTTGTGATTGCAAAGCAGAGTTTCCATGAGTCTGGCAGCTGGAGGGGTTGGGTTTGGCAACGGAGATCCCACCGCCTAATTAAATGGAAGGTGCAGGGAATAGGATAAAGAGATGGGTCCCCCCACCATGGAGGTGGCTGCCTCCCTTCCCATGTTACAGCTGGACTCTGCCAGGATGTTTTCAGGAGCTCAGACACCTGTTTTAATTCAGGGGCAAGCCAAGGGGATGCAGTGATGGTGAAGGAGGCTGGCCAAGATGAGGGGCTGCTCTGAGCTCAGGTTAGCAATGAGGCTTTTTCAGGGCTGGAATTGTAGGCTGAAATTTTACATTATCTGGATAAAAATTTATTTTACCAGAAGAAAAATGGAGAAACAAGCCTGCAGAAGGGAAGTGTCTCTCCCAGGTTACAGGACACTTTCATGGCACAGTTGGGACCCCAAGATCAGGGTCCTGCCTGTATCCCAACAGTCCTCAGTCAGTGGGGGGCAGTGGAGAGGGGATAAACTGAACGAATGTGGGTGCTGCTGGAGAAACCGAGGGGTGAGGAGAGGATGGGAGAAGGGGCTTTGAATTCAAGAGGACAAAGGGATGGCAGAGAGGCCAGAAAACCAAAGACAGGGTCGTTCCCACCACAGAGGCCTGTCATGCTTGACTTTGTGCCCTGAGGAGGGAGGTTTGAGGCAGGAAAAACCCTGGGGAGACTGTGAGGAGGCCAGTGGCTTAAAGGGACAGTCCTTAATGAGTCAGGCCGAATGCTGGTGGGTTCTGAGAACTAAGAAGCCTAGGCCCATCCCTCCCTTTCGCAGGTGAGGAGATTGGGGCCCTAGAAAAGCAACCTGCCTGGGACCCTCCATAGGGGAGGCAGGAGGTGCAGGACAGTCCCTATAGCTCCATATGGCCTGCAAGGGGGTAGGGAGGGGGGGCAGGGGGCTCCCTGCTGGCTTTTTTCTGTGGAAAGGCCAGAGCTTCCTTTTCCCATCTGAACCCCTGCTTTTATTTCCTCCTGTTTGCCCCTGGTGGGGAGAGGTACTGGTTAGACAAGGTAAAGTCAGGACAGTCTCTACATCAGCTTAATACAGCAGCAAAGTGATGATATACAAAAAGCTTTGCATAACCAAGGTCTTCCCTGAAGCCTGTCTGAGACCTAGAAAGCTGAGACCCTCTCAGGGCAGACCATGAGGACTCCTGACCAGAGGCAGGAAGGCTGTTGCCATCCCCAGCGAGGAGACAGGAACAAAGAGAAGTGTCCCAGGAATGGACAAAGGGACAGGGAGACAGCCCGGAGTCACATCTATCCATGCAGAGCACCTGGCAGGTGGCTGAGACAAACTTCCCAATTAGCGGGAAAGGACCGACCAGTAACGAAGGGCACAGCGTGACTGACTGTCCTCGTGGAAACGTGACGGTTCTGCTCTGAGCTCTTATTACGCACACAGGTATATTCCAGCTGGATCACAGAAAATATAGGCGCATAGCTAGGTGATGCAAAGTTACACATCACAAAGGAAAAAGTTAGCAAGTTTAGTTAGCTACAAATAAAGTACTTCAGCATGCTCCCCCCCAAAATTATTTTAAAAAAATGAAACTTCAAAACAAAGCTAAAAGAGAAGTCATTGACTTAGAAAAAGACAATTTCCCAACATTTTATATGGAAAATTTCAAAAACCTCGAAGAACTGAAAGAAATACCCACATCTCCACCAGTCGGATCATGGACAGGCAAACTGTGGTTCATCAGCCAAATCCCGCCCACCTCCTACTTTTGTATGGTCTGCAAGCCAAGAATGATTCTTAAATGGTTTTTAAGTGGTTGAAGAAAAGAAATCTATAGAAGAATGATATTTTGTGGCATGTGAATATTACATGAAATTCAAATAGAAGTGTCCATAAATAGAATCTCATTGGAAACAGCCAGGCCCATTTGTTTATGAATTATCTATGGCTGCTTTCAGGATGCAACTGCAGAGTTGTGTGGTTGCAACAGAGACCATAAAGCCTGCAAAATGTGGGAGCTATTTACTATCTGGCCTTTTAAGACAAGGTTTGCCTACCCTTAACTCTTGATTCTACCATTAAGATTTTACTACAATTACTTTATTACGTACTTATGCAGCTATGAAAAGAGATATCTGCAAATGAGCTACTAGCAAAAGACTACCACTCAAAAGGAAAGTCTGAACTGAGAAGGAAAGCCTGAACTTCCTTGGAGGCAGCCTCGAAGGGACATGAAAAGGGCTAATGGGAGGAGGCATGGCCAATTGGCCCCTTATCTGGATTCTGTGTGCATATGCAATTGTCTGACAGTGAGACTCTTCATTATCTCTCCTACTGTTGTTTTTCTTGGTAATGGACTGGGCCAGTTGAATGTTGCAAACTTACGGTTTCCCACAGTGTGTAGTTGCATATTTGGAAGGTTGTTCAACTAGTATGGACTTTATGCTTCAGGGAAGCAGGGTCCATGCAGCACTGTTGTGTGCCTGGTGCCTAGCACAGTGTTGGGCACATTTTTTTACCTCCACTGATATTTGCCAAGTGAACGAATACATCAGCCTCTGAAATGAGAGATGAGTCACCATCCCTGTTTCACTAAGCTATTGCTTTTGCTTCCCTGTGATGGGACTCTCTAGCACATCCTGTTGCCTGGAGCAACCAGGGGCCGCTTGACCCCCAGAGAGACAGGAGGGGAGGTGCCAACTTAATTAGTCATTTATCCTGGTAGGAGCCATAGGGATAATCTGGAATGCTCCTTGCACCTGAGGAGCTGTCAGACAAGTAAGGACAGTGCACCATTCTCACAAGTCACCATAATGCAAAGAAGAAAGGGAAGCGCACCCTTTAGGATGAAGCGTGGGAAAGGTTTTGTGCAGGTGTTAGCTATACCATCTTGGCTTTCTAGGTAGCGCCTGTAAACAAGCTTCAAAATAGTTCCATAAAAGGAAATGTGATTGCAAACAGGTGTCTCAAAATGCATAATATGGTCTACTGTTTCTGAGTAACATTTTTTAAAAAGAATAGAAGAGCAGTCGGTTTAGGGTAGTGAAAAAGATCAGAAAAGCAGTGTAATTGGCTAATTCATGAGAGGCTGGCAAGACATCCAGGCTCCAGATGCCGATTCCTCTGCCATCTCCGAAACAGTGTGTGCTGTTCTTTCATGGCAAAGATGCCTTCTCCAAGCACTGAAAATTAACTGGGGATAGGCTTGGAGGGGCTGTTTTGGTTACATTTTATTTTTTCATTTTGGCAGGCTGGAATGTGCTCTGCCTGCTCATCTAACATTCATTAATATGTGAGAGATGCATACATTAGGTATCTATTATTTGCTTCACCCTGTGGTGACAATCTCATTATTCATTTTTACAGGAATACAGTAGTTTTGGGCTTCAGGGGCTGCTGGGCAGAAAGGACTTTTGATTGGCCAATCATAATAATCCCACACTCGTTGCCAGTGACCGGTTTAAGAACGATCATGTGACTCAATTTGGGTTGATGAGACTTGAGGGCACATCTTCTGAGCTTCTGGGAAAGGTTTCTTAGGAATTTCCTTTTAGGGTGATACAAATGTTTTGGACCTTGATACAGGTGGTGGTTGCATAATATTGTGAGTGTACCAAATGCCGCCGAATTGTACACTTTGAAATTATTCCTTTTATGTCATGTGAATTTCACTTTAAGGAAAATGAAAAATGGACATCAAGAAAGGTCCTTTGCATGGCTGGCCTTTTACCATGTGAGGATGCCAGCCTGGAGCTTCAGCAGCCATCTTGTGACCATGAGGGCACCGGGCTGGAGACAAACATAGGTAAGCTGAGGACAGCAGAGCAGAAAGATGGAAAGATTTAGCCTTCATAGCATAGAGTAGCTGGTGAATTCACCAACCCTGGGCTAGTCTTACCGTTGAATATATTATATGAGATGTTAAATACCTGGGTTATCGAAGCTGTTTGGAGTCAAGTTTTGTGTTACTGGCAGCAGAAAGCACTTCAATTATATATGGTCTGATCTGTTTCCTCCACTCCAAGGGGACACGGTCACCATCTCTGTTCAGCACCCTATTCCTACTGCCTATCATCATTTCTAGCACGTAGTAGGTGCTCAGTAAATATTTGTCGAATAAATGGGCAGGTATTTTATCTAAATTATTTCAATGAAATTTTATAAGAACTCTCTGACACAGATGGTACCACTTGACTTTAAAGAAGAGGAAGCTGAATCTTAAAGAGGTTCAGTAACTTGCTCAAAGTCACGGAGGAAGAAATCCAAGTCTACCTGAATACAGCATTTCTCTTTGTTTTGGTCTGCCACGTGCCCTACAAGCATAAGATCATGGAGGAAGACAGCAGCAACTTGTGTCTGTGAAACTTATGTGGTTAGATAAAATACTTAGCTTTGTAAAAGTGCAGGCTCGAATGGCAGCTCCAAATGCTCACATAACTTCCATTTGTATGATGCTATAGACCTGATCATGTAATTAACGTTGACCTTGTGGCATTCTTGTTGCAACCCTGTAAGGAGGGTGGGAGGTGGAACTGTTCACATTTTAGAGATGAGGATGATATAGCAAGAGCAGGAGAATAAAAAAAAAAAAAAAAAAAAAAAAAAACTCTCTTCCTCCATAATTATGAGAATCCAAAGGGTTAATGGAGTGAAAGTCATCTGTGAGTTGTAAGACACCGTACCTGGTGTGTAATTACTGCTGGAGTGTTGGAGAGGAGATTTTGAGAATAAGATGCTCACAATTACAGTAACAGCCAGCAATTATTAGGTCCCTACTATATGCCAGGCTCTGCATTCAGCACTTTACAAACTAAGTATCTTATTTAATTTCTGCAGCATTATTAAGTTGATATTGTTATTCTAAATTACACATGAGCCAACTGAAGCCCAGAAAGTGATTCTACTAAAGTCACACAGCTACACGTGGAGGAACCAAGACTTGAGTCCAGGAAGCCTGACTCCAGTCTGAATTAGTCGCTATGCTAAACTGCTCACCTGGTCCTGAGCCTTTGGCATGTACCTGTGGTCGCTGATGCAACCCACCAAGTAAGAAATTATGACCTTTCCCATCACCTCCAAGGATGACCAAAAAATGGCCCCAAAATGAGATGTGCCTCTATGGAGTGATCTGGGTCCTTGTCTTTCAGCCTGTCATTCCCCGATTATAGCTTTGCTTTTTTATTGTTAAAGAGGATTCATCATAAGAATTTTCCCATTCAAAAAGGCACATGGCTACCTGTGGCGGGGGCGGTCCCTCCTTCTATTAACCAGGTACAGATGCTCCTTGACTTATGATGGGGTTATGAGGTTATGTTCCAATAAGCCCACTGCAAGTTGAAAATATTATAACTCTAAAATGTGTTTAATACACCCAACCTACTGAACATCATGGCTTAGCATAGCCTACCTTAAACTTGCTCAGAACACTTATGTTAGCCCACTATTGGACAAAGCCATCTAACACAAAGCCTATTTTATAATAAAGTGCTGAATATCTCATGTCACTTATTGAATTGAATACTGTACACTACATGAAAATTGCAACTGTTTCACACTATCATAAAGTCAAAATGTCATGCCGTTGCACCATCAGAAGTTGGGGACCATCTGTATAAGTTATCACCTTAGTTCATAGATAACGAAGGTGTACCATGAAAGAGTTAAACCTCCCTCCCCACACATACACAGGGCACAGAGCTGCTGTGCCAGGGGGAGGGTGCACTTAAGCAACCTAGAAAACGGCTTAGTATAAATTTGGGTACCATGTGTGTAGAAGAAGTAGATTTCCTCCTCCTGTAAATAGCTGGGAAGGTCCACATACACCTCCTACTACCAAAATGCAAAAGAAAAAAAAAAGAGAGAGAGAGAGAGAGAGAGAGAAAGAGAGAGAGAGAGAGATGGTCATTTTGTACCAGGGACCTGCAGAAGATATAATTGCTAAACTGGAGGACAGTCACACTTTCAGCTTTTGCAGCAGGTCTGAATAGTAGCAAATAGGAACAAAAGTAAACAAAGCTTCAGAAATGCAGCTGATGAAGGCCCCGCCCCTGAAGGGTGGATTTTGCACAACTTTAGAGTAAGAACTCTTATGCCATTGTCAGGCCTTTCCCAGTACAGGTGAGGGAGCATCTGCTACAGTATGGATCAGTCAGAATGCGGGCCAAGGTGAGCATGGAGAAGCAGCAGGTGATCCCCCCACAGATGACAGAAGGGGGTTCCAGGGCAGTTGGTAGGGACTCACCTTACCAGGCTAAGTAAGGGATTTCTTCCTCACTCACACATCCTAGGAGATGAGAGTGCCATTGACACAAGATCCCCACAGGCGCTATAGCTATATATAGTTTGTTATTTTAGATCTATAGGTATGTTTAAAGGGTTGGTTAGAAACTCTATGCAGTTGATTCTATGGTCTACATTCAGTCCTTAACTAATTCCCTTGCTCTTTATAAAACCCCGAGCTTCAAGAATCATTGTTGTCATTATGAAGAGAGGTAATCCAGCCAGGCAGATCCTATAGCAATTACAGTTAAGGATCTGGTATCTACCCATGGAAGATATTGGTGGACACGTGAG
The DNA here is from genome assembly GCF_047675955.1 of Chlorocebus sabaeus. Taxonomy (NCBI): domain Eukaryota; kingdom Metazoa; phylum Chordata; class Mammalia; order Primates; family Cercopithecidae; genus Chlorocebus; species Chlorocebus sabaeus. Next base: position 45,623,476 of record NC_132929.1, on the reverse strand, counting down.
TTGCTACAAACTAGTTGTATGGCAATTAAATTTAATGGATCAAACTCTTTTATACTTCCCAACTTGGTCATTCCTATTCTGAAAATATGTACTGATAGCCCAATATAAGGGGATGTTCCATGCACATCATTGAAAATAGCAACAATCTGGAAATCAGCTAAATGTCCAACAATAGCGGAGTGCTCAGGAAAAGGGGTGCATCCCCTTACTGAACTATCAAGGAGCTGCTAAGAAGACTGTAATAATATGAACATGCTTACAATGTAGAGTAAAAAAAAGCACTCAACATGGAATGCACATGGATTATAATTCATACAAAATTAAAATACCCTCTATACTAGAGTGAAGTCAGCACCTGAGCTGTGTTCATATAAGGGACTAGGTATTTTTAAGCCTGCTTGGTTATCTTGTGAGGTGGGGTCACGATTTCCATGTGCTGGTTTCCATGAAGGTTTGGGGGAGAAGTCCCCTGAGTGTGTGCACCCCAGAGGGGTGGGGTACTGGGGAGCCTGCATCACCTGCCTCCAACATTTGGATCCCCAGTCCAAATTCACAGACCAAGCCTGAAGGAGAGAGAGCTGCAGGTGGACACTGGGCACTGTTTTCAAGCGGTGGTCAGCCAGTTGTTCCAGTGTCCGGGTTACCAACTGTCATGTAGAATGGAGAACAGACGCGTTCTCAGCCTTCTTGGCAGAACCCCACATGGCAGCTTCGTGGCTGGCTGGCTGCACATCCCTTTGGCACCTGGAGGTGTTGCTGCTCTCAGCGGAGGTGACAGTGAGGCATTTTCACCCCACCTCGACATCTGAGGTCTCAGACATGGACATCACCAGAGGCAACACTAAAACATGACAGATGCTACACAGTATCAAACTGCCTGGCTTGTGGGCATACACCAGACATACCCATAGAACTCCAGAAAGCATGTGTGGAGATTTGACAGGCAGGGCAGAGCCAGAGAAACAAAGTGACTGCTTGGGCTAGGGTGGCCTGCAGAAATCTGAGTGACCTGCACCCGAAAAGCCTAGAGGAAAACCTGTCGAAACACTAACAGTGGAAGAGGGAGGAACAAAGGGATTCTGGGCTCCAGAGGAGACAGATGACCTTAGCAGCACCCCTTAGAGATGGTAAACGGGGCGGGGGGCGGGGTCTGTGCTGTGATGTGCGGCAAGAGTCTCTGAGTAGACTGCCATCCCCCTGCAAAGAATGACTAGTGACAAACTCATGCCTTCCTCAGTTCCCACTGAGTTCTCAGCATGAACCAGTTACTGCCCTAGAAATAAGAAGATGCGACCCCTGGGAGCTCCCAGCCCAACACCACCGCCACCCTCTCACTCTGTGCTGCAGTCACTCGGCTTTCTTCCAGCTCCCAGCCACCTCAGGGACTTCACACGTGTGGTCCCTTCTGCCAAGAACACCCTTCCTTCCCCTTCTTCTGATTCACCTGACTCACAGTTCAGGTCTCAGCCCACACCATGTCCCCTCCTCCATATGGAGCTCATCTCAACCACCAACCCCATCAGTCCCGTGGTTTTCTGTGCTCAGCACACCCTGATTTTTCCCTTCATTGCATGTCTCAGTTTATAATTTTAGATGTAAGTCATCGGATGGGCTGATGTTTAGCTCCCCTGCTAGACTGTGAGCTTCATGGTGGGAGGGGCTGGGCGTGGGCTCAGCACTATGGCACCAGGGTCCAGCATGGGTGCCCAAGGCAGGCACTAGGCAAATATTTGCTGGCTGGCTTGCTGGATGGATGGCTGGCTGGCTGGATGGCTGGATGGATGGATGAGTGGATGGATGGATGGATGAGTGGGTGGGTGGATGGATAAATGGATAGGTGGGCGGATAGGTAAATGAAGTATAAAATAACATGTTATGATGGGAAACAGTGAAAAGTTTAGTTGTCAGGAAGGAAGAGTGTCCGAAATGACCCTGGAGGGGAAGGAAGAGGCAGACAGAGCAGCTGCTGGCAAGTCACGTCAAAAGCAATGATGAGTCTCTGATGAGTCCCAAGTAAAAGATGAAGGGGGTTAGTTCAGCACTGGGGGCAGAGGGGAGGTGACATCCAGGAGACAGCAAGAAGGAGACATGGACTACAAGTCTCTGGTGTTTATCCATCTTCTAGACCTTCAAGCCAGCCCACCTACCTCATACCAGGCCACCTGTGACTAATGCCTGGCACTGCAGACCCCCAAGCTGCCATGCCCTTCCCAACCCCACCTTGCACCTGTGCTGATGCCAGCTCTTGACTCTGCGTTGGGCCCCGGTGCTCCCTGCGAAGCTGGCACAGGGCTCCTGGCTCTGCCTATGGGGTCTGGGCCTGGACTCCCTGTCAAAGTCTCTGGTGAATGCCCTGTCTAGGTGCCTGCCTATAGAAGCCATGGAGGCCAGGACCTAGTGGAGACTGAAGAAGAAAAACCTCTCTGCCCCTCATACTTGTGTCAGATAAGGCCCTGCCTCCTAAACACGCCCTGGGCCAGGAGACTGGAGACCTGGCTTTCCCCCCACCTGGGCCCTCGGAGCGCCTGAAAGCACGCTTGTGGGAGAACCAGAGCTAGAAGGAAGCTGTCTGAGTCTTCAGGGGTTACCGTGACAACAAGTCACAGACCAGGTGGCCTAAACAGAAGAAATGAATTTTGCCACAGTGCTGGAAGCTGAAAGCCCAAGATCAAGGTGTCAGCAGGGTTGGTTTCCTCTGAGACCCCAGTCCTTGGCTTGTTGATGGCCATCTTCTCACTGTGTCTGAGACCCCTTTCCTCGGCCTGTCGCTGGTCATCTTCTCACTGTGTCTTCGCTTGGTCTTTCCTCTGTGCATGTCTGTGTTCCAATTTCCTCTTCTTCTAAGGACACCAGGTTTACTGGATAAGGACCCACCCCAGTGACCTCATTTTAACTTAATGGCCTCTTTAAAGACTCTATCTCCAAATACAGTTTCTGAGGAACTGGGGATTAGGGCTTCAACTATGTGGAGTGTGGTGAGGGACATAATTCAACCCCTAACAGAAGCCCAGGGCTCAACTAGTAAAGGTCTTCCTACTCTCCACGATACAGGCTGGACCCCAACGCTGACACCGAAGGTAAAGAAGGCAACAGCAGTCTGAACAGGCTTTCCCTGGAAACACAACGGAGGGCCTTCCCAGCCTGTCAGCCCTCCTCACTGCAACCCCTGGGGACCCCGTTCCTCCCAGTCTCCCGCTCTCAGATACCTCTGGAGGCTAATTGCTTGGCAGGAAAGTCGCAGAGGGCAAGAAAAGGCCTTGAGCAGGTTTGGAGCTCCTCGGAGATAGGGCGTCTCCAGCCCAGAGCTTATCAGCACACTGCTGGGTCAGGATCCAATAATGAGAATGACATTCCCAGAGTAATTTGGTCAGAGCGTTTGCCCTTCCATTCATGCCAGCCAGATGGGACCTCTGGTTTGCTGTTTCCGAAAAACAAGAAATTCCAGTAAGGGATTAATGACTTAATTATAAATGCGGCTTGGAAACTAAAGGTTATTAAGAAGGGGAAAAGATACATGCTAATAAGAGACACGCTATTAACAACAGAATAAAGATTCATTGTTGGTACCGCCGTAAAGTTTTCCAAGTTCGGTAATAAAAACCACCTTGCCTGCGCTAGCGCTGGCTGCCATGGTGACAGAGCCCGCGGCGCTGGAGCTATCTAATGACGCTTGTCTCCCCACCTCTGATCATGCTCCCTTCGCATCTTGGGCTTCCTGGTAAAACTGGCCAACAGGCCTCAAATCACCTCTGGAAGTGCTGGACTTGTGCCCATTTGTTGGAAGAACACAGTGAGGCTTTGGGAAGCCACCAGGCCCATAGAAGAACTCAGACTTTTGAGTACCTAAAGGCAAAGGCCCATCAGTGGGTGAACCGGCACATGGAACATGTTAGAGCTGGAAGGAAGCTGGGGATTCCAGGAAGGACCTTTAGCCGTGGCAGGTCAAAGTCAGTGTACTCCCACCCACAGGGATGAAGACATAACCCTGAGCTCAGAACGCCACAACTGTGCCTGTGAACTTTGAGTATTGGGACGGAGTTGTTCTACTTACCAGCGATTATACTCGGTGCTCTGTTCACATTGTTATTCAATCTGTGCAACCAGCTTGGGAGGCATTATCATTTCTGCATTTCACTGATGAAGAAACAGAGGTTCAGAGAGATTAAGGCATGCACCCAAGGTCACAGAACTAACAAATGGCAGAGCTGGGATTCAAACCCAAGACCAGGGCTCTTTTCACAGGAGGGTTGAGGAAGCCAAAGGAAATAAGCTTGTTTTTCCACTTAGACTAGAAGTTCCTTGAGGGCAAGGGCTGAGGTCTTCTGCCCCACCATCCTCAGACACAAAGCCCCAACCCAAGATGCTTCGCAACCACCTGGACCATAGAATTGACAAGTCAGGCTCCTCTATTAATGAACCAGCTGTGCCCACGTTTTTCCCCCAGCCCCACCTGGCAACCTGCTGTCTCACTAGATGTGCCCAGGGAACAGCCTGCCAGAGCTTCCTCGATGGCAAATTGTTCTGCTCCATCATTTATGGGTTGATGGGGTATGGGAGGAGTAGAGAGGGAAGGAGCAGCTCGTCCCACTCACACCGTCTCTTCTGCTCTAAGTTCAACCATTCTTGTGTGTGTGTGTAAATGTATGGGCTACATGAGAAAGTTTTTACATGTATACAATGTGTAGCGATCAAGTCAGGGTGTACAGAGTGCCTATCACCCAGGTACATACATTAAGCGGAGTCATCCTACTCTGCTATCAATTGTATTTACTCCTTCTATCCTAATGTATGTTTGTACCCTTTAGCTCACTTCTCTTCATCCTCCCCACCCCCGACGCTCCCCAAGTTCAATGGTTCTTGAATCATTGAATTGAGGTGGAGTTGGCAGGTCCTGGCGGGCAGTAACAGCAATCCTGGGTCTCAAGAGACTGGACAGAACGTCCTGAGGGATGGATGTGGGGCAACTGGGCGATGGACACCCCTGAGAGGGTTGAAAGGGCCAGCCGTGGGGGCAGGGAGCTGAAGCCAAGTCCTGTCACTGAGCTGGCCAGCTCCACACGGAGTGAGCGCTCCTGCCCTGCTCACCACGAACCCAGTTCCCGTCACACTGTAAATACTGGTGGAGTGGGCCGGGTATGGTGGCTCACACCTGTAATCCCAGCACTTTGGGAGACCAAGGTGGGCAGATCACGAGGTCAGGAGTTCGAGACCAGCCTGGCCAACATGGTGAAACCCCATCTCTATTGAAAATACAAAAAATAAAAATAAAAAATAGCCGCACTTGGTGGCTTGCGCCTGTAGTCCCAGCTACTCAGGAGGCTGAGGCAGGAGAATTGCTTGAACCCAGGAGGCAGAGGTTGCAGTGAGCTGAGATCGTGCCACTGCACTCCAGCCTAGGTGACAGAGCAAGATTCCGTCTCAGAAAAAAAAGGAAAAAGAAAAAAAATGTGGAGATGACAGCACTTTGCTGTAATGAGTGGATATGTGTGCACATAAAGTATCTTGCACAGTTCCCTGGCATGGGATAGACACAAAAGATGATGGGTTCCATCTCACCTCCTCCAAGTAATCCAATACTGGCCTGCTCTTTCCAAACCAAGCACCCTTACCCCTATTTTTGCTTGACCTCAGGTGTCATAATGTATCTAATGCCTTCTCCTCCACCCTCACCCCTCTCATGCCAGAGCACATTCCTGAGGCCCTTAAAGGAACCAGTCCTGAGGCTCCAATGAACTTCAACTTGGGACCTTGCTACACTGCCCTGGCCTTGCCCGGCCACACCCAGGGTGCAGCACCTCCTGCTTCCTGGAGCACTGTGGCTAGGAGAAAGGAAGAGAAGGGAAAAGGAGGAAGGAGGGTGGGGGCTTCTAGACACCACAAAGGAGCCCCTGAGAGGAAGAAACCAGTATATGGGAGCTGGAATGGGCTAGATCTGAGTCTACTCTCTACTCCTTGCCAACCTCCTTTAAACCTCAATTTTCTCATTTGCAAAATGGTGATAACTTCATTTGAAGGGTTGCTATGGAGATAAGAAAACACTTGCAAGTTCTGACACATAGTAGGTACACAACAAATGTTCCCTAACCCTACTTTTGTTATTAAGTGTGCATTTTGCTTTCAATGGCATCTGATTGAGAGGACTTGGAAATTTTGTTTTGCTTTGCTTTGTTTGTCAATGGGGATTTTTAATGAAGACACTTTTAGCAACCTGCACACTCCCATTCTAAACAGACTTCAGGTGTGACCTTGATCCTAGGAGGTTCTCAGTCCTACAAGGTGGGCCAGCACTTGTCCCCCAGGGCAGTGTCCTCTTGTCATCTGGTCAGCTTCAGACCAAAGCAGGTCAGCCCTTCCATCAGCTGCCTCCTAGGGAAGAGGGGTGGGGGCAGTGGGAGGGTTTGGGGAGGCAGGCAGCAGAATTGCAAGGGGAGAAGGCCTCCAGGGTTAGGGGTGGGAGCTGGGAGGTGAAAGTGCAGGGAAGGGAGCTGGGGGAGGGAGTGGGTGCATCCAAAATGGGGAAACTAATGAAGAAATCTCCATCTAATTAGACAGGCTGCAGTTTTAATCAGACAGAGTTTCCTTGGCAAAACCTGTTTGCATGTTTTCTGTCATTCAGCCAACGTGTTAATTAGGCAAATAATATTAATATTCACTTTGGGAAAGTTAGGAGAAGAGGGAAAGGTGGAAGTGACAGTTTGGGGTCGGGCAGGCAGGAGCAGGGAGGGTGTTGTAATTCCCTGGCAGCCTGAGAGAGTGACAGGAAGGGGGCTGAGAGAGAGGAAAGCCCTGGGCAGGGCCCCAGCCCTGTCCTACTGTCTGGGCATCTGCTCTTCGCTGAGCCTCGGTTTCCTCATCCACACAAGGCAGGAAGGATGACACAGAGCCCTTCCTCCTAAGTGGTGGGAGAATGATGCCCTGAGATGACACAGGAGCCAGGAAAGCTGACTGCAGCCCTGGCCCAGAGCTGACAGGAGGGGCTCTGTGCTTCCTGCACGCATCACCCACCCCCACCTGACCTGCACCTTGTCAGGGTCTGGGGTCCTCCTACACCAGCAGGGAGCAGAGCAGGTGTGAGGTGGGAAAGTGAGGGGCACCTGGGCCTCAGCTTTCCCAAAAGCCCTGCAGAAATCCCAGCCACCCACTGCTCCCCAACCTCAGGTTGGACTCTGGCGTCCTTCCTGTCTGCTAAGCTCCAGGGACTGGGGGACAAAGAGGCTCCCCCAGGTCCCTTTTGCCTCTGCTTCACAGCCCAGCCTGTCAAGAGCCAGCTTGCTCCCCTGATCCCTCCAGCATCCCAGGTCAGAGGGGTCTCTCAGACATTTGGAGCCAGTCCCCCCTGCACAGCTCCAGACTGGGTTCTTCCTCCCTCCCCACTCATCCCACATCCCACAAAGCCAGAGGTTAAAGTCCCCTCCTCAGCTCTTCAGTCCTCTCCAGTCCCCACCCCACAGCCACCTGGAGGACACAGGCTCCAGGGCCAAGACTAGGGGAAAGGAAATGAACGATTTCACTGGGTATCAGGGCAATTCTCGGGAAAACCCAAAACTCACCAATTACAATGAATAATATCTCCAAGCAATGTTTTAAAAGGTCAAATTTAATGCAAAATGTCTATTGCATTACTTTCAATTTTTACATGTATTGCATTGAAATAATATTTATCTTGATTGCCAAGTTTTGGGGTGCCCCCTTAAATATTGTGCCCTGGGCCAGGTGCTTCATTCATCTCACCTGAACTAGCTCTGTTCCTCAACATTGGCCCTCAAGACCCTGGCTGAGGGCAATCATGTGGCCTTTCTGAGCCTTAGTCTCCATCTCTCTGTCTGTTGGATGAGGCTGACAGGCCGCCCTGCAGGGCTGTGTGAGTTGGAGGGGATGGCGCACCACATCTAGCACAGCCCCCTGATGTGACCGAGTGTCCTGTGGCAGCAGAGTGGGGTGCCTGAAAGCCATGGCCTCCCCTGGGCTTGCTGCCTCCAGCTTGGGTGCTGCTGAGTTCTGGGCCTGAGTGAGGAGAGGGAACAGGAAGAGGCTAGGGACCCCAACATCCAAGTTCCTGCCTTTACTGTGAGGAGAACCCTTCACTGAGGGAACTAAGGCTTTCCCAAGAACTCTGCCTATAGGAGCTTAGCCGTTCCTGAGTCCCTGACACTGGGGGGCACTGTGGGCATGGGGGGGGGCATGCCCAGAGGTCCTGCCCCTAGAAAGCAAGAGATGAGGAAAGTGGACCTCCCCCAACCCCACTCAGACACATGGCCCATGAAGGGTGGGGGATGAGAGCACATATGAGTGGCACTAGAGTGGGGACCACACTGGAATGTTTTGGACTATGTCATGATACAGTAGAAACAGAAACAGAAAGGGTGTCAGTGTCCAGAAACATGGGCTTAAGTATTGATTCTTTGTCTAGCAGCAGGACAAGTAGCTGGAGAGATGGTCTGAGTCTGTGCATGGAGGGCCCCCTTTGCCAAGTGCAAGGGTCTGGATTCCCCACAGCCTGGGGGCAGAGAGAGAAGAGACATGTTCTAGAGAGTGCTGGAAGGATGCCACTGGCCACGGGCAGTGAGGCAGGTGCATGGAAGGGGATGGGGACAGCAGCAGGGAGCACGGGCTGCCACATGGCTACTGAGAGTGATAAGAAATCAAGACAGTGTTACCACTGCTGACCTCAGGATCATATATCACAGAAGGAACCTTAGTAACCAGCCCAGGAACCTCCTTCCTCTCCATTACTTGGAGCCCCTCCGTGACCTCCCAACCAATCTAAGCTTAGACACATCCTGTGATAGGGCACCCACCCCACTCATGCTGCCTGACCATCAGGCAGCTGGGGCTTCTCTTTACTTTGGATTAAAATACTTCTAGTTGCAACACTTATCAATGCTCCTCGGTCTGTCATTCTGAAATGCATAGAAGTGCAACCTCTGGCCCTCAGGGCTCTTTAGCCACCTGAAGCCAGCTGTCTTGAGTCCCTAGGTCTTCCCTCTCCAGGATCTGTGCCCCCCTGCCCCAGGCAGACCCTCACAGACCCGATACTGCATCTGTGCATGCTCTGAGCACCCACTGTGTGCCAGGCACCAAGGCCGGGCACCTTCTACCAGGGTGACTGTCTAATCCTCCCAGCAAGCTTGAGAGATCGGGCTCATTACCCCCATTTTACAGGTGAGAAAACGAAAGCTCAGAGTCGTGAAAGGAACCCAAGTTTTCTCAGGAGGCTGGTCATCAAAAACTTGAGTTGGTCACTCAAGTGTTGACATTGTGCCCTACAATCTCTTCAGAAGCCATCCCAGCTTTCTGCTTGGGGAGTTAGTTCTGTTTCAAGCCGTAACATACAGCAACTCAATCCTCACACAGGCCCTATGAGGGGAGCTCTGTCATCCTGCCCATTCTGCGGAGAAGTCATGCAAATGAGAAAATGTACAGCTCTCCAAGGTCTACACTTCTGCATCTGGGCAAGAAGAACCAGGCTATTCTGGCCCTTGCCGGACACCATCCACCATTCCAGAAACACAAAGAACGCTGGCTTTAATGCATTTACAGTGGGGCTAGCACCCCAGTGGTTAATACTTCCCACTCCCCTTGAAAGTCCCCAGATCCCCAGCCTATCTTTGCACTTCACCTTCAGGGAGAGGCCGGTGAGCCCTTTTAACTGCAGCCAGAAAGACTTGGCTGGTATTCCTCGTGCCCAGGGTCAGACATGCACACAGCACACCTCCCAGCCAGCTATGAATGAGGTGATTATGAGCTAATAACCTTTGATTCCAGAACCCCAAGTGAGCACTGACCGGGGTAACCCAAAGGCAGCTCTTGAGGAAGGCATGGAAACAGTGCCTTACCTCCCCTTTGCAGCCACAAAGGAGGAGTTCTCTTTCAAATGGCCCCACACCCCAGCTTCTCCCCTTGTCTGCTGCCTTCAACCAGGCAGCTGAAATGCAGTCCTAGACGGCAGAGGGTGCAGAGGGTCGGGCTGGGGTCCTTCTCTCCTGTTGCAGAAAAGGAGAGAAGCCAAGAAATGGGATAGAATGTGTCTAAGGTCTCCTGAAGGTTTAGGGCAAGAAGGCCCATGTCAAAAACCCAGTCTCAGCCTCTCAGCCTCCCCTTGTCATTTCTCAGAGTCTGCAGAAGGGTTTTGTTTAGGGGTCCAGCCCCACTGGGCGGGCCACCAGCCAGCCCATTACAGGCTCTCCCAGGCACTGGAATTCTGTTCCCTAAATAATGTTATCATCTAGACGGCAGCTCCAATAGCAGAGGGGTGCAAAGCTACTGCACTTCCTCCTTGGCCATCCAAGGCAGGTGAGGAGAAGCACAACGTGGGCAAATAGGGAGGTGGAGGACAGACCCACAAAGGAGCCCCACAGGCGGGCGGCAGCATTAACTTGTTATGTAAATACCGTATTCAATTATTCCTCCTCCTCCAACAGGAGTCAGCTAATCACTCATGCCTGGCTGGTTCATGAATATTAAACCCAGCTGTCTTGCCAGTGCATTTCAGTGGTCTCCAGGGGACAGAAAGGAAAAGTGAGGCCCCGAAGCCCTGCTTTAGTAGGCTCTGGAACCTCAAGGGGAAGCCTTGGGCACCTCATGTTCACATGCGCAGCGTAGGGATTGAACAGTCAGTCCGCAGAGCCACTGAGCCACTCTACCGCTACGGAGACACTGAGCTAGACTCAGGCTGGCTGGGTGACCTGAGGCAAATGATTCAACTTCTCTGGGCCCCAGTTTCCTCTTCTATAAATGGGATAGCGATAGTTACCTGATGGGTGGTTGTGATTTGTGAACCATTATACATACCATGCATACAGTTAGGAACTCCTGTTCGAATCCTCTCTGCATGGTGCAGAACCCACACCTGCCCCCAGGGAACTCAATGCTTGGTTTCTAGGGTCGTCTATAAAGGGGGAAAGAGCGCAAGGCCCAGAGGGAGGGCAGGGCAGGTGAGGGGTGGAGGCTGAGCTGAGAGAGGGCCCGTGGCCTGGGGTCGTGTAGAGGACATCCAGGGAGAGGTGGGCTTGGCATGGACTGTAAAGATTACATTTTTTCATTCATTCACTCAGTCAATACGTGTTTATTGGGCACCTACTCTGTGCCAGGTGCTTGGAAACTAGCAGTGCACAAAACACACCTAAGACCATGCCCTGGTGAAGCGTGTGATGGTAGCTTTGAGATAGCCACGAATCCTTTGACATTCCTCCCATTGAGAGGTGGGGTCTACTCTGTTCCCTTGAATCCGGGCTGGTCTTCGTGACTTGTGTGGCCAATAGAATAAGGAAGAAGTGATGTTCCGAAGCTAGGTCCCTTGTAGCTTCTGCCTGTGCCTCTGAAAACACTGGCTCTAGGTGCCCTGGGCCTCCATGGATAAAGCCTAACTCCAGGTGTGCTGGAGAGGCCACGTGTAGGTGCTGTAGTCCAGCTGAGCCCCGGGCTTCCTGCTGTCCTCATCAAAGCAGCAGACAGGCCAGTGAGGCCATCCTGAATGTCCCAGCCCAGCCACTGGCCCAGCGCCACAGAGCAACCTCCACTAACAGCATGTGGAACAGAAAAGCCACTAGCTGGGATGTACCTGGATTCCTCACTCACAGCATTGTGAGAAACAATGAAATGCTGGCTGTTTTAAGCTGCTCAATTTCTAGGAAGTATGTTACTTTGCAAGAGATAAGGAGAATATTGTCATAGAGGGAGACAGACTGACAGACCACAAACTCTCAAACAAGTAATTAGTATATCCGGTGGTGATCAATGCTACACAGGAAAACAGAGTAGGGGGGGAAATAAGGAGTGTGTGTGTGTAGTGGGGAGGGTGTGCACGTGCACACATGTGCACACAGTATACTAAATAGTGTGCTCAGGGAAGCACTTGTTGAGGAGAAAACATCCAAGCAAAGACATGAGGAGGTGAAAAAATGCACCTATCTGGAAGACAAGATTTCCAGGCAGAGGAAACAGCCAGTGCAAAGGCTCTGAGCTGGGACATGCGTGGCTCATACAGAAACCACACAGGACCAGCAGGGGTGGGGTGGAGGAAGCAGCAGCTCGGTCACCCACAGCAGCCTCTCCTCCTCAGCAGCAATGCTGCAAGTGGCCCCATCACCTCTGGTTTTGGTCTCCTGATGCCGCAGTCATTATCCCCTTACTTCAGGATTCCCATACTGCAGATTGAGAAACTGAGGTCCAGAAAATGAGGAGCCTAAATGGCCACATCCTTGGTGGTAGAAGCTAGTGAGAAGCCATTCTGTGACTCTGTGGTCAGGATTTCCCAAACCCCTTCCCTTTCCCCTTCCCCTTCCCTTTCCCCTTTCCTCCCCTTCCTCTCCTCTCCCCTCCCTTCCCCTCCCCTCCTCTCCCTTCTTCTTCCCTCCCCTTCCCTCCCCTCCCTTCCCCTACCCTCCCCCTTCCTTCCTTCCCTTCCCTTCCTTCCTTTTCCTTCCCTTCCCCCTTCCTCTTCCCTTTTTTCCCCCCTTCCCCTTTCCTTTTCCTTCTCCCTTCCCTCCCATTCCCTTCCCCTCGCCTCTTCCCTCCCCTCCTATTCCCCTTCCCCCAACCTTTCTCCCAAAATAGCTCATCCCTCACCCTACTCCCTAGTGCCACCATTCTCCAATAAGGACCTGCCCTGCCTCTGACTTCTAAGCCTCCCCCACAACACTGACTGCAAAACTGCTGCCCCAGATGGATCCTCCAGGGAGGTTCCTGAGGGTCCAGCATGAGCACCTCACCCCCATCCTCCCCCCACCCCCGCTCCCGCTCTGAACCACAGGGTAGACTATGACCTGTAAAGGCATCTGATCCACTCAGGAGGTTGAGGATGTGGGAGATAAGAAGTCAGATGCTGTGGTCTGAATGTTGTGTCCCCCCAATATACATACGTTGGAACCTAATTCCCAATGCAATAGATGAAGAGGTGGGACCTTTGGGCCTGATTAGGTCGTGAGGGCAGAGTTCTCATGAATGGGATTAGATTAGTGCCCTTACGAAAGAGATCCCAGACTAGGAAGCAGGCCCTCAGCAGACACCAGGTAGGCTGGGACCATGACCTAGGACTTCTAGGCCTACAGAACCGTGAGCAATGAATTTCTATTGTTTATAAGCCACCCAGTTGATGGTGTTTTTGTTACAGCAGCCCAGATGGACTAAGATATCAGAGAAAGGAACTCGCAGAGGCTAAGCATCTACCGGAGAGGGTAGGGAACACCCCGAGGGAGGCAGCACTCCTCATTGCTGGCACTTGGCGGGCACTCACTGTGAGCCAGGCCATGCTGGCCGCTCTCTTTCATTTCCATCCCTCTGAGGAAAGCCCTGTTATGTTCCCATTTCACAGAGGAGGAAACTGAGACACAGAGAGGCTCAATACCCTGCCCCAGTCTTCCAGGGAGAAGGCAGAGGGCAGGCACCATGGGATATATTTCATAGCTGAGCATCCTGAAGCAGTTTCCTAATATCAAATATGCATTTCAACTCCAACCTGAGGCCTTCCAGAAATGCTGGGATTTCTGTCACCACTGCAGACGGCAGAAGAAGAGGCAACAGAAAATTGTTTCAGAACTCTTCACATTATGCCATGAAAGGGACCTCCTCCTCATTCACAGGGAGCCCAGTGTCAGGAGCAAACACAAGCGAGCAGGATATATCTTTGCGGGACTGTGTGGTTAATGACATAAGAGATGAATGGGATGGTATGGGTCCTCTGGGAGCCCTCTCACAACAAGCTCACAATGCGAGAGGAAGAAAGCATCTGGCCATTGTGGTTAAGATCAGCATTGTCAATAATTTATCGTTATTAAGGGTGATAATAACATAGCTGACATTTATTGAACCCTTTTCTTGCTCCAGACTTTCAACACATAGCCCGTTAACTCCTCATGTAAACCAAGAAGTGGTTATGTCCACTTTATGAAGGAGAGCATTGTATCTCAGAGAGGTTGAGTAACCTGCCCAGAGTCACAGAGCCAGTAAGTAGACTCGAACACAGCTCTCTGCAATTCCAAGGCCCATGCTCTTAACCACTGACTGTGTTATATATGGAACAGTTAACAAAGTGTGGCGTGGCCCCTTGCAGAAGGGAGTCTGCATTTAGCTGTACACAAGCCGTTAGGGATATGATCTAATGTCGGAATTTCTGGCATCAACACTCAGAAGTCACAACTTACAGTTATAGAAGGCTCCAGTTTTATTTGTACACAGTCTCATTGGAGTCTCACAAGAGGCCCTTGAAATTGATATCACTGTTTTCATTTTTACAAGTAGGAAAATCAAGGGCCATGGCTACTTAAACAAGCATCTCAAAGAGAATCAACTGTGACGTTGGGACCTGACCCCCAGCCACCTACCTATAGCCCAGGGTTCTGCCTGTGGGCCCAGCTCTCTGGCCAGGTCTGCTTCTGTACCCCACCCACAGCCCCTGCTGCAGGGTCTCGTCCTCCTTTAACAAAGTTCTTTCTGGATGCAGCCACAGCCTGGAGCAGCATGCCCCCAGGGAGGGCAGCCCCTGGTTAAACATAGCCTGTGGTCCCGCTTTCTACATGGCAGAAAACTCAGCCCTCGTGAAGAGTTCTGCTCTGGGGATGCAAGTGCTCTTCAAAGCCAGGGGCTCAATGCAGGTTTGTTCCAACCTGAGAGCTGGACAGCTTGGCAGTCTGGGGTTGGAGGACTCACATTTGTCTTATACTCTTGAATTGCTGCACTTGGAAACTGTGGAAATGCCTGACAACATGATTTCTTCATCTTCTTAAGAGAAAAAGAATGAACAAAGGTTATGATGTGATACTTCAAAGAATAGCCCCAAACTGATAAATCTCATCAATCATGAAGGAAAATAAAAAGGAAATAATATAAAGATACTTTTGGCTGGGCGCGGTGGCTCACGCCTGTAATCCCAGCACTTTGGGAGGCCCAGGAGGGTGGTCACGAGGTCAGAAGATCAAGACCATCCTGGCTAACATGGTGAAACCCCGCCTGTACTAAAAATACAAACAATTAGCCGGGCGTGGTGGCAGGCGCCTGTGGTCCCAGCTGCTAAGAAGGCTGAGGCAGGAGAATGGCGTGAGCTCGGGAGGCAGAGCTTGCAGTGAGCAGAGATGGCGCCACTGCACTCCAGCCTGGGTGACAGAGCAAGACTCTATCTAAAAAAAAAAAAAAAAAAAAAAAAAAAAATTGCCAATACGTTTGGCAAAGAGTTAAAAGATAGATAATATCCAAGGTTGGCAGAGGTTGTGTATGTAAAAACAGCTACTCACAAAATATGGGTGGGAGAATAAGTTGGAAAAATCAATTTTGAAGGCCAAATTGGCAATGCCATACAGGCTAAATGTAAAATACGCCTTTTCATTCACCATTCTACTTCTAGGAATGTACCCCACACCTATGTAAGTGCATTGAGACATCTGTGCAAAGATGTTTGTTGCAGTGGTGTTTTGTGGCTGTGAAAAATGAGACAATGCCTAAAGGTTGGCCTATGGGAATTAATTCAATGGAGTATTATATAGTTGTGAAAAAGAACATGGTCATCGCCAAGTAGGGGCCTGAAATGAGGATAAGATATACTGTTCATTGGGGAGGAAATATTACAAAAGAGTATGTATGGTATAACTATACTTTTATTTTAAATATATTTATTCTTAGTTATTTGTATGCCAATTTCAAACTAGAGCTTGAGCACAGCAGGTTGTTAACTACTGTGACTTGGGGGGAGGGTCACAGGCATAAAGAGCTTTCTGTTTTCTATGCTGCTATGCTTGAAAATGTTTACTATGCCTCCTTTTGTATTTGTAAGCAGGAGAAAACTGTATAATACATAAGTCATGAGAAGAAAAAGGAGGAGGAGGAGAAGAAGAAGGAGGCGGGAAGTGGGGAGGAGGGAGGAGAAGGAAGTTCTGTGAAGCCAGAGCAGTGGAAAGGCATTCTTCAGGGGAAGAAGAGTGGTTCTCCAAGTCATCCCAGGCCCTCATATACAAATCTCTGAGGATTGTCGGGTCAGGAAACCTACATTTTAACCCAATCTCCCATCATTGTCAGGCACTCTGATTGGAAAACCACTGCCTCTGAGATTATCAAGCCTACACCCTTTGTTTTAAAATGGGGAAACTAAGGCACAGAGAGGCTGAGCTCCTTGCCCACAGTCATAGAGCCAGTTTGAAGCAGAGCTAAGTGACAGGCCAGTTGCTTTGTCCCCTAGAGTATCTAGGGCTCTTTATCTTTCCATCTTTCCACCCTAAAAGAAGGCCTGGTCAGGCTAGGGGCCCTTGGGGACATTCAAGACTCCCCAAGCAACAAGGTCAGTCATCTGCAGTCTCCCTCCCTGCCATCGCTGCAGCTTACTTCCTTTCAAGCAAACACTGAGGATGGAGCTTTTAGGCCACAGACTTAAGTGCTTATCTCTCTCTCTGGCTTCTCTTAAATCAATTACCTTAAATCAATTTAGAATCTACTTTGGCAGAAATATTAGCTGGTCAATTCTTATCATCTCCATCAATGTAGTGTTTCCTTAGTCAGGTCAGGGTTCTCCTGGCCCCTTCCTCCCAGGGGCTGAGCTAATACTGGTGAAAGTGATGGCTGTGGGGGTTACCACCCACACATAGCTAAAGGCCAGCCACCCGCTGCTGTGCCCTCTCCACACCACAGGGCCTCTGCCAGGCTGCCAGCCTGAGTCTTGAAGGCACAGGTAATGTCTGCTCTGCTGGGACCCTCGGGCACTGGGGGATGCCACAGAATCCCTGGTCTTGTCTGTTTAGACACAACGTCCAACCACCTCTCCTGCCTTGCTCCTATAGCTCAGTGCTGCTATGAATACGGCTGTGGCCAGGAGAAGGAGGCATCCCTCAAGCCTATCTATGGGGTCAGGTCTATCATTTCTAGCTTCCTTTGGTGCACAGCAGGTTAGAGGGGTGGGGTGAGGCTCTCCCTTGCTCTGAGAACCAATACCTGCAGCTCCCTCAATTGCTTCTCAGCATCTGTCTCTCTCTCTCTCTCATTATTTTCTACTCTGCACCCAAGACTCCTCCCCTCCCTGCCCTACATCTAGAGAGTCCCCATTGCCTCTCAGGTGGAGATCAAAGGGAACTAGCAGGCATCTCCTCCAAACGTATCAAATGTACTGTTTATGCCCTTTGAAGCTCAAAAGGCCAAGAGCTGTCC
The DNA here is from genome assembly GCF_047675955.1 of Chlorocebus sabaeus. Lineage (NCBI taxonomy): Eukaryota > Metazoa > Chordata > Mammalia > Primates > Cercopithecidae > Chlorocebus > Chlorocebus sabaeus. The sequence continues at coordinate 45,606,352 of NC_132929.1, read as the reverse complement.
CTGTTACTCACTGGGTCTGCAGGCACGTGCCTCACAGCTGACCACAGCAAGATGAGGTACATGGACAAAAAGAGAAGTTGGGAACACAAATGGACCAAGGCTTTGCAGAGGCACCTTCCTCCTGCCTCCAAGATGCCTCTGACCGACACTGGCCTCCTGCAGGAGCTCCCCCTCCTCTCTGCCTGTCTAAATTCCCTAGGGTCAGACCAAGGGCCACCTCCTCTAGGAGCTCCTGGATGGCTCTGAGGACCCCCTCTTCAGAGTGCCTGGAGTTCTGGCATTCTCAACAGATGCAAGTCTGCAATACATTCACCTTCTTAAGTTCTGCCAGGGTGTCTGATGTACGTGAGCACGTGCGCATGCACGCATGTGTGTGTGCATCTTTGCACACCAACATACATGCCTACTTGCACTCATGTGCTTGTGTTTCATCTGCCCCACTGGACTGCAGACTCAAAACTTCCTTATTGGGCTAGACATGGTGGCTCACGTCTATAATCACAGCACTTTGGGAGGCCAAGGAGGGCAGATCACCTGAGATCAGGAGTTTGAGATCAGCCTGGCCAACATGGTGAAACCTCATCCCTACTAAAAATACAAAAATTAGCTGGGCGTGGTGGCCCATGCCTGTAGTCCCAGCTACTTGGGAGGCTGAGGCTTGAACCCAAGAGGTGGAGGTTGCAGTGAGCCGAGATCACGCCATTGCCCTCCAGCCTGGGCGGCAGAGCGAGACTCAGGAGTCTCCAAGAAAAAAAACAAAACAAAACAAAAAAACCAAAAACGTCCTTATTGCTCCAGGCCCTAGCACACTGCTGTTATTGTTGGTTGGGATACAATGGAAACACCCAGCTGGGACCTGAGGCCAGAGTTGCAGAGTTGGGCCACCAACCCTGAGTCACTGCACTATTCTGAGGGAGTTAGTCTCCTTTCTGGCCTCAGTTTCCTTCTCTGCAAAATTAGGAAGGTAGACCCTGTGTCCTGCAAGATCCCTCCAGGGGACATAATTCATGTAAACATAGCACCAGAACTGTGACTCATCCTGAATCCCCATTTTCCCCAGTCCCTGACTCTGTCCTGGGCAACTGAGAATTCAATAAATATTTAGCTGATTGATGTAAGCAAAGCACACAAGTCACTGAAAGGGACGTTAAACTTGTAAGAAACACTGAAACCGTCCATGGTATCTCTCTCTTGTGAATTCTCTCAGAGGGCAGAAAGCATAAGTAAAGTAGGCAACCGATTTTTTTTTTCTCTTTAAAGTCAAAGACCCATAAATCATGCATGTGCAAATTCATTTCATAATTAACATCACTGGGTATATGTCTGTGAAAGTCGTGCTTCAGCTGGGTGAGATGTTCTGCTAATTAAAGGCTTATTTTGTGATGGGAATCATTTTGGGGAAGCTACTTCACTCGCACTAGTTTAGATTTTTTTTTTTTAATGACCCATAGGCTCTGCAAAGTGAGTCAACTGATAGTGCTGTGCAGCTCACGGCTTATTAGATAGTAACGCCGTGTGCACCCCAGAGCCTCCATTTTCAGACGCAGCCAGGGGCAAGTGTGTTCTTAGAGTCACAAAGAACACATGCAGAGAGAGCCTCAGAGCTGGCAAGGGAACCAGCAGGTGGTTTGAGATAACTGAGGCCTGGAGAGGGAAAGGGATTGCCCAGGGCCTCCCAGCAGACTGGCAGAACCCCGTTTGAGAATCCGATTTCTCGGCAGTCCCTAGACCTTTATCCACTCTCACTGGCCCCCACATTGCACATGCTTGTGCACACGCCAAGTGGCCCTGGTGGTCTCAGAAGCTCTGGCTTCGATCACTGTGCTAGCCTGGCGATGCAGAAGCGCTCAGTAGGTAAGCCTGCTCACCCGCTCAGTAGGTAAGCCTGCTCACCGCTTTGCTGAGCACCCCCTGGAAGCAAGAAAATTGGAAAGAGACAGCTGGGATGGAGTCTTAACTATTTTAATAATGTTCGGTACCATGGCTGTTGCCGGGAGATTAGCAGGGAAATGTAACGGTGTGTAATTTTTCCTAAGAATTCCATTAACAAAATCAAATGGGCAGATGGAGGCGGGAGTGGTGGGGCAGGGGGATGAAAAGCTTTCTGGAGGCTTCCTTGGGAGGGAGTTTCTAGGCTCAGAATCTTAGCAGAAGCTCTTTGGTGTGAATTTCAGACTCCTTCCGGCCTTCTCTCTTCTTTCCTAACCTTGCCTATCATCTATATGGGGCAGGCAAGGCAGGGTGAAGAGAACAGGGAGACCTGAGTTCAAATTCCATTCTATCTCTTCCTCACTGTGTGTCCCTAGGCAAGTGGCTTAACCTTAGTGAGCATCAGCTTCCTCACTGCATCTAAGAAGAGCCACGCAGGGCTATTCTGAGGATCAGAGATGATGCATTATAAAGTATGAACAGAGAACCTGATGCAAAGTAGCCCTGGGTAAATTGCCTATCATTGGTTAACTCTTCAATTGTCCCCTCTCTGGCCCATCCAGACCTGTACGATTCACTTCTCATGCCGCTGTTTCTGTATCTGGAGCATTCTCTCTGCACGCTGGGCCAGGGCCATGCGCCAAGAACAAAGCAGGAGAAGGAAAAACATGGTTTCCACCCTCCAGGTGCTTACTGGGAGTTGGGGACGTCAGACACTGCCATCCACTCCTTTCCAGTCAGGCAGCAGACTCAAAAGAGTGTGCTCCCGGCCAGTATTACACCAATCAATCTCAAAAGCACAGGGAGAAAGGAACTATGGCACCCATTTTACAGATGAGGAAACTAAGGCTCTGACAGGTTATCATTTACATTAGGTCACTCAGCTAGTCAGTAGCAGAGTTTAAAATTGAGCCCGAGTGTCCAGATTTGAAAATCCCAATTATTTCTCCAATATCTGTGTATTACCTGTGTCTGTCCCCTCCAATTTCACAATACAATATCTGTGTATTTCACAATACAATATCTGTGTATTACCTATGTCTGTCTTCTCCTGATTATTTTCTAATTTTCTACTTGGTTAGGTCTTGCACTATCAATTAGACCATAAGTTCCTTGAAGGCAGTAGTTTTTTGCACCTTCTATCTTCCATGAAGCTAGTATACACACAGTAGGAGTTCAAGTAAGGCTTATAGAATCTAATAGACAAAAACCCTTCCAGACACAGTTTCCTTAATAAATCCAGACTTTCTTGGAATTGTCCCTTTCCCTCATCCTGCAGTCTTTACACACACACACACACACACAAGCGTGCACACACACACCACACACACACACACAGAGCTTGCAAAATCGAATAACAACCAGTTTAAAAACATACTAAAAACAGAAAATTTATGTAGCATGACCCAAATTGAATTATACATTACAGCACTATAATTGATTTTTTAGAAGAGAGATTAAATTTATTTTATGCCTCACTAACTAACAGCTAGATTTACCTAATTGCTTGGAGTGCAGAGTTAGTATGATTCATTAAACTCCATACATGCTTGGGTACACTGCGCACTGAGTAAAGCTTCCCTGCTCGCAGCAATTAAGGAGGAGAAACCCGAGGCCGCACCGGTAATTGACGAGAACAATGCAGCCTGAAGTTTGCTGTGGGTGTTTTATTAAGTTCTTTGAGCAAAATGCAGATACTGTGCATTCTGGTAAAGCGCTTCCAACAGATCAGAGACAACTAATTCTCATTCTCTCTCTCTCTGTGTCTCTCTCTCTCTGTGTCTCTGTCTCTCTCCCTCTCCCTCAACTCTGCTGTGATGCGGAGGGGAAGAAGAAAAGAAAAGGGGAGAAAAAGCAAAATGTACGTCTTATCTTGGTTTAATTACATCAATCATAACAGTTCTTTAAAAAACCTCCCCAGCATCTGACAGCATGCAGGCAAAGTCAGTCAGCCGAACAAAGAGTGAGTTTGGGTGGAATCAGTAATTATATACACATTATCAAAAAGGTAGCAATTTAGGAAAACTGAAAAAAAAATGCTAATTTCTGATAGCAAGAGAAAATTAGAACTCTCTGAACCATTTATTTATTAATTATTATTAATAATGAAGAACATTTCCAAGTGGCATACATTCAAATAATAAGTGTGATTTCCTTTATCGGTGCCCATGCCTGTCTGGATGTGTGTATGGGTTTTGAAGACATCACACACACACACAGCACTTCCCCCTCATACAAAGCCACACAAGGATTTTTTTTACACTGGCTCCCAGGACCAGTAAAATGTATGTTTTGACTGGTCTGTCTATAAAATAGATTACATTGCTCTGCCCGTATAATACCTTAAGTTGTAGGTTTTTGCAGTTATGGAAACAGAGAAAGAAAAGCTCTCACATCCCCTTACCAAATCTCTAGGGCTCCTGTGCCTATATTTTGGGGTGAAGCAATTTGCTTTGCTCTGGGAGAGGGATTTAAGATATAAAAACGTCAGTCACAGCTTGCATTTTCCAGGAATGGACAATATAACTGCGGAGGTAAGACGTATTAGACATCAATACGCTGCCATGAAACAGGCCTTCCCATTCTCTGGACTCCTCCCAAGATATGCAAGTGGCATCCTGCAGCCCTGCTAAAGCTGGTTGGGCCAGGAGTGGACACGTGACCTAAGCTGGACCAATCACAGTCTCTCTTGTGCAGATTTGAAACTGAAATGAGAGCTACAGAGATTGGTGGCTATTTCGAGTCCGGGTATACCAGGACTGGACACTCCAGAGAGACGTCCCACCAACTCCATCTTCTGAGGTCTCCAAAGCTACGTAGATCCAGAGGTTCTGCTCTGCTTCTATTCTGTAGATGCCCAGGATTCCTTTTCTGAGTCCTCCCTCTGTCTTAGGTCACCCTGAGTCCATTTCCATTATTTGCACCCAAAGAGCACTACTTGATACCCAGTGCTAAGAAAAGAACACAAGGCACTGTGAAGGCTGGTGCTTCAGGCACCACTGCTTGTACCATCCCTGGTGGAAGATTCAGGAATTCTGGGATGTTTGAAGCTGACCAGGACTTTACACGGCCTGTACTCCAGAAGTCTGCAAACTGAGTTCCCAGGGGCAGCTCTTGTGAGAGCCCAAGGGGATGACACACTGAGGTCCTGCGCCCTCCTAGCATTTGGTGGTATATAGTTTCTGCTCCTGGTGAGTTTCAAAGCACCCCACCTTTGAAAACCAATGCTCTCGCCCAACCTGTCATTTTACAGACTAACTGAGTATAGAGGGGTTTTAAGTTACTTGTTCAAGGCCACAGAGCTGAATCGATGCAGAAATGACCTGAACCCAAGTTTCTGGATATTGACAATGTTTCCGCTGCATCATGACATATTCCAAAGCATCCCAGTGTGGTCCCCACTCTAGGGCCACTCACATGTGCTCTCATCCTTCACCCTGCATGGGACACGTGTCTGATTGGGGTTGGAGGAGGTTCACTTTCCTCATCTCTTGCTTTCCAAGGGCAGGACCTCGGGGGATGCCCCCCATGCCCAGAGTGCAGCCCAGTGTCAAGGGCTCCGGAACGGCTAAGTTCCTACAAGGCAGGGTTCTTAGGAAAGCCTTAGTTCCCTCAGTGAAGGGTTCTCCTCACAGTAAAGGCAGGAGTTTGGGGTGCTGGGGTCCCTGGCCTTGCCTCATCTCCTTGCCTCACTCAGACCCAGACCCCAGCAGCACCCAGACTGAAGGCAGCAAGCCCAGGGAGGCCATGGCCTGTAGGCACCCTGCTCTGCTGCCACAGGACACTTGGTCACAACAAGGGCTGTTCTAGACGTGGTGCACCATCCCCTCCAACCCATACAGCCCTGCGGGGCAGCCTATCAGCCTCATCTGACAGACAGAGAGATGGAGACTGGGGCTCAGAAAGGCCACATGATTGTCCCGAGTCAGAGACCTACAAAGCAGCAGAAGCCAGGTTTGAGTCCATGTCCATCAGATGGAGCTCGAAGGCTGTCACCTACGACAACCCATGGACTCAGTCCAGAGGCTCCTGGAAGTTGGTGTTCTGGAGGCCTGGACTTGGTCCACGTCCAAACCCAGATGTCTGTGAAGCATCTCAGGTCGGAGCCCTGTGTCTGAGGACCATGGCCGAAGAAGACCTGGCCCCTGTCTTCAATGAGCCTCTAGTCTAAGTGGGAAAACAAGCTTGATGCCCTGGGGGTTTTTCTGCCCCTGCTTCCTCCCTGCTAACCACTCTTTCCCACCAGTCCTAGGTGACCACAAGCCCTCCTAGCCCGCAAGCTGGTTCCTGGACATGGTCCCAGAGAAGAAGCCTTGTCCGTGGACATGTGCGTAAAGGAAGCTTCTGAGGGAAGAGATGCTTTCCCAAGTCAGATCCACCCATCCATTCAGTAAGCATGTATGGAGCCCAGGGTGTCAACCCTGCGCTGGGCAGCCATCAGGGATGCAGAGACACACATAGCCCTGTGCCTGAGGAAATGTCCAGTGCAGGGGCCATGACTGGTCAGTGAGGGTCTTTTAGGCCAGGACCAAGGACTGGATAGAGCAGCATCTGAATAACCCTGAGTTTGGGACCAGAGACCTAGTCTGCTGCCTTCTTTTCTATTATCTTTTGACACATCTCTTTCTGGACCTCATTTTCCACATCTGCAAACAGAAAGGTAGAATGAGGTAAGAATCAGGTCTAGCTCAAAAACAGCTAAGATGTGCAGACTCCCTACGATAGGCAACTGCAAGCCATTAACAGCTTTTGAGAGGAGAGATTCCCTCACTTTCCCACCATCAGGGGGAGGGTCAGCCTAGGGGCCCCTATTTGGTCACGTGGTTACTAAACCAACCCCATTTCCTCCTTTCTGCCTCCCTCCCAGGTGGCCCATGTCTAGGGCTGAGACTGGATTGTTGGTCCACCTCAGGCATCAGGAAAGCTGACGAGCACATTCCTAAACCACTACAGCCTCAGGTTCACGCAAACAGAGTTAACAGTGGCTTGGCCTCCCTGCCTGACCCTCTACCTCCTCTCGCTCTCGGATGAAGGCAAGTGTGCTTGTATTTCCCAAGACTCAGCCCTGCGCAGTGGGGAGCCCAGCTGGATCCTTGATGCCACAAAGACAACCAATTGGATCACACAGCCGGCGTGGAATGCTCTCAGCTGCCATTTCCTCCTCTCAGCTTGGGCACAACAAGGATAAAAATGACTATTTCACAGGGCTTTTGTGAAGATTAAATAACATATATCTCATAACGTGTAAATTATTAGCTATTTTTAACATTAGTAGCGGGTTTTTTTTCCCCCACAACTCTGACTTTCAACCCAGAAAGGTTCTAGAAAGGTTGTCAAGCATACCCACTATGCAGCAGTGGGATCGGAGGGTCAGGGTTTTCTCCACATTCTAGTCATTTCTCCAGAAGGACATAAGGTTCATCTTCTGCCGTTATTACCCAAATTTTTGTTTTTGTTTTTTGTTTGTTTGTTTGTTTTTGAGACAGAGTCTCACTCTATTGCCCAGACTAGAATGCAGTGGTGCGATCTAGGCTCACTGCATCCCAGGTTCTCTGCCTCCCAGGTTCAAGCGATTCTTCTGCCTTAGGCTCCCTGGTGGCTGGGATTACAGGCTCCCACCAGCACGCCTGGCTAACTTTTGTATTTTTAGTAGAGATGGGGTCTCTCCATGTTGGCCAGGCTGGTCTCGAACTCCTGACCTCAGGTGATCCGTCTGCCTCAGCCTCCCAGAGTGCTGGGATTATAGGTGTGAGCCACCGCACCTGGCCTGTTACCCAAGTTTTATCAGGGAAACATAAAGGTCTTCTTAGCCAAGGGCTCAGCCTATATAATCATTGCTTCTAGAATAGAAATCAGATTAAGACTGCTGAATTCTGTATTTTAATATAATTGACTCAATTCTTAGTTACAGTGATACTATTTAAGCCAAACTGGGGATCTCTCAACCTTCTTTAGAGGATGAAGGGGCTTCCTTCTTCATGCCCTGGTTCTCCAGGGGCTCCCAGCCTCGCCAGAAGCTTTTTTAGTTCATTCCCATAGAATCTTGAGGCTCACTATGCAGATAAGCACAAGTAAATCCTCCTGGAAAAACTGTAGGTAACAGAAATTAATATTTAGTCCTTTGGGCAGAAAGAACATTCTAGAAGTTTCTAGTATGAACATCAGCTGTGATCCAGACTAAAATATCAAAGAAGCAAGCAAGCAGAACCAGACAAAAAGCACAGATAAGACAGTGACAACTTTCGTCTGTGTAGAGCCACATAGCTCCTAGGAAACTCACTTTCCATTTCATCCCTAGAGCAACCCTGTGAAGCAGGTGAGGGCCCATCCAAGGCCACCCAGCTAGCCAGTGGCCCAGCGGCTCTGGTGTTGACCTCCACAGGCTTCCCCTGCAGCGACATTGCATTCAGGCAGAGTGGGGCAGAACACGGCAGGCAGAAGGGATCTCAAAAGCTGTATGATTGACTCTGGGCTTCAATGACAAATCATCCAACTATCAAAACCTTTGTGCTAGAGCACACCTGGAAAGCTGCCCTGAATCAGGAGCTTTTCTATGAGAAATCAAACCATGGCTCCCTGCACCTTAACATCACCAGCGCAAAGATTTGTTGGCGGCATAAACAAACCTGAATCACTGGTGAGTGGGGGAAATTTAAGGCATAAATTCCATGTTTCCTGCTCACAGGCTTGGCATAATTGAAATCCATTAGCTGTCAAAGAGGAGCTAGCTAAGAGTTGAAGTAACATTTAAAGAAAGTTTCAGGAATCTCTTCATTTTGTCCTTCGGTCCTCGGTGGAGCCGTGGCAAAAAAGATGTCTAAATTGGCCCTATTTATATCTTCCTAAAGGCAGTTTCTCCATTCTGCAGGAGCTCCAGCCTCGGAAATAATGGTTTGGGGAGGAACTGGTGGAGGGGTTTGATGATTGCATGGAAACTTAGGAAGGTCTTTTGATAGGGAAAGCAGAGAGGGGGCAGAAGTGAGTAGCTATCAAAAGGGGCTTTACTGAACTTTTACTAGCTAATGAATGCATTTAATGGGAACAGAGTTGGGTGTCAATGCAACATAATGACAATTTCATATAGTTGGCTAGATTTTTGTGGCTTTCGAGGAGGAAAGAAAGAAGGACCTGCGTGAGCAGTTAATCACTCCGTCTTTAGCCAAACTTCATTTAAAATTTCACCGTGTTCTCTAAACTGTGCCAAGGGATGGTGTCATGCGATTCATTGAATCACTTGCAGCCAAATCTAAAACAAGCAGGAGACTCTGTCTTTCTTCCTTTTGTTTTGACTCTGAATTTCTAGTTACATGTGATTCGGAGCAGTGGTTGGGCAGCAGCTAGTCAGCTGTTTGGTGCTTATTACATGCCTGGCCTCGTTCTAAGTGTGCCTACGACAGAGAGATGCTTCATGGATGGGGAAACTAAGGCTCAGAGGGATTCGGAGTCTTGCCCAAAGTGGTCGTTATAGCAAAGCAGGGCTCTAAGCTCTCTCCAGTTTGACTCCACTATCCATTCTCTTCACTAACGAGCCCAGATAGCAGATCCCAGAGAACACACAGTAGGCCACTTATCAACCTTCTTAGTATGTGCTCGACTCCCTTCCCTTGTTAGCTGTGGTCTGGGCATGCCTGGGAGGCTGCTGAAGAGATGCCATTACCCTGCCCACTTTCACTTACATTGCCATATAGAATCCTCTCAACCGCAGTGTAGGATCTTGGTGAAAACCCACTCTACAGGTGAGAAAACTGAGATCCAGAGGGATCAAGGAATACCTAGCCATCCAGTGGAACGACTGAATGAGGAAACCAGGTCCCAGTTCATACAGTTGGCTGGCATTTGCTGTAGATTTGATTTGGCTATAGAATCCAACACACCTGCTTTTTTTTTTTTTTTTTTTTTTTTTTTTCCGTGAAATGGAGGAGTCTTGCTCTGTCACTAGGCTGGAGTGCAGTGGCACAATCTTGGCTCACTGCAATCTCTGCCTCCCAGGTTCAAGCTGTTCCCCTGCCTCAGCCTCCTGAGTAGCTGGGACTACCGGCACACGCCACCACACTTGGCTAATTTTTTGTGTTTTAGTGGAGATGGGGTTTCACCATGTTTGCCAGGATGGTCTCGATCTCCTGACCTTGTGACCTGCCTGCCTTGGCCTCCCAAAGTGCTGGGATTAGAGGTGTGAGCCACCGCTCCTGGCCTACACATGCTCTTTCTTTTCTGCCCTGTGGACTCTTGAGAAAAAGCAACTCTGTTTATTATTTACTTTTGTTAGATAGTGAAATGGAGGTCCAGCAGATAAAGAGGCCTGTTCTAGGGTTCTAAGATAATGGGTATTTAACTAACGTGAAGCTTTCTAAGTAGATGCAATATAAATTAACAATGATTGACCACAGGTGTAATCACTTCCTCTCTCTCACCCTGCTAGGAATTAATGATACAAGTTTAAATAAAACATGTAGTGTTGGAGAAGCGTGCATGTTCTCCCTCCCTCCCTCCCTCCCTCCCTCCCTCCCTCCCTCCCTTCCTTCCTTCCTTTCCTCCTTCTTCCCTTCTTTCCTTCCTTCTTCCATAGTCTGAATGTTTTTGTCCCCCTAAAATTCATGTGTTGAAATCCTAACCCCCAAGATGATGGTATTAGGAGGTGGTATTTGAAAGGTGATTAGGTTATGAAGGTGGAGCCCTGGTGAATGGGATTAGTGCCCTGATAAAAGGGACACCAGAGATACCCTCATCCCTTCCATCATGTGAGGATATAGCAAAGAGGCACTATCTGTGAGCCAGAAGCAGGTCCTTACCAAACACCGATCCACCTGGACCTTGGGATTTTCAGCCTCCAGACTGTGAGAAATAAATTTCTGTTGTTGATAAGCTATCCTGTGTAGTTATTTTGTTATAGCAGCCTAAAAGGGCTAACAATCAACCTTTCTTCCCTTCCTCCTTCCCTCCCTCACTCCTCTCTCCTTCCTTCTTTTACTTCTTTTCTTTTCTTTTTCTTTCTTTGAGGAAGCCACAAAAGAGACTATTTGTTGTCCCAAAGCTGAGATACAGTAAATAGTTTGCTTTTCAGGGTTTGTGCTGGGATCTGAACTCGGATTGGCTTGACCCTGTCCCATAATGTGATTTTCCAAACTGGATTTCTCTATCCATTTCCCTGTTTGCTGTGTGCCCCTGCTGGCTTTTCCATCCCTGTGGCAGCTCCCCGTCTCTGTCATAACCGGAATTCCCAGCCTCCACTGGCCAACCCACCCATGCTCTCTGTCACAAAGGTGGAGCCCAACTTTCCACCCAAATGGAATTCCACATTGATTTAAAAACCAGATTCCCCACGTGGAACCAATAGTGTTACATGCTGTCTGGTTTCACTCATGAGCTAAGTGTTACTTAAGAGTTGTGCTCCAATCCTAGTCTGGTTTTATTGAGGACATTCTCAAGCTAAAGAATTTCAAAAGGAAGCCAGCTATGCAGCCAGGGACCCCTTGAACCTGTTACTTGGCGCCCGCCTTCCCTCAAGCCAAGCCGACACTCGGAGCAGAGCTTCCTCCCACAGTGAACACCTCCTCTGTGGGATGGGGGATGTACGGAAGGGAACAGCAAGGCAGAAACTGAGGAAGAGGGAGAAAGACCTGCCCTTGGTTGAAGATGAGACACATGAAATCCTAGTGGCCTCATGAGGTGTCAAGTCTCTCAGGCCTACAGGGGCACAACATCAGGGTTTGTGGCCCACATGCCCACTGCCCCAGCCACATCCGCTGCTCTGCCCTGGACCCAGCAGGTCAGATCCTACCTGCTGCACTACCTTTTGCAAAGGTTTAGAGTGAGGAGAAGGGAGACCAACTCCATTTTTTTCTGAATGGAAGCATCAACTCCAAAAGTGAAAGAGTCAACAGGCTCTCTCGTGAGTACATTAAAAATATACACATCAGGAAATTAAATCAAGCCAGACGATGAGAAAGTCTTGGAGAGGAAGGATGTTCTCTGTCCTTCAGAACACTTGCTTGTTCTAGTGGAGGGAAAATCAGTGAGTGTTGACAGAGACACCCTAGACAGCATTGTATAGGCCATACTGCCATCACAAGAAAGCAGGGGCTTTTCTGGGCAAGGCGACAGGGGTTGACAGACATGGGGACCTGGCTTCAAAGCTGCCTGAATGTATTTCCTTCTGGCCTGCAGGCTGGAAGGTAGACAGGGGCAGGCTCACTTCCTGGGGCCTGTGTAGAATTGAGGGGCCTTAGCTTTGCTTCTGAACTCCCCATCCTCTATTCCCTACAAAATTTCTAGAAACGGAAAATAGTTTCCTACTGACAGCTAAGAGCCTCTCTGCTATCCAGGTCCCTCTCCGAGCGTCTGGTCCCACCTCCCAGAATTGGTCCTCAAGCTGCTGCCTGAGAGAGCTCTGCTACTTCCAGTCCTGTCTCTCCTTCAAGAATTAGCCAGGCCCCTTCTGCCTCCATCAGGCACCCACTGACTGTTTCTGACACCTGCCCTCGCCCTTTCTGCACTTTCTCAGCTCAGCACATCACGCTGGAAATGTTCCTGAGACTGTGGATCTATGTGAGTTGTGACTCCCTTGCAAGACCGTAGACCTTCGAAAGCAGGGATCAAGTCCACATTTGTGTATATTCTTGATGCCAAGGCCAGGGCCCCCTCAGTTGAGAGAGTCTACGTTTATTTAAACTCCCTGATATAGTCAGAGTAACTTTCTTGGCAGTCTGGTTGAATTACCCAAACACTTTCTGAATTCCACTCTTCCATAACCTTCTTTATGACTCTGGTATTATGTTTCCCATTTTATAGGTGAGCAAACTAAGACTTGGAGAGTCAAGAGTTGCTCACAAATGCCTGACAAGGAAGAGGCAGCTCTCAGCCTTGAACCTCGTCCTGTCATGCACATCCAGGGCTTTCTCCATCAGCAGCCTCCAGACCCCACGTGCACACACACCCGGCTGGGTTTAGATGGAGTTCAAATATTCACCACGCCCTCCACGGCCCACTCTGGAGGAACCAGGGCTCTGTCCAAGGAGCAAAGCTGGGAGGGTTGTGAGCAGGTCTTCAGGACGGGGAGTCATAGCCCCAGTCAGTCTCCTCCTGGCTCGACATTGGGTCAAGCCGCTAGTCACAGAGCCATGCCTACATCCCTTTTGGTCCCTTGCCGAGCTCTGGATACACCTGGGTTCTTGCTGTGGTCTGCCATTTCTAGAGGGAATTGTCTAGAGACTCATAAGAGAGCAATAAAACCCTCTAACTTCTACATTTCCACATGTCCAGATGGGCTATCATGGGGTTCCCAGCATCCCAGTCTCAGCCAAATAACAGATAACCAAGAGATTCTCACTCTGCAAGGCCTGGATTTTCATAGAGATGAACCAGCACTCTGTCCAGAGGCTCTTCCTCACTGTCTACCAGGCTGCTGCGAGCCTCAATGTACAGAGGAGGAACATGGGCTTTGGAGACACTCACTGGACAAACACAGATAGAGCACCTACTGTGTGCTGGGAAGGTGTTAGGTCTGGGGATATGGGAAAGGGAAAGATATTGAGATGCAGTGGGTCAGGCGAAGTCACCAGCCAATTATAATCAAATGAGGATGCCTGGCAATGCAAGAGTGTAGAGGAGGGGGAGCTGTCAGCCTGGGGATCCTGGAAGGCTCCTTGCAGGAAGCAAGGCCTGAGTGGAAAAGGCCGGAGAGCTGAATCTGCAAATGCCTGGGGGCCAGACAGAGCTGATTTAGCGGGGCCTGAAAACAATTCCACTTGATGGAGCAGAGGATAGTGGGTATACATGTGAGGAGGGAGGGGTAAACTGAGAGCTGAAGCCACAACCAGGCAAAGCCAGGTGCCAGTCATTACTTGCCCTGTGACCTGAGCAAGTTCCTTCATCTCTTTGAGGGTCAGGTAGCTCAGTTCTACAATAAAGACAATAATTCCTACCTTCCAGGCTTAGTGTGACCATGCAACATGACCACCGCCTAAGTGCCCATCTGGTGCTGGGCTGGGCCTTCCCCACACTGCCCTTCCCCATACCTGCCCAAGGGCAGGCATGGCGCCCCACCCTGCAGGCCAGTCTGGTCTAAGCACAACCCCAAATCATGTGGTAGAGGAGGGCAGGAGGGCCGGAATTCATTCCACTGCTCAGAGTCTGGGAGGAGTACTAGAGCCCTGAGCCTCCCCAGCCATCCTCCCTCATGCTGCCCATCTCCAGGGGGACACAATTCGTGAGGGAGGGGTGTCCTTGAGGCTCCTCATATTTTGCAGCTAACGGAGGACACCCAGGCATGGCCCCTGGGCTGTGACCAAACTGGTCTGCCAGAGGAAGGTGTTGAAATCAAATTCTTACTCTCAAAGTTACCCAGAAGCGGGTAAACAGATTTTGTGGACAGAACTCAGACTACTCCCCTTCTCAAGGCTGTTGAGAATAGTTGTTGTTTTTTTTCATAGTTCAGTTTCTAGCACTGCCCACCCCTGCCTGCACCCCGTCTTGGGACTTCATCTTCATTGTGCCTCATAGCCAGCATGTCAGTTTTATGTACCTCTGATGTTGTCCCTCCCTGACACCCCAAAGTCACTGCTCTCGTCCCTGGCTTCCACCTTCCTCCCTGGACTCTTGCCTCCCAGCCGACCTCTTAAGCACTGTCTCCAACCTTGGCAGCGTCCTCTGTAGGGTGCCAGGTGATACCACCAGCCTAACGGGAGAGCTGGGCTTTTGAGAAATACAAACCCAGGCCCCACTGCTGGAAACTCTTAAGCTAACACAGGGGACATGAAGTAATTTGGGGCTGGAGTACAGGACTTTGCAGAGTAAATTGAGGGATCCCGCAGTTTAGAACCAAACCACAAATAATATTGAGGCCAGGCTATGGAGTACAGTCCTGACTGCCCAGGCCATTGGTTGTGACCCTGCTTCCTGGAGCCCGGGGTTTCCATACAATGGCCAGGTAAGCTGCAGGGAAAGAGACAGGAAGCCAGGATGAGGGGCGGGGCTGCAGGGAAAGAGGCGGGGATGTACGGTGAGGGGCAGGGTTGCAGGGAGGGGACAGGGCTACGGGGAAAGAGGCGGGGCTGCAGGGCGAGGGGCGGGGCCGTAGGATGAGGAGCAGGGCCGCAGCGTTCGGGACGCCCCCTCCTTTGCAACTGGCACAGCTCCACTGATGTCTGTTTTCCATGCTGTGGGCATGAGGAGGCAGGGCGCTTGGAGATGACATACTAGTAAAAGGTGCGTTTGAAAGTTGTCAAAACGCGTTAGAGCAGTTTTGAAGGATTCTGAGCAGGGGAGGAGGTTACTATGACCTGATTTGGGGGATAAGAGGTGGAAGATGGATTGGAGAGACCAGGACACTGTTAGGAGCCTACCTGTTCCTAACCAGGCTGGGGCCAGGAGTGTAGAGGAGCAAAGAGGTGGAGATGACACTTTCTAGAGACAGAATAAGAAGCTGGCACTTGAGAATGGATGGGGTGCAGATCTTCCCTCCTCTGCTAAGTGACTTGAAGATAGGAACTGGGATCCTTCCACCTTTCTGACCCTCATGGTCTCTGTCACAGTCAGAGCCTTACAAGGCCCAAGTGCTTTCTAGGTACCGGCCAGGTCCTGCAGTCCCACAATATAAGCTCTGTGGAACTTGGAATGAGGGTCCTGACCTCATTCAGAGGCTGCGTGCCAGTGAGGGTTAGGGCACAAACTCTGCAGCCAGGGGTTCAATCCTGACCCCTCTCCCTGCCAGCTGCATGACCCTGGGCAAGTAACTAAGCTTCAGGTTGGCTCAATTTCTTCACTGGTAAAGTGGGAATAATAAGAGTATGTATTTCATAGAATTGTTGTGAGGACTGCATGCATATAAAGAAAGTGCTTAGGACAGTGCCTGGCAGCGCAGGTATGTTAACTACTTAATAAAGGCAGTGATCATTGGGAGAGGAAATATGGCCTGGATTCTCGAGCCAGCCTGCCTGGATTAAAACCTGGCACTGCTGTTTGGTAGCTGTGTGTCCAGAGGCAAACTTCTTAGCCTCTCTGGGTCTCAAGTTTGCTTCCTTGTCAGAGAGGGTAATAATAATTTTACCTGTTTCCAGAACTGATATTCAGTTGCTGTATGCAACAATGCAGCCATACTTGCAGCTACAATATTCAAATATGTTCATACCAGCTGTTAACAGCCAGCTCATCTCCAGAGGGCCACCCATTCCCCTCTCAGACCTTTCCTGAAAGCTAGCAACGGCAACATTTACAACTAGGATGAAAGGGCTGTTCTTCTAATGGGGTTTATCACTGGATTAAAAAGAATTCCAAAAACACTTTAAGAAATGACAGAATCCTTTTTTGGAGCAAAACCATTCTTTTATTCATCCATTCATTCAATAAATATTTATTCTCTGACCCCAGATGTCAGAGCCAAAGAAAAATAAGCTTTGGTCCTTGCCCTCAAGAGACTCACAATATAGTGGGAAAAAAATAATCAGAAAGTAAGGGGCTGAGTAACAGAATAAACAGGGCCTGGGGACTCTCTCAAGGTGACAATGACAGAGGACAAATTTAACTGGTAGACCAAGATGGGACACTTTTTTTGTGCAGCAGTGGCCTCTCTACTTTATACTCACTCTTCCTATGTAGGGTTGCCAGATTTAGCAAAGAAAAATAGAAGATGCTCAATTAAATGTGAATTTCAGATAAACAACAAAGGAACTTTTTAGTGTCTAAGTATGTCCCAACATAAATGCATGGAACTTACACTAAAAAAAAAATAATTTTTCCTTGTTTATCTGAAATTCACATTTAAGCTGGCATCCTGTATTTTATCTGGCAACCCCATACACGAGTTTGTTTCCTGGAGAGAACAAGAAGAAAAAGCTAGAACGGGGAGGGAGAAGAGACTGAAGGGGCCTGGAGGGAAGTGGGGAGGAAAGGCAGAGGAGGCAGGGGAAGGAAGGGAGAGATGGGAGGCGGGGCTGAAGGGAGACAGATGCACCCTCATTGCAGCTGCTTCTCCCTCCCTCAATTGCCTCCCCAGTGATGTGCCAGGGAGGCGTGCGGGCACAGCTTGGGAACCTGAGTGTGCTCTCTGAAATGTCAGCAGAAATAAACCTGGCTAATCCTCTGCGATGGCCCGTCACATTAATATCCCTGAAATTCCAAGCGGATTAAAATAACCGTGAGCATGACACCATTTGGAAGGCTGGGGATTTACTTGGAAGCGGTGGCCCATTGGCGAGCATTCCTCTAATTGCTGCTTCGTATAAATAGAGTGTTCTTTAATATCGCCACCAGCCCGGGCTGACAGATTTAGATCGGAGCTGTCTAAGTCATTAGTGCCCAGGCTGTGGTAAACCAAGGCTCCGTTAGGGCTGTAAATGGGATTCTCACGGGCCGATCAATCTTACCAAAGCCGCCAGTGTTGCCTGTTGATCTGCAAGGTCCTGAGTGGCTACAGCTTCCCAGAAATGTGCTTGCATCTGTCAGAATTATAAGCGGCTGGCAGCTGACACAAAGGTCATATTTGCTGCTAGTGTGGAAATAGAATCTCCCCAGTACAAGAAATGCTACTTAGCAGTATATCAATTGCAGGCGGGTCATTAAAGGAGGTGTGTGTGTGTGTGTGTGTATGTTACAACCTGCGTTGCCTAGAACCTGTGTCCTTTGTAGGTTTACCCCTGGCCTCAAAAGCAGGTGCTCTGTTGAATACAATTAAATAATAACTAGTTCATAATGAACTTCTCAGCATTATCATCATAAGGCAGTTTTTCCTTCTGTCATCTAACAAGTATTTATTGAGTGTTCATGCTGTTCCAGCCACTGTTCTAAGCACTCTGTAACGACTTAGTGAAGGCTCTCTCACTTGCTGGCTGTGTCGTTTGAACGTGTGATTGGCCTCTCTGAGCCTCAGGTTTTCCATCTTTAAAATGAGGATAGTAATACCTGCTTCGGCTGGGCTCAGTGGCTCACCCTTCAGCTGGCCTGTAATCCCAGCATTTTGGGAGGCCGAGACGGGTGGATCATGAGGTCAGGCGTTCAATACCAGCCTGGTCAACATAGTGAAATGCCGACTCTACTAAAAATACAACAAATTAGCTGGGTGTGGTGGTGGGCCCTTGTAATGCCATCTACTCAGGAGGCTGAGACAGGAGAAGTGCTTGAACCTGGGAGGCAGAGATTGCGGTGAGCCGAGATTGTGCCACTGCACTCCAGCCTGGGCGACAGTGTGAGACTCCATCTCAAAAAAATAAATAAATAAAAATAAAAGTAACACCTGCTTCAGAGAGTGTTGGGAAGCTCTGATGAAATAAAGTTCCTAGGATGCTAGAGCTGGTGATACTCAGTGTGCCCCAGCCAGCAATGGTAATGAAAACTTACATCAGATGGTAGCATCTGAGAGGTTGGTAGAGGAGATGAGGGAGCCAGGAAAGGATTGGCCAGACTCAGAGGTGGTAAACCAGTTGTGGGCACCCCGTGAGGAGTAACTAAAGGTCTAGATGACTGTGTCTACTCAGGCTCCATCTGAGGGCAGATCTGATTTGGGGAGGGGATCTCACAGCAATGGTAGGTTCCAGGACAGGGTCTGTGCATGCTTGACGCTACGTTATGCTCTATTCAAGTAGCCCCAGGGAAGCCAGGTCCTGCTCCACCCAAAGAGAGGGGACAGATAAGGGACAGGCACAGGAGCTTCTAGCAGTATCAGACTAGGGCAAGGCAAAACCTCTGGGGAACCCAGGTTGTCTCTTGGATTTTTTCCTGGCCCACTTCACCAGCTGGAAGGCTCATCAGCTCTGCAACAAACCTGGGATGCTTGTTTTGGAGTTGATTCTCTGTAGGTGAATTGGATCTGGGTTAAGCCAAGCAATTCTTGGACAAGTTGGCTTATAAGATGGGATTGCATGAAGCACCATGGCGAGGAGTCCGTTTTCTGTGTTGTGACAGAATTCCACCCAGAATCCACTGAAAGTTCATCTAGGGAGGTTGCTTTTGCAAGACTCAGCAAGGGGGTTGCTCCATCCCAGTCATTGGCACATTCCTCATGACTGCTTGGTTCCTTGTGTCAACACAACACGTTACATGTTTGTAAGTCTGTTTCGTCTCGTGGCTTGTAGGAGTCTCACACTAGCACGCATCAGCTCTCTGGGGGGCCGCTTGACCCAACACAAAGAACTCAAACTTTGGAATCCCTCAGCCCTGGAATCACACCCGCCTTCACCATCCGTTTCACTCAGTAGTCCAAAAATTCTAAACCCCACCTTTTTATGCATTTTAACGGCTCTGAAATCAGAATATGTCTTGCAATCAGTGACACCTTGCTGTTATAATTGGCAGTTCTATTATATATATATATTTTATTTTTATTTTTATTTTTTATTTTTTTGAGACAGAGTGGCTCTCTGTTGCCCAGGCTGGAGTGCAGTGGTGGGATCTCGGCTCACTGCAAGCTCCACCTCCTGGGTTCACGCCATTCTCCTGCCTTAGCCTCCCAAGTAGCTGGGACTACAGGTGCCCACCACCACACCGGGCTAATTTTTTGCATTTTCAGTAGAGATGCGGTTTCACCACGTTAGCCAGAATGGTCTCGACCTTCTGACCTTGTGATCTGCCCGCCTTGGACTTCCAAAGTGCTGAGGTTTCAGGTGTGAGCCACCGCACCCGGCCCCTTTTTTCTTTTTTCTTTTTTTTTTTTTTTGAGATGAAGTCTCGCTCTGTCGCCCAGGCTGGAGTGCAGTGGCCGGATCTCAGCTCACTGCAAGCTCTGCCTCCTGGGTTTACGCCATTCTCCTGCCTCAGCCTCCCTAGTAGCTGGGACTACAGGCGCCCGCCACCTCGCCCGGCTAGATTTTTGTATTTTTTAGTAGAGACAGGGTTTCACTGTGTTAGCCAGGATGGTCTCAATCTCCTGACCTCGTGATCCGCCCGCCTTGGCCTCCCAAAGTGCTGGGATTACAGGCTTGAGCCACCGTGCCTGGCCCCAGCCCCTTTTGTTGTTTGTAAAATAATTGTGTGTCTTACAATCTACTGAGTCTTAGAGTTGATGAGTTAATTATGTGTCTGAGCTTTGGCAGGTTTCTTCTGCTGAAGCTGTTTCCACATCTGTAAACCGAGGCTGACTGCACCTCTGCACCAGGGCTGTCATGGAGACGAAATAAGATCTAATTGGAAGTGGAAAGTACTCGAATGTGGCAGACACTGGATGCATGCAAGTTGCCACCACTGTCAGTAGGGCAGCAAAGGTGACCTCATTTTACAGATGAGGAAACTAAGCCTCAAGGGGAGGCTTGACCGAAGTCCCATAGACACAGGCAGAGATATAAGATTTTCAAAAGACTCTCATCTGCGTCGTCTCCTCCAGTGTTTACGATCACCAAGCCAGGAACGAGCGTGACTCACCGCGGGTGCAACCCAGGAGGCCCAGCCTCAGGAGGGACAGGGGCTGCTTCTGGGCACTCAGTGGCTGGTGGGCTTGGGCCCAGAGGCAACCAGCAGTGCCAGCCCTATTTTACGGGAAATCACTGTCAACATGCTGCCAATCATTTTAACTTTGACGTAGGATGTAGGTAAGGAAAATCGGGTGCTTGCAACCTTTCTAAAGAAAATATTGTGGACTAGTTTTAACTCTATGTATAAACAGTTTATATTATATCAGAATGAATGTCACAGGCTACTTTCAGATATTTTTTAAAGAAAAATCTAATTTCTCCCTTGATCCCCTATTCCACTTTTAGCAGGACTGCCATTCAAGTTGATTCAAGGCTTTCCCCTTCTCGCCTTCTCCCAGAGGGTACATTCAGTTGAGGTGGAGAAAACATCACATCAAGGCATCCAGGGGCGCACACCTGGCTCTCTGCCATCACCTGTCTACCCCGGCTGCCACTGGACTGGCCATTGCCCAGCTAGTCCTTGGCGACGGCCGCACCTTGTGGACTGGTGGGGAGTCCTCATTCCTGCCCTTGGTCCACACTTGCATCTGCTCTCACATCCCACCACCCCAGACTCAAGGCCCTCCAGGTGTTCTGGCTGTCAGGACCATCAGATACACTCAGAAACATTCTGTTGTTTGCTACACAATACTGGGGGGATGAGGGCTTGTGATGCAGCCTGGACCCCCAGGAGGTTACTTCCTGCCTGTCTATTGGTCCCTCACGATGCTGAATGCTGGGACTTTTCTGTGGAGCTTCCAGCCTCCCTACGGAGTAGGGGCACCATCTCTCTTCTCTCTGATCCCCTAAACTATTGGAGATTCTATCATCCCCTCAACTTCAGAACTTGAGGGGATGGAACGTGTAGGCAGGACCGTTCCCAGGGATTCATACCAGCCTTTAACTCTCTTTCCTTCTAAGGACTTTTTTTTCTTTGCTCAGGGAGTCATTAATGTAGACTTAGTAGGTGGGAAAAAGTAGCTTAACAAACCATACACTAGTCCTCCTGAGTTCTGTGTGCCAGGATTTGGATTCTCAGAAGCAAGATTTTGAGACTCTCAAGCTATTGTCTCTGCCATAGGTTTCAAAAGCTGCATATTTGTTTCTCTCTCACTCTGCATTTCTGCTGTAGTTACTCTACCACGAGGCTAGTGAGTAAAGAATGAAAGGAGGGTAGGAATCCCCAAGGAGAGCAGTAGATGTGAATGTTTCAAATAGTTCATATCCTTCTATCATGGAAGCAGGAACTCTGCAAGGTCCATGTTGCTGATTAAATAAAGATTTTAAACACTTTTGTAAAAGAGTACCCTTGGCTGCATGATCTGAACTGCAAGACAGAAGATGGGCTTTATAACCTCACTCTGCCCCCAACCAAATGGGGGCTTCCTTCCTGTGTGAGTTGTTGGGAGAGACGGGCTCCAGGCTTCAGCTGCAGAAGCCATAAAAGCCTTCCACCTGTTCTCCCAGACCCTAACAGCCAGGGCGGGGAACGCAGTCTGTGCTCAGCCAATCACCTGTCCCCACTGGGAAGAACACAGAGAGCCATGGGTCCATTTCTGATGCATCATGGGCCCTAGCTGAAGTGGGCTAATCAGACTTCGTGGCATGATCTGGCTATGCTCTTAGCAGCCCACTTTCCCTTGGCTTCTGCTTGTTTTCTGGACCTGGTTCTCCAGCCTTCCAGTGGGTTCAGTGGCCTTCCCCATATCCTTCCATCAAATCTCATTCTCCCTAGGTATCCAGCATTGGCATCTATGTTGTGCAGCCAAGAGCTGTGACTGGTGATCATGAGTAACTCAGTTCTCTACGGACCTTGATGTCCCTCTCAAGGAGGTATTTAAGCCAGATGAACTCCAGGATGTTACAATCTACCTTATGCTTTAAGTGCTCTGGGGCTGAAATGCATAGCCCAGTTGTCCAGTTCACCCATCCATGCCCGATGCTCCACCGTTCTCTAGGTGGCCCCTATCTACATTTCAGGGACTAGTCACCCTCTGCACAGTCAGTCTCACACCCCATTCCATCCAGTATGTGAATGATCCACCCACAACGAGTTCCATGATCATTCAATCAACCAGGCTCCTTTATTACAGGACTTCTCAGATCCTTTAATATGCTAATGTACTTTGTGATCTTCTAAGAGAGGACTATAAAACACATAAATCATTTCCCAAATAAATTTCGTTGTATACGTGTTGCCTCGCTGCATTTTTCAAGAGCTAGAACATAATGGAACATTGCTGTAGAAAAAAGATACCAAATGTCATGAGGAAAGACAACATCTGGTATGACTTCCAAAACATACACACACACACAAACTTGCACATGCAGGAATTCCCTGGTCCAGCCTGACTGCATTATAACTTTTTTTTTTTTTTTTTGGCCACCATTTAGCTTCCTGGATGCACGGGGATAACCAGTGTTAAGTGCCTTCACCTGGGGTTCTATGTCCAGGGCAACAGTCAGTGGTGACTCAGGGTTTGGTGTTTCCACACTCCACGGCGGCTGCTCTGTGCTCTGTGCCACGCAAGATGAAGCAAGTGCCACAAGAGCCCTGGATGAGCAGCTGTGATGTGTGCAGTGTGCAATCCCCTGCCCCACAGAATTCCTGGTGGAGGAGAACAAACAAGCCAAGGGTGACAACAAGCATGACACACTGGTGACCCTGCCCAGTGGGGCCTGAGTGCCCACTGTCCAGCCTCTCAGGCAGCCATGGTTTGGCCTCTAGGGAGAGTTTGGAAGCTTCCCTGACACCTACCCCCAGGTCACAGAAAGCCTCAAACATACCACAGTCCCTTTTCTGTTCTCCCATAGACATGCCATTCAGGAACATGTCAAAACATTTTGAAACAATTTCTGCCCTCAAGTTATATACCCTGTCCGGAGAGAATAGCTTCCCCAAGTGTGAATCTTATTGCATCAAGAAGGATTTCCTTGAGAAGCTCTAAGGAGAACTCCTCAGATCTCTGTCACAGGGCTGGCTGGAGATGCCGGCACCCAGATCCCTCCAGGAGTGCTTGGTTGTGACTCCATGGACTCCATGGGGACATGAGCATGGTCCTCTTTAACCTCTCTGCCTTCCAAACTATAAATATTAAGGAATATATCTTCCTTATTATATTTGGTCTCTTTTTTCACTGATCATACTTGTATCAGTGAGGACTCATTCTACTTCGGTTAACTTGTAATCTGACCCAAATGTGTTTAAACATAAAAGAAAATTTATTAGTTCCTATTACTAAAAGATCAAAGGGTAGGGCCAGCTTCAGGCAAGGCTGGATCAGGGGTTCTGTGCTGTCTCCAGTATATGACCTCCCTCCAGTCCTCAGCTTTATTCTCAAGCTCAAGGTACCATCCAAGGCTCATTTCATAAGCCTGAAGGTTCAAGTCCAGCAGGGAGACTTGAGCCTGCTTTCCACAAAAGTCTTGACCTTCATTCTGATTGTACCAGCCTCTGGTAACATGCCCACCCCTGAACTAATTGCTGTGGCCTTGGAAATGAGAAGTGATGATTGGCTTAGGTCAGGGTCATGTGCTCTACCTCCAGAACCCCCACCCAAGCCACCTGGGCTAAGAGAGGGCTTGACCCCAAGTCCAATCAGGAACTGTTGTTAGATGATGAAGAAATGAATGTGAGGGAGGGGTAAACAATAACTGTGTGCTAACTACTGATTCACAAGACATCTAGCTCAAAACAGTGAGTGACCAGGGAATCTTTAAAACTTCTCACTAAGGAAGGAAAACTAGGCCCTTGCTCGGTCACCACGCAGGATCTGCAAGCTGCGAACCCATGAGTTTCGGCACCCACTCGGACTTTCACAATCAGAGATGGCAGCGGTGAAGGCATCAACATTGAAAGCTGCCAGGCCTTGGTATTCTCATCCGGTATATGCAAGATGCTGGCAACATTATCATCAAGCAATGGCTTGGATGCAAAACCACCACAAAGGCCTACAGGAAGGCCGTGAAATCCTGTTTCAGTCTTCCATGGTACTTCCCTCCGGCACTTCTTCCCCAAAGCTGTTACGCTAACTAGGCTGTGTATCCTTCGTCCTTCTATGGCCATCATGTGGCCTAGCAGGACTCCCCCTGCAGTTCTTTACATTTCAGAGGGTCTGGGCAGCATCCACATGACAGCAGTAGGGTCCAGGCATCCACAAGAGAAGATCAAGCTTTGTCCAAAGAGGAAGAGATGGAGATCGAGTTAGATGCAGAGGTAGAATGTGACCTGAGCAATATGGAAATCACCAAAGAGCTCCGCCAGTACTCTGCAGAGACCGAGAGGTACAGAGAAGAACGACGGTGGTGACAGCAGCTGGATGCAGAGTGCCTGGACAGCTACGTGAATGCTGACCATGACCTGTACCGCAACACCTGCTGGTCGGTAGAGACCCCAACTGAGAGGCCTAGTGAGCAGCGTCCCAGGCCGAGATGAAGCGTTTGTACGGGGACAGCGCCACCAAGATCCAGGCCATGGAGGCTGCAGTGCAGTTGAGCTTTGACAAGCACTGTGACCAAAAGCAGCCCAAGTACTGGCCGGTCATCTCCCTGAAGTTCTGAGCTCAGGGTACAGGGCCCCCAGCCTCTCCTTCTTCCTCTTGGGTACATGTTCTTCCTCTCTCCTTCTATACATTTCTCAGGGAAAGGGGACCATGTACTGAGGTACAGGCATGTTCACCACAGTCCCAGTGGGCCTGTCATGTGGTGGATGTACTATGCCAGCCACTTGGAGGTCAGCAGACATGTTCTGTTGCCGACATGATAAATTTTCTCCTGACATAAAATGATGATTTTGTATATATTATACAGTTTTTTTTTTATGTTGTCGGTAACAATTCATTAAGGTTCTTGCCTAGAAAAACAAAACAAAACAAAACAAAACTTCTTACAAGAATGTCAGGAATGTAGACAAAGGGGCAAATACCCAGCAATCTCACCTGCCTACCCCAAAAACCCTCCATTAGAGGCCTACTTGGAAAAGAAGAAGGGGCTTCACATCTATGCTCCCATCTGGGCTGTCCGTGTGTCTGATCCACCAGAAATAAGCCCAGCCACTCCTCTCTGCCTCTTAAGAGTTGTCCTTTGAAGCAGAAGTCTTATTACCTCTCTCCATTACAGAACTCCTCATCCTTTGCACCATCTGTGTACAACCAAGTCAGAAACTACAGATTACAGAAGACGGAAAGGCAGGATCAGGTGGGCAATGCATTGTGGGAAGTGTCCTTCTCACCAGCTGGCTGGAGCTGGAGCAAAGGGAGAAGCCATGACAACCAGAGCATGCTGGGAAGCCACCCTTGCCCCACAGCAGCTTAGTGTCAGAGGCTCAGGTGGAAGGCCCCCAAGTCAGCACAGCCCAGACAAACCAGGAGCCAGAGGCTGATTGGGAGCCCTCACACCTGCCCCAGGCTGCAGACCTGAGAAGAGCATGTGCACATCTTTCCAGGGAGCTCAGTAAAAGAGGATACACCATTCACTTGAAAAAGGAGCAGAAAGTCTTAGGGAGATAATATATATTTCATTTCAAAATGAAGCAACAAGGTAATATAAAAAGGGAGATAGGTGAGAAATGGGAGAATTACAAAGTAACTAAAATCTTAATATTTAAATTAAAAACCACTTTGGAAGTAAGTAATAAAAAATAGACTCGATGACCCAGAAAAACAAATCAGTAAAGTAGAGAAAAAATTGGCCACCTCTCTTGGGATACAAAGGGAAAGGAGAAAGAGGTGATAATTATGAGAAAAAAAGATGAGAGACAGGAAAAAGAGTTGAGATAAAAATGCTGGAACTTATTTCTCGAGCAGACTGGTGAAATAGACAAATCTCTGGCAAGGGTAATCAAAAAGAAAGAGAGTGGCATGATGGTGAAAAGGACATGGGGGATGTATCCGGAGACACAGCAGTCCTCAGTGTATGAAGACAGTCAGGGAACTCCGTGAGC
The DNA here is from genome assembly GCF_047675955.1 of Chlorocebus sabaeus. NCBI lineage: Eukaryota > Metazoa > Chordata > Mammalia > Primates > Cercopithecidae > Chlorocebus > Chlorocebus sabaeus. The sequence continues at coordinate 45,580,108 of NC_132929.1, read as the reverse complement.
TGAATTGTGACTACGTTTTTCTCAGTCCAGCTTCACCTGCTTTGGGATTGCTATCTGTTCCAAGACATCAATCTGAATCTGGCACTTGGTACCTGCAAGGCTCAGTTTTTGGTTTTGTTGTGAATTTTATCTTTATCTGCAACTTCGTGGAGATGTCGTGAGATGGTAAGAGTGGCTGCGTTGGCTGGGGTGGGGGTTCTAAAGCCTGATACAAGGTACCAGGAGTCAGGGAACTGGGGCACTGTGAGGACACTGGGTGGGCTTATTGGGCCAAAGGGAGCAAGCAGGCTGCAAAGACAACTGTCCTGATTTTGCCAAGGGCAGGCAGCACCACCAGCCAATTAAGAGAAACAGCCCATGAAGAAATGGTTTTGTTCAGCGTAGTAGCACATTCAGGACAACCCTGGAAAATAAAGATTTATCACCCCAGAAACCCCCACAGTTCTGATGAGGTTGGGTTCAGCCAGCAGATGCGTCCACCCAGTTAGGGAGGGGTGGAGGATGGCTGCTACTGGAGGGGTTGCCCAGCTGGTCTGCAGTGGCTTGGGAGCTTGGGCTTCTGCACATTCCCCATCCCTCCCCCGCCTGGGCGTCACCCGGAGCTCGGCCTTGCATGGTCCTTCCAAGGAAGCTTGCTGAGTGCTGGAGTTCAGCACCACCTCCCCAGCCGCCTCCCACACCCACCTGCACATCTGCTGGAGAGGGGCAGAGAGCACTGATTTTGGAGTCAGAAGTCTTAAAGTTCTGACCTTGACGTGCTAGGAGACTGTCAGCGTTCCTGGCATCTCAGGGTATCAGCCCCCGTGGAAGTGGCATCCCTGGGCCTGGCCCCAGCCCCCCGGAGCACTGTGACATCCGAAGGAGACATCCAGTGGAAAAGCACTGTTGAAAGGATAAAGCTGTGTCCAGTAATCAAGACTGGGAAGATTCTAAGCACATTAAGAGTGAAAAGAGAGAACCTGAGGGAGAATATGCTGGAATGGAAGGGTAGTCCTGTCAGAAAGCTAGCATTCTGTTTCTAAGGGAAAAAAAAAAAAAAAGGTCTTTTGAGGCATCTCAGTGAGAAGGGAAGATTGCAGAACTGTACTTAAGTCTTCACTCTGACACCAGCTCTGGGACCACCCTCAAGCCCCTCCCTCTCTGCCTGACTCTACTCCGTGTGATGTGTGTCAGCTTTGAAGTGATTGCATACAAGACTTGAAAAGAAATTCCCAAAGTTTCATCTGTGTGTGTGTATATATATATACAATTTCATGTATATACTTTATAATTATATACAAACATATACAATTTTATATTTATACCATATACAAAATGTGCATGTGCATGCACACGCACATACGTGTGTATATATATACACATATATGTAAATACATATAGTAAAGGAAAAAGGGACAATTTTCCAGCCGGCTGAAAATGGTGACCTATTGAAGGAGGTCAGAGTGAAATGGAAATACTCCTTTGGCTGTGCATTTGCTAACACAGCCTGTTTTCTGATTTATTTTATCATTCCTGAAGAATATTTCCTATAGGCAAGAAGCAGCTCCGGGCTGTACACTTACTGGAGCCAGATGTCATAAAAGGAACCTGAATCCAAAGGCAGAAAATTCAGGATCAATTGCCACTTGCTGTGTGTAGCAATTGTGTATCTGCTCGGGGCCTCGGTTTCCCCTTCTGCAAAATAGGGATGGATGAAAAGATTCCCATCCCCTATGTCTTAGTCTGGGCTGCCGTAACAAAGTGCCATAGAGTAGGTAGCTTATAAAATCAGCATTTATTTCTGACTGTGCTGGAGGCCAGATGTCCAAGATCAGGATGGTGGCATGGCAAGGTTCTGGCTTGGCAGCTCTCTTCCGGGTTGCAGACTGCTGCGGTCACGTGGCAGAAAGAGAACTACAGAGCCCTCTGTGGTCCCCTTTACAAAGGCACGAATCCCATTCTTGAGGGTCCCGCCCTCCTGACCTAATTATCTCCCGATGGCCCCGCCTCCCAATACCATCACAGTGAGATAAGGATTTCAGCATATGAATTTCAGGGGGACGCACACATGGAGTCCCCAACACCACATCACCATTCTTTAACAAACAGGTCTAATGGGACAATTCGGAGGAAGGAAATCTTTTGTAAGAAAATAATAATCACTTTGTTTTTAGGTATACTGCATGCATATATTTAACTTTTCACAAGTCTATTAATGTGCTCATATGGATGTGAGCTCATCTTAGTTCTCACTTTTTCTCTTTTTGCTCAGCTCCTGCCCTATGGGAGATCTTTAAGGACCTCTCTAGCCCTGGTGGTCCACGTTTCCGAAGCAGGAAAACTTCAAGGGAAAGGTAAACGGACAGCAAATGTGCAGGGGGCCACAGGGGTGCGTGGAGCTGGGTTGGGGGCGTGCCAGGCTCCACGTGGAGGGATCCTCACACTTGCTCCAGGAGCAGAGAGTGGGCTTTTCCTCTGCCTTCCTGACTCTGAGAGTCTCCCTAGCTAATTCCAGGGCAGGTCCCAGCTCAGGTCTAGAAGCTGAGCCATATCTGAGTTGGGTCTCCAAATTTCCCATCTTTCATGGAATCTGGGCATCAGAGAAACCACCAGAATCATTTGACTCAGCCAATGATACTTGTCTATATTGGTTGTTCAATCTCCCAATAAAACTCTCAAAGGAAAACTGTCCCTCCCCTCTTCCTGTAGGGAGTGGGGGCTGGTGTACTCCCAGAATTTCAGGCCAACTGGCCCATTTCCTTCCACCTTAGGCACCTCTGGAAGGTAGGATGTTCACATTCTCACCCAATTCTTAAGTCATCATTCAGTCAGGAACTACTTCATCCAGGGAAGAGAAAGCAAAAACCAGCACAGAAAGGTCAGTCTCGATGAGCAAGCAATTCACAGAAGTCACAGGAGTGGCCAAGAACCCCGAAAAAAATACTTACAACTACAGTAAAAAGCAAACAAGTGCAAAGTAAAACAACAATGATATGGCCTTGACAAAGATGAAAAGGGAGGAAGAGAAGGAGGATGTCATGTTCTGTGTCAACAAGGCTGTAGGGAAGTGGGCGCTCCCTGGGCACCCTGAGGATTTGCTGTGATGAAGCCATGCACGCCTTTGGGGAAGCTCCATCTCACTGATCTCTCTCTCTGCAGCCCAGACTCAGAGAGTCAGTTTTCACTCACAGCAAGATCCAGCCAGGCCTGGGACCAGAATTTGCCCAATGGGGGCTCACTTTTCCTGGCCAGTTCCTACTCACACAGCTCCTTGTAGCCAGTCCAGTCGCCTCATGTGGGCTCAGAAGCTTTCTAAGGGCCTTCACTGGAGATGTGGGCCTGAAGCCAGCTGCCCTGGCACCAGCCCTGCCAGGCCTGCCATCCCAGGGTGCTGCTGGCCTGCCGAGCTTGGTCAGTCTCTCCACACTGCTCCCCACGTCTGCGTGTAGCCTCACAAGAAGGCCACCCCTCCTCTCTACCTTCCCACCAAATAGAAGCAGCCACTGATATAAACTTGAGGACAGAGGTGATGCATGAACACGTATTTCTGAGAAGGAGGCCCGGAAACAGCCTCTTGTTCATACCTGGCTCAGATGTGTGCTTAATTCACCTTTTCTCTCTCTCTTTTCTTGCAGAGAGAAAGAGAGGTGTAGCCAAAGGGAGGGAACTCAGGATCAGGTCTTATTCTACCCAAGCTATAGTGTCTCTGCTTTCTCGATCCAGGTGAGTGAGTGCAGGTGAGAAGGAGACAGGCTGCCCCAGCCCACTCTCTGGCTTTGTGGATCCCTCCCATTCAATTCTTCAGACCCTTCAGAGCTGACCTGCGCCCTTGGTCTGGATGCTATAGGAGTAGCTCATAGGGATTCAAAGTGATCCTGTTGGGGTTGCCTGCAGGAGCAATTTCAGGTGGGAAGAAATCAGCTGTGAATTCATTTCTGCCTGCAGGGTGGAAGTTAGGGGATATAGGACAGGCACCACCTCAAGGAGCCCTAGACTGGCTTTATATAGACCCGTAAGCCTCCACGGATTCCTTCAAGGCTGGGGTATTGAAGGTCTTGGATTCCAAGTTCCTCTCACTCACCACCAAGGCAGGCTGAAAAGCAGATGGTTGAGGCCAGGCCTGGGAGTCAAGAAGGAATAGGTTAGGTCAGGAATGAGGGATGCCAGGGCCGGGGATCAAGGCAGGACAGACACCCCAACACCAAGGAAGCCATCAGGGCAGCAGCACAGAGCTCCAGCCACGGGCAGAACCTGATGCTGACATCATTCCTGCCTCAGCCAGGAAGCAGCTCACATCTTCCCTGTGCCCAGGCTGGGGACTGCCTATAACTGCCTGCTTGGAGGAAGTGAGCCACAGCAAAACGTTGTTGAAAATACTAGCAGCCTTTGGGAGGCCGAGACGGGCGGATCATGAGGTCAGGAGATCGAGACCATCCTGGCTAACACAGTGAAACCCCGTCTCTACTAAAAACACAAAAAACTAGCCGGGCGAGGTGGCGGGCGCCTGTAGTCCCCGCTACTCGGGAGGCTGAGGCAGGAGAATGGCGTAAACCCGGGAGGCGGAGCTTGTAGTGAGCTGAGATCCGGCCAGTGCACTCCAGCCCGGGCGACAGAGCAAGACTCCGTCTCAAAAAAAAAAAAAAAAAAGAAAACACTAGCAGCTACATATATGAAGCATCTACTGTGTGCTGTCTCTGCACTAGGCATTTTATGTATGTTATCCCTTTTCATTTTAGTCTTGCAAACTACTCTGTGAGGTCTGAATATTGTCCCCGTTTTACAGAGAGGCAATGAAAGCTGAAAGAGGTACAACAGCTTGCCTGGGGCTGTGTAGTTCTCCGCAGCAGGACCTGGATGTGAACTTAGGCCAGCCTGGTTCCAGAGCCCAGAGCCCCGGCTCTTACTTCCCCTACTGACAGCCTCCATGGGATAGAGATGGGACAAGGTCTCCATTCAGCCGATTCTCTTTCCCTCCCCTATTCTCAGCCCCTTTCTACCCAGGCATTTCCATCATACCATTGCTCCCATTGAAAGTTCACCTGCTGCTGGGCACGGTGGCTCACACCTGTAATCCCAGCACTTTGGGAGGCCGAGGTGGGCTGATCACCTGAGATTGGGAGTTCGAGACCAGCCTGACCAACAGGGAGAAACCTCATCTCTATTAAAAATACAAAAAAAAAAAAAAAAAAAAAAAATACTGGGAGTGGTGGTGCATGCCTATAATCCTAGCTACTTGGGAGGCTGAGGCAGGAGAATCACTTGAACCCAGGAGGTGGAGGACGCAGTGAGTTGATATTGTGCCATTGCATTCCAGCCTGGGCAACAAGAGTGAAACTGTAAGACGCCGTCTCAAAAAAAAAAAAAAAAGAAAGTTCACCTGCTCAACTCCATGCTCCCATTGGCAGCAGTTCTCCAACTAGACTGAAAACTACCTTCTTCCATTTCTTCTCACGACAATGCTGTGCGGGAGCCAGCAGGCGTGTTTCCCCATTACGCAGGTGCAGAAACGGGGGGTTCAGGGAAACGAAATAACTGGCCACCAGTACCCTGTCATCAGGACAGGACTTCAAAGCCAGGCCCCTAAATCCAGCATCCCTCTAGGCCTCTTCACAGTACTGCCTGTGAATTGAGACGCATCTGTGCCTCTAACAGTTCTTTAAACTTCTTCTGTAGCTCACCGTGTCCAGCTTGCCAAGGACTGCCTGCAGAAGAGGGCAGTATTCCCAAGGCCTGTCAAGATTCTGGGGCCCCGCTGGGGGTCCTCCTCAGCGGCTAGGGGACATCTTGCCCACCTTCTTCAGTACCCCAGGCAGTGAGGATGCTGTACAGGTTCAGGAGACCACAGAGCTAGCAGTGTGTGGGCTGTGTTGCATCCCTGAGTGGTGTATATTTCTTTAGGTCTCCACTTGGGAGGGCCCCTCTGATTGGAAGGCTCAGTGAGGAGCTCTCTGTCTGCTGGGGCTGAACCAGGCAGGCCCCCAGTGGTACTGTGAGCAAGGGCGACTGTCCCAGAGAAAATGTGATACAGAAACCACAGAGAAGACTCTCCTAAGAAATGCCACAAGCCACCTGGTGGGACATTCATTCCTTTCCAAAAATTTGACTTCTGTTCTCTAATGTTTTTCGTCTTAGGAGTCAGGTAGAACAGGTTAACTTGATTACTTGTTTGCTTCAAGCTTTGACAAATGAGAAATAAATAAGGTCCAAATAAATAAAATAATATTTATTTTACAAGATTGAGGTGTCAATAATATTGAAGTTCAAATAAATAAAATAATATTCATTAGGAAAGAGCTGGAGGGACCGCAGAGTCTCCTGACACCCAGGACGGGCCCCTCCTGCTCACATGGTGGCCCACCACTCTCCCTCAGTCTGGTTACTTATTAGGAAGTCTCCATTGGCACGGAGTAGACCAAAAATTTGGCTGTGCCTCCACTCCTGTGAATGTTTGATTTGTACACCCTCAGCTTTAACCCAGAGCCCTGGGCTTCTGGAAAGGGTGGGGTTGGAGGCATTCTAAGACCTTGACTTGGAAGGAATTCCAGGAGACGAGGTTGCTTCTTTCAACCCCACCAGCAGCCTGAGCAGCTCTGCCTGAGCCACATACTTGCTCAGACCTCACTACCAGCTAGGGTCCCCTTTCCTTCTTTTCCTTCCTCTCCCCCTCACTCTCCGTCATGAAGTTTTCAAGGGCTGAGACGGCCGCATTCCACAGCATTGAAATCACAGCTCCATTTCATTCAGGCAAATGGCATTTTTGCCTGAATCAAAAGTGAGAGCATGAAAGGATCTTATTGATGGTTTCTACCACCTCCCTCTTTTGATAGATGAAGAAAATGAAGGCACGGGGGAGGCGGCTCTCCAGGGTCACTCAGTGGGTCAGTGAAGGCGCCGTGCTAAGCACCCAGGGCCCGGACCCTTAGGCACTGCTTGTCCCAGTGAGCTCCCGTCCCACTGTCCACTCCTAACCACAGATGCCCATGCTGGAAGGAACCCCAGGAAGTGTGTGGCCAGGGCAAGGGTTGGGGACAAGCCTGAATGCCCACTGGGGACACAAGGTCACACCAAGGAAAAGGACAGCCAGGACTTGGGAGATGACTGCCACACAGATCATTGCTGAGCACGCACAGGATTTCTGGACATTCTTTTTTTTTTTCTTTTTTAAGAACAGCCAGAAAATACATTGATAATGTAAAATATTCCCATTTTAAATACAGAAAGAATTCAAATTTAAAAAGAAAACACCTGAGACGAATGTGTGGCCTGTGATGAAGTCCAATTATCCCTTTTTACAGACAAGAAAACTGAGGCACGGGGTAGTGGTCTGTAACAGGCCACAAAGAGACAAAACCCAGGGCAGTGCAGTCATTTCTGGAGAATGCCACTTTGGGGCCAGCTGTCCTGTCGGCACTCATTATGAGATGGCATCCCATGAGAACGTGTCCTCATGCACCCGGCCCCAGCCCCTCCTCAGGTCTTGTGTGATTCTCCTTGGGGGACCTTAGCCTTGGCCTTCTATTATGTTCTCTCTGTGGCCCACATTCCAAAAATCTCTGTAAGTGTTTTTTTTTATCCCAACATGTCCTTTTAAGACTCCAAAGTGGGCCAGAACATTCCGAGACCCTGCTGGAGGCTGGGAAAGGCGGCAGACACCCCTGCCCTCTGCCAAGCCCTTCCCACATGCCATTCCCCTTGCCACTGGACATTCTGCCCTTTGCAGCCCAGCTCCAAACAGCACAGCTGACACCCCAGGAAAATCTCATAAAGCCAAATTAGGAACATGTCAGCGAAAGGGGAAAATGAGATCCTCGTCAGCCTGCCACCTTCCCTGGCTGGCTAAATCCATCAGCAGACCATCAGCCAACAGCCCTCCCCAACTCCTCCTGCACCTGAGATGGGGCGGAGAGCAGTAAGTGAGGAGATGACACATAGCCTTGTAAAACCATTGGAGAAAATCAAGTGCTAAGATGAGCACAGCAGATAGTAAGGGCTCAGTGAGTTCCAAGCAAAGGGGGACCAAAATATATAATGGCTCATCAGGGAAATGGGCCTGGAGCTAGTCTCTAAGAATAGGCAGAATTTGGGTGGAGCGAGAGATGTGGAGAGGGACTTTAAGGTGTCAGGCAGAGTGGCAAAGGCACAGAGGTGGGACGGAGCATGACATAGCTGGGGGTGAGTGGTGGCTCTGTCGCACCAGCCAACCCACCCCTCGGGGGAGGCCCTGATTATTCTGAACTTTGCTTCCTCATCTGCAGACAGGGGCTTGGGCTACAGGAGTTCAACGTTTTCTTTCTCCTTGAGCAGAAGTGCTGTGCTTTATCTCCCAGCACGTAGGCTGTGCTTCAAAAATGAACTCTTTGTTGAATGAATGAATGAATGAATTAATGATTTAACATAGCTATCAGCCTTATAAGAAGAATATGAGAACTGATACTTGAATAAAGTAATTGAACAATTTATATTTTTCAGTGTATTTCCCCATTGCCGTTTGTGGCACCCCCATAACTACCTTGGTAGACGGAAACCATGGGTTTCATTAATTCCATGTGCCAAGTAAGGAAACCAGGGGTGGGAGCATGTTGGGAGGAGCAGCAACTTACCTGAATGGTGAGTTTGGGTGAAAGAGTTCTACCGCTCAGAGTTCCCCCCAGGGGATCTGCCTGCCTGCTAAGAGGTGCCCTGGGCCCAGCCTCTTAGGGTGGGTCTGCAGTCAACCTGTTGGCTCTGCGTCAGGGTGGAAAAGCCTAAGCCTAGCTGACTCAGAAGATATGCTGAGCCCATCCTCCCAGGGACCCGAGCATCCCTGTCCGAATAGCACGTGTCAGAGGTGCTGATATTTTGATTTTCATCTGAATGACCTCTCCAGCAATCTCCCAATTTGTTCTGAACTAAGTGGGGGAAGTACCAAAGTACTGTTTATCCTTTCCCCAAAACCCCAACAGAGATGTTAAGCAACTTGCTCCGACAATCCAAGACTTTACCTGGAGTGACCTAGCGGTCAACCTCTTACCCTTTTCAGCTGAAGGAACCTTGTCAGAGAGAGACATTTAAACAACAATGGTTTAAACCAACAATGGCTTAAAGCCTGCAGGATTCATCAGAACTATTAATATTCTCCTGTGCTCTGTGAATCTCCAAGTGGAGATAGATAAATATGCTTCATTTCCCAGTCTTATTTGACTACAGATTTTTTTCTTTCTCTCATAGGTCCATATGAAGGTCTAGTGTTCTACTGTTCCATATTTTCAGACATGTTGCCACAGATAGCCAATTGTTTCTTGAGAGGTGCAGTGCAAAGAGACAAAAGACTTAGCTTCACCGCAAAAGGGGTTGGGTGACCTTGAACAAATCCCCAAGCCTCAGTTTCTATGTCTTTCAAACAGGGATCATACGCTGATCTCATAACTTTGATGTAAGGATAAAATGAAATAACAGATATCCACAGCAGATCCTTCCCAGCAGTAAAAGTCATCACACAGGTGTATAATCTTGTATCCAAAAAGGTGTACCAGATGTGGGATTTACAAGAAAAGATCAATGGACAAGTAACTCTTTATTTGACCAAAGAACTCTCTGAGTTGTGAAAGGACTAACAAGGTTTTTTAAAGTTGCAAACCCCTGTTGACCTCTCTCCCCCAGGCTAATTTAAAAGAGAGTACAATTTTAAAGACTTCAACGTATCAGAAGCAGGTCTATTTATAAATCAAAGCTCAGGTGCAGAATTCTGTGAGTTCACCAAGGTCCTCTTATAATCTCTGGAACCCTGCCTAGTAATCAAGACCCTGTGTCCACCACTTCTCCATTAGGGTTTCCCTCTGAGATACTCTATACGAGCTCCTTGCAGACTCAGTCCCTCATCCCCACATGCCCAGGCCAAGTTCATTCCAGTATTCTGAATGCCTGGGATTGGCTCCTCCCTGTGGCCAAGTTGACTAGTTACCCCCAATAATGCACTCTCCTCATGCCCCTCAGTGATAGAACTTAAGACTGCATTGCCCAGACTCCTTGCAGAGGTAGAAGTGGCTGCAAGAAGAAGTTCTATCAATGGGATAAGTAGGGAAGTGACATGTACCAGTTCTGGGTCAGCCTGTCCTGAATGGAAATGACATTTCTTCAATTTCCACTTTGCCTCTTCCTGTAGGTTGAAATAGTGATGTGATGGCAGGCTCCAAAGCAGCTGTTTTAAACCATATGGTGAAAGTTGCGGATTGAGAATGGCAGAGCAACAAGGTGGATGGAGCCTGGGTCTCCAAAACCATGAAACTGCCATAGTAGCCCTGGATTGCTTAAATTATTACTGTTATCGGGGGATAAATACACTTCTGTTGTGTTTAAGCCATTGTTGTCTTGCCTTTCAGTTACAGCAGCTGAACCATTTCTCTTTGCATAACTACTACTAACTGCTCTTTAAAACCCATGGTATCTGCCCTTTCATGCCACACCACCCAGCCCAGAACATATCGCCTACACCTAATCTTGATGCACTGAATTCTATTAGATTTGACATTATCGGCCCCAGTATAGAGTGTGGCAGACACCGTGAAGGCATGAAAAGATAGTTACAGAGTTGCTTTGTATGACCTTCCCTAGTTCTTGGTTGGTTTGGTGTCTCTGCTATAGGTATATTCTCCCAGTGCTGTGTACCACTGCAGGGCAGGGCCAAGTCACAGACCTGTGTCACCACCGTTCATGGTGCATAACACTCGATTGAGACCAAAAGAAGCCATGGGGAAATAAAGACAGCCAAGGCTGGTGGGGCGTGGCAGGGGACAGTCCCGGTGCCGAACCTTTAAATACAACCTGATGTCAGAGAACTCTGACATGTAACCCAAGACAAGACCTGCTATAATAGGATCCTTCCGACGTGGAAAAATAAGGCAGGCTGACTGCCGCCACCATGGAGAGGTGACAAATATTTGCCCTTCAGTGTGAGGATGCCTGGCTGCCTCTGTGCTGTCACAGGGAGACATGCACACCTGTTCCAACTGGAGCACAGTCAACCCCAGCCAGCCACCCTCAGACAGACCAGTAGAGTACTAGGAAAGAACAGGCGATTCTATTACACAATGAAGCTGGGAGCAGCTTGGCAAGACAGAATGGACTGCCTCGTGAGGTAGTGAGCTCCCTGACAGTAGAGGTAACCAAGCCAGGTGACCACTGTGGGAATGCTTTAAGGGCATTCCAACCTAAGTTTGGAGTAGGAGATTGCCACGGGTGGCTTGAGGTTTTACAATATCATGATTTTTCAGACTGTGGTGCACATCTCCCCTCAACTGGCTCCATTCCAGCATTTCTTTCCAGGAGCCTACTGGTGTTCGAAGTTCTGCTATGAGGGCTTTTTTCTGTAAGGGTAAGGTGCCACGATCTTCTGGTTAAATAGAGGGGTGCTACATAATGTTGTAGTTGTTGGCTCTTTTTCTGTGAATTCATTTAGTGGATCCTTCTCCTCAATAGCTTGAGCAGAGATTGTTGGAACACTGGTCACAGTAGTAGGGGTCTATGATTCAGATGCACCATTAAGGCAGGATGTGTGTGGAATCAGGGGTGGTGGTGGTGAGAGATCTGAGGGAAAAGGAGGATGTGGGAAAGTAGAAGTGGTAGGAGCACATCACCAAAAACACTCTCATCTTAGTCACAGCTGAGCCCAGGGTGGCCCTACCTGGCCCAAAAGCCCAACATCAGTGCAGTATCTTCTACCTCCCAATAAAAGCCTTCCAAGGATGCACTGGGCTAGGAGTCCAAAGACCTTCTGGTGGCCCCAGCTGGGCCACTCCCTGGCAGTGGGCTTTGGGTACGTCCCAATGCCACCTCGCAAAGCTAAGCTCCCTCAGTGCCCAAACAAGAGGAGGCACGCGCTGGTCTCCAAGGACCCTCCTACCCTGACAGGGTCTGTGGGCAGAACCAAAGTACTAGGGAGGGTTTTGGGGTCCCCAGACCTGATTGTGAAACTCAGCTCTGCTTTCTCAGAGCCATGCCACCTTGAGCAAGTTACCTAAACTTCCTGAGCCTCAGTTCGCACATCTGTGAAATGGGAACAGTAATATTTGCTTTGAAAGATTGTTAAGATGATAAAATATGTCATTTTATTAGTTAATGCCTCAGTGGGAAATAGCGAGCTTCAACAATAAAAGGGAGCATCTGAAGGGCACGTCATCCTCTGATTGATATCGGGCCTGGGTCTTCATCCTTTTCTTTAACAGATGTTTTTTGGGCTTCTACTATATGCCAGGCACATTGAACTACACAAAGTTCAACTCTACATCATTGAACTATGCAAACACCTCTGACCTTGGACCAAGCCCGGCCCGACTGTCTATCTGACAGTCCATGAGCTCCTCAGGCCCCTCATCCTTGAATCAGCCGCACCCTGAGCTCTGAACACATCTCTCCAGCACTTCCAAGGAGCTCCAGCCTCCCACATCGCCACCAAGCTATTCCTCCCTAGGCTTCCCAATTCCAGGGAACTTAGTGGGGTACCATAAATGGGGGCCAAACTGTCGCAGGCTTACTACACACAGACTCATGACATGTCCGTATTCAGATATGTAAGAGGTCATTTTCCCACAATACTGAAGCCTAACTTCAAATCAGAATCACCTGGCAATTAAAAAAAAAAAAATTCTTGATGTGGGGTCCCACTCCTAGGAAAACCTCACTCAAGGGATCTGGGCTGGAGCTTGGGCAGTGATAGTTTCAAAGCTCGCCAGGCAATTCTAATGTGTAAGAAGCCTGTGTGAATCCAATCCTCCCTCTGCAGATGGGAAGAGGAATTCACCAAGGTCAAATTCTGCCTAGAAGCCCTGTGAGTTATTACTCTCCCTATTTCATAGACAAAGAAACTGAGGATGAGAGGGAAGAGGAGGCTTTGGGGAGCCCTCCTCCCATGAATCCTCCCTACCTTGGAAAGTGTATTTCACCTCAGCAGAAGCCTCCATTGCCTTAATTAAAAGACCTGATACCAAGGCCGAGTGCGATGTTTCAAGCCTGTAATCCCAGCACTTTGGGAGGCCAAGGTGGGGAGGATCGCTTGAGTACATGGGTTCAAAACCAGCCTGGGAACATAGGGAGACCCAGTCTCTAGAAAAAATAATAAAATTAGCTGAGTGTAGTGGTGTGTGCCTGTGGTCCTAGCTACTTGGAAGGCTGAGGTGGGAGGATCACTTAAGCCTAGGAGGTCGAGGCTGCAATGAACTGTGATCGTGCCACTGTACTGTAGCCTGGGTGACAGAGTGAGACACTGTCTTAAAAGGAAACAAAAAAGTCTTTAAGAAATTGAGTGCAGATTAAAAAAAAACCTTAATAAATTAAATAAAAATAATCAAATTAAAAAAATAAATAAATAAAAGACCTGATACCAATGGAGGCCTTTCAGGCACTATGACAGGCAGGGATGGAAATTTGAGGGTAGGAAGAGGACCTTCCATCTCCCATTCATAGTGCTGCTCTTTGCCTGTCAGCGATCCATGTGTAAAGAACTTTCTCTGAAAGGCACCCGCATGGCCGCAGCCCACCCCAGGCAGGTGATGACGAAGGGCACCAGGCAGGTATATGAAGCTCAGAAAGCTGAGCTCCCCCACAGGAGCCTGCAGCACCCAGTATTGGGACCCAAGGTCCCTGAAGAATGGAGAGATCCCCAGCCAGGACAGAGGGGCTTGGTCCCAAGAGCAGGGGGGGAACAGAAATTGTCCCCTAGTAGGCTCTTTGGCAACCACCCAGACATTTCAACTCTCCCCCTCTCCAACAACCTCCTGGCAGGTGGGCTGGGATGCAGACCCAGTTGCCAGCCTTCGTCTCTCCCAGGGAGTCTGAGAAACTTGCTCTGAGCTCCTACCAGGTTGGGGACACTGCTCCTTCCTTCATATGGCAGCTGTGTTCAGAGGAAGCCTGGGTTACAAGAGGGTGGCTCCCTGGAGCTGCATGCATGGAAGGACTGAGGTCCCTTCCCCACATCCTCCCCTATCACTGGGCATCTCCCCAGAGTGGCATGCGCTGGCTGTGGTCTCTGTCCTTTACTGCTCATGGGCACCAGCTTGGGACCAGAAGTCAAGGTCGTCATCCCCCCAACATCCTTCCCGCACTACTGCTCTACCCAGAGGTAGAGGAGAGATTGTGGGGTCAGGTAGCCTCTGGCATGAAGGCCTGCTGAGCCACTAACTGCTGTGTGCCCTAAGCTTGTTACTTTAGGTCCCTGAGCATCAGTTTCCTCATCTATAAAATGGGCACAAGCAACACTACTTCTTAGGGGCACTGTAGCCATCTAAATATTTAAGTATGTGCCCAGCACATAGCAGGTTCCCAGTAAGTAGGAATCTCCATTCTTCCTCTCTTCCCTATAGCTGAAAACACTGGTTCTGGGAAAGATCAAGGTTGTTTTTTTTTTTCCCAAATTTTATTTTGAATTTTTTCAACTTAAGTACATACTGCAGGAAGAGGACAACAAAGTCTCATGTACTTCCCACCAAGATTCATCAATTTAACATTTTGCCATTTTTGCCTTATCTCTATCTATTTACACACATCGCGATTGCTATTATTATGATTATTCCCTTTACCCTGAATGGCTTCAGCATGCATTTCCTAAAAACAAGGATATTTTCTCATACAACCACATCCACAAACTCGGGAGACTTAACAAAGACATGAGCTAGTGGTACAGGTGACCTTTACTTTTTGTCAACTGTCCCTCTTGAGTTCTTTCTGGTCCACCATCCCTTCCAGGACCAGGCCTGGCATCTGGTCATCATGGTCTCTTTAGTCTGGAACAGTTCCTGCATCTTTCTTTGTCTTTCATGACCTTGACATTTGTGAAGAGTGCAGACCAGCTGTTTTGTAGAGTGTCCCTCACTTGGGTCATGTCTGATGCTGTTTCTTTATGATTAAGTTCAGGTCATGCACTTTGGGCAGGAAAATCACAGACAGGGTGCCAAATCCTTCTCAGGGCAGTCTACTGGGGGCCCATCCATTCGCCCCTCGCAGGAGATGTTAAGCTTGAGTAACTTTAAGTTGAGGTGGTGTCCAGAGCCTTCTCAACTGCACACTTGCCACTTTTCCTGTGATCACATGTTTAACTCTGGGCTCTAGAGTCAAACAGAGCTGGGTTGTGTCTGGACTTCCGCATTTACCAGTTGTGTGACCCTGGCCAAATTATCTGACTTCTCTGAACTTGTGAAACAGAAACCTCAATCCTATCTCTCAGGGTAGTTTGGAGGAGTGAATGAGAGCACCTATGTGAATGTTCGGTATAATGGCCGGACACACTTGGGGTGCCTGGAGAATGTTAGCTATTATTACTCCTAACACCCTGTAATACCCCTCAAGCCCCGACAGTCTGAACCTGGCTTGGGTGCAGGAAGCTGTTGAATCATTTTTGGTACATACCGTGGATACTCACTGAGCATCTGCCCAAGGCTTAGGAGGTATGGAGGGAAATTGGAGGTCAGAAAGACCCACTCTGATGGAAGGAGCTCCAGGAAACAGCAGCAGAGGAACCAAGTGCCAGGCGAGCTGTTGTGATGTGATCTGAACTCAGAGAGGCAGCTAGGAGCAGTCGAGAGTGCCTGTGGAAAGCCAAATAAACCCTGGGAATGGAAGGTAGATCCATTGGCCATTAGCCAAGGTAGATCCATGGCCACGAGGCTAGCGTCGACTTTGGGATCCGTTCCGCCTGAATTGGTGTCCCATCTTCTCTGTGAATTAGCTCTGAGGCCTTGAGCAAGTCAAATGACCTCTCTGAGTCCAGTTTTGTCTTCTGTGAAATGAGGATAATATTGCATCTCTCATAGAGTGGTTGTAAGGGTGATAAGATTGATGTACGTAAAGGGTTTGGCACATGGTAAGTGGTCAAAAACAAAGCACCCACACTGACCACCTAGGCCAGGATCACAGTTCTAATGTCACTTTTTTGAGGAAACCCCTGACTGTCTGTGATGGTTAATACTGAGTGTCAACTTGACTGGATTGACGGAGAGAAAGTATGAATCCTGGGTGTGTCTCTGTGGGTATTGCCAAAAGAGATGAACATTTGAGTCAGTGGTGGGGAAGGCAAATCCACCCTAAATTTGGTGGGCACGATCTAATCAGCTTCCAGTGAATATAAAGCAGGCAGAAAAACATGAGAGAGATGAGACTGGCCTAGCCTCCCAGCCTACATCTTTCTCCCATGCTAGGCACTTCCTGCCCTCGAACATCAAACTCCAAGTTCTTCAGTTTTGAGACTGGCACTGGCTCTCCTTGCTCCTTAAGCTTGCTGACAGCCTATTGTGGGACCTTGTGATCGTGAAAGTTAACACTTAAACTCCCATGTTTTTATATGTGTGTGTGTGTGTATATATGTGTGTGTGTGTGTATATGTATATACACACACACATATAAACATGGGAGTTTCTTAAGTGTGTGTGTGTATATATGTGTGTGTGTATATGTATACACACACACACACACACACACTTATCCTATGAGTTCTGTCCCTCTAGAGAACCCTGACTAGTACACTACCCATCCCTGGAAGAGAGCATCAGCTTCCCCTGAAATGCTCTCAGCATCTTGTCCTCTCACACTTAGTGGAACTCTACATTGGTCCAACCTTCCTGGAGGACATTTTGACAAACAGGGACTTCACCAATCAATGATCTTAGTTGTAGACAACAGAATACATTCAGTTCCTTTAAGCAGAAAGAGATTTATTAGGAGACTAGATAGCTTGCAGACTCATCGGGAGGTAGAAGTAATGCATCCTAGGCTGGGCTTTCAGGAATGAGTTCCAAAAACACAATGCCGGCCTGGCTGCCAACAGAACTGCCACCTCTGCCTCGATCACAAAGTTCCAGAACACGAATGATCACCATAACTCTTGGCTCCAGAGCCATGCCCCTCTGTTCTGAACTATGCTAGCAAAATGGGGGCCCCACCCCCTGCCGTTCCCCTGCATCACTAGCTTTGACTCCCACTTGCAGAAGTTCATCTCATTAGCAGAGCCTAAATCATATCTAGAATCCATGCTGAAGGGAGGTCTCAGTTGCTAGCTGTCTAATATCTAGACATCCTAAGAGGAGGTGGAATATGTTTTGAACTAGCCAAGCCAACAAATCAAGAACCATAAAAATGTTCCACCCTTTCATCTGCCAAATACCCTCCTAGAAATCCACACGAAGGAAATGGAGATAGAAGCGTGCTTTGTGTATGAAGTGGAAGGAAAGGAGGAATGAGAGAGGGAAGGGAGAGAATAAACAAGATCCAGGAACAAGGGGATTGATTAAATAAACGTTAGAACATTCCTGTGAAAGAATTCGTTGGCCAATAAAAATGAAGTTTTTGTATCGTATGTTCTCACTTATAAGTGGGAGCTAAGCTATGAGGAAGCAAAGGCATAAGAATGACACGATGGACTTTGGGAAGTCAGGGGGAAAGAGTAGAAAGGGGGTGAGGGATAAAAGACTACAAATAGGGTGCAGTATATACTGCTGGGGCGATGGGTGCACCAAAATTTCACAAATCACCACTAAAGAACCTACTCATGTGGCCGGGCGCGGTGGCTCATGCCTGTAATCCCAGCACTTTGGGAGGCCAAGGCAGGCGGATCACGAGGTCAGGAGATTGAGACCATCCTGGCTAACACAGTGAAACTCCTTCTCTACTAAAAATACAAAAAAATTAGCCAGGCATGGTGGCGGGTGCCTGTAGTCCCAGCTACTCGCGAAGCTGGGGCAGGAGAATCACTTGAACCCAGGAGGCAGAGCTTGCAGTGAACTGAGATCATGCCACTGCACTCCAGCCTGGGCAACAGAACGAGACTCTGTTTCGAAAACAAAACAAACAAACAAAAGCACCTACTCATATCTACTCATGTAACCAAACACAACCTGTTCCCCAAATAACCTGTGGAAATTTTAAAAATTTTAAAAATAAAAGAATAGGAAAATAAAAAAGAGACTTTTGAATAATTTTAGAATTTACGATGACATAGTATTAAGTCAAAAAAGATTTTAAAAACCAAACTGTATGTATAGTATGATGCCAGTTTTATAAAAGGACACATATATGCAGAGAACAATGTTGAAGGAAGTGGCTCAAAGATGTTTATTGCAGTGTGACTGGAATCACATGGGATTTAAAATTTTTTCTCATTCATACTGTTCTATAGCATCTATACGTTCTACCAAGAAGATGCATTACTTTTGTAATTAGTTATAGTAGAAATTGAAGGATGATAATACAAAAGGAAGATATTCTCATCTCTCACGTTCACACACACACGCAAATGCCTTTGCCTTGTTGACTCCAGATGGCCGGGCGAGTCTGTGAAACTCCCAAGGGACCCGATTAGAGTCAGGGTTTGGGGAGAGGGGGTAACGGCTAACGGTCAATAAGGGAGAATGAGGTCCAATTACGGAGGGTGGGCAGGGATCATCTCTGACTTATGTGGCATGTAACTGGATATCAATAAATATTTGCTCCATACCTTCATAGAGAAATGGCCAAAGGGCTTGAAAGCAGTTGGTTCACAGAAAAAGGAATACAGGTGACTTTGAAACACATGAAAAGATACCCAGCCTCCATCAAAATCAAAGAAATGCAAAATAAAACAAGAGCTATTTTTCACTTAGCAGACTGGCAAAGATCACAACGTTTGATGAGGACACGGGGTGACTGGAACAGAGGGAGGAAGGTCTGCCCCGCCCTGCAGGGGGATCTGTTCTGTCAGTCAGGTGATGGAACGCAGGTGCCCTTTGATCCAGCCGCTTTGCTTCTAGTTTGTCTTCCAGATATAATTGTGCATTGCCCATGTGAAAAGGGGTATGTGCAAGGGTGTCTGTAGTGGTATTGCTTATCTTGACAAAAGACTCAAAGCCAAGTCTTTAGCTGGGGTCTGATTAAATAAACCATGGTGCACTCATACAATGGAACATTGTACTAACAAGGAGTAATCTCAAAGATTTATTTATAAGTGATAAAATCAAGGTGAAGAGCAAAGTATATAATGTCCTATTTTTGTAAGAAAAATATTTACACATATCATTTGATATGTAAAGCATATTTCTGATGTCCCTTCAGATGGAGGATTTGGGGGTCTGAGTTAGATTCACTATGCACTGTTCCTACTTTTGTACCATTATTTAATCAAGTTCAGGTTGGTGTAATATATATTTTCAATTTCAATATGTAATTAAAAATGGATAAATACTTGTTGAATTAACAATTAGGCTAGAAAGCCACAGAGAAGTATTTGAACGTGATGAGAAGAGCCATAGGGAGCCATTGATGGCTCTTGAGCAGGGGGTGCAGCATAAGAGTGTATTTAACTAGGAGAGTTCAATAGAATAGCAAGGAGAGGTTGAGAGCAGAGAGTGGAGCCTGGCAAGGCAGACCAACTTAAGGCATCAAAGTCACCAGCTGGGGGACGGTAGGAAGGGTTACTCTCTGAGTTGCCCCTTTCATCTCACTCGGCCTGGCTGATTCTCTGTGTTCCCATTTCCCTCTCATGTCCACAGGCTTCCCGGGTTATTTATGGAATAATTTTCCGCCTTCCAGCAGTGCAGATCTGTATTTTTTTAACCAGAACCTCTATATTACCACTCTCACTTTCATCTGCCGAGTTAGATTTCCTTGTCTTCCCCCTCACGTCTGGGTTTACATTGCCCTGACACACAGCCTCTTCACTCATTTTACCAGACTCACCCCTGGCTCTCCAATGCAGGGAGGCCACCATCCCAGACAAAATGGCTGGGGGCCCACAGAGTCTACCTTGGAGCTGTCCCTGAGGTCGGTATGGGGGAACTGGCCCCCTCAGAATAACTCTCCCAAATAATCCCAGTCCTGCTGCAGTTACGTGTCCTGGTTTGTAAAATGTGAAAGCTGGGGTCTAGAGAGAAAGTGTGGACTATGTGTGAGTCATCGGGGCAGGATGAGAACTGAAGCCCATCCTTCTGGGTTTCCATACAAGCAGCTGGTGTGATGTTCCAGCTCCCCAAGCCCCAAAAGAGTTAGGACTATGAAGATGCAGGGGCTCTCTCCTCTTCCCTGCAACCCCTTGTCAATTTTCTTCTTCTCCTGTCAGCTCCATCCCCTCTCACACTCAGTGCCCCTGAGATCCCTGCATGGTCCCAAACCTGCCCCTTCAGGGCCTGTATTAGGTCAGGTTCCCTGAAAGAAGCAGAGCTTGACGCAGCCACTTGGAAGCACGTGGTTTTGGGGACAGTGCTCTGCAGGAGAAATTCCTCTATGGGAGAGTCTGGGAAGAAGCTGCGCTGAGCCTGGGAGAAAGGAGGTGGTCTCCGAGAAAGGCTGTCCCACATCTCAGTGCACATAACAGAGAGAGGATGGGAAAGCCACACCTCCTTGCTAAGCTACACTTCTGTGAAAAAACACCCCTTTGGTCCTGGCCCTGATTTCCTCCAGGGAACTGGTAACCACTTGACTAATTCATTTTACCAGCTCCAGCCCAGAAAAAGACTGGCTTCTAACAGCCCACAGGCTCCTGCCCTGCGGCCACTCCCCACCTCAGGACAGCCAACATCTGACCCAAACCCTGTGCTTTACCCAGGCGCTTCCAACTTACACAACTTCCCCCGAGGACACAGAAGAGTCACTTCCTGCTCCCCAAAGGCTTGGGGCCAAAGCCCGGCTTGACATTTAAAATCGCTTGTGGGTTTTTTTTAATTTAAAATTCATGGTAACTTGGTATTCCGTGATAACTCCTTATTATACTCTTAACATCAGAAGCGTAAGATGGTTATTCTCTGTTCTTTTGAAAAAAGTCTTCTATTAACAGGACAATAACACATGGACTCTCACATGCTAGGCATAGCACATTGTCCTTTAATTGGGCTCAAGTCTCTCACTGGAGGCCTGCAGCATTCGACTTGGGTATGGACTGTGATATGAGGGATGGAAGATCAGGAGCACCTCAGCTCTGTGGTCAGCCCATTCAGCTGCTCCTACAGGGACCTTGGGCTTCCCTGATTCTCCCCTGTAGAGGCCACCTGCTGCCAGCTCATCAAAGGAACCCTACCCTGTGGACACCTCCCTGTTCACTCCTTCATCTCTCCTGACCACACCGTCCCCACATCCCCAAACAGGCAGTGCTCCCCTCTTCCTGGCCTTCAGCCTGGCTCAGCCATTCTGTTTCTCAGCCCTTCCAGGAGGAGCCTCCTGGCTCACCTCCAGTGGACCCTTAGGCCTGCCGTGAGATATATTACAAATGGCCTCCTTCCCGATGTCAGCTCTGCTAGCCTCAGAATGAGGTTTTAATGAGTTTTAAGCTCCAGAAAGAAGGAATATGAGTTTGGGGAGGGAAAAAGGTATAGTGGGGCAGGAGAGGTGGAGGGTGGCTGGTGGAGGGATAGTAGGGTTTGAAAGGGAAGAAAAATACCTATTCTGCCTCACTGCACCTTAATTGATGTACTTATTTTAATTTTAAATGCTGTTTTAAATTATTTACCATGGAGTAAAACGTTTGCTCTTGGAGATACTCCAAATTCTCAGCCTCGGCACTGCTGACATTTGGGGCTGGATATTTCTTTGTTGGAAACCGTCCTGTGCATTGTAGGATGCTAGCAGCATCCCTGGCCTCGACCGACTTAGATGCCATGAGCACCACCTCCTCCAGTTGTGACAACCAAAAATGCCTCTAGACTTTGCCAAATGTCTCCTGCAGGGTAAAATCACTCCTGGCTTAGAACCACTGGTGTAGTTTCCTGTGTGTCCTAGCACAGTTCCATGTACCAGCAGGGGGAAGGGATAGGAGCCCTTTTATTGGTCTTCACCTACAGTTATAATCGGGAATTTCTAGCATCATGGGGAAACATATGTTGGTATGGCACTCTCTATGTCACAGCACAGAGACCTCTATTTTGCCACGTGTCCCCTCCCAGAAAACCTGAAACTAGAACCCAGGCCTGAAGCACTTTAAAAATTCTGAGATTCTCGGCCTCCATCTAACCAGAATTTTTTCTTTGTTCTTGGGTTTTTCACCCAGAACTGCCAACAGCTTCCACTTCTTAGACTCTTTTATTGTTAGGTCTACAAGGGCAACAAAAAGCCTCAAAGTGTTTCTGGGACATCAAATAGCCCTTCTTAAATTAAAAAGAAAGACATGCGGGTGCAGGGCAGGGTGGGGGGACACCCTCCAGTCATTTTATTTTCTTGCACAAGTGAATTAGATACACGTGGAATTTTTCCTTTTGACTGGGCACTATTTTAAGACATAAAGTGAATGTCCTTAAAATATGTCCCAGCCTTTCATAGTCACCTAGGTTCCTAGAAGAATTGGCCTGTGTGTTGCCAGTTGCACAGGGTGTAGCCTAGGATTGTGAGGAAGTCCATTGACCAATCAGGAAGAGCCCTGAACAGCATAGCCCAGGACATCTGAGTGTATGGATATTTCACTGAGGGCTGGAGTGGTCAGGAGACACTTTGAAAGAAAGCAAAGAATGAATATTTTTGCAGTTGCAACAGTTTCTGGATGTGAGATGCACTTGTATCCCTCTGGGTCTTTGCTCAAGCTGTTCTTGATATCTAGAAAGTTCTACCTCCCTAATGTACTTTCTGTTCCCTAAATATTCCAGTTGTACCTCAAAATCTTACCTTCCTCTTTCCTAGTGAAATAATCAGACAAGTGAGCAAAAATATGTATAACTCTGTATATAGTATATAGTGGTGAAAAACTAGAAATAGGCTAAAATGTCCAGTAATAGGGAACTAGTTCAATAAATGACTGTGTGGTCATACAATGAAAAATCATTCAGCCATAAAGAATTGTAGACAAGAGTGACTATTGACTTGATTAGATTGAAAGAATTTAAAAACAGTGTATATAATCCTGTTTTTAAAAATATAGATAGAATTCCGGAAAGGTGACAGAGTAGGAAGAACGAGGGATCTGTTTCCCCATCTAGATAACAATGACACTGCCAGAATTTGTCTGGTACAACTATTTTGAAACTCTGGAGTCTATTGAAGGCTTGCAACTTCCAGGGGAAGGCTTGGATGGTAAATTGCAGTTAATTTTGGTCAATTTCAGGTCTTAACTCCGAAGCAACTACCCAGCCCCCATCCTAATCCCAATGGCAGGCAGTTGTGCACATGTCCCTGAAGCTGCTTGATCACAGCTTATTGAAACGAGGGTGAGCAAAAAAGACCTTGTCTTCCAAATACGGGGATCTGTGCTCCAATCTTTAATTGGTGCTTCTGATCATGGAGGTTCAGACACAGAGGCAAGCAGCCATTATTTTTGCACCTCCCCTTGTTGCTGCAAGCCCCTCCGACCCAGGCTGAAGCAATTTCCAGAGGAATTAAAGGGCTGGTGCCTTTCTCCCCTTTTAATTATCTTCCTCCTTTTTGGGAGCCAGATAGTAAAGACTAGGACATCTAAAGCAACTGCATTCAAGGGGAAAAGTGGAAAGTAACTGCACATACACGGGGAAAGGTGTAGGCTCAGAAAAAAGAAGACCTTAAGTTTACACCCCAGGCCAATCCTCAGCATGGAGATAGCCTACAACAATGAAAAAATAATAAACAGAAAACCAGAAAAACCTGGGAAAGGGGGAAATTTTATTTCTACAGTTATTACATTATTGAATTAAAATGTCCAATTTTCAACAATGGCATCACAAAGCATACAGAGAAATAAGAAAGTGTAGCCCATTTAAAGGGAAAAGTAAATTAACAGAAACTGTCACTGAGAAAGGCCAGACCAGATAGCAGAACTGCTAAATAAAAACTTATTTTAAAACTTTCTTAAAGATGTCCAAAGAACTAAAGGAGGTTGTGGAGAAAGTGGAGAAAATAGTGTATGAACAAAATGTAAATATTAATAAAAAGATAGAAAAATTTATAAAGACATCAAAAAGAAATTCAAGAACTGAAAAATGCAGTAAGCGAAATGAAAAATTTACTAGGTGATTCAAATACATATTTGAGTGGCAGAAGAAATAATGAGTAAACTTGGAGATAGGACAACTGAAATAGAAGGAAAAAAATTGATGAAAAGTGAACATAGTCTAAGGTTCCTGTGAGACACCATCAAGCAGATCAACAAACACACTGATGCAGTCCAGAAGAAGAGAGAAAAGGGAAGATAGATTATATGAAGAATTAATGTCCAAAAACATCCCAAGTTTGATGAAAGTCATGAATACAAACATCCAAGAAACTTAACAAACTCCAAGTAGGATGAACTCAGAGACCCACACCAAGATGCAACATAATCAAACTGACAAAAGATGAAGACAAAGAAAAAGTTTTGAATGCAACCAGAGAGAAACAACTCATCATGTACAAGAGATCCTCAAGATTAACACTGGATTTCTCATCAGAGACTTTGGAGGTCAGAGGAAAGTGGACTTGAAATAGTCAAAGTTCTAGAAGAAAAAAATTGTCAACTAATAATCCTACATCTAGCAAAATTGTCCTTCAAAAGTGAGGGAGACATTAAAACATTCCAAATTAAACAAAAGCTGAGAAAATCTGTTACTACTAGACCTGCTCTACAAGAAATGCTAAAAAAAAAAAAGTCCTGCAGCTTTAAATGAAAAGATGCTAGACAGTAGACAATAACTCACAGCCATATAAAGAAATAAAGATCTCAGTAAAGGCAGATACCCGGGCAATTAGAAAAGCTAGTATTATTGTAACAACAATCTGTATCTCCACTTTTTGTTTTCTACATGATTTAAGAGACCAATAAAATTTTTTAAAGTATTAGTCTAAAAGCTAGAAACTGTAATTTTGGCTTATTGTGCCACATCTTGTTTTTTATATAATTTAAGAAATTGTGCATTAAAAATAATTATTGGCTCACATTTCAGGATATGCAATGTATAAAATTATAACTATGTGATATCAATAACTGAAAAGGGTGGCGACAGAACTATACAGAAGCAAAGTTTTGTGTTTTATGGAAGTTAAGGTCCAATAAATTCAAGTTAAAATGTTGTAACTTTAGGATGTTAAGTATAATCCCTGTGGTAACCACAAAAAAGAGGCATAGAATGTACACCCCAAAGAAGAAAAGTGAATTAAAACATTTCACATCAAAATCATTTAAACACAAAAGAAGTTAGTAATACAAAAAATAAAGGCTGAAAAAACACCACAAGGCATTAGAAAACAGTAAAATGACCAAAATAAGCCCCTCCTTATCAATAATTACTTTAAATGTAAATAGACTAAACTCACCAATGAAAAATACAGATATTGGCAGAATAGAAAATATCCTCCAAGGATATGCTGTCTATAAGAAACTCATTTTAGATCCAGACATAAATAGATTGAAAGCAAGAGGATAGAAAAAGAAAAGTAATGCAAACAGAAATCAAAAGAGAGCAGAGGAGGTTTTACTAATGTTAGACAAAATAGATTTGAATTCAAAAAGGTTTATCAGAGACAGACACATATTGATAAAAAGATTCAATACAACAGGAAGATATAACAATTATGCATATAATGTTATATCATTATATCAGGCCATCAAAATATATGAAGCAAAAAATTAACAGAATTAAAGGGAAAATAGACAGCTCGACATTAATTGTTGGGGACTTCAATACTCCACTCTCAATAGTGAGTAGAATGAGACAGAAGAATGAGACTCGGGAGGCTGAGGCAGGAGAATGGCGTAAACCCGGGAGGCAGAGCTTGCAGTGAGCTGAGATCCAGCCACTGCACTCCAGCCTGAGCAACAGAGTGAGACTCCATCTCAAAAAAAAAAAAAAAAAGGAAAAATGGGAAATTCACAAATTTGTGAAAATTAAACAACACACTCTTAGAAAACCAATAGATCACAAATGAAATCACAATGGAAACTGGAAAATATTTAAAGACAAATGAAAACAAAAACACAACATACCAAAAGTTATGAGAAGCAAAGGTAATGCTAAGGGGAAAATTTATAGCTATAAGGGCTTATATGAAAAAACACAAAAGATCTCAAATTAACAACTTAACTTTACAACTTGAGAAACTAGAAAAAGAACAAACTAAATCCAAAACTAGTAGAAGGAAGAAAATAGAAATCAGAACAGAGATAAATAAAACAGAAAAATAATAGAGAAAATAAACAACACCAAAAGTTGGTTCTTTATTTTTATTTTTTATTATTATTATACTTTAAATTCTAGGGTACATGTGCACAACGTGCAGGTTTGTTACATATGTATATATGTGCCATGTTGGGTTGCTGCACCCATTAACTCGTCATTTACATTAGGTATTTCTCCTAATGCTATCCCTCCCCTATCCCTCCACCCCATGACAGACGCTTGTGTGTGATGTTCCCTGCCCTGTGTCCAAGTGTTCTCATTGTTCAGTTCCCAACTGTGAGTGAGAACATGCGGTGTTTGGTTTTCTGTCCTTGCAATAGTTTGCTCAAAATGATGGCTTCCTGCTTCATCCATGTCCCTACAAAGGACATGAACTCATCCTTTTTTATGGCTGCATATTATTCCATGGTGTATATATGCCACATTTTCTTAATCCAGGCTATCACTGATGGACATTTGGGTTTGTTCCAAGTCTTTGCTATTGTGAATAGTGCTGCAATAAACATATGTGTGCATGTGTCTTTATAGTAGCATGATTTATAATGTTTTGGGTATATACCCAGTAACGGGATTACTGGGTCAAATGGTATTTCTAGTTCTAGATCCTTGAGGAATCGTCACACTGTTTTCCACAATGGCTGAACTAGTTTACACTTCCACCAACAGTGTAAAAGCATTCCTATTTCTCCTCATCCTCTCCAGCACCTGTTGTTTCTTGACTTTTTAATGATTGCCATTCTAACTGGTGTGAGATGGTATCTCATGGTTTTGATTTGCATTTCTCTGATGACCAGTGATGGTGAGCATTGTTTCATGTGTCTGTTGGCCGCATAAATGTCTTCTTTTGAAAAGTATCTGTTCATATCCTTCACCCACTTTTTGATGGGGTTGTTTGATTTTTTCTTGGAAATTTGTTTAGGATCCTTGTAGATTCTGGATATTAGCCCTTTGTCAGATGGGTAGATTGCAAAAATTTTCTCCCATTCTGTAGGTTGCCTGTTCACTCTGATGGCAGTTTCTTTTGCTGTGCAGGAGCTCTTTAGTTTAATTAGATCCCGTTTGTCTATTTTGGCTTTTGTTGCCCTTGCTTTTGGTGTTTTAGTCATGAAGTCCTTGCCCATGCCTATGTCCTGAAAGGTATTGCGTAGATTTTCTTCTAGGGTTTTTATGGTTTTAGGTCTAACATTTAAGTCTTTAATCCATCTTGAACTAATTTTTGTATAAGGTGTAAGGAAGGGATTCAGTTTCAGCTTTCTACAGATGGCTGGCCAGTTTTCCCAGCTCCATTTATTAAGTAGGGAATCCTTTCCCCATTTCTTGTTTTTGTTAGGTTTTTCAAAGATCATATGCTTGTAGATGTGTGGTGTTACATCTGAGGCCTTTGTTCTGTTCCATTGGTCTATATCTCTGTTTTGGTACCAGTACCATGCCTTTTTGGTTACTGTAGCCTTGTAGTATAGTTTTAAGTCAGGTAGCGTGATGCCTCCAGTTTTGTTCTTTTTGCTTAGGATTGTCTTGGCTATGCAGGCTCTTTTTGGGTTCCATATAAACTTTAAAGTAGTTTTTCCAATTCTGTGAAGAAAGTCACTGGTAGCTTGATGGGGATGGCATTGAATCTATAAATTACCTTGGGCAGTATGGCCATTTTCACAATATTGATTCTTCCTATCTGTGAGCATGGAATGTTCTTCCATTTGTTTGTGTCCTCTTTTATTTCATTGAGCAGTGGTTTGTAGTTCTCCTTGAAGAGCTCCTTTGCATCCCTTGTAAGTGGATTCCTAGGTATTTTATTCTCTTTGAAGCAATTGTGAATGGGAGTTCACTCATGATTGACTCTCTGTTTGTCTGTTATTGCTGTATAGGAATGCTTGTGATTTTTACACATTGATTTTGTATCTTGAGACATTGCTGAAGCTGCTTATCAGCTTGAGATTTTGGGCTGAGACAATGGGGTTTTCTAAATATACAATCATGTCATCTGCAGACAGGGACAATTTGACTTCCTCTTTTCCTAATTGAATACCCTTTATTTCTTTCTCTTGCCTGATTACCCTGGCCAGAACTTCCAACACTATGTTGAATAGGAGTGGTGAGAGAGGGCATCCCTGCCTTATGCCAGTTTTCAAAGGGAATGCTTCCACTTTTTACCCATTCAGTATGATATTGGCTGTGGGTTCGTCATAAATAGCTCTTATTGTTTTGAGGTATGTTCCATCAATACCTAGTTTATTGAGAGTTTTTTGCATGAAGCACTGTTGAATTTTGTCAAAGGCCTTTTCTGCATCTACTGAGATAATCATGTGGTTTTTGTCTTTGGTTCTGTTTATGTGATGGATCACGTTTATTGATTTCCGTATGTTGAACCAGCCTTGCATCCCAGGGATGAAGCCAACTTGATCATGGTGGATAAGCTTTTTGATGTGCTGCTGGATTCAGTTTGCCAGTGTTTTATTGAGGATTTTTGCATCAATGTTCATCAGGGATATTAGTCTAAAATTCTCTTTTTTTGTTGTGTCTGTGCCAGGCTTTGGTATCAGGATGATGCTGGCCTCATTAAATGAGTTAGGGAGGATTCCCTCTTTTTCCATTGATTGGAATAGTGTCAGAAGGAATGGTACCAGCTCCTCTTTGTACCTCTGTTAGAATTCGGCTGTGAATCCATCTGGTCCTGGACTTTTTTTAGTTGGTAGGCTATTAATTATTGCCTTAATTTCACAGCCTGTTATTGGTCTATTCAGGGATTCAATGTCTTCCTGGTTTAGTCTTGGGAGGGTGTATGTGTCCAGGAACTTATCCATTTCTTTTAGATTTTCTAGTTTATTTGCATGGAGGTGTTTATAGTATTCTCTGATGGTAGTTTGTATTTCTGTGGGATTGGTGGCGATATCCCCTTTATCAATTTTTATTGCGTCTATTTGATTCTTCTCTCTTTTCTTCTTTATTAGTCTTGCTAGCGGCCTACCAATTTTGTTGATCTTTTCAAAAAACCAGCTCCTGGATTCATTGATTTTTGGAGGGTTTTTTTGTGTCTCTATCTCCTTCAGTTCTGCTCTGAATCTTAGTTAGTTCTTGCCTTCTGCTAGCTTTTGAATTAGTTTGCTCTTGCTTTCTAGTTCTTTTAATTGTGATGTTAGGGTGTCGATTTTAGATCTTTCCTGCTTTCTCTTGTGGGCGTTTAGTGCTATAAATTTCCCTCTACACACTGCTTTAAATGTGTCCCAGAGATTCTGGTACGTGGTGTCTTCGTTCTCATTGTTTCAAAGAACATCTTTATTTCTGCCTTCATTTCATTATGTACCCAGTAGTCATTCAGGAGCAGGTTGTTTAGTTTCCTTGTAGTTGTGCGGTTTTGAGTGAGTTTCTTAATCGTGAGTTCTAATTTGATTGCACTGTGGTCTGAGAGACAGTTTGTTGTGATTTCTGTTATTTTACATTTGCTGAGGAGTGTTTTACTTCCGACTATGTTGTCAATTTTGGAATAAGTGTGATGTGGTGCAGAGAAGAATGTATATTCTATTGATTTGGGGTGGAGAATTCTGTAGATGTCTATTAGGTCTGCTTGGTACAGAGCTGAGTTCAAGTCCTGGATATCCTTGTTAACCTTCTGTCTCATTGATCTGTCTAATACTGACAGTGGGGTGTTAAAGTCTCCCATTATTATTGTGTGGGAGTCTAAGTCTCTTTGTAGGTCTCTAAGGACTTACTTTATGAATCTGGGTGTTCCTGTATTGGGTGCATATATATTTAGGACAGTTAACTCTTCTTTTTGAATTGATCCCTTTACCATTATGTAATGGCTTTCTTTGTCTCTTTTGATCTTTGTTGGTTTAAAGTCTGTTTTATCAGAGACTAGGATTGCAACCCCTGCTTTTTTTTGCTTTCCATTTGCTTGGCAAATCTTCCTCCATCCCTTAATTTTGAGCCTATACATGTCTCTGCACGAGAGATGGGTCTCCTGAATACAGCACACTGATGGGTCTTGATTCTTTATTCAATTTGCCAGTCTGTATCTTTTAATTGGGGCATTTAGCCCACTTACATTTAAGGTTAATATTGCTATGTGTAAATTTAATCTGTCATTATGATGTTAGCTGGTTATTTTACCCATTAGTTGATGCAGTTTCTTCCTAGCATTGATGGTCTTTACAATTTGGTATGGTTTTGCAATGGCTGGTACCAGTTGTTCCTTTCCATGTTTAGAGCTTCCTTTAGGAGCTTTTGTAAGGTAGGCGTGGTAGTGACAAAATCTCTCAGCATTTGCTTGTCTGTAAAGGATTTTATTTCTCCTTCACTTGTGAAGCTTAGTTTGGCTGGATATGAAATTCTTGGTTGAATATTCTTTTCTTTAAGAATGTTGAATATTGGCCCTCACTCTCTTCTGGCTTGTAGAGTTTCTGCCAAGAGATCCACTGTTAGTCTGATGGGCTTCCCTTTGTCAGTAACCCAACCTTTCTCTCTGGCTGCCCTTAACACTTTTTCCTTCATTTCAACCTTGGTGAACCTGACAATTGTGTGTCTTGGGTTTGCTCTTCTCAAGGAGTATCTTTGTGGTGTGCTCTGTATTTCCTGAATTTGAATGTTGACCTGCCTTGTTGGGTTGGGGAAGTTCTCCTGGATAATATCCTGGAGAGTGTTTTCCAGCTTGGTTTCACTCTCTCCATCACTTTCAGATACACCAATCAAACGTAGATTTGGTTTTTTCACATAGTCCCATATTTATTGGAGGCTTTGTTGGTTTCTTTTTACTCTTTTTTTTCTAAACTTCTCTTCTCACTTCATGTCATTAATTTGATCTTCAATCACTGATACCCTTTCTTCCACTTGATCAAATCGGCTACTGAAGCTTGTGCATGCGTCACATAGTTCTCGTGCCATGGTTTTCAGCTCCATCAGGCCATTTATGGTTTTCTCTACACTGTTTATTCTAGTTAGCCATTCATCTAATCTTTTTTCAAGGTTTTTAGCTTCCTTGTATTGGGTTTGAACATCCTCGTTTAGCGTGGAGAAGTTTATTACTGACCTTCTCATACCTACTTCTGTCAACTTGTCAAAGTCATTCTCCATCCAGCTTTGTACTGTTGCTGGCGAGGAGCTGCGATCATTTGGAGGAGAAGAGGTGCTCTGGATTTTAGAATTTTTAGCTTTTCTGCTCTGGTTTCTCCCATTTTTGTGGTTTTACCTACCTTTGGCCTTTGATGATGGTGACCTGCAGATGGGATTTTGGTGTGGATGTCCTTTCTGTTGATATTGATGCTATTCCTTTCTGTTTGTTCGTTTTCCTTCTAACAGTCAGGTCCCTCAGCTACAGGACTGTTGGAGTTTGCTGGAGGTCCCCTCCAGACCCTGTTTGCCTGAGTATCACCAGTGGAGGCTGCAGAACAGCAGATATTGCAGAACAGTAAATATGCTGTCTGATCCTTCCTCTGGAAGCTTCATCTCATAGGGGCACCTGGCTGTATGAGGTGTCAGTTGGCCCCTACTGGGAGGTGTCTCCCAGTTAGGCTACATGGAGATCAGTGACTCACTTGAGGAGGCAGTCCGTCCTTTCTCAGAGCTCAAACACCATGCTGGGAGAACTGCTGCTCTCTTCAGAGCTGACAGACAGGGATGTTTAAGTCTGCAGAAGTTTCTGCCACCTTTTGTTCAGATATGCCTTGCCCCCAGAGGTGGAGTCTACAGAGGCAGGCAGGCCTCATTGAGCTGCGATGGGCTCCAACCAGTTTGAGCTTCCTGGCAGCTTTGTTTACCTACTCAAGCCTCAAAAATGGTGGATGCCCCTCCCCCATTTAACTTAAGAAACTAGAAAAAGAACAAACTAAATCCAAAACTAGCAGAAGGAAGAAAATAGAAATCAGAACAGAGTAAATAAAATAGAAAAACAATAGAGAAAATAAGCAAAACCAAAACGTGGTTCTTTATAGTATCAACAAAATTGATACATCTTTAGTTAAATTGACTAAAAAAAGAGAGAAAGGGATTCAGTTATTAAAATCAGAAATGTAAGTGGGAACATTACTACTGATTCTACAGAATTAAAGGAGATTATAAGAGAATATTATGAACAATTATACACAAACAAATCGGATAACCTAGGTGAAATGGATGAATTCCTACAAATACAAAACCTACCAATACTGAAAGCACAAAGAAATAGAAAATCTCAATATACTTATAAACTATTAAGGAGATTGAGCCAGTAATAAAAATTATAATAGAATTCAACAACAGAAAAAGCCTTGGACTTGATGGCTTCACTAGTGATTTCTGCCCAACATTGAAAGAAGAAATAACACCAATTATTCTCAAAGTTTTTTGAAAAATGGAAGAGAAAGGGACAGTTCCTCTCTGTCTATGAGGTCAGCATTACCCTGATACAAAAGTCAAAGATACTACAAGAAAAGAAAACTATATATTTTAAATAGACGTTCATAAGACCAATATTTCTTATGAGCATTGATTTAAAAAATCATCAACAAAATACTAACAAACTAAATTTGGTAGCATATTAAAAGGATTTTATATTATGACCAAGTGGGATTTATTCTTGTAATGCAAGGGTGGTCCACATATAAATGTCAATTGCTGTAAAACACCACATTAACAGAATGAAAGGCAAAAACACATGATTATCTCAATTGATGCAGAGAAAGCATTTGACAAAATTCAACACCTTTTTACGATAAAAACACTCTGAAGTAAACTAGAAACGGAAGTAAACTACCTCAAAATAATGAAAGCCATATATAAAAAATACATAGCAATCATACTCAATGGTGAAAGTTTTTCCTCTAAGATAAGGGACAAGGTAAGTATGCTCACTTTCACCACTTCTATTTAACATAGTGTTGGAAGTCCTAGTAAGAGTAATTAGGCAAGAAAAAGGAATAAAAGACATCCAAATTGGAAAAGAAGTAAAATTATGTGTTTGCAGATCTTATATATAGAAAACCCTAAATATTGCACCCAAAAATCCTTTTCAAAACTAATAAATTAATTCAGCAAAGTAGCAGGATTCAAAGTCAACACACAAAAATCAGTTGCATTTCTATATACGAACAATGAACAATCTGAAAAGGAAATTAAGAAAATGACTCCATTTACAATAGCATCAAAAAAATAAAAAATACTTAGGAATTAACCAAGCAGGTGCAAGACTTGTACAAAGAAAACTATAAAACATTGCTGAAGGAAATTAAAGATGACATAAATAAATGGAAAGACATATCATATTCGTGATGGGTATGACATATCATTTTAAGATTGTAAGACAATATTGTTAAGACATCAATACTTCAAACTGATGTACAGATTCAATGAAATACCTATCTACTATGGTGTGAATCTTTGTGTCTCACCAAAATTCATACCTTGAAACCTAATCACCAATGTGATAATATTAGGAGGTGGAAACTTTGAAGGTGATTAGGTTATGATTAGGCTGAGCCCTCGTGGCTGGCAGTAGTACCCTTGAAAAGCAGGCTCCAGACAGCTGCCTTGCCCCATCCATCATGTGAGAACAGAAGGAGAAGGTGCCATCTATGAACCAAAAAGTGAGCCCTCATCAGACACTGAATATGATCTTGGACTTCCCAACCTCCAGAACTGTGGGAAATAAATCTCTGTTTTTTATAGGCTACCCAGTCTATATTTTGTTACAGTAGCCTAAACAAACTAATACATTATTAAAATCCCAACATTTTTTGCGGAAATAGAAAGATCTACCTTAACATTCATATGGAATCTGAAAAGCCAAAACAATCTTGGAAAAGAAGAACGGAGTTGAAGAACTTGCATTTCCTGATTTCACAATTTACTACAAAGCTGCAGTAATCAAAACAGTGTGTTACTGGCATAAAAACAATATTTCAAAAAAACGAAGTTGAAGGACTCACACTTCCTGATTTCTAAACTTACTACAAAGCTACAGTAATCAAAACAGTGTGTTACTGGCATAAACACAAACACATAGACCAATGAATTAAAATAGAGAACCCAGGGATAAATCCTCACAAATGATTTTCAACAAGGCTTCCAAAGCCATTCAATGTGAGTTCTTTCATTCACCCTTTCATTCTTTCATTCACTGAATATCCACATGCAGGACAATAAAGTTAGCCCCTTACCCAACATTGTAAACAAAATTAACTCAAAATAGATCACAGATCAAAAACTATAAAGCTCTTAAAAGAAAACATGGGGCAAAAGTTTTGTGACATTAGATTTGGCAACGCTTTCTTGGATATGGCACCAAAGGCGCAAGCAACAAAAGAAAAAATAGTTAATTTGGGCGTCATAAAAATTAAAACCTTTTGACCATCAAAGGACACTATCAACAGAGTAAAAAGGCAACCCCTGGAATGAGAGAAACTCTAAGCAAATCACATATCTAATAGGGCAATAATATCTACAATACATACAGAATTCCTAAAACTCAGCAACAAAAACAAAGAACCTGATTCAAAAATGGGCAAATGACTCAACAAGACATTTCTCCAAGGAAGATATATGAATAGCCAATAAGCCATTCATTCAACATCACTAGCCATTAGAGAAATACTAGTTAAAACCACAATGAGATATCACCTCACACCTATTAGGAATGCTATTATAAAAACAAAACACAAAACAGAAAATAACAAATGTTGGTGAAGATGTGGAGAAATTAGAATAGTTGTGCACTGTTGGTGGGAATGCAAAATGGTACAGCCTCTGTGGAAAACAATATGGTGGCTCTTCAAAAATTAAACATAGAAATGCCACATGATCCAACATTTCCCCTCTGGGTATAGACTCAAAAGAATTGAAAGCCAGGTCTTGAAGAGATATCTGTACACAGAAGTTTATAGCAGCGTTACTCACAGTACCCAAGAGGTGGAAACTATCCAGGTGTCCATCAACAGATGAATGGGTAAACAGAATGTGGTGTATACATACAATGAAATAATATTTAGCCTTTAAACAGAAGGAAAGTCTGATACATGTGACAAATGGATGAACCTCAAGGAAATAATGCTAAGTGAAATAAGCCACTCACTAAAACACCAATACTACATGATTTCACCTATAGGACATACTTAGGGTAGTCAAAATCATAGAGACAGAAAGTAGAATAGTGGTTTTCAGGTGCTGGGGGGAGGTACTGCTTAATGGGTACAGAGTTCCAGTTTTGCAAGATGAAAAGAGTTCTGGAGGTAGCTGATAGTGATGGCTGCACAACAGCATCAATGTACTTAATGCCACTGAATGGTACACTTAACAATGGTCAGAATGTTATGTGTATATTACCACAGTAAAAAAGCCGAAAGAAATACGTATATATACATTCACATATATAAGTATATAAAACATACAAACACTTGTATACTAACAGAAAGAGAAAAACCTAGAACTCAAAAATGTTAATAGTGGTGATATCTTGGGATAATGGAGTTATTGGTGATTTTTCCTTTTCTAATTATTCTAAATAAACTTGTATTGCTTGTTTAATTAAAACAAAATCAGTTCCAGGCACGGTGGGTCATGCCTGTAATCCCAGCATTTTGGTATGTCAAGCTGAGAGGATTGCCTCAACTCAGGAGTACAAGATCAGCCTGGGTAACACGGTGGAAACCCCCCTCTCTACAAAAAACACAAAAATTAGCCAGGCATGGTGGTGCATGCCTATAGTCCCAGCTACTTGGGGACGCTGAGATGGGAGGATCCCTTGGGCCATGGAGTTCAAGGCTACAGTGAGCAGTGATTGTGCCACTGCATTCCAGCCTGGAGACAAAGTGAGACCCCGTCTCTAAATAAATAAATAACAAAACCAAAAGACTAAAAGCTAGATGGAGGGAAGACCCATTTCTATGAAGTCATCCCTGAATCTTAAGGGATTAACAAAGAAGTTAATCATACCCAAACCTGCACTTGAAAACTGGAAACAACTCTTTATTCTATCATTCATAACATTGTAGTCTAGAATGTTCTTATAGCAGATAGGTGTTATTTGACCAGCATCCTTTAATTCAGGGCACCACCACTCTGCCATTTGAAGATTTTGAAGTGGGATTGACTAGATGTCATGTTCTTTTCAGGCAACGTGGATGAGCCTCAAAAGCATTATGCTAAGTGAAAGAAGCCAGACTCAAAGTCTGAATACTGAATTATTTCATTTACAAGATATTCTAGGTAAGGCAAAATGATAGTGACAACGATCAAATTAGTGGCGGCAGGAACTAGGGAGGTGGGGAGGGGGCTGGCTCTAAAGGGGCAGGAGAGAACTTTGGGGGATGTTGTAAATGTTCTCTTTTATAAGTGGTTATAGGATAGTACACATTGTCAAAACTGAATGCATTGTACACTCTGAAAGGTTAAATTTCACCGAATAAGTAAGTTCAACAAATGTGACTCAAAAAATAAATTAAAACTATGGTTTTATTTTTTCTATTACTTGTTTATTTATTTAGAGATAGCGTCTTGCTTTGTCGCCCAGGCTGGAGTGCAGCAGTGCAATCATAGCTCACTGTAACCTCAATCTCCTGGGTTCAACTGATCCTCCTGCCTCAGCCTCCCAAGTAGCTGGGACTACAGGTGTGTGCCACCACACCTGGCTAAGTTCTCACATTTTTTTGTAGAGACGGGGTCTCTGTCTCTGACTCCAGGCCAGGCTGGTCTCTGACTCATGGTGGGGCTGGTCTCGAACTCCTGGCTTCAAGCGATCTTCCCACCTTGGCCTTGCAAAGTGCTGGGATTACAGGCATGAGCCACGATGCCAGGCCTCAAAACTTTTACAACAGTTTTAAAAATTAATAAGAAGGACACTTTGCACAGAACAGTGAGAACAGCGGGTAAAAGACCCTTTGGGGCCTTGGCTCTGCAATGGAACAGCCGGCTTAAACCAGGGGAACTGAGAGCACCGGAGACATGAAGATCATCAACATCTGTCTTCTTACAAGCAGCAATGGAATGAAAGTGGGAGAAGCCCCAGGGGCACCAGGGAAGAATATGGGCAGGAGGCTTGGGCAGAGTCTGGAGCCCACAAAGCCCCTTCCCTGGTATCGGTGCCTCCTCAGCCACTCTGGGCTGTGCCCAATCTGCCTCCAGCTCTGCCTCAGCTCACTGCCTGCTGGAGCCATCTCCCAGGTCTTGGCAGCTCTCCCTCCTCACTCTGGTACTGACCGCCTGGCGTGTTCTTCCCTCTAGTTTGCTTCAGGGCCTTCTCTCTCCAACTGTCTGTAGCTAACCCCAGCTTGACTCCAGCCTCCAAAGTCAGCTATTGAGAAAAAAAATTATAAATGGGAAATACTTCGACATTTGGAGCTTATTAGATTTCAAGTTGGGAAAATCTACAAAAGATGCTGATACTGCTTTGAAGGCATGTATACTTCCTTCCTAAATTCTTGCTCTGATTCCTAACTAGCAACAGATAACCAAGTTACCTCACTATCACCTAATGCCAATAGGAAGAGGGAGAACGTTAGAAATAATATTATCCTTGGATGTCTCAAAGGGCTAAAGGCCGAAGTTGTCCTAACCAGCTCCTTAACTAGTCACAACTAATTATCAGGTGAGAGAAATCAGGAAAAGCCGTGCCACTTCAGCAGAATGGGGACAGTCCGGCTGGGCCCCATCTAACTTAGGGACAACTGATGTGTTCTCCCAACTCCGTGATGTATTTCCTCGGGATTGTGGTCCGTGGCTTCTCTTCTCATTTTCCTAAAAAATCTCTCATAAGCCTGGGGTTATAGGAAATTAATATTAGTAATGATGGGCTCAATTACTAACATCTGCATGGGATGCGGAATTTGTATACTGCTTCTGTATATGCCTTCCAGATACCATTTCCTAAAAACAAGAAAGACTACCCACCCCACCTCACTCCCAAAATAACCAAAAAGGATAAAGCCCAGACTATTTGACAAGGGAAGTTGAGTCTATATTCGAATGCTTAACGGGTTTCTGTTTATTTAACTATGCTCCATGCATTGCTCTAATAAGGTTGCGGAAGGGACATTGGCCACACCAAAGGAAGTTCTCAGGGGCACTCATAAGCAAGGCTTGTCCAGAGAACTCTTGTGGAGGGCTCAGGCTGAGAGGAAATGCAGGACAAGATGTCCCCAGTCCTGGTCCACACTGACTGGTCCCTTGGGAGCCAGACCATGAAACAGAGAGACATGAACCTCAACCAGTGCTGCTCTCTCATCCAAAAGAGCTTCACAAGGAAGGATATCCTTCAACACCTGTCCTCTCCAACCTCAAGCCCCTCCCTCCCAATCTCTTCCCATCCCCAGTGTGGACATCCTGACCATACACAGAATAAACAGCTCCCCCTTGAGTGTGAAGTGAGGTGAAACCGTACATTTCTCCTACAAGGCCTGGAGTTCCTCCATTATTGATAGACCTAGGAGAGTTAAGCATTATCCTCTCCAGGTTCATCTTTCCAAAGGTATATTTTTCTGAAGAGGGAAAACATATTAAGGTTCATGGATCACAGTGTGAATAAACTAAGCTGTTGGTTGGTTCTGTTTCATGCTCTGTCTGAAGGAACCTGGGCAGGTGAGAGCCCTGGCACCTGGAGCCAGCTGGCAGAAAGAACAGGGAAAGGACAGGGGCAGAAGTAAAACTCTATGGATGTCATGATTGGATCAGGCACCAGCTCTGCTGAGGACCTCTTGCCTCCTGCAGATCACAAAATCCCAGACTGTCAGACTGCAAATACTCTTAGTTCCAACCCTATCATTGGACATATGGGGAAACTGAGGCTCAGAGGGGCAAAAGAGGTTCCATGGCATCTTACTCCCAGCCCATGGTTTTGCTTTTTTTCACGAAGAATTTCTGGGATTCTAGAAGCTGGGATAGTAAGGAACTTTCGAGATCATCTAATTCAGACTCTCATTAAAGATGGATATGTTCTAGAACTCAGCCAGCCACTTCAGACAATAGGCCTGGTGCTCTGGTCATGCCTAGAGAACAAACCTGCATGAGATATGCATACAACTGCATACCGGTGACAGTAGATTAAGAACCTGACCACAGTTATTAAGGGTCTACTATAGGCTAGGAAGCTGATAGAAATTATTTCAACCTATATTCTAAACTATCTTTTGAAGGCCATTATTATTATCCTCACTTTATGGTGGAAGACACTGAGGATCAGAGGGGATAAGTAATTTATTCAAAGTCGCAGCAATAGTAAGTTCAGAATGTGGGATCTGAACCCAGGTCTCTGAGACTCAAAAAAGCATGATTGTGTCATTAACTCCTCATGGTGTTTGTATGAAGACAGAGAGATTGAAAAATGTTGAATTCTATCTCTTTATTATCCCTAATGGTGGAGGAGGTGGTGCTGAAAGGCTGATTGTACAGTTATCAATCTTATCTATCTTTTAGCATTAGTCCCTGCTTTCATTGACCATCTTCCCAGACCAGGTCACTTTCTCCTATTACACACCTCAGTATTTTCCTTCACGGCCATTTTCACAGTAGTGATTTAATTGCCAATGTAATTATTTGGTCAATACTTCTCTCCCTCAATAGACTATAAGCCCCATGAAGGTAGGGACTGAGTTCGGAGTCTATCTTGGTCACCACTACATCTTCGGCACCTAGCACAGGGCCTATACCAAGTGTATGCTCATAGTATCTGTGGAACAAATAGATGAATGGTTGGACGGATGGGTGGATAGATGCATGGATGAATGGAAAGACACATGCATAGATAGATGGATGGATGGATGGATGGATGGATGGATGGATGGATGGATGGATAGATGCATGGACATATGGATGCATGGATGCATGGATGGAAGGATGCCTGGATGGATGACTGGATGGATGGATGCATGGTTGGAAGGAAGGATGCCTGGGTGCCTGGATGGATGCATGCATAAACGGATAGTCAAATGGATGGATGATTGGGTGAATGAACAGATGAATCTCAGCTCACTGATGTCCTAAAATGTGAAGTGACCCAAAGCCCTGGGCTCTGAGAACCAAAGCAGACAGGACTATGTTTTTGTTTCTGAACCCTGCCTGTGTGATGAGTCACCCAATTTTTGAAAACCACATGCTTCTTTCCACAATCAGGCTGCCCAGAGGGGCCCCCAAGCCTCAAAGAGCGTCAGGAAAGCGCTGCTCACACGCACAATTACTGCCAGTTTCTTATCATTGCTGCTTTGATGTGCTGTTTGTGAGTCAGAGCTGCTGTTGCCTCAATGCTGTTCCTGTTTCAGCAGCATTCTGACTTTTTTTTTAAAGAAAAAAGTCGGAAGTGGCAGACTCTGTCTTTGGGCTAAGACTACAGACTGTTATTTGATTTGATTACTGCTTGATTTGATTATGGATGGATTCAGGGTTGAGGGGGATAAGGATATGAAAGAGAAAATGGTGGCCATATCCCACCTATGCTAAAGTAAAGAGTACCACTCTAACCCTTTGGAAGAGACCATCCCCAACTCTTCCCCAGCAGAGCCACTGTATGGAACCCATTCTGGTCAGACTGGAGTCTGGCTATTTCCCACCACACCTTGAACTTTCTTACTTCCTTTCTTACCTATACATTTCCTCTTGCCAAGAATGTCACCCCTCCTCCCATCTCCACCTCTCAAAAATACAATGCAGCCTTCCAAGGCTAAACTCAGCTTTTTCCTCTGAGCCTCTTCTGATCACTACAGTCAACAGTCCCCTGACCTGCCTGCTCTTTGAGATCTTGTAACATTCACTTCCCATGCGGTAATTTACTCACATTACTATCTGATGATAATGTGCATTTTGCAATGTTCTGTTGCAATTTAAAGGAAGAAAGTTATGATGTCTTGGGGATAATGGCACTCTTGGGGCCAAAAGAAAGAAGCTGGAGTCCAACTAAGCTACTTTCTTCCTATCTGATCTCTGAGAAGTTATTACCCTGAGTTTGTTCATCAGTAAAATCAGGATTTTCCTAGCCTTGAATATCAGATAAGATAATCGTCCTAAACATGCTTTGTAAAGTGTACAATTGTGCGTGTATATGAAGAGTAATTGACATCATCTTCATCCTTTCCATCATTACTGTCAGCATCATCAGCATTATCACTGCATTGCTATTTCACTTCCCATGTGCTAACGTACTTAGATAACACATATTTGTTATCTCCCAAGCTGGACTGTGGGCCTTTTGTGGTTAGAGACCTAGCAGCATACCTCTGAACCTCCATATCTTACCCATAGCACAGGGTTGGGTACACCGTTGATCTCCAGTGACTGTTTCTCAATTGATTGATAAACTCAGATGAAAATAACTCAATAGGAGAAAGCTATATTTAACAAGGATATCATTCAGAGGTCCTGTTTTATTTCTTCCTTTGATTTATTTATTTATTTTTGAGACAGAGTCTCACTGTCGCCCGGGCTGGAGTGCAGTGGTGCGATCTCCGCTCACTCGCAAGCTCCGCCTCCCGTTCATGCCATTCTCTTGCCTCAGCCTCTTGAGTAGCTGGACTACAGGCACACGCCGCCACGCCCGGCTAATTTTTTGTATTTTTAGTAGAGACGGGGTTTCACCATGTTAGCCAGGATGGTCTCGATCTCCTGACCTCGTGACCTCCCCCTTCTCCGCCTCCCAAGGTGCTGGGATTACAGGAGTGAGCCACCACACCCAGCCTCTTCCTTTGTTATAAAAATAACAAATGGAAAGAAGTACATTATTAAAGTCAGCAACATCTGTCCCTGCACCTGAAAAGAATGGTCTTGGAATTTTTTTTTTTTTGCCATATCCCCCGACAGCACCAGGACACTTCTCATTCCATAGTTTCATCCAACCTTCAAGAGAATCCTGGCAAAGGAAACAGGGAACTGCAGGTGCATAACATCCCATTCTCCAGTTAAGCCAAGTGAGGCCCAACAACATGATCTCACTTACTCCAAGATGGAGCATTGAGTCACTGGTGAAACTCCGCCCATGAAGGAGGTCTCCTAACTCTTGGCCCTTGGATGTTTTGAGGTGGACAC
Organism: Chlorocebus sabaeus; assembly: GCF_047675955.1. NCBI lineage: Eukaryota > Metazoa > Chordata > Mammalia > Primates > Cercopithecidae > Chlorocebus > Chlorocebus sabaeus. The sequence continues at coordinate 45,538,127 of NC_132929.1, read as the reverse complement.
TTATTCCACTGAAAGGGAATTTTCTACCACTAATTGAGGAGACAGAGGTTTTATAAATGATACCTCATTTATTCTTCATGGTGTCCTTGAAAATGACCCATCATCCCCTCCATTGTATCCATGAGGAAACTGACACTCTGAGAGGTGAAGTGACCTGCCCAAGGTCACGGAGAAGAGGTGGGGCCAGGCTCTCATTTCCCAATACCCACTGAGCACACTCTAGGCATGTGGGCCAAGCCTACTGCTGGGCTGTGAATCTCTCCCCCTGTTCTCTGGTTCCTTGATTCACAGGAAGTTCAGGTCAACCACATCCTGCCACGTCCTTGCAGACAAGATAACGATCCCCACCACCACCATTCTCTGTCCCACCACAGCCCAGCAAGGGCAGACAGGCTTCCTTTACTCTTTTGATAACCACTGTGTGTCAGAGCTAGAAGGGGCCTAACTCTGAGTTTCCCTCCTTCAAAATCATCTGGGCCACACGCCAATAGTCCAGAGTCCCCAAATCATCTCTATAGCTTGAAATAATCATTTTAAAGGAGGGGTCCAGGAATCTGTATTTTTAACAAGCATCCTGAGTGATTCGACGAGTGTTCAAGTTTGGGAAACCACTAGTTAAACCCTGCTGGAGAGAAGTGACTTTTCGCTGTCATCCCAGTAGTGTAGGCTGGGTAGTGTCTTTGTCATATTTACTGTGTCTGTTATAAGGGGCCACTGAATGCTATTGAATTCGTACTTTGCCATTAAGGAAGCAGGCTTGGGAAGTTAATTAAGCCAGCTTGAGATCTAACCAATCCAGCTCTGCATAAGCAAAAGGAATGATGCATTTGGAGGCCCGCCTGAAGAACTCCCAGCATGCCAGGCTAAGTCCACATGTCCATCATCTGAAGCCTCCTTCTTGAAGTAATCTGGAACTGACCCTCAATCCACAAACGTTAACCTTTAGCCCAGCAGTAGGCAGACTATTTCCTACAAGCCAAAGCCTGCTGCTTGTTTTTGTAAAGTTTTATTGGCACACAGCCACGCCCATTTGTTTATGTATTGTTTATGGCTGCTTTTGCACTACTATGGCAGAATAAAGCCTAAAATATTTACTATCTGGCACTTTACAGAAAAACTTGGCCAACCCCTGCATTATCCCATCTATCAACCAGCAAAGTTTCATTCCTGTGGCTATACCAGACAGTCTCTGGCTTTCCCAGGCATGTATCCACAGCATCACAGCAGCAGAGTGCCTGAGCACACTGTACGGACTTTAAAAATCGTTGAATGAAGAACCATCACAATGAGCGATTTCAATTTCCATTATGCAAATGAGAAAAATCACAACTTTTAGAAACATTAATTATGTAATCCAAGGTCTAATAGTTAGAAAGTGCTAGAATTAGGCCAGGCACAGTGGCTCACGCCTGTAATCTCAGCACTTTGGGAGGCCAAGGCAGGCAGATTACCTGAGGTCAGGAGGTTGAGACCAGTCTGACCAAAATGGTGAAACCACAGCTCTACTAAAAATACAAAAATTAGCCAGGCGTGGTGGTGGGTGCCTGTAATCCCAGCTACTTGGGAGGTTGAGGCAGGAGAATCACTTGAACCCAGGAGGCGGAGGTTACAGTGAGCCGAGATCACGCCATTGCACTCCAACCTGGGCAACAAGAGCGAAACTTCCGTCTTGGTTTAAAAAAAAAAAAAAAAAAGGTGCTAGAATTAAATGGTTTTTTTTGATGCAAGGTACAGTATTTTGTCCTATCAACTTGAGGCAGAGATCAGGCAGAATCTTGCTGGAAATGTGCAGAAATGGGGCTTAGGGTAGGTCTTTTGGACGAAGGACCTGGATCTTGGGGCTAGGAAAGATAAGAAGGCCCTAGGAATGAATGAAGAATTGTCTGAAAGGATAAACAGGTCCTGTCCTGCTGGGAAAATAGGGACCTTGAGAATATATTAGGCAAATTCATATTACAGTGTTAGCTTCTTTCTGGACCTGCTGTGACAAAGTTAAGGGAGCTTTTTCACCTGGGGGTAAAGGAGGGTACATTAAGGAGCACAGAGAAGGGAGAGGAGAGTGAGTCAGGCACGCTTACCAGAATACGACTCAGACCGAACCAGGCTCTGGTCTCAGTGGTGTTGAGTCACTGGGGCATCAGTCGGGAGCCTGGGCAGCCACCTGGCAGTGGAACTGCGGTGGAGGTGCCCGCCCCAGGGGATGCCTGGACCCAGTGAACGTGAAGCCCTTCCCAGTTCTGAGGTTCTCAGAACCCTCTGTGGCTTGAGTCAGGCCTGACACTCTCCCATCCACTTTACTGAGAAGCATTAAAGCCACCAAACACCCCCTCTGGAATCTGATGAGATTCAGCTTTGTCACGCCCACTTTCCCAAGATAGTCATAGAAAATGGGGGATTCTTTGGGTTGGCTGTTTGGAATTCTTTCCCAGATAAATCATGCCCACAAGGTAACACCAACAATACGTAGTCTCTGTTTCTTTAAAGGGGAAGGGAATATAAAACTGAATGCCGAAGACTCTATTTTCTTGTTTTTCTCTCTAACCTTTATAGTTATTGCACTTACACAGAATTCGCCAGGAGGTTGTTCAGTTACAGCATGCATTGATTCTCTCCAAAGCACTCACTTTAGCTTGCAAAGAAACAACTCTATGTTTTGGCACTCATATTTTATTGCATTATGAAATGACGGATTGCATTATTTAATCAGAGTAACAGGTACAGGTTGAGAAGAAGTACAAATAGCCCTTGGTAAGCACACACAGCTCAACCAATGGAAACCTACGTGCCCGGGAAAACTGGAGAGAAGCTTCAGTTGGAGCTGCTAGCTTCAAGGGTTGAGTGTATCCCAGGCGTGGGCACAGTGCTTGCTGAGTAGTGTGGAGATCCTCCATTAATCTAGCAAGCTGGTGGATTGCAGGTTAAGAGGGCTTCTGCTGTTTAACTGCACGCATTTGCCACAGCCCTTTGTCACGGACAGAACACTGTTCAGTGTAATCCTCATGGCCCTCTAAGGGAGGCAGAGAAGATTTTCATACAGGAAAAATGAGGATCAGAGGCCTTAAGTGACTTTCTCAAAGACAAATGTGCAGTAATTACCTCATTTGTGTCTGCACTGCAGGAGCCCAGCACAGAGTGGACACGTGGGAAAAAAGCCCACTGTTCATGAAACAAGTGATAGAGCCAGGCCCCAAACCAGGTGGATCTGCTTTGAGAGCCCATGTTCTTTCAACTCACTTATAAACATTTGTGAAATGCGCACTATATGTCAAGAATTATGGCTGGTTCAGACACAAAAGATGGGGCCTATTACTTCTCACCTATTTAGGGCCATGTGCTTCCTAGCTCTCATTTTTCTCCCTACCTTTCTCCTGGAAAAAATAAATAAATTAAAAAAAACAAAAAACAAAACCCTTGTTTTAAAAAGCTCAATTCTTCTGTCTCCTTTGGTGTTAATTTTCTGCAAAATAGCCTGGGAAGAAGCAATTGAGTGCATTTGAATTATGCCAAAGTTTTTCAGAAGCAGGGGTGGACAGAGTGTCCCCCATCCAGTCTCACCTTTACTCTCCACCCCATTTCCTACTTCCACCTCCAAGACTTCCCACACTTATGCAAAACATCCTGGCTGAGTCTCACCAAGAGCTCTAGGGGAAACCCTAAACCTCAGAGTGAAATGAAGGGGCTGATTTGCCCCTGGGGAAATTAGACACAAACAAGGCTGGGGTGAACCACCAGGCTTGAAACTGTTTCTTTGGATTAGTCACAGGGTTACCCACTCATGAATGTTCCTCCCACCTCCTCACTTCAGGCTCTGTTACTCTAGAGAGCTGGCCTGGTTACAAGGGTAGCCAGATTAACTAGGGTCTAAATGGGAGAGCTGGGGGACGATCATTCAGATCATTCACCAAAGAAACCACAGCGACCTTCCGCCTGGGTGGGGCTTCTCTTCTTTTAACCTCCTGCGAAACTGCTAGTCAGCAGCTCTGTTTCCTGCCATTGCTCGAGGAGATCTTCATGAGTTTCATAGGAGTAGGACTGTGCCTTCAATCCATCATCTTTCTAGGGAAGGTAGCAGTATTTTGTTTGCTTATTTCTTAACAAATAATATATTAAAGACTGCTTTCCTCCAGGTACATGTTAGACACTAGGAATATAGTGGTAAGCAAAGAACTGCTTAGGAGTCTTGCCCTTGTGTTTTTGAGGGTTGATCGCAGGTTGTTTAAGAGGCTTCTGCTGTTCAGTTGCATATGCCACAGCCCATTTACATGAACAGAGAGAACTGTCCAGTAATTTAATCCTCATGGCCCCTCAAAGGAGGCAGAGAAAATTTTCATATAGGAAATTAGGATCAGAGGCATTAAGTGACTTTCTCAAAGACAAATGTGTGGTAATTATCTCTTTTGTGTCTGTACTACAGGAGCTCAGCACAGAGTGGACAGGAGAAAAGAAATTCCATTGTTTATGAAACAGAAGTGATAGAGCTGGGCCCCAAGTTGGGTATATCTGTTTTGAGATTGCTTTGTAACACAAATACATCGAATAACTGCTAGAGACCAGGGCAAGGGGGTTCTGTCTGTTTGGTTCACTGCTATATGGTTAAGGCCAGGGAAAGTACCAGGCATATAATAGACATTCAATAAGCATGTGTTGGATGGATGGATGGATGGATAGATGGATGGATGGATGGATGGATAACCCAAACAATTGCAGGTCGTGCTGAATGTAAGAATTAAACATAACATGGGCTATGGGAATGCATCATGGGATTTATCATCTCTTTTGGGTCTGGGGAAGACTTCTTTGCAAAAAATAATAACCCAGACAAGATTCAAGGGGTGAGTAGGAGCCAGCGAAAGGAAGGAGAAGATAGTGGCAGGAGGAGCCACCCAGACACAAGGAATAGCTTGGGTGAAGGTCCTGAAGCAGGAGGGAGCACAGTTTATGAGAGGACGCTGAAGAAAGTCTCCAGAACTGGAGGACAAGTGGGACAGAAGGGTTGATTCAAGGTGACCCTGGAGGGGACAGCAGAGCAGATCCTAGTGGCCTGAACATAGAACTCTGACCTCTTCCACAGAGAAAGGAGGAGTCACTAACCTATGTTCAGCAGTAATCAGTGTGGCCAGACTTGCACTGGCATCACAAGTTGAAGTGCTTTTAGGAAGGTACATTTGGGAGTGTCTAGGTATACATGACCAGTGGGAGATGATGAACTTGCCATCGGTTTTAAAGTTTAAAGTGACACATTTCTACCCTACTACTATTTCACCTTCACATCATTACATAATATATTTTATTTAACAAATACCAATAGTGCATTACTATGTGACAGATGTCATTCTAAGTGCTTTGCAAATATAAACTCTCACATTGGCCTTGTGACGTTAGTGCTATTATTATCCTTTTTAAAACATGAGGCAACTCGGGTGGGGCATTCAAACCAACACAGCAGATGACAGAATGCCAGAGTCTTCCTCAATTCCTGTGATGCATGGAGGACTGCAGAAGTCTCCATGTGCCCTGTGGAGGGTGTGCAAGGAGACTGGCCCTGGAGCTGCAGTGGGTGAGGTAGCTGGGGAAGACAGATAGGGCTGGAATGAGAGTCAGTCTGCTTTCAGGGGATCCACAGCACCAGCCACAGTACAGTGGGGCCTTGATGGCAGGAAGAGATGGTGCTGTATGCCTGGGCCCCGCTTCAAACCTAGCATCTCTCCACACAATCTAGTATCCCTTCAGTTTTTCCTCCTCCAGGTCATCTGCTTTGCAGATTCTGTGTCTTCCTCTTTCTTGGTTGACCCCCTCATTTTAGCAGAACAGTCTCTCCAGCAGCATACTGAGACAAGGAGAATGGAAGGAAAATGTCAGGGAGACCGTCATTTAAAAAATTCTTTAGAGCCCTTCTGGGTTGCTATTTGGCTGGACATGAACTCCATTTCGCAAACCACTTTTCTTCAGAATTTTAAAGATACTGCTTCTTTCCTTATAGTTTTCAGTGTTGCTGCTGAGAAGCTCACACTCGATTAATAGTTTGGCTGGGTATAGAATTCTACAGCCTCAATCAGCCTCCTGAGCTACTGTTGAGGAATGCCATCCTGTACCCTGATCTTTTATACATGTTTTTGTTTTTATTTGCTTTTCATTTTTCTTTTCTGGAAGCTTTTGATATTTTTTCTTGATTTATGATATTCTGAAATTTCCTAATAATTTGCCTCGATGTGGATCTTTTTGTCATTTGCTGTGTTTAGCATGTGGTGGATTCAGATAAGTAAACTCATGGCTTCAGTTCTGGGAATTTTATTTTTGTATTTTTCCTTGAATATTGCCTTCCCCTTATTTTCTCCATTTTTCTCTTTTTGGAATGTTTAACTATTTGGATGCTGGATATCCTTGATAGAGCCTCCAATTTTCTTATCTTTCTTTCCTATTTCTGATCTGTTTATCTTTTTGTTTTACTTTCTAAACATTCTTCTCATCTATGAAATGTGTTATTTTTTAAGGGTTTTTTTTTTGGTCTATTAATTTTAATTTTCAAGAAATCTGTCCTATTTTCACTTGATCCCCATTCTTTCTTTTTACATTCATTTTTATTTTCTTAGATGCAATATCTTCTCATCTCTGTGATGATGTAACTTGTAATATTCAAAGTCTACTCACATTTAAAATGGGTCACTAAAGATCTGATGAAAAGCTCCATAGGGTTGAATAGGGCTTGTCAGTTGACAGAACTCACTGCAAGGTAATAATGTGGGAAACTAACCATTTCACTGAGGAACACTCAATCATCAGGAATACCCCCATTTTGTAGATGAGACTAGGCACTGAGAACATAAGTAATTTACCCAAGTTCATATAACTAGTAACTGGTATTGCTGAGATTCAAACCAAGAACATCTCATTCCAGAAGCGTTGTGCTAAACCACTGTGCTGCACTGCACTGCTTCTCAGAGCAGCAGCAGCTAACATTTAACAAGTGCTTTTGGTGTACCAGACACTGTTCTAGGCACCTAAAAATCATTTAATTTAATCCTCATAACATTTTGAAGTAGCCACTTTTTCTAGCCCCATTACTGACCAGCAACTTGAAGCACAGAGAAAATAAACCACTTGCCCAAGATCACACAACTGGTAAGTGCTGGAGATGGGATATAATCCTAGGCAATCTGGCCCAAGCATCCTTTCTGCTTTGCCTCCAGGAGTCTCCGTTTCACCATCTGAAAAATGGCAATGTGATTCCTAACTCAGTTATTTTGAGGATACAATGAGAGAGCACATGTAAGAAACCTGTACCTAAGAGACCTGCAACAGATGTTATTTTCATTTAAAAAAAATTGCTTTCCTCTCTTAGGCTTCAATTTCTCTAACTTTAAAATAAGAAGCTATAGATTTCAGAAGAAAAGTTTGTAGGGTCTCTAAGGTCTCTCCTGGCTGTGAACGTCCATGGTCTACAAAGTTAGGGTAGACCTAACTCAGAGGAGTGGAGATGGATTAGAAGTGAGGGTAAGGGTGGGAGGTATCAAGACCTCAAGGCATAGAGGAAGAGAAAAAACAGGAGGTAGAAGAAAATGTGACATGTTCTAGATGGTTCCATTTTCCAACTCTGGCCCAGAGAATCCCTTCTGTGTTCCCAAATAGCTGTCAAGCTCAAATAACGGGTTCCAACTGACACATAAAAAGAAACACATGTAACTACTTACAGGCCAATTAATATCAGGGCAGGGGATGGGGGAAAGCCACAGAGGGGAGGAGGCCACTGGGGTTGAAGTGAGCAAAAGAATGATGGCCGTGCTTCCGGGCCTACGGCTGAAATGGGCTATTATGTGTCATCAGGAAACTTAAGAAGGGGAGAAAAAAACAACCCCTGATCAAAGTCCCTTTTGTCAACTTCTAACAGATTAATAGATGACAGATTTTGCACTTAGAGCTCTACTGCAAGGTCAAGGGCAGTGAAACGGGGCTTGTTGGGACATTTTTCTTCTTTCATTCAGCTGCTGGTCTGCAGAACTCATCATTCTGACAGCCCAACTGCCTGAAACTGCTTTTAGAAGGTCTGCCTTCCCTGGGATATTTTAGGGGGAGAGTGGACTTCTTGTTAGCACAGAGAAGCCAGGCTATTCTCATTCCCATAGGCGCTGCCTTGTTCAGGGTCCTCCTTGGAGCTTCTCACTCCCTGGAGCCCAAGCTTATCATGCCACTTCCCAAATTCCCCTCTTATAACTTCATGGTGGCCCTCTCAGGTCAAGCAGAAGACACACTTCTAAACCTGGCTTCTAGGTCCCTCAGTGATCTGGCTTTGCCCCATGACTCGAGGGCTTTTAACATCAATCAAACTGGATTACTTGCAGCTCCCCAGACTCATCTCGCTCTTTTGCCTACACATCATAACTTTCTCTGCATCCTTTTTGTCTTCCTGTCAATTCCTATTCACCCATCAAGGCTGTGCCAGTGTTAACTCCCTGCCTTCCCAGTGTAAGAAGAGGCTATATCTTCTGTGATGCACAAACCCTTCAAACTCACAGCCTTCAGCCTTCATCTTATGGTTTGGCCATTATCTGTCTATAACGCCATCACTTCCACTCAGTCATGTGTACAGACCAGTGTGCTGCCTGGCACGGAGTAGGGGCTTCCTGTTATAGAATTATGGGTACATTACAGGTGAGTCACCAAGACCTGAGACTGTGGAGGGAGACCCTAATTTCACCCTAAAAATTCTCACCCCTGGCAGAATCTGTGACTTGCTTTTAACCAACAGAATATGGTAAAGGTTGATGAATGCTACTCTCATGATTCAGGCAAGGTAATAGGATGTCAATCTCATGATTATGTCACTTTATATAAAACTCCATGGTGACAGAGTTGAGTGACCTCCTTGCTAGCTTGAGGACGTAAGCAATCATGTTGAGGAATCTTATGTGGCAAGGAATTGTGAGGCTGACCTGAAGACAGCCTCTGGCCCATAGCCAGCAAAAGCTGGGGCCCTCAGTCATACAGCCACAAGGAAATGAAATGAATTCAACCAACAACTCGAGTGAGGTTGGAAGTGGAATTCCCCTGTTGAGCCTCCTGATGAGAATGCATCCCAGTCAACACCTTGATTGCAGCTTTGTGAGACTCTGTACAGATAATTCAGCTAAGCTATCCCTGGTAACCCAACACATGAAAACTGAGAGAAGATATTTGTGTGTGCTATTTTAAGTTGCTACCTTTGTGGTAATTTGTTACTTAACAATTAACAAACCAATACAGAGATCATTGTTAAAAATGCATTTTGGGGGATCTAGAAGACCCAAACAGCCCTGGGAAATTCAGTTTCACTCTTATAAGTTAACATATTAGCAAGAAATTTTTGCCAGGCAACTCATAGCAAGACTCCAGAATAAGAGTCTGGAGAATGAAAGTGGAAGCCAGCCCAGGGAGAAGGACTTAGGAAAATGAGAGGCAAGAGACAGACATGGGACAGGAAGAGCCCCAGGCCTGATATCAGGGCTCTGGGTTCCAGGCTGTGCAGATGATTTGCTACTACGCTTTGGGTGAGGCACCTCCGCTCTGGGCCTCCGTGATCTCATCTATAACCCAACTATTATGAACAGGTAGAGCTCTATGGCTCCCTCTGGCTCTGACAATCTGGATAATGATCGTACAGTTTTACCAAGGAACTACCCTAAGCAGCATATTCTACAGACTACTCAATTTTTCACTTGTTTATTCATTAATTCATTCATTCATCATGGATTACTCTTATTTTTAATAACTTTTGGAATTGCTTACATGAAAGATACATGTTTAAAAATCAATTTGAAAGACATACATGAATTAGGGCAGGAGAAGGAAAAGCTATGCTAGAATCCCAGGCTCATTTATTTGCATAGTTCTCCTTTCCCCTCCTCATATTCTCTATAAGAAATACATTCCACATGTTCAGGGTCAAGTTAGTCTTGCCCCTCTTTGCACCTATGGGGATAGTCACATGGCCCAGGTTTGGCCAGTCTGAGTACGCCAAGTCTCAGTCACTGTGATTGGCTTGAGGGTGAGCATATGCTCCAAGCAGGGCCAGTCAGGTTCCTCCAACATGACTTTGCCAGCAGAGCTGGTGGAAGAGATTCGTTCTTCTCCTGGGGCTGCTCACATCTTCCCAGATGTGAATTTGGGGTGATTTGGGGCTACCATGGCTGCCATGTGGAGACAGTGTGTCTGAGATCTAGAAAGCGAAGCCCTGGTAACATTGAATCCAGGGTGAAACCAGCCATCTCTGGAGTCATCTGCACTTACTTGACCTGATCAATTACCTTCTTTAAAAAAATAATTTGGACTGGGTTCCTACCACTTGTAAACAAAAGCATCTTAACTAATAGAGATAGTTATTTCAACTGAGCATATAATTTAGCTCTGCGTGTCTTGGAAGCCAAAGCAAAAGGGGAACCACATTGCATCGCAAAGTCACATTCTCTGACATTACAGACCCAAGGCGCCAAGAAAGAGCCTTTTCTCAACTGCTCAAGCCTTTTTCTCATGCTCTTTTGCATTGGCATCCCAGAGCCACATCTTCCACAGCTGTTTCAGAAAGGAGACAGAAACATTCTTCATGTGGCTGGCTGCCTTTGGAACTGAACATCAACAAAAGGCAAGCAACAGAAATGGAGTGTCAGTCAGCACTTCCGAAGACCTCCTAGCTTTTCAGCCAGAGAGGAAACCAGGCCAAGAGGCTTCCAGTCCAGTGCTTAATTCTCCCTGGCCCCTCTTTGCATGGGCCTCCCGAGGGGTAGCTCCTCCAAATGCTGCCCTGAGGTTTGACTGAAATCTGTCATTTCTTTGGTTGGAAGGTTGGTGTTTCCTTGCAAGGGACCACAAAGCCATATTACATTCAATGTTAAATAAACAAATGTTTGAATCTGTGTTTTATTGGTTCCATACCATCTGCCATCTGGTTTGGGGGAGCAAGGAAAATTGTGGTTTTGTTGGTTGTGTGTGTGTATGTGTGTGTGAGCGTGTGTGTGTCTGTTGTTGTTGGGGTTTTTTGTTGTTGTTGTTGGGGGTGGGGGTTGAGTTTCTTTCCCCTCTATGAAAATTCTCTAAGGTTGAGTGCTGGCAGCAATACGGGCTGGTTAAAAGCCACCTAGTTTCCCACGTCTTAACTTTCAGCTAAACGTTGGAGGCTGGTCTGGGTCCCCATCTGCTAAGCAGCCTGTTGTGTGAAAATTAGATCTATACATATGCAGAGCTCCACAGCCAGGCTTCCAAGATCTAAGGAATTGTTATGAGAGAACCGCAAGAGGTGGTTATTTAATGTTGACAAGCTGCACGCAGACCAAAGGCTAGAGCGGGGCATATGGAAACCGAATAGAGGAAGCCTCGTGTCTGAGCACTCTGGGGCTGCCGGGAAAAGCAGGCTTTGCCTTCAAGACCCTGAGCTGCTAGAGATGTGGAACTTGTAATGACTCGAAGGAGAAAATATGCCCCAGACACTGGGTGGAAAATAAGCCCCGGTCTGCCTGGAATCTTTAATTTGAGGACATGCCATGGTTGAGAGGGTAGGGTGCATCCCATGGTGGGTATGTGGTGGGGTCCAGCATCTCCTGTGGGTCCAATTGTTTTTGACCAACAGGGCCTGGAGCTGCTTGAAAAGGAAAAAGACGAAGGCTCTCAGAGCTCCAATTTTCATAACTTTTAAACCGCTCCTCAGTTTTCCCACCTATAAAGACAGAGTTGGGCATGGGTCACACACACAAATGTCACAGGGCCAAGCAAGTAATGAAACATGTGAGGCTGGCTGGGCAGGGCCCGCGGCAAACGTGCCCTCAGCTAAAGGGCAGCAAGTCCTCCACCGACCACTCCAGAGACGTGCTGGTGCGGGTGCGGGAACCCGGCCTCTCGTGGTCAGCTTTCCCAAGTTTCCAAGAAAGACCAGGATTTTATTGTTTGTTTGCTTTTAGTGTGAAAACACCCAACATTTCAATACTGGCAGCTACTGAAATTATTGAAAAAAAATCCTAGTCAAATAAAACTTGCCCACAGCCCGCACAAGGCCCACAGGTCTCCAGCGAGTGCCCTCTGTGGAAGAACTCAATGAGAGAGTGTTTGAGGAAAGCCAGGGACCAGGACCAGCAATTCCCTTAGCAAAGGGCAGGAAGGCCCCAGGCAAGTTGATCCTGCTCTGGCCTGCATGGGCTAAGGAGGACAAGGAGTCACTCTCCAGGTGCTGGTTCCTGAGGGCATGGGAAGGGCCCTCCAAGACCACTGCTGAGCCCCAGCAAGTGGGGAAATTCCAGGGCCAGGCCAGCTGTTCCTCCCAGCCAGAGTCCCTTAGCAACACAGGGACTGCTCTGGGTCACTCAAGTGCTGTGCTTGTCTGGTCTCTGCTTTGCAATTGCTGGGAGATAAATGAATTCTGCAGCTGCTGCACTGCCACAGGTGCATGGAAATATGCCGGCACAGGGCAAGGGGGATGGAAACAATAGCCATTATCACTATCCTAGAAGGGGAGACCTGTCTCTGCCTCCCAGCCTGGAGGCTCAGGGAGGGCAGGGCCTCTCTGGGTCCCCAGCGTGAGTGTCTCCTCATAATTTGGGTTATTCCTACTGGAATGGGTGGGTGTCTGAGGTCTCTAGTCATTCATCTTGAACCAGAATCCTACGTTTATTATGTTTATAATCTATCTCTCCCACTTGACAGTGCTAGCTCTGATCTCCAGCGTCACGTATCAGACTCTCAGTGAATGGTAAACAAAATCACCATCATCATCATCCTAAAAACGGGTCTCAGCTGTTAGAAAAGACTCCTCCATGTGTTTTCATGGAACAATATCTATACGGTTCAGAAATAGCTGTGGTGGACACCGGATCAGGTATCTTTCCTGATCCTGCTCTGTGAACAGCGGCCCTGTACCTGTGTGCATGTGACATAAACATGTGCACATACAGTATTGTGTGTGCATGCATATGACATGGTACCTTGCACATACCCTCTGGCTTCCCACAGGCTGCAGGTTCCCCCTTTTACAGAATCACAAGTTAGCAAGTTGGTGACCTGCACAAAGTGAGCCAAGTCTGTGTGACCTGCTGCTAGTCAGTGTGCCCCTCAGCACCCTGCTGTACCGGCCCTGCCGTCTTGGCGGCCAAAAAGCTTTTAGTCAATTTCTTCCTGGGTTTTTGTTTTGTTGTGTTTTCTTTCTAAAGAAGATGTGAGGAAATTCCAGGTTCAGTTGAAGTTCTCCATGAAGAAACACAATTGAGACTATTTTTTTCAGTGATGAAACCTGAATGTTTGTATTTCAAGTAATGTAGTCAAAACACCTCATTTTTTTTCTTTTTGGACTTAATAAATATCATTTATTCAGTATGAAATCTTTAAACTACATGTCCCACATATTAAGAATCAGTGTACATTAACTCTTGGTAAGGTGTTTTTAAAAACCAGTCAAACAGGCAGGAGAACTGGCCTTGGTCAGTCATTCACTCCTCTGAGCCTCAGTGGCCTCCACTGCCATCTGGATAAGACGGTGTCTGGAAGCCTGTCCCACTCATGTTCCTACAGAGGCAGCTTGGGGGCAGGGAGAGGGGAGAGCATGAGGGGAGGAAGTGAGGAGAGTGTGGTGAGAATGCCACCACCAGAACTTCACTGGTGAGCACAATGTATGCTGACTGGGCACAAAAGCCACACAGAATGGAAGTCAGCTTCCAGAAAAAAGAACAGACTGTGAGCTCCTGGAGACAGAGGTTAGGTCCCGCTTATCTCTGGGTCCCCAAGCCTAGCATAAGACTTGCACGGAATGTGTGCCCTGCCATTGTAGAATTCACTCACGCAAAACCTATTGGAACACATCGAGCTGGCATTTCAGGAAGCTCTTCCACGCCCATCATACTCTTAAGCCTGTATCAACCCTGTCAGGTGGGATGGGGGCAGGCACGGTTGTACCCCAAACATAACTGGGAAACTGAGGCCCAGTGAGATGAGGCTGCTGGTCAAAAGTGGGTTAGTAGAGAGCCACACCCGGATCCCAGGTTCCCTGCTCCTGAAGAGTAGTCTTTCTCTGGAACAGTGGCTCTCAGTGATTCTCAAGTTTTTCTGGCAGCAGCCAATCTGGAAGTGAAGGAGCTCTCTGAGAAGATCTAGAGACCGTTAAAGAAAGTAACTGACCAGCTGGTTCACTGCTGTCCAACCCAGACCTATCCTGTGTTCTCATATAGAGGCAACATCAGACATCAAAAGCTTCAGACAATCTGTGGGAGATAAAATTAAAATGAAGAGAATTCTAATTACTTGATTTTGTTTTATGTTCTGTAATTTGCATCATTATTTGATTTTTTCCAGGGGCACTACCCCCACCTCATCCCCACCAGCATGAGAGATGCACCTGTCAGCACCCGCTGTGGTCTGTCCAGGTATAATGGTGTCTGGCTGGGTCCTAGAACATCTCAGCACATGGCACAGGTCTGAGAGAGAGCTTTGGGCTCCTCAAAGTGGATATGAACCTCAGGGTCAATGAAAGGCAGGTAACTACCACGTGCACACATGTACACATGCATGCATGCACACATGCATGCATGCACACACACATAGACACACAAAAAGAGGAAACCACATTCATGGGATGGCCCCAAGCTGAGGAGGAAACTTTGAAGAGTAAACTACCCCACTCAGTGAATCAAGATGTGGGATCCAAACCACTTCCTTCCCCTGCTTTGTATTAGGAACATCACATACCTGCTTTCATGGAGGGAGTACTTACAAGCCCAGGAGGGAGGAGTCAGTATCCTTAGTACGCGGATGCAAAAACCCACTCAGGATGCAAAAACCTACCCAGAGTGCCAAGTAACTTGCCCACAGACACAGCTATTGAGAGGAAGGGCCAGATCTGCTTCACATAGTAAAAGAGACCTCCCTGGGTCCCACCCTCCTGGGTTCCCAGGATGAGGAGGTCTACAGCTCCTGGTCCATGAAGATGTCCAGGTTGCCGCCCAGAACTGAGTGATGGGCCATTTCCTGAGCTTTCATCTGCCCCATCAATTCCAGCTGAGTGTCTGGGACAATCCCCACTCATTTCCTGGGCTCGTTTCCCCAGAAGGAGGTTCAGTACCATCCTCTAAGTGCTGTCGCCTTTCATCTAGTTAGACAGCCCCTCTGGGGGCCCAGACCTATGTTTCAGGCAACATCCCGCAAAACCTTTGGCTGATGGCCAGTAATAAGAGCTCTTTTGGTCTTTTCTATCAGTGAAAGCCATTCCCCTGCCCCACCACCCCCCTCCTTTCCTGCTCTCCCACTCTCTCAGATAGGAAGCCAGGAGTCTTGGATCCTGAGGTCATGAGCTCTTTGGAGTAAAATGGCTTTGGGAAGCCATTGAGCCCCTTCAATCTGATCTTTGCCCCACTCTGCCTTGGGGAGCTCAGGCAGCCTCTATTTGGCTGTCTCCTACCACAGGAGCTCACTACTCTCAAGGCAATCTTCACCTAATTCAGACAACACTGAGCATCAGTGGATGTGCTTCCTCGAATGAGCTGGCCTCTGCCTCCCTGTTTCATGAGGATCCATATTCTCTTTCTTCTGCTTTCTGACACACAGGAAAAGGCAGGAGGACCCTCAAAACTGTAGCCACACCCTGCTGCCTATGCTTGGCTTAGTCACTTCTATCCATTCTGGCCTCAGTGTCTCACCTGTAAGGTGGGTGACTTCTAACTACCCTTCCACGTTTGTCCCTGTGTCCCTGCCAGGAGTGGCTTGGATGAGAACACAAGATACCTGAAAGCCAGCATCATGGAAGAGGTTCATGAGCTGAACCTGCATTTCCTGGCTCTTGGCCTGGCGAGCTGTTTCCACCCCGGAAGCAAGAGAGCATCACAAAGATACAAACACAACCTGAGATGAGGAGGACCACTCCCTACATCCAAGCTACTTCCAGCTGAAATGACGAGATGTGGTTCCATAGGTTTCCATGGAGAAAGACAGCTTGTAGCATGATGGCAGCCCAGGAGGATGAAAAGAGCTTGAATTGAGAGATAAGAGATAAGGATTCAAGTTGCAGCTCAGTTATCTACTAGCTAGGTGACCTTGGGCTTGCTGCTTGACCTCCCACGACCCTGGTTTCTTCTTCCACTAAACAAGAGATCATGGAACAGCCAATGTGATCTCTAAGCTCAAGTCAGCGAATCGACAGAAAACGTAAGAGTGGGCCTGGAAGACAGCTTGGAGTTTGATCAGTTTTAGCAAAGCTGTCCACAAGTAAAATGGTACCGCACAAGTATGAACAAAGCTCTAAGAAGGTGAAAACCACATGTTAGTCATTGCTAAGCCTGGTGCCTGGTACAAAGGAGGCTCTCACTAAAGATGGGAGGGCACAGGGGTTTGTGTGGCAGCCACAAATGCTGTAGTTAAACACTGGGATCTGGATCCAGGCTCCATCACTTGTTAACCAGGGGCCTGAGGCAAATCATGTAATCCCTCTAAGCCTTGGTTTCCTTGTCCTTAAAACAAGGGCAGTCCCTCTGACTGCATGGAGGTGTTGTGAGGTTTAGAAGTATTAAATGCCTGGCACATAGTAGGGGCTCAGCTGCGGGCTGTGGAGGGTGAAGCTGGCCATATGTGTGCCTGTATGGAAGGAATAAACCTTCGTGAAATCCCAGAGTCTTGTTTAATTATTCAGCAGCCTGTAAGGACCCTGATCCTGCAACTAACTGTCAGAAATCAGAACTCTCTCTCTCTTTTTCATCCCTCGCTTCCTTCTTTTCTCTCTCTCTCCTTCTTCCCCCTCCCCTTTCTTTCTCTGCACATACACACAAACACACATGATGAAAGAAAGAGAAAACCACAATCAGCCTGGGGTATCCCCAGGCATAGGAAAAACATGTGTGGAACAAATACCCGATGCAATAAATCAAACCATGGCATCCAAATCTGAGCCTGAGTCCAGCCTCCTGCTCCAGTTGCGTCAGAGGCCATGTTGCACAGTCTGTTCCTACAGCCAGGAATTCCCGGAGGTTCTGGCCAGCATCTCAGGCTGCTCCTGAGGTGGTTGGCCCCTTCTCGGGAGCCTGAGAGTGCCCAGAGTGGGCAGGGGTGAGGCAAACCAGGCGGCTGGCCATTGGGAGGTTTGGCTTAACCAGGCCAAGGAGATGGCTATAAAACCTGGCTGTGGCAAATGGCCCAGCTCCCCAGCGTGTTAATCTTGGAGGGGACTGCAGAAAGACACGGAGGTGTGTACACGGAGCCCGGTGGTCCCAGGTGGAGATGCAGGCTCTAGGTATGCCTGGGCCCCTCATTGCTGGGTGACTCCGGGCAAGGAAGTGCCCCTCTCTGGGCCTTCATAGAAAAGGAAGGGCTTGGATTACTAGAGAGACTCAAAGAGGTTTTTCAGCAATATAATGTTGCTGAATTTCTGTAATGTAGTTTAGCTAGTCTGCTTCTCTTTAGGCTTCAATTCAGTTCAAGAAAGCAGTTATTGAGTGTCAACTGTGTGCCAGGCACCTGTGCTAAGCAGTGGTTGGGCCAAGAAGAAAAGATACAGTCCCTGCTTCCCTGATGCCAAAGAGCTCGCAGTCTTAGGAAGGGAGGCATACATTTAAACAGAGATAATACAGACAACACATCCTATAATATCAATCCATTTTCCCAGGGAGACTGAGGAAGTCTTCATGGAGGAAAGGGACAACTGAGTGAGAATTTGAGACATGAGAAATTTGAGACTTTCCAAAATACTGAAGTCATAGGGTATAACAGATGCAAATCAAAGGGAAATAAGTGTATGAGTATTTATCAATGTGGTTGTAGTACAGAGAAGGACAGAAGGACATGAGACTAGAAAGACAAGCTGGGGGTGGAATGTGGAAAAACCTGAATGACAGCCAAAGAGTTATTCCTTTATCCAATGGGCAATGGGAGTCATTTCCTGCCAGGGCAGTGACAGTATCAGATCTGCATTTTAAACAGCTCATATTGGCAGCAACATAGACCCCTGATCACCAAACCATGGCCCCATGGGGCAAATTCAGCCCATAGCTTGTTTTCATATGGCCTGTGAACAAAACATTATTTTTTTTTGACTACAGCTTTATTGAGATATAATTCATGTATTATATAATTTGCATATTTAAAATATACAATTTGATGGCTTCTGGTGTATTCAAAGTTATACAATAACAAGCACAGTCAATTTTAGAACATTTTCATTACCTCAAAAAGAAATGCTATACCTTTTAGCCACCACCTGCCTATCTGCCCGCTCCAACCCCAGCCCTAAGCAGCCACTCACTTACCTAATTTTTATCTCTATGAATTTGTCTATTCTGGACATTTCATAGAAATGAAATCATACAATATGTGGACCTTTGTACCAAACCGCTTGCTGAGCATGTTTCTAGGATTCCTCCCTGTTGCAGCATGTATCCAAATGTCATCCTTTTCTTTTGTTAACTATTTTTAATTGACACATAAAAATTGTCAATTTTTATAGTGTGCAACATTATGTTTTGAAATTATATATTATATACCTTGTGGAATGGCTAAATCAAGCTAATTAACATACACATTACCTCACACACTTATGTTTTTGTGGTGAAAACACTTAAAATCTACTCTCTTAGCAATATTCAAGTATGCAATACACTGTTATCAACTATAGTCACCATGATGTACAATAGAACTCTTCATCGCGTTTCATGGCTGGGTAATATTCCACTGAATAGACATACCACATTTCATTTATCCATTCATCAGTTGATGGGCATTTGGGTAGTTTCCACCAAAGAAGAATATGCAACAATGACACATGTGACTCCCAAAGCCTAAGTATCTACTAGCTGGCTTTGACAGACCCCTGACATAGACCACAGGTAGCAGGGAATCAAGACTGGAAGTGAGAAGCCCTCGTTGGGGGCTCTGGCAATTTCCAAGTGAGAGGAAAGGAAAGATACATTGGGTGGGAAAATCAACTGGACTTCGTGACTGATTGGATGTTTGGGTGAAGGAGAGAGTTACTGAGGAAAATCTAGTTACTGTAAAGAAACAGATCTAGAGAGAGAGCACGCAGCCCTAGGTGAAGTCAATGCTGATGACAAAGCTAAGTGAAGCATCTACCTCTCCTCTTGGATACAACACAAGGACTTGTGGGTTCCTGGTCACTGTTAATTGGAAAAGCAGGCTGAGCTGGTGGCCTTGACTGTGTTAAATGGGGCTCTCACCACCGGGCTAATGAGCCACGGGCATGCATCCCACATTGGCCTAAAGCCTCGTGAAGAACTGATAGCATCTTTTATCTTTGCAACAACCTGGAGTGTGAACACCTCATCTGCCCCTCAAAACATCTTTGCAGGTTTCTCTTGATCAAGCCCCTTCCTTTCAGGTGTATGGACAGGTTCCTAACCCCCTGTCTTCCTCGACAACCCCCAGGCCTACCTCCAAATCCATGAATCAATGCTGTGCCCATCACTGTGCTGAGGTATACTTCTGCTCAGGTACAAAGTTGGCTGAGAGAGCAGGACCTGTGGCTCCCGCAAGGCTCTTCAGGGTGCCAGGCCAGCTCCAGGGGTACAGAATGAGTACCCAAGACAAGGAGCTTCCTCATCCACAATCTTCTCTGCAACAGTACCTGCCTCTAATAACTGCACCTTCTAATCTCTGGTGCAGTGTCTCCTTCAGTGTCTCTGGATTTCAAAAGAATCCAAACTCCAGCTTAGCAAAGAAGTCTTTTCCCCTCTGTGCTTCAGCATGCCTCTGCAGCCACACCCCCTTACCCTCCCTGTCTACGTTTCTAGCTGTTCTTGCACTCTTTGTCCCCAAGGTTTACCAGGCCCCTCCTGCCTCCAAGCTGTCTGTGTACTCTTCCTTCCCTTAGAATCCTTCTGCCTCCCCCGCCTTCTCCACCCAGAAAACTCCTATTGATCCTTCAATGCCATTCCAACCTTTTGCCTCTGGGAAGTCACTCCCTCCTCTGGGCCCCTCTAGCTTTTATTCTGAATGGTGACATTCTTGTTCTTGCACCTTTCTCTTGCACTAGTCTGTGCCTTTGGTCTGTCTCCTGGGGGCTGGTCTGTCCCCTCTATATTTTTGCTGAAGGAGTGAGTGTATGAGCTGGTAAATATTCTTTCTCCTTGTCCCTCCATTTCAAGGGGCATTTCATTCTTGAAGCCTCTCTGGGCCCTTCAGAGGAAGCCAGCTCCCAGTCTCACTGCTTTCCCTTCTATTGATCCTGGGATTTATGGCACTATTGCTTCCTTTTATTAGGCTCTAATGACCTCCGTTAAAATGTGCTACATGGAAATAGGCTAATTGCGTGTGTCAAGTAAGTCACCAATCCTGCAGTATGGCCAGCCTCCCCACACAGTAGTGCCCCACCGTGGAGGGAGGAGGCAGGATGCAGGAGAATTTCTGTTCTGCAGGGCAGAGGAGGCCCCCAGCAATTATCAACAGCCTCCCTTCATTGCTTAGCTGCTCTGCCGGGCCCCAGTGGGGTTGACAGGCACCCTTCCTGGAGGACTTGTTTCCTGTTCCTTGGCCTGTTCCTAGTCTAGGTCCTGGTGAAAATAAGGGGAACATTCTCATCTCCATTCCAGGAGAAATTCTGTTAGTGAACTTGGAGATGACCAGACTTCTGTGGGAAACCTGTTTGGCCTATTTCTCTCTCACTGTTTCTAAGGGAGCAGCGCCTCCCAAGGCATGCATGTTTGCAGGAGTCCAGCTGGCAGTACCTGCCTCTGATAACTGCACCTTCCAATCTCCTTCAGCATCTCCGGATTTCAAAAGAATTCAGATTCCAGTTTGCCAAAGAGGGTTTAGAGATGCACCAACCCTTGGCTTAGAAGTGAGTGTCCACCTTTTGTGACTAAGGCATTTCAAATAGATCCTTGGATGAAAGGACACTGGACTCCAAGACAGTTGTGTTCCCTCTTTCAGGCAACACAAGTATCATTACAGGTTCTTCTTTTCCATACGGGGATAAAACATTTGATGAGATTCTCAGGAGAAAGTATCCCTTTAGCCCATACAAAAACGTTTCCATTTCTCTCTGCCATTGGTAAACCCCCTGTCCCAATCTGCTTAGTTGAATCCATTCTTCAAGGCCCAGTCAAGTTCCACTGCCCTCTTCTCCCTCAGACTTCTGAGATGAACTGCCTACATGAACATTTCTCAAAATATTAGTTCTATAGGATGACAGTAGGATTCTGCACTCAAAGAAGTTTTGGGAACACTGTGTTAAATAGTTAGACAGGTTTATTTATTGCAGGACTTCTCAGAGTTCTTAACGTGTTAATACGTATTATGAATCTTCCAGAAAAGCGTGGCAGATTGGATTATTGTTCCAACTTTTTACTGCCCTTTTCCAATATTAGAATCATACATCCTTCCCCTCGCTATGTGACTTTGCAATATCTCCCTCTAGACTAGGCTGTGTACATTTCCAGTTCCCACTGAAGTTCAGTTTGGCCACATGACTTACTTTGGCAAAGAAAAGGTGGGTGGGAGGGGGTGTTTGAGAGCTGAAACGAAGACAGGCATAAGAAGTAACGGCTGGTTGTTTCTCATGCTTTGGTCATTGCCATGAGTGGAGCACACCTCTGGCAGCCACTGTGGAGAGACTTAAAACTAACCCATAATCTGAAGCAGAGTTCCTCCAGCCAACCCCAAGGCTCAGGAATGAAAAGCAGAGTTGAGGTCTTTCATTACTTAGAAATGACTGGCTATATTAGCTTCCTGTTGCTGCTGTAACACATTATCATAACCCGAGTGGCTTAAAACAACACACATTGAGTCTCTTACCATTCTGGAGAGCAGAAATCCAAAATCAGCCTCACTGGGGAGCTAAAGTCAAAAAGTTGACAGGGCTGATTCCTTCTGGAATCATGGGAGAATCCATCTCCTTGCCTTTCTTTCAGTTTCTAGTGGCCACCCGTATTCCTTGGCTCATGGCCCCCTCCTCAAACTGCAAAGCACATACCTCTAATCTCTGCTTCTAAAATGATCTTTCCTCACTTTGACCCTTTGACCCTCCTGCCTCCCTCTTATAAAGACCTATGTGATTATGTTGGGTCCACCTGGAATACCAGGATAATCTTCCCATCTCAAGAGACATAACTAATCACATCTGCAAAGTCCCTCTTGCCATGTAAGGTAACATTCATTAGTTCCAGGGACTCAAACGTGGATATATTTGAGGGCAATGATTCAGCCCACCACACTGACCAACGCAAAAAAGGACTAAAATACACAGGGTTCCCCCTAAACTATGTGGATTTCTTTTCCACAGAGCATCTCAGTATAACTCCTTCCTCCTTCTGTGGATACAACTTTTGGAAATTGGGCTCTGCACCTATTATTTGGCGTTTCTATTGCTCATTCTGCAGTTATTGGTAAACAGGTATCCCATTCTTACAGAGTCAGTTCAGCCACTTACTTTGCTTGGAGATCTTCTACTTTCCTAATCTGTTATCCCCGTTTTACAGATGAGGAAATTGAAAGACCTCCAAGTAAACCAGCAGTAAACTTTAACGGCTACAAGATCTGTGACTTGGTGTGCTGTGGATTGGATGGCACAAGCAAAGGACATGGCTGAATTGGCTGTAAGAATTTGTAACCCTGTGGTAGGCAATGGGATATCTGTTTATCAATAACTGCAGAACAAGCAATGGGTAGAACTGATCACTGAATTACATGAGATCAGTTTGAACATATGGCCACAGTGACTAGCCATAACTTCTCAACAGACGACGTGGCCTTCCTTGCCTGCTTGTTTTTGCCCGAATGGGGAGAAACCAGGTGTTATACAGTGCTGGCTACCATGGTGGACAGTAGATGCTCTTTGGCTGATGGAGGTAAGGTCTCCCTGACACCCATCATCCTGCTGTCCACCTCCTGCCCTTCCTTCTGCAGTGTTAGGCTTGTGGCATGCACTACCCTGGGTTTGTTTGCCCTGGCCTCCTAGGATATACACAAGTCCTTCCAGGGGGTAGGCAGGAGCTGTGCTGCATAAATAAATAAGCCTGATTTCACCACTCAATAGCTGTGTGGCTTTGGGAATGTTCCTTGTTTTCCTGGGGCTTTGGCTTTCCCACATGCTAATATGAGGCTAGATTAGGGTGCTCTACAGCCTCTCCCTACCAGATCCCATGCCCTTGAGTCTGTGACGCTCCCTTTTCTCGGCATTTTGCTCAAATAGCACAGGCTTTGGATCCCATTGGTACTGAATAAAGGTTTGCTGAGTAGTACACTGACAACTCGTTTTGTGCAATCTTTCCAATTTTGCATTGTAATGAACTCTTCAAAATACTCTTCAAAAAAACCAAAAGGACAAATGGCAAATTACTGTGACTCCAGAAGAGATATATGCATGATTTTGGGGCCTTTCCAGGGACCTCAAATCCCCCGTGCAAAACCAACAATGTGGGAATAAATACCACCAGTGAGTACTGTGTCACTGGGAGAATCCCATAGTGCACAGCCCACTGGCAAGCTCCCATCCTGAAACCTACAAAACCCCTCAGCGCTAACTGGCATTTTTACAAATGAAAGAAATATCTGCTTTTTCAGAGAACAACCAACCAAAGGGTTAAGCCCTAAAAGGTTAGTTTCCTCTACTCTCCCTGCTCTAGAATCTGGGATAATTCCTGCCATTAATATTTTAAGCAACTAATTTGACATTTTTCCATTTAATTAACTTGCATACATATGAGAACAGGGTTTTGAGAGCACCACGACATTTAAACAAAGTCATTTAAGTTTCCCCATTTCTGGTGGCATGCTTCTTTTTTCCTTTGCCTTTTTCTTTTTGTTCTGTTTCTGTTTTGCATTCCTGATTCTGAAGCTGGCTTATTAGTTCCGAGGAATGACCAAATTTCCCAAAGCAAATGTCCCAGAGTCTCAACCTGGGTGACGTGGGTGGGCCGGGAGCTCTGGGCTGCGGCTCTTTTAAACTGGAGCCTGCTCTTTTCCAGGCCTTTTTATAAATGGCGTTTCAATCAGAACAGGCCCACGTCACAGGCTAATGTTTTCCTGTTGCCACACCAACCCTTGGTGGGAGAGGGGGAGGAGCAGCGGGAATGCGAAACATTTATCAAATGCAACCATCACCACAGAAGAGCTGGGGTTTCAAGAGGGAAACAATAGCTCCGTGACAATTTTCTCTTCCCAAATGACAAATAATTGTTGTCATATCATCAAATGATTAAGAAATAAAGGAAAAGAGACAAATGGAGTGTATCCATTGAGAGATGGGGTGGGGGGACTGGGGAGAGGCTTGCTTAATGTTCCGTAATTGAAAAATTGCACCCTAATTAGTTCCCACCCCAGAGAATTCATGAGTTCTATGTGCCATCCAATCCGCAGCATGCCAAGTCACAGATCTTGCAGCCATTAAAGTTTACTGCTTGTTTCAAAAGGGACTGTGCAGTCTCCAAATGCATTCAGGGAGTGAGACTCTTCAGCTTGCCCAGCCCTCAAAAAAGACTCATGGTTTCAGACTTTCATCGGCCATAATTAATCACAGAATTTCTCTGCCTATCAACAAATCCAGCTGCCCTCCCCAGATGAACCTGGGCACTCTTGTCTCCAGCTTACGGGCGGTGGCCAACTGGCCAGGTTCAGTTAGGAAACTGGAGCGGCATCCCCAGGTTTCAAAATGGCACCTCCTAATCCCGGGCATCAGGGGAAGAAAGGATCTTGCATTTAAAATAGAATCCCATTGCAAACCAAGTCCATAGGACTCATGTCTTCACTTGCCCCACACTTGGGATATTCTTTGGGGACTTCTAATGAGGTTGTCAGACTTTAGGAAGAATAATGCTGTAACAGAGGTGCATACCATTCTCTCCCTGGGTTTAAATCCCAGCTCCATGACCTCAGTAGCGACATGACCCGGGAAAGTGACTTGGCCTGTCTGAGCCTGAGTTTTCCCTTTTGCAAAATGGAGATCATAATTTCTACCTTTTAGGACTATGATGATAATTGGAGAATGCCATGTGGAAAGGATCTGTGCTACACTGGCTGACAGTGCCTCTGGATCCTTACATGTAAAGTGGGGATAATAATCTTACCTCCCCACTGGCGTTACGGGAATTGAATAGAGAATGCATTAGATGCGTGCAAAGTACCTCACACAAAGTTGGTGCTTGGTAATATTTGAATTGAATTGAACTGAATACACACTTGGTTCATTCATTCATTTAATCCAACAGCTAATAGCTGTTGAATGCTACCTTTTGCTCAACACTTTGTCTGGGATATAGAAAGGTAAATAAGACAGATTTGATTTATGCTCATGGGAACTTATGTTCTAGGAGAAATACGGTAAAAAACAAAGTTTAAAAATCACAAGCATTATTAAAAAGTACTATTAAAAAATCAACACCAACACAAATACAGGTTCATAGTCGGTTTGTGACTTTTCAGTGAAGACCTAAAGGTTAAGAAGGAGATGTGAGGAATGCCAGGGGAAAACATTCTAAGCAGAGGGAACAGGATGGGAGAAGCGGAGTGAATGTTGGCAAATTTGGGAAACTGAGAATAGGCCATCATTCAGAGTGAGCAATGGTGGTAGCCCAAGCACGCGACTCTAAATCTCAGTGATTTAAGATAATAAAAATTTATTTCTCCTTCTTGTCAGGTGTTAGGTGGACAATTTTTTGTTATTCAAAACCCAAGTTCCTTCTAATGAGCTACTCTGCCATCCCTCAGGCCTCCTCTGAGTTGTCCACCATGGCCTCTGCATGCAGCCAAGAGCAAAGAGAAAAGCTCCCGGGATATGTGGGGGCCAGGCCCAGAGATGGTGTACGTCACTCCCACTCATATTCCAATGACTAGAACTCAATATACTATCTCATCTAACTGCAGAGGAGCCAGGACGTAGGATTTAGCTATGTGCAAAGGAAGGAAGTAAAACAGGTTAGCAGAACACATAGTATTTTTCTGCCTCACAAAGCAAGCAAGGGTGGCTAGCATGGCACCAGATGTGAAATAGATGGCCAGAATGTGCAGAGCTTCATAAACCAGGGGAAGAAAAATGGAGTTCATTCTCGGAGACTGAGAAGGCACTCCATGGTAGTCCTTATTCACCAGTTTGAATTTTATGTTAGGATAATGAGAAGCTAGTCAAAATTAATGACATAATCTGATTTACACCTTAAGAGAACCCCTCTGGCTGCTATGAGGAGAATATTTCTGGTCTCTATGGGAGACCAGTTGGGAGCGTTCTACAGTAGTCAAGGCCAGAGATGAAGACAGAAAAAGGGTGTGGAAAAGGGGACAGGTGCAAAGATTTAAGTACCATTGGAGTGGGTTTTTGGGCTCAGGTTTTCAGGTCAGCCAACAGGCATACCCCTTCTGATCAACTAAGGGAATCAAGCAAGGCCCCAAAAGATTAGAGAAAATACAAAAAATACTGTACAGAAGGCAGCTGGCTATGCAGAGAAGAATCATTCCAGAAATTACCACCAGGACCTTTGGCCCTCTGGCCCAATGCAATAGCAGACTGTCTCCAACCCCTACTTTCATTAGGGTGAGAGATATTAATATTCAGTCAGGCTGGTTCCCACTGGTCCCAGTGTAGGTGGCTGGACAATTTGCATAGAACATGCCCACTCCCAGACTACAGTGTCCAAGTTGTTCTCTTTAATCCTCTCAGCTGAGCTGGGAGGTTAGAGTTATAACTGACTCCATTTTACAGACAAAGAAACAGCTTCAGGGAGCCCTCATGAGTTGTCCAAGATTACCCCATTAGTAGCAGCATCAGGATTTAAATGTAGGTCTTCTGAAAGATGGGTCTCCTGTTCATTCTGGTGCAATACTGTTGAGTGTTCCACTGATAGGATTTGTCTAAACTCACTTGAAAACCAAGAGGTGAGTGGGATATGCCTGGGTCCCTTTGCAGTCCACATTTCCCACCAACATGGCAGTGACCCTCCTAAACTAGACCTTGCCTCATTGCACGTGCACTGGGGCACCAGTCATCCCATTGAGCAATGCCTTTGGCCAGACCACTGGCTGATCTTTGGATTTTCTGGCAGGCTTTAAATACATACTGTCTTGAGCTGCTCCAGATGTACTCAAGAGTGATATGTGGGTAGATGGGGACCAGGAGTCTATGTTTTTTGTTTTGTTTTGGTTTGGCTTTGGTTTTGTGTGTGTGTGTGTGTGTGTATTTTAGATGAAGTCTTGCTCTGGCACAATCTTAGCTCACTGCAAACTCCGCCTCCCAGGTTCAAGCAATTCTCCTGCCTCAACCTCCCGAGTAGCTGGGATTACAGGTGCACACCAGCATGCCTGGCTACTTTTTGTATTTTTAGTGGAGATAGGGTTTCACTATGTTGGTCAGGGTGTCTGTTTTTTTAAATCTCCCCATGCTTGGGAATCTCTGCACACATTGACTTGATGCTCAGATGAAAGAACTGTCATACTTGTCAGTGTATGCATAAGTGAGTTACGTGAGTCTCAGGGAGAAACTGTTGTTACGCAATGAATTACTGACAGAGCCAGGAGTGGAAGATGAGATTCCTGTCTTTCTTCTCTTCCTCCCCTCCCCCACCAGGACAGCACTGTTGCTCTGTAAGAGGTTTGGGAAAATTCATCCTTACGGACAATCTGAAACGGATGATGCCGAGCAGGAGCTCAGAGGTTATCTTTCCAACCCAGTGGCTTCCAGTTTCCCTTGCAGCTGTGTCAGAGTTACTTGAGATGCTTTTCGCAACAAGGATTCCTATTCTCACCCTGTACCGACTGTATCAGCATTTAGGAGATGTGACCTTGGAAACTATGTTTTTAGAAGTATTTCTGGTGATTCTGATATCAGCCATGTTTGTAACCCATCGATCCAGCCCTCCCCAATTTACAGTTGATAAAACTGAGGCCCAGAGATAACTCATTTGCTTAAGATCACCTAGCCTGGCAACTGAGTTTTCTGACTCGGTCTGGCGCTCTTACTACTTACTACCCCTTGGAAAGCCCAGTCACACAAGGAAGCAGGGGAGGGCATGGTCAACCGACAATAGCAAGATGGACCATTATGTTTAAAGAGCTGCCTTAGTGAGACATCTAATTAGCTGATAGTAGCACGGTTTCCTTCCCCTGGTTATTGATGTCTCTTCTCCCTTCTCTTCCTGGTGCTGCCCCTTGCTCATCCTAATGTGATCAATTACTCACAGGAATAAAGTAAGCACATAGCCTACAGTCTATTAGGTAATCGGTGGTGTGCCAGATGAAGGAGCCGTCAGGCAAGACAGGCTGTCTGGAGCAAAGGCCAGCAGAAGGAATGATGCAGGCCCAGCGGGTGGAAGAGTCCCTGAACAGGAAAAGCCCCAGCCCTCCAAGCAATGGGTGAAACTGTCTGAGCCCTCAGGGACTGAATTCTTAGGCCAAACTTGAAAGCAACTTGAACAACTGCTGTTCTGCTCTGGCTGCAGGAGACTTATTTCTGATCTTTTCAGAAATAGAGCCTGCCTCTCAGACCTCGAGGTGCATTCAAGTCACCTGGGATCCTGTTAAAATAAAGGTTTTGATTCTTGGGGCCTCAGAGTCTGTATTTCTGACAAGTTCCCAGGTGATGCCAGTGCTGCTCATCTGGAAAAACAAGGGCCTAGAGATCACTGTTTGTGGGCCCAGCTGAGTCAGCTTTGTCTGTTCAGATATTCTTTTCCCGTCCAGCCCTTTGCATGTGCTATTTCCTCTTCTGCAATGCCCTTCCTCCTCGAATCTGCTTAGAAAAGTCCTGTTCGGCATTCATGTTCTGGCTTGGGTGATGTCTGCTCTTTCATGTCTCCACTGAGCCCCTCCTCTCCACAAGCATGCTCAGGGAAGATGATATCTTCACTGTATCCTGATCACATTTCATATAACAGTACTCTTACTCTTCGGTAACAGGAGTTTGTCCATTGATCACTCTGTGGCCCAGCAGCTCTGTAGAGACCGCACCGAGTCTTTCATCCCTCAATCTCCCAGCCTGGTAGGGCTCTCTCATCTGCTTGGTGCTAGAGGGTCTAAGAACTTTTGGGAGATCTCCAAAAAAGTATGAGACCCGGAAACAAAATTATGAGATCCAAAACATCAAGGGAAAACTTTGCAATGGAAATTAATAAAATTTTAATGGAATGTCTACAAAACAAAATATTATGTCAAACTCATTAATGGTTTCATCTAGTATTCATAAAAATTCCACTCTATCTGAAAATGATGTGCAGATTAGATTTTCTTACTTTGCAAAAATTCCTGAGTACCCCTTATAATCGCTGAGAAATCAAACCGAAACAAGCATCAAATGAATGACGAGTAGCCAAATAATTTCAAAGCGAAGTTATAAAAAGTAATTCCTATAATTTTACAGAAAAAATGATATTTAATATGTTGAATGTGTCTGAGGTGGAGCCTTCAATGCAAGTGTCTCCAGATAGAAGTCTAAAAACCATCTTGATGTCTGGCCCAGAGGAAGCACACACTGGATTTCTCCTGAATGAATGGGTGAGTGCTGGAAGGTATGAAGTGGGAGGAAGGAACGAAAAACAGACAGGAGAGATACATAAAATGTAAGCCAAAGTTTTAGGTCATCAGTAAAGGAAGTCCTTGTTAGCAAACAAAACAAAACAAAACAAAACAAAACAAAATCTACCAAGTTCCAGGCAGCCAAGAGAAACAGACGACATCGCCCCCTACTGGCTGGAGGAGTTTTGGCTTGCCCACAGACTAGCTTCTTTTATTGATCTGTCATTGTTGTTTCTCTGACATTGAGAACTTCAAAGCCCCCTGGAACTGCCTCAAAGTGAGAAATCAAATCAGTGGTCCCTGAGGATTAAGACCCTTCCTCTCCTCTGGGAAGGGGGCTGGAGGGGAGCTTTATAACCGATTCTATGTCAGACATCCTGAAATGGATCTAAACCCATCTTGAACCTATTTCTACCTTCCTCCTGAACCACTTCTTGGTTAACATGTTCCATATGTTTCTTACTCTGATGGAAAATAGCCTTTACTTTTATTTCAAAGGGCATTGTTAAAAAGTCTGGGGAGAGAGCTTTGTTCTTAGACAAACAAGATTTGGGAAGTTCTTCTAAGAAAGCAATCAGAGATAAACAGAAAGATTTACATACAAGATGTTCACTACAGCATTATTTATAATGGTGAAAAATTGGAAACAGCTGAAATGCCCAACAACAAGGGGGTGGTTAAATAAATTATGATCTACTCACACAATAGAAGTTCATACAGCCATTAAAATCCATGTTTTTGAAGATTATTTCATGGAAATAGTCAACCTTCAATGAGCCCTTCCCAGGCAGTACTGTCAGTGCTTCACAGGTATCACTTCATTCCATGCTCACAGCAACTCTATGAAGAAAGCACTATTTGTATTATTTCCCTTTGACACACAAGGAAACTGAGGCAAAGAAAAACCAAGGTCATACAGCTAGAGGTGTGCATTGATCTGGCACCCAGAGGCTGCACAGTTATGCATGCATGATGCTGCCTCCCTGTAACAGAGGTTCACTGAAATTCTGAGCCCTATGGGTTTATGCAATGGCACACAGAGTGGTTTAATGGACATTGAAGACTCAGAAGCAGGGAGGATGGGAGAGGGGTAAGAGATGAAAAATTACCTATTGGGTACAATGTGCACTATTCAGGTAACAAGTACACTAAAAGCCTAGACTTCACCACTGTGTAATTCATCCATGTAACCAAAAACCACTTGTACTCCTAAAGCTGCTGCAATTAAAAAAAAAAAATTAAACAAAAAGAAATTCAGCCAGGTGCGGTGGGTCACGCCTGTAATCCTAGCACTTTGGGAGGCTGAGGCAAGTGAATTGCTCGAGCCCAGGAGTTGGAGACCAGCCTGGGAAACATGGTGAAACCCTGTGTCTACCAAAAATACAAAAATTAGCCCAGCATGGTGGCACTCGCCTGTAGTCCCAGATACTCAGGAGGCTGAAGTGGGAAGATGGCTTGAGTCCAGGAGGTGAAGGTTGCAGTGAGCCAAGATTGTGCCATTGCACCCCAGCCTGGGCAACAGAGCCAAATCCTGGAAAGGGGAGGGGAGGGGAGGTGGGAGGGGAACGAAGGGGACGGGAGGGGAGGGAAAGGGAGGAAAGGGGAGGGAAGGGGAGGGAAGGGAAAAAGAAATTCTGAGCCTTGGGGGAAGAGAGGAAGAGCTCCTTCCTGGGTCCACGGCAAAGCTGTAGTAAAGGAGTGCAGACCTAAGCTGCAACCTGAGGAAAGATGAGGGCTTGGTCAGGTGTGAGTACAAATACTCATGGAAGTATTTTTAGAGGAGAAAAGAGCCCAAGTGAAATTGCAGAGGTAGCAATTTAGGGGGAGAGTTCAAAAACTACTGGGGAGGCAGGGTGGCTAGCATATCAGATGCATTATAATTATCCATGGAAAACCAGCAAATAAAGGAACTAGGGTGGAGCCCCTGCAGTGTGTGCCAATGCAGGGTCAGTAGTAATTAAAACCATTAACATCACAGAACTCACCCAGGCACCCTGCTGAGTTCTTTCCCCAGGTGTCTCATTAAATTCTGGGGGCCACAACCCTTCCTTGTACTGTCATTATTCCCGTTTCACAGGTGAGAAAACAGACTTAGCGAGATCAAGTCATTTGCCTCAGACGTCTATTGGCAAGAAACAGTGGCTGAAGTTGAAGTGGGTGGCGCAGAGGCCAGAGGCCCCGTGCCTTGCTGTGCCTCCGGGGAAGTGGGCTGCCAAGCACAAGAACAGGATCCGTGTTCATCCCCCAGCAGCCAATGCTGTTTTCTATTCCAGCAGCTACAGCTGGCCTTCTCAGCTATTTAGGGAAACCGTTCTATATGAAAATGATTGCAGAGCCGCCTGGGTTTATGAGAACCCCCAGGAAACCCAGCTTCTGGCAACACGTGAGAAGGGAAAGGGAAAAGAATCCTCCACATTTGGGGAAAACAACCAAATGACTCTGGTTCCTCAAGCTGGTGCTGTGTGCCATCTGAGGAGAATAGAGAAACAAAGGATTGCCACTGGCCCACCCCAGAAGTTCTGGGCCCTTCCCTGCCCTCCGCTCCAGGCAGCTGGCTCCTTAAGGGTTGGCCTCCAGCCCCAGGGACTCAGCCCAGACTCAGCCCCTTCTTCCCCAGAACTGCCACCTCCCCCAGGTCCCCTGGGCTCTAAACCGGCTCCCTCAGGCCGGCAGCAAAGGGGCCATTCTTCCCACACCCATCTTTATTGCATGCAAAGACAAGCGCCTCTCAGACCCTCGCTTTTCCTGGCTCTACCATCCACAAAGCAAAACATACGGACTTTTCAGAGTTTCATTTTCGCCGTCTCTGTCTCCTTCCTGAAGAGGTGAATGGAGGCCCTGTGCACTCCAGCTTACTACTGTGCACCTTGAGGGTGAGCTCACCGGATGTCCCTGGCCAGTAATACAAATAGTGCCAGGTAGGGTCAGGGACTACATAGAATAGACCACCTTTGGGTGCCAGTCCAGTACCAGCGCCCCTCCTCTGAGAACCACCCTTCATCATAACCTGCAGGGGTGGGCTCTGGAGCCTTGCTGTAAAGGAGACCACCTCCTTTCTCGGCCACAGGGCTGAAGGGAGCAAGGGAGGATGTCTGCCCTGAGGCGGCCGATCCGCTGCCTAGGCTCAGAGGGTCAGACTGTCCTCAGGACATGGGAACCATGACAGTTGAGGCTAGGGAGCTGGGGTCAGGCGGCTGTGCGCTCGCTGTACACAGGGAAAGCTGGCTGGAAAATGGAGAGAAGAAAGAGGAAGAGAAACAGTGAGAGAGGGAGAGGGGCCACAGGCATGACTTTACAGTTCCTGATTCTAGTTCCTCAGAGGCGGGGCTGAATGTTTCACCCTTGGGTTTTGTGAAATACCGCCGTCTTCTTCCCATAAGGTCATTGTTTTGCCTGAGCAAAAAAGGCTGTTTCTCATGGCCATAGGGGTTCCAGCTGGAACAACCCCAGTTAGGCCACCAGGGCCTGAGGAGCCTGTACCTGCAAAGGGGCTGGTCGGAAGGCCTGGGCCCTGCAGCAGCTTTCTCATGGCCCTGGGCTCCTGTCCTCTTTGGAACTAGGGAGAGCTGTGTTGGGGAAGAGTGCCTGTCTCATCCCTGGGACCTCAATGGCACTCTAGACTTTGGTATCTGCTTTAGATCATCCCTGCAGTATGATAAACTTGACTTCACACAAGTACCTTTCATGTCAGTATCTAGGACTTCTGTAACTGCAACCGCCTCTCCTTAGCCCACTCACTATCACTGTCCTGGTGACAGAGCCTGACTAATCCTTTCTCTCATGCTTCTAATTCTTCAATGTCTCCCTGCTGCATATGAGATAGAGTCCAAGTTCCTAACTCAACATTCGAGGCCACTGCCGAGTCTTCGCAGCCTCATGACTCCCCATTCCACATTTCCTAGTTGAGAAGAACTGCTCCTGGTTCCCTTGTCCATTTGGTCCCCTCTACCTGGAATTCCCTTTGCTTCCTTCTTAGCCTTCTGAATTTCCACCTGCCTTGCAGGAAGGCCCCTAGTTCTGCTTTCAGTGTTGCCAGGAAAACTCTAAACCTTCCAGGCAGAGCAAAGGGCTCCTCCTTTGGGCTCCCACACCTCCCGGCCCCACTCAGCCTGTCAGAGCTCAGAGTGACTAACAGCTTATTCTCTGCATCTCCCCAGTGCCACATTCAGTGTAAATTGGCCTCTATCCACCCACCCTATCTTCTCACTATCTTTTCAACAAAGGATGTGATTTTCAACAGAATGCCCAGGTCTCCTATTCCTATTTTAAAGGTGATGAAACCAAGGCTCAGAGAGGTTTGTAATGACCCACAACCACAGAGCTAGGCAGTGGTGGGCCTGAATTAGAAGCCAGGACTGCCTGCTTCAAGCTCTGACCTCTTTCTGCTCCACGCACTCCCTGGCAGGCAAATTCTGCTTTGACCCCAGTCCGTGCTGACACCATGACAGGTTCATTGAAATAGGAGTTTTCTATTTAGGGACATCAACTTTTCTGAGCTCCAGTAAAACTTCCAATCTGCATCAACCAGGGGATCAAGGATTGGAATTCAGGCTCCCATTGTTTACTGAAGCCCCTGTGTGGGTGGATACTCTTGCTCAGAGGATTTCCCACCTCTATGCCTTTGTGCCTGCCATGCCTTCTTCCCATGTTCCCCAGGAGGACTTTGTTCTTTGTTCTTGCTCCTTCATCGATGTCTGCCCCACATACTTCTATCTGAAGCTTTCCAGGAACCTCCCTGGGATCACTGCTCATTGTTCTCTTGCTTTGTGTCCATTCAACCTGGGTCTTTCTCTATTCAACAAATGGCTACCATGTTGGGCTTGTACCTATCCATTTGCTCCTGTCTCTCCCCTAATAGACAATAATTTCTATATAATTCAGCCCTTAGCCCAGAACTTCACTTAGAAGAGGTGCTTAATTAAGCTATGTTAGAAGGAAGTAGGAGGGAGGAAGAGGGAGGGAGAGACAATGATTGCAAAGCAATTCACACTGAGAAAACCCACAAGCACCATGAGGACAGGAACAAGATCTAAGCCTATTTGATTCCTCTGCAGCTTCTAATGAAGGGCTGGGGGCATAGCAAGGAATTAGCTAGCACTTTCTAACCAAAACGCACGTGCGATAACTTTCTTCTGTGCTTGTGCTGATATTTACAAAGCAGTTTTGCATGCCCGGATGTATTCAATTTTCATAATAATCATGGGGGCCACACATTTTTTAAAAACTTGCATGGAAGAGCTATTAAAATCAGCCTCTAATCCCAAGCTTTCCCTGGCGGCAACCTACCCCACAGCATGGGCGTGCGTCTGAGGTCAGAGACCTGCTGCCCAGACATAGCCATGTGTGCTTTAACCATGCACTGTGATATCTGTTCCAGACATCTCTGTCCACTTGTGGGTTATACACAGCATGGTGACATGATGCTTAAGGATACAGAGAGTCCTTGGCCAAGAAACGTTCACTTGCTCCCAAGATCAATGGCCCTAATCAGATAACTCAGTCACCCTCCACCTTGTAATTCTGTCCTGAGATTCCCTCTCCTCCCCGGACTTCTGCCATAAAGAAGCTCCCATGCCTCCTGAGTTCTTCGTGGCTCCTGGCTGCTCCAGGGCACAGTGCCAGCCCCTCTCAGATGTCAGCTGGCAGCACAGCCGAGCAGCGCATCTCGTCTTGCCTTACTTCTTAATTAGGCCTCCTCAGTGCTGCTGAGGCTGTCACCCCAGTTTCTCCAGTTTCCATGAGCACATCCGTGCTGCTCAGCCACCCTGATTAGTAACAGAGGGCTCCCGCCCCTGGGCTCTGCTCCACATAGGACCTGCCAGGCAAATGAAGATGGGGCCTCTTGGGGATCTGCCTTTGCCACCGTCAGTCCCAGGGCTTGGGAAGCAAGGCACGCAGGCAATGAAGGCTTGAAGCCCAGAGGGGTGCAGACAGACTTCCCCACAGGGGTGCTTTAGAGGACTGGCTTTTTCTTCTGCCACCACTGAGCAATGGAACAGCAATGCCCCAGAGCTTCCCACCACTCCCAATTCAACCCTCTTTCTATAGCTTCTCTTGGAACTTACTGACCTCAGAGTTCCCCTTTCCCAGACAGCAAGGTGTAACATGACGAAGCTCTGAGGTTGCTGCCTCCTGAGAGCTTCCAGCCTTCCCTACAGCATAGAGGCGAATCTGCGGTCAACTGTCTCGTCTTTCAAGGGAGAAACTAGAGCAGCTTGCTAGCAGAGCAGGCAGGAATGAGCAGGTGAGACCTGGGTATGAGGCCTGGCTTTGCCACTAAATTGCTGTGTTTCCTTGGGCAAGTAGCTCTAACCCCCTGGGCTCCCGGTGCCTCCCGTGGAAGGAAAGGTGACTGCCGCACTGTGCCATCCATTTCTTTTCTCCCAGTTCCTTCAGCAACCAGCAACCACAGCTCTGAGTTAGGATAAAGCTGAGAACACAAACAGTGAAAGTTCCTCCTTTTTTTGGTAAAAGCAAAAAAATAGCAATATTTCTCTTTGGTGAGTTTTTTATCCACACCAAGCAGTATTCTAGGTATTTTTAAGTACGTAATTTCATTTAATCTTCACAGCAATACTGGAAAGTGGATATTCTTATTGTTCCCATTTTTTAAATGGAAAATAAAGCTCAGAAAATTCTGTGTTTCATCCGAGGACACACAGCTGGAAAGGGGTAGAAGCCAGATTGGAAATGGGGTAGTATGTCTCCAGAGCTAGCACATTTTAGGATTCCATTCTTTCCTGCGTGAATCCAACCAGCTCAGCTTTCCCTGCCCCATAGAACATTTATAAAGTCTGAACACATACTTGGAAAGAAAAAAAAATAATTTAAAATTAAAGATTTTACAGGCCACAGTCTCTTACTATAACCCCAAAATGTTAAATTAAAAAAAAAATAATAATGTGGTTGAAAATATTTTTAACTACTTGAAAATTAATAAACATACTTCTAGGTAACCCATGGATCAAAGGAAACATTAAACTGAAATTAAAACCCATCTAGAAACCGATGAAAAGGGGAACATTTTATTTCAAAACCTATGAGATCTTGAAAAAAGCTTAACACAGGGGAAAATGTATTGCCCGAAATGGCTTTCTTATTAAAGAAGAAAGACCAAAATAAAAGCACTGACTACACAACGTAAGAAATTAGAAATACAAGCAAACAAAAAAAGAAAGTACGTATGGGAATTAATCAATAGATGAATTTCATAAAGGAAAATAAGAAAAATGGAAAATAAATACATAAATGGATTTTTGGAAACCAGAAGTGGCAAAAGAGGTCTGGATGTTGTGGGAGGTGGGAGGAGGCCTCAGTTTCCCCAAGCAGATCCATTTTGCAGAGCCCCACCTATCTGCAGCACAGGCTTCTGCTCCACAGTCCTACTGAGTCCTGGACTCGTGGCCTCCTCTCACCAATCTCTCAACCTCTAAACTGTCAACCCAGGATCTCTCATTGCAGAGTCTGGCAATTTCACTGTGCAACCACGACTCCTTGTACCGGAGTCTTTAGCACTTCCTCCCAGAAATAAAGTTTCTCCGTCTGGGCTTATTAAGCAAACGAGTCAGTTTTGTCTTTTTCAGCAATGAAAGCTGCTGTGGTTTTGTTTTCTCCCTGTTGCCAAGAGTCAAGAGGAAGTCTGTGGTTAGACTTCTTCGGGTGGAGACACACACAAACCCAGAGGCTATTAATGAGCTCCCCGGATCCAGCTTTCCCAGCCCAAGTGAAGGAAGCTAATGAAAGTGAACAAAGAGGAGACAGAGAGAGGGAGGTCATGCTGAGCCTCTATCTACTTGGCCCTCCAGACATGCAGCAGCACTCTCTCATCTCTTGTCTTCAAGGTGACTCTGTTTCCCTTTCTGACAGTAGAATACCATGGATACACTTTTCCTTCAAAGGATGAGGCAACCCAAATTGCTTTCACTCAAATCCAGAAACTAAATGTAAAAGATTCCTGTGAATTCAGTGCCCATCTTGGTATTGGAGCTTATGGTAGGCACCACCAGCTGTCACCTGCAATCCATCCCCACCCCTTCCTTTCCATAAAAACCCTGGATTTGTTTAGTGGTGTGCCCAGCCAAAAATGTTCATTCTTCCAGCCTCCCTTGTATCTAGAGGGTGACCATTTGATAACAGTTCTGGCCAATATTACAGTTATTGGATTTCTAAGAAAACTTTTGCATTCCTAATGTAGGTACCAACTCTTCCTCCTTCTCCCTTCTTTTTCCCACCTGCAACTGGAATATAAAGCCTGGAGGGGCAGCACCCATCTTGTGCATATAAGGTAGCATGTGTGAGGATGGAATTTGAACAGAGGAGGGGAAAAGGGCTAGGTCCCCATTAACATTGTTAAATCATCCTCTCCTGCCCTCTACTACTCACCCTGCACTTCTTATGTCATAGGAACATCATAGCATCATCTGTATCTGGCTGCTCTCTTACTTGCAGCTAAATGCATTCTTTTTTATTTAATTTTTTTTTTTTTTTTTTTTTTTTTTTTTTGAGATGGAGTCTCACTCTGCTGCCAAGGCAGGAGTGCAGTGGCACAATCTCAGCTCACTGCAACCTCCATCTCCTAGGTTCAAGCAATTCTTCTGTCTCAGTCTCCCGAATAGCTGGAACTACAGGTACATGCCACCACGCCTGGATAATTTTTGTATTTTTAGTAGAGACAGCATTTTACTATATTGTTCAGGCTGGTCTTGAACTCCTGACCTCAGATGGTCCACCCACCTGGACCTCTCAAAGTGCTAGTATTTACAGGTGTGAGCCACTGTGCT
Source organism: Chlorocebus sabaeus (assembly GCF_047675955.1). Classification (NCBI taxonomy): domain Eukaryota; kingdom Metazoa; phylum Chordata; class Mammalia; order Primates; family Cercopithecidae; genus Chlorocebus; species Chlorocebus sabaeus. Next base: position 45,499,914 of record NC_132929.1, on the reverse strand, counting down.
TGGCCTAGCAACATGCATTCTTAATTGAAACAAGAACGCTAGATTTTCATAGTTCTTTATAGCTTTTTATTGGTTTTCAAAATATGTGCACCCCATCCTCTCATTGGGTCCTCACAGAAATTCTTCATGGTAGACCAGATCAACATCTTTCCTCATGCTTTCAGATGAGGAAACTAAGGTTTCTTGGTAACGAAGTGGGTCAGAAAAAGATTCAGGGCCTGTACTGCAGGACTCTCTGTCTCCCAGTCCATTGCTTTTCCCAAGAAAATCCTTCTTGTCTTCAAGGCAGTTCAGGGCCAGCCTGTCCCTGTAATATCTGCCCGCAACCAACATTACACACAAAAAGTGGAAGTTCTCAGGAACCCAGGAGCATGTGAACTAATTGCAATTTCAGCTTCCAGTGCCAGGAGTAAGTGTATTCTCTTATTTTAAAACCCACCACTTTGAGTAACAGGATCTGGATTCAAGTCTTGGATCTCCCCATTACTCACTATGTGATCTTGGGGAAGTCGCTGAAAACCCCCTATCCATCTATAAAATAGGAATAGCAGTTCTTCTTTCCTGAGGCTATGATAAGAAGAGCTCAGAGATGTAGGATAATCTATGATCTATGATAAAAAGCTCAGAGATAATAGTTTCTGAGCACTCAGGATGTCAGGGGGAGCACTTTGTGCATGATAAAGCACCGGGTGTCCTTGTGAGGGGCTGTTATCATGATGGCTTCAGCCTGTCTCAAGGCTCTGACTCCTCCCTGAGCTCAGCCCTCTTTGTGGCTGGCGTGTAAATTACGGATATGCGTCACATGCCTTCCTGACCACTCATCACCATCCGTCAGCCTCATGAGGGCTGAGAACATTGATCTCATGAGGCTATACCTTTCAGAAAGAATCTGTATTATAATTCTTATTTGCTCATTAAGTCTGGCTGTTTTATTTCATACATTCTTTACTTTCTTCGTGACTGAAATTTATTCATTCATACACTTTCAAAAAAAAAAAATACTAAGTTAGGCATTAAGGTGGGGACTCTCAGGGTTGGAAGGGACTTAAAAACCATCCTGTTCATCCTGCCCCTCCCAGCCCAACCCCTCCCCATTTGAGACTGACATCCCATCTTCAGGACCCCTGCCCCCTATCCCCAGTGGCCATCCAGCCTCCACTTGCTCATCATAGAGACAAAGATTTGACTGTCTCCCACAGCCAGCATTTTGTCTCTGAACATTCTCTGTTAGAATGTTCTTCCTCAAACAGACGCTCCTTGGCAGACACAAGGATGTGTTCTTGGCAAACCTCTAATACTGTGCACATTTGACTGTGTAGGATGGTAACTGGCAGAGTTGGTGGGGGACGAAGGAGCCCACGTGAGGTGTTACCAAACAGGAAGTGCCATCTGGGCTGGATGATGAGAGTGAGGGAAAGCGTCAATCAGCTGCCCTGGGTGGCTCAAGAGGCAGCTTTTTCCTTCATCGTGTTAAAGAACTCAAGAGCAGCAATTACTCAGTGAACTCCAACATGCTGGGTATTTGCTGGAATAGGCCAGGCTGTGCTGAAGTAACAACCTTGAAATCTCAGAGATTTAAAATAATGAAAGTTTATTTCTTGCTCATGGAGAATGCCATGGAGTGGGGGGCCCTCCCCCATTCTGCAGGCCACTGGGTAAGCAAGGCCTCCAAGTCATCACCGCATGAAAGATAAGAAGGAGCCACACCAGCTCTTAACTGCATTAGCCTCAGTAGTCTACAGGTACACCTTATTTTATTGTGCTTTGCCTTATTGCACTTCACAGATATTGTGTGTTTTTCACAAATTGAAAATGTGTGGCAACCCTGTGTCGAGCAGGTCTGTTGGTGCCATTTTTCCAATAGAATGTGTACACTTCCTGTATCTGTGTCACATTTTGGTAATTCTTGCAATATTTCAGACTTTTTCATTATTATTACATCTGTTATGGTGATCTGTGATCCGTGATCTTTGATATTACTACTGTGATTATTTTGGGGCACCATGAACTGCACCCATGTAAGACAACAAACTTAATTAATAAATGTTTTGTGTGTTCTGACTACTCCTACTGGCCAATCCCCCTCTCTCTCCCTCTCCTTGGACCTCCCCATTCCTTGAAACATAAAAATATGGAAATTAGCCCAGTTAATAACCACACAATGACCTCTAAGTATTCACATGGAAAAATGAGTCATGTATCTCTCACTTTCAATCAAAAGCTAAAAATGATGAAGCTTGTGAGGAAGGTATGTCAAAAGCCAAGAGAGGTTGAAAGCTAAGCCTCTCACACTAAACAGTTAGCCCAGTTGGGAATGCAAAGGAAAAGTTCTTTTTTTTTTTTTTTTTTTTTTCTTTGAGACGGAATTTTGCTCTTGTTGCCCAGGCTGGAGTGCAGTGACATGATCTCAGCTCACCGCAACCTCCGCCTCCTGGGTTCAAGCAATTCTTCTGCCTCAGCCTCCCGAGTAGCTCAGATTACAGGTGCCCATCACCACGCCAAACTAATTTTTGTGTTTTTAATAGAGACGGGATTTCACCATGTTGGCCAGGCTGGTCTCGAATTCCCGACCTCGTGATCCACCTCCCTTGGCCTCCCAAAGTGTTGGGATTACAGGCGTGAGCCATCGAGTTCAGTCAGGAAAAGCTCTTGAAGGAAATGAAAAGTGGTTCTCCAGTGAACACATGAGTCATAAGAAAGTGAAACAGCCTTACTGCTGATATGCAGGAAGTTTGGTCTGGATGAAAGATCAAACCAGCCACTACATTCTCTTAAGCCAAATCCTAATTCAGAGCAAGGCCCTAACTCTTTCAATTCTGTGAAGGCTGAGAGAGCTGAGGAAGCTGCAGAATGAAAGTTGGAAGCTAGCAGAGGTTAGTTCATGGGGTTTAAGGAGAGAAGCCATCTCCAGAACATCAAAGTGCAAGGTGAAGTACCAAGTGCTATAATGTAGAACTACAGCAAGTTATCCAGATCTAGCTAAAATCATTAATGAAGGTGGCTACACTAAAAATGAGATTTTCAACATAGATGTAACAGTCTTCCATTGGAAGACAGTGCCATCTAGGATTTTCCTAGCCAGAGTGAAGTCAATGCCCAGTTTCACAGCTTCAAATAACAAGGGAACTCTCTTGTTAGGGGTTAATGCAACTAGTGACTTTACATTAAGCCAATACTCTTTTATCATTCCAAAATTCCAAATAATTATGCTAAATCTGTGGAACCCTGCCTATGCTCTATCAGTGGAATAACAAAGCCTGGATGATAGCAAATCTGTTTACAGCATGGTTTACTGAATATTTTAAGCCCACTATTGAGACCTACTGCAGAAGAAAAAAGATTTCTGCTTTCAAAATATGACTGCTTATTGACAATGCACCTGGTCACTCAAGAGCTCTGATAGAGATGGACAAGATTAATTTTGTTTTTATGCTTGCTAACATAACATCATTCTATAGTCCATTGATTAAGGAGACATTTTCACTTTTAGGTCTTATTATTTAAGAAATACATTTCATAAGATCATAGCTGCCATAGATAGTGATTCCTCTGATAGATCTGGGCAACACTGATTGAAAATATTCTGGAAACAATTTACCATTCTAAATGCCATTAAGAATATTCATGACTCATGGGAGGAAGTCAAAATATCAACATGGACAGGAGTTTGGAAGAAGTTGATTCTAACCTTAAAGGATGAATTTTAGAGGTGTAAGACTTCAGTGGAGGAAGTAACTGCAGATGTGCTGGAAATAGCAAGACAACTAGAATTTGAAGTGAAGCCTGAAGATGGCAATGAACTACTGCAATCTCATGATAAAATTTGAACACATGAGGAGTTACTTCTTATGAATGAGCAAAGAAAGTGGTCTCCTGAGATGGCATCTACTCCTAGTGAAGATGCTGTGAACACTATTGAAATGAAAACAAAGGACTTAGAACATTACATAAGTTGATAAGGCAATGGCAGGATTTGAGAGGATGGACTGCAATTTTTAAAGAAGTTCTACTGTGGATAAAATGCTATCAAACAGCATCGCATGCTACAGAGAAAACTTTCTTGACAGAAAGAGTCCGTCAGTGTGATAAACTTCATTGTTATCTTCTTTTAAGAAATTATCACCTCAGTCTTTGGCAACCACCATCCTGACTAGTTAGCAGCCATCAGCGTCAAGTCAAGATCCTCCATCAATAAAAAGATTACAACTCACTGAAGCCTCAGATGATCATTTGTACTTTTTAGTAATATAGTATTTTTAATTAAGGTATGTACATTTTTTTTAGGCATAATGTTATTGCTCACTTATCAGTGTATAGTACAGTGTAAACATAACTTATGTGCACTGGGAAACCAAAAAAAAAAAAGTATGACTTGTTTTATTGAGATACTTACTTTATTGGGGGTGGTCTGGAATGGAACCTGCATATCCCTGAGGTGTGCCTGCATTGGTCAGAACAAGCCACACAGCCCTCACCTAGGAGGCTGAGAAGTGTAGGAGAGCACGTGGAATGTGGGAGTGCCATCTCTCCCAGTCTGCCATTTCTGAGTAGATTTCAAGGTCTGTTATTACAGAAACAGTCAACTCTGCAAAGAAAAGGAGAACAGCAAGGTAATGAAAATGAACCATCCACGGCAATGGGCATCTTAGGGGTAAGGAGGGGCCTCTCCTTGCTGCCATTCACTACAAGTAGCTCTTGCATGTCAGTCTGTGTTGGAGTTTGTCACGCACGAGTGGCCAGACTCTTCCACCCACAGTGCCCACATGCTAACGTGATGAGGACAAGGTTGGTATGAAGAGTGTTCCCAGCCTCCCCATCATCTTTCCCAACACCATGTTTGCTACCACCCACCACCAAAACTGTCTTCCTTGCGTGCTCCATTTCTCCTCCCCCAGCTCTCAAAAAAGAGTTCCATCTTGGCCATCCCGGTTCCCAGGAGGATGAAGAGAGACGGGCAGTGTTGTAGAGACAGGACAGAAGGGGTAGTATTCTGGTTTGCTAGGTCAGTTCCTGACTTCTCCTTTATAAAAAGGAATTTGGGTCAGAAGCCAACTAGAAAGAAAACTAAAGAAGAGTGGAGCCAAGGAGAAGAAAAAGGAAAAGAAAATGAAAAAACAGTTGTTAAGCCCATCTAAATAATGGAGACATGGAAGAACCAAAGGGAGATGGCACAACAGGTTGACTGGATATAGAAGAGTTTGGAGTGTTTCGTAGAGTGGATGTTTTTTGAAGTATAAGGTAATGAGACAGAGAACTAAAAGCAGGTCTCATTCTTTTCATTCCTTTGAGAGATGTGCATAAAGATTGAAAATCTCTTACTTTCCTTTGGTTATTGGATTGTGCTTCTTTGACTATAACTTAACGTAGAGGCTGGGTCACAAGGACTCCCTGCATTGGCTCAAGTTACATTAATAAAAATTCAAACCTGAATGAGTAGCATATTCTCAGAGCTTGAAAGGCAAAAGCATAAAAATCAAGAAGTGGCCATAACTTCTCAGAAAGGTATTAATAAGCTTCGGTAATTTTGGTAATGACAAAGAATGAGGAGAGGAATGTGCATCAGCAACAGCAAGAAGCCCCTCTTCCCTGCCTTCTGAGAGCTCGGCGGGCTTTCAATGCTTGTCTTCCACTGAGGTCACCAGGCCTGAGCTCCATTTCCTGGACACACGCTGACTAAGGAGTAGCTCCTCCCTCGCTCTGTTCATTGTACCTCCACTTGTGGAGGCCACAGTGACATTAGCTCTGTTGGCTACCACATCCCACCGTTGACTCATATGAAACTTCCTGTCAACTAAAAACCCAACACCTTTTCACTTGTGCTGTTGACCCAGGTATCCCACATCCTGTGTGTGTCTGGTGAGCATCTGAGCCCCAGTGTGAGCAAAGGTCTCTATCACCTTTCATCTTGGTGTGCAGTCATTTTGGCCCAGTGTTAATTTCAGTCCTCTTTAGACCTGCCTCTCACCTTCCCGGTATTGTCCATCCTTCTGACCTTCCCACATACTCCTCGGTGATAAGCCAGTTCAGTGCCACATGTGACACAGAGCCCCAGCCTTCAGAGTCAGATCCATCTGGATGCCAAATCTTATTGTATCAATTGCTGTGAGGTCTTGGGCAAGCTGCTTGCCCTCAGTTACCTATTTATTTCCTTGTCTGTGAAAGGGTAATACAACCTCTCTTACAGTCATGCTATGAGGGATAAAATAAATAAGCTTTGTAAAATATTGGCAATAGTTGCTGACACAGGAATTTCTCAATAAATGTTCATCCTTCCCTCCACCTATTTCATTCCGGTCATTGATAAAAGTGCTCAGTAAGATATGGCCAAAGACAGAGTCCCTTGGCATGCCACTAGAGACCCTCATCTAGGCTGATGTAGTTAGATTTATCCATTCCATTTGGGTGTGGCCCTTTAACCAGTTCCTAATCTATTGAATTGCACCAGCATCCAGTCCTAACTTTTCACCTTGAGATGAGCATGAGACACTTTGCCAAATGTCTTGCTCAAGTCCAAACAGATCACATATTTCTCACTTGCCTGTCTAGAAATCCAAAAGGGCAAGCGGGCGAGCTCAGGCGTGGGAATCACAGCGTTTCAGCCACTGTAGTGGGGAGGAGTGGGGAGGGCACAAGTCATACTCTGTATTTAATTGCCACAATGTTGGGCTCCCAGAGAGAAGCCCTGTTTCCCAGCAATGTGCCAGGTAGGCAGACAAGGCAACAAGTATGACCAAGTACATTCTGTTGCCCAGGAGCTGGCTCAGAGGTGGTGGAAATGTGCGCTGAACTAGGATCTAGGGACCAGAGTTCTAGTCTCACAGTTACTGGGTGACCTCAGGCAATCTTGTAACTTCCTGACCTGTTTCAGCTCAGCCACACTGAGCAGATCCTCACTATGAACCATGCCCCTTTGGCCCTTAACTGTTTGCCCAGTTCCTCCCTAGGCTCAGGAAATGGAAGTATTTGACCTATTGGGTAGTACATATACCCCAGGGAGGTGGGGGATGAATACATGGCAGGGTTCCAGAGAGTACAGGGAGCTATACCAAAGGCACAGCAGCTCTTCCTAAAACAGTGGTTAGTTACAGAATTGCAATGTGCATACACGCTTATGCATACCCATACACAAACGTACATGCACATGTGGATATGCTGTGGGAAAGAAATAGAGTTCTTTAAATTCTTCATGCATTTTTAAAATAAAGCCTGAGATTCCTGAGATATTTTCTATCTGCCACTGGCATATGACCCCCCCACCCCTATGGGTACAACATCACCTTCCTGAAATTTGAAAGTTACCCTGCTAGGCAGAAGGGGCCCTAAAGAATATCTTGGATACATGAAGACCAAATGGTTGTTCTTGACTTCCTTGGTGCTCCAGGAAAAGCCTGGCCACTTTCTGTTTCAAGAGCTGCCCCTTCCTCTAGGGCACACTGCCCTTCCAAGTGCCTGTTCCCCAGCTCCAGAAGCTCCCCTGATGCTATGAAGGAGGAGCAGCAATAAAGAGCCTGCCCATCCCATTCCCACCATAATCTGTAGTCACAATTGTGTCTACTGTGGCCTTGATCTTGGGCCCCACTTATGAGCTGGGAATGTAGGAATAAAACACTAGACTTAGAGTAAGACAGGCCGGAGTTCAAATCCTGGCCCTCTCTTATCATGCAAAGGCCTCAGGCAAGTCACCTACTTCTCTGAGACCAGATATGCACATTGCAAATTGGGATCCTAGGACCTACATCGTCGGTGGTTGGGAAGTTATGGGGAAAGGTCTTCACATATCCTCAAGTGCCCATCAACTCCACCTTTCTCTTAGTCTTGATTTCTCCAAAATCAAGATTACCTTTCTTTCTAATTTTTACCTGATAAGGCACAGTATAATGAAAAATGAAACCGGTTGGCCGTCAGGAGACATGATTTTGAGACTACAATGTTCATCGCTGGCTATCAAGTCATGTATATAAACCATGCCTCAGTTTCCTCACCTTTAAAAGGGGGGGGGTGAAATAGATATTAATTATATCAGCCTCCATGTATTGCATGCCTGCAGTGTGCCAGTCATTTCATAGATGCCATTTAATGTATATTAATTCAGTAACCTACAAGACGGTATTATCAGGCTTTACTCTATGAAAAGGAGTGGGGTGCAGCACTCAAGAACATGGGCTTTGAGCTAAGACTGCTTGACTTCACCCCCCAGCTCTTTACTCAGCTGTTTTTTGACCTGAGACAAGTAATGTAACTGCTCTATGCCTCAGTTTCCCTTCTGCAAACTAGGGGGTTTATGAAGATTAAATCACATAATCCAAACAAGGGGTTTCACTCAACACCTGGCACAAGGGAAGCCCTGCATAAGTAATTACCCCAGAGGAGCCGAGATATCAGAGACCTGTCCAAGGCTACAGAGCACAGGGCTCTCCAGCTGTAAGTCCACGCCCTAGTCCTCTGAAGAATGCTGTCTCTTTACAGGACTGTGGAGGGCCCTCCAAGAGCATCTCTGTATTGACTCTGGAGTTGCTGGGCTGGTGGTTTAGTGCCCAGGAGGAAACCTCTGGAAGTCAGGGGAGAGACATGAGATCCTGGGGAACCCATGCATGGCAGACAGCCAGACCCCAGCAGACATGCCCACAGAGAATAGACACACACACACACACACACTCATATACACATGCACACTTAGCACAGGAGCCATTTCTCCAGCTCAGCCTGTTCCAAGACTCCAAATCCCAGGGCTGCTGCAAACAAAGCTTTTAATCAACTGCCCCATCAACATACCTGCCCAGGACCTCAGCCCCTCCTGGGTGCTGTGATGGACACATACGAGAATTCCTTTCACTGCTATGTTTACTGAGCACTTACTATGTGCTAGCTCATAGGCAAGGCAGTGTGACTTCAGAGACAAATAAGCCAGTGTCACTGGAGTCACAGACAAGACTGGCTCACTACAAAACAGAGAATACAGTCCAGAAGATGAGTACAATAAATTCCTGCCAGTACCGGGGATATGAGCTGAGTCTTAAAGTCATTAAGTATCCTCACTATGGGAACAGGGTGAGGAACAGAGCCCTCAGGCAGAAACAGCAACTTAAGTACCTGCATGGAGATGAGAGACACCCTGGCATAACTAGAGCTGGGTTGCGGGAGAGGAGAGTGATGAGAGTTGAGCCTGGGGAGCTACACTGAGGATTTTGGCCTAGTTCCTTGTTAATGGGAAGACATTGAAGCATATTAACAGGCATAGAGAGAGCACAGAGGAGAGAGTTTTGAATTAGAAGCCTAGGAAGACTTCCTGGAGGAGGTGACTTCTGAGCAGGCCCTTAAGTGGTGGCCAGGACTTTGGGAGATAGAGAGGAAGGGACTTTCAGGAAGAGGGAATAGTGAGGGAAAGTATGGCAGGTACAGGCCCATTTGCAGAATGGCCAAGGCCACCAAAGGATAGTGGAGGAAATGTCACAGGAAGGGCCATGGAGGGTTAAAGAGGTGACAGAACACTCTGGGCCAGTGTGGTCAGAGAAAACTCTATAAAGAAAATGAATGAATCAATGAATCAGCCAGCCAATGAGGAGCCTTGATTGGAACCATCGAGTGTGACAGGTGTGAGTAAGCATAGGTTCCGTACAAAGGCAGCCCGCCCCTGGCCCTTGCTTCTGCCCTTTCACCACAAGTCTCATCAAAACTGACATGTCTGAGGTCTCCTTCTTTGGAACCCCATTGGGAATCTCAAAACTAATCTTTGAAGCTAATTGTAGTTGAAGATGGAGCAAATCCTAGATTCCATACAACCTAAGCCCTTGATTTTACATCTGAGAAAACTAAAGTCCAGAAATGGAAAACGACTTATCCAAGGTCATGTAGCAAGAGAGTCAGCACGACTAGCACCAGGAATCCCAACCCCTCCCTCGGGGCTCCCTCCACCTCACTGCCCTGCCTCTTAGTCATCTGCCACCAGCGGCTTGTGGTGGACAGAGGCACTTCTCTTTATCACAGACACTTCTGGAGGTGGACTCAAAGGAATTAATCTGTTATGGTAAGACTTCGAGCAAGGGAGATTCGCAGGTGTTGTAGTCCCACAGATAGACCAGGTGGGTAACTGGGTAACTGAACCCATTCCCCAGAGTTGGGGCTGGCCTGAGCCCTAGGCACAGAGTGGGGAGGAGTAAGGAGCTAGGAATTTCACTTACATTGATTCAATTTTTTAGAAATCTCATGGCAAAGGTGATATGAATCCCATTTTGCAGAAATTGAGGTTTCAGGAGGTTAAGAGGTTTTCCAAGGCATGAAGGTGACAGTACGGGGATTTGCTCTTGTGCCACTCCCTCTTCGCCCAAGAACACCATCACAGTCAGCTGCTCCCATCAGTTACTCTCCTGTCAAGGGCCTGGGCAACCCCACAGTGGAAAATTTGCTCTTTATAGGTAGGTAACAGCCCATTAGGAAGCCTCTGTTTAATAAACCATTGATGTTGAATTATTAAAGGGATAGGAAAGTGCTAGGAAGATTCAGATAGACAGGGGTAGGGAGGGAGTCTGATAGGGAGGGGCCAATGAAAGAATATTAATTTAATATCCATGAGCAACATATCCTCTTGGGTATGACTGTAGGCGTTTATAACAATCACATTATAACCCGTGTCCCACCATTTTACAGACAAGGAAACTAAGACTTAGAGAGGATTCCTGACAGCCACAGGGTGTGGACACAGGGGCCACTGGTATGTTCGATACTTAGGAATACTTTGGTTTCTTGTATGAGCTTCACTCATGACAATTTTTACCAAACTTCATAATGTGAAGCTAATCCTTTGAGCTGGAAACAAAAAAGAAGCTGAGCCATCTTTTTCCTCCCTGTATCCATTTCAGCCACTGCCCTTCCCTGCTGGTCAAGCCAGTCAGTGTTTTCTGCTCTTGGTTAGCAATTTCATTCCAGCTCCTGGGGCATTTTCCATGATACTCAGTTGGGAATAGAAAAACAAGACAAAAATCAAGCTATGCTGTTGGGATCACTTGACCAGGCATTGGAATCCATGATTCTTAAGTCTTTAGGAAACATCAGATTTGATGTACCAAAAAAAATCTCACTGCCCACATGACCTGTTGAGGAGCTCTACAGGAGAGCAATAGCAGGCACAGCAATCTCTGCCAAAGGCCCTGATGTGGTTTGGCTGTGTCCCCATTCAAATTTTGTCTTGAATTGCATCTCCCAGAATTCCCAAGTGTTGTGGGAGGGACCCAGGCGGAGGTAATTGAATCATGGGGGCTGGTCTTTCCCATGCTATTCTCATGATAGTGACTAAGTCTCATGAGATCTGATGGGTTTATCAGGGGTTTCTGCTTTTGCTTATTCCTCATTCTCTCTTGCTGCCGCCATGTAAGAAGTGCCTTTCACCCTCCTCTGTGATTATGAGACCTCCCCAGTCATGTAGAACTGTAAATCCAATTAAACCTCTTTTTCTTCCCAGCCTCAGGCATGTCTTTATCAGCAGCATAAAAACGGACTAATACAGTAAATTGGTACTAGGAGTGGGGTGTTGCTGAAAAGATACCTGAAAATGTGAAACCAACTTTGGAACTGGGTATCAGGCAGAGGTTGGAACATGTTGGAGGCCTCAGAAGAAGACAGTAAAATGTGTGAGAAAGTTTGGAACTTCCTAGAGACTTGTTGAATGACTTTGACCGAAAACCTGATAGTGATATGGACAATAAGGTCCTGGCTGAGGCAGCCTCAGATGGAGATGAGGAACTTTTTGGGAGCTGCCTCAGACGGAGATGAGGAGCTTGTTGGGAACTGGAGCAAAGGTTACTCTTGTTATGTTTTAGCAAAGAGACTGGAAGCATTTTGCCCCTGCCCTAGAGATTTGTGGAACTTTGAACTTGAGAGATGGTTTAGGGTATCTAGTGGTAGAAATTTCTAAGCAGCAAAGCATTGAAAATGTGACTTGGGTGCTGCTAAAAGCATTCCATTTTAAAAGAGAAACAGAGCATAAAGCTCAGAAAATTTGCAGCCTGATGATGCAGTAGAAAAGAAAAACCCATTTTCTAGGGAGAAATTCAAGCCAGATGCAGAAATTTGCATAAGTAGCAAGGATCCTAATGGTAATCCCCAAGACCATGGGGAAAATGTCTCCAGGCCATATCAGAGACCTTCATGGCAACCCCTGCCATCACAGGCCCAGAGGTCCAGGAGGAAAAAGTGGTTTTGTGGGTTGGGCCCACGGTCACCATGCTGTGTGAAGCCTAAGGACTTGGTGCCCTGTGTCCCAGCTGCTCCAGCCATGACTGAAAGGGGCCAATATACAGCTCAGGCTGTGGCTTTTGAGGATGGAAGATCCAAGCCTTGGCAGCTTCCACATGGTGTTGAGCTTGCAGATGCACAGAAGTCAAGAATTGAGATTTGGGAACCTCCGCCTAGATTTCAGAAGATGTATGGAAACTCCTGGATGCCCAGGCAAAAGTTTGCTGCAGGGGTGGGGCCCTCATGGAGAACCTCTGCTAAGGCAGTACAGAAAGGAAATGTGGGGTCAGAGCCCCGACAGAGTCCCTACTAGGGCAGTGCCTATTGGAGCTGTAAGAAGAGGGCCACTGTCCTCCAGACCCCAGAATCCACCAACAGCTTTCACCATGCACCTGGAAAAACCACAGACACTCAATGCCAGCCCATGAAAGCAGCTGCAAGGGAGGCTGTACCCTGCAAAGCCACAAGGGCAGAGCTGCCCAAGACCATAAGAACCTACCTCTTGCATCAGTGTGACCTGGATGTAAGACCTGGAGTCAAAAGGGATCATTTTGGAGCTTTAAAATTTGACTGCCCTGCTGTATTTTGGACTTGCATGGGTCCTGTAACCCCTTTTTTTTGGGCCAATTTCTCTCATTTGGAACAGCTGTATTTACCCATTAGCTGTACCTCCATTGTATCTAGGCAATAACTAGCTTGCTTTTGATTTTACAGGCTCATAGGTGGAAGGGACTTGCCTCATCTCAGATGAGACCTGGAACTTGTGGACCTTTGGGTTAATGCTGAAACAAGTTAAGAGTTTGGGGGACTGTTGGGAGGGCCTGATTGGTTTTGAAATGTGAGGACATGAGGTCTGGAGGGCCGGGGGGAATGATATGGTTGGGCTGTGTCCTATTCAAATCTCAACTTGAATTGTATCTCCCAGAATTTCCATGTTTTGTGGGAGGGATCCAGGGGGAGGTAATTGAATCACGGGGGCTGGTCTTTCCCGTGCTATCCTCGTGATAATGAATAAGTCTCATAAGATCTAATGGGTTTATCAGGGGTTTCTGCTTTTGCTTCTTCCTCATTCTCTCTTGCCGCCACCATGTAAGAAGTGCCTTTCACCCTCTGCCATGATTATGAGACCTCCCCAGCCATGTGGAACTATCAGTCCAAATAAACCTCTTTTCTTCTCAGTCTCAGGTATGCCTTTATCAGCAGTGTAAAAACGGACTAATATAGTGCACTCCTGCCCCCCAGCCCCAGCCAACTGCCCTGGGGACAGTCAGCCAGATGGCCATCCCAGCCTCCTCCAAAGCCACTAGCTCATTAAGCCAGAAGGGAAAAACCTCCATAGTGAAGGCTTTGCTGGCAGCTTACATAGAGAACTGGGGGCAAATCAGGGCAACATGAAAGGCCACTCCTCCACTTTCCAGGGAAAATCCCAGGCTCCCACCCCCCTGTAGCATGGAGAGTTTGCACACAGTATATACTTAACACACATAAGTTGAATGCCTGAGTGAATACATAAATGACCCTTTGATAATCTGATTCTTCAACTGTCATAATCAGCTCAGGCTGCTACAACAAAATACCATAGACTGGGTGGTGGCTAAAACAACATACATGTATTTTTTCACAGTTCTGGAGGCCAGAAGTCTGAGATCATGATGGGTGTCATCAGAGTTGGGTTCTCATGAGGGCTCTCTTCCTGGCTTGCAGACAGTCACTTTCTTGTGATGTCCTCACATGGCAGATATCTCTCTTTCTTCTCTGTTTTTTTGTTTTGTTTTGTTTTGTTTTTGAGATAGAGTTTCACTCTTGTTGCCAAGACTGGAGTGTGATGGCATGATCTCGGCTCACCGTAACCTGTGCCTCCCAGGTTCAAGCGGTTCTCTCACCTCAGCCTCCCTAGTAGCTGGGATTACAGGCATGCACCACCATGCCCAGCTAAATTTTTGTACTTTTAGTAGAGACAGGGTTTCACCATGTTGGCTGGGTGGGTCTTGAATTCCTGAACTCAGGTGATCCACCCGCCCTGGCCTCCCAAAGTGCTGGGATTACAGGAGTGAGCCACCACGCCCAGCCTTCTTCTCTGTCATGAGGGCACAGTACTGTTGGATTAGGGCCCCACCCTTATGACTTCATTTAATTTAATTAATTCCTAAAGATCCTATCTTCAGATACAGTCACATTGGGAGTGTGGGCTTTAACATATGAATTTGATGGAGGTGAGGAACAATTCAGTTCATAGGACCAACAAAGGAAGGAATTTAATCACGATGTCATAAAACACTGCCAACATTCAGTATGCCTCTCTAGTAAACCGAGCAAAGGTCTTTGCCATCCTTGCTCCATCTGGGAGCCCCTTACAGTAATTCTGCTACATTCTCTTAAGGCTGCCATGACCAAGCCAGGTCTCTGCAGAGGCTGCTTAGTGGATACCATATTCAGGTCTGGGAGGGGGAGCCCAAAGTCCTCAGCAGCTTCCTGCAGAAGACAGCGTTGTGACAGATTGGAGATGCATGTCTCCTCCTGGGCTCAGGAAGAGTGCTGTCCTGAGAGCCGAGGCTCCCTCTGTCCTTCCATTCCCCTGTAAGACCTTAGGCAATTCACTTCCCTTCTAGAGACCATCTTTAAAATGAGGGTGGTAAACTGATGATTTCTGAGAGCCTTCCACTACTCTTGCTTTACCTATTTCTAGAGAAAAGTAGATTCAGAGACAAAAGTAAACTGTTTCAGACTTAGGCCAAGAAAGAATTCTGACTTCTTTACTAACTGTTGAGAACCCTTGGGCAAATGCTTTAATCTCTGAATCTCTCTGTCTAGATATGGTGGTTATAATAATTACCTCCTTCGGGGATTTCCAGCACCACTGTGATAGACTGATTGTTTTAGGACCCTGATTCTTCATCCTTCTCTGTACCCGTGAACGTTGCCTGTGACTTTGTAAGTCCTCCTGCTATAAGGAGAAAGAGTCTTTCTCCTTGCTGTGGTTGGAATGTTTGCCTTCTCCCAAAATGTATATGCTGAAACCTAAACACCAACATGATGGTATTAGAAGATGGGGCCTTTGGGAGATGACTAGGTCATGAGTAATCCCATGAGTGGGATTACTACCCTTATAAAAAAGGCCCCAGAGAGCTGCCTTGCCCATTTCACCACATGAAGACATGAAGACACAGTGAGAAGACAACATCTATGAACCAGGAAGCGGGTCCTCACTAGACACCAAATCTGCCTGCATGCCTTGATTTTGGACTTCCCAATCTCCAAAACTCTGAGAAATAAATTTTTGTTGTTTAAAAGCTACCGAGTCTATGGAATTTTGTTAAAGCACCCTGTGTGAACTGAGACACCCGCTGTGTGATTCAGAGTTCCGCCATGTCTCTTGCTTTGGCCAGTGAGATGTTAACAAACGTTACACAAGCAGAAATTTGGGAAAGTGCTTGCAGACTGGGTTTGCTTACTTTTGCACTCTGCCATGGCCATGAGAACATGCTTCAGCTAGCCTGCTGGAGGATGAGAAACACGCAGAATGGAGCCAAGGTGCCCCAGTTGTCCCAGACGAGGCCAGCAAAGATCACCCAGCAGCCAACCCATCCCCAACATATAAAGAGCTCTGCCAGGGCCAAGAGGACCTCCCACCTGACTCATCAGGTCACCAAGCTAAAAACACTGATTTTTTTAAGTCACTGAGTTTGGGAGTGTTTGTTGTGCAGTATTATTTTGGCAATTAATAACTGACACAATCATAAAATGACACACAATAGGTGCTCAGTAAGCGTTTATTTCCTGCATCATCTCCTCACCCCAGACCTTCAGGTGCAAACTTAGTTCTTATAAAGAGAGTTGGGAGACAAAAATTGTGGTCCTGGTGCATTTTAAGCTTCAATCTCATTGTTACTTCGCTTCAGATTGATTACAGACGCTGACTGCTCAATTTTGATTAAATACTAAATCATAAGCTGCTTACAAAACGACTGCAAAAAGCTGACATTTATGAAGTCCAATAAACTACTTGTAAGAACAGGAGTGCTAGATTGGGAGAAAAAAATAAAATCTTCATCCAAACAAACATCGGTTGACAGCAGACAGATGGTCAGAATCCCTTACTTGTAAACTGGAAAAATTAAGATTTGGCAAGAGTTGTCTGAAAAGAACTAGCAAACATCAAAGTTTCCCCTTTCAATGCTGGTGTTTTTCTGGGCCCGACTTCAATATTTTC
Source organism: Chlorocebus sabaeus (assembly GCF_047675955.1). Lineage (NCBI taxonomy): Eukaryota > Metazoa > Chordata > Mammalia > Primates > Cercopithecidae > Chlorocebus > Chlorocebus sabaeus. Next base: position 45,483,476 of record NC_132929.1, on the reverse strand, counting down.
ACAGGCTACTGCACGGAAAAGGTGTTGCAGGCCTCCGCGTTGCTGGCAAGGAAAGGCTAAGAAATACCAGCAACGATTTATAGGAAGCAAGGTTGCCAACATTCCAAAGAGTGAGCGTTTAAAAGCCAGCAACTGCACATTCCCATAAATCCCCATAACTCAGCATCAGGCCTTCCCCTTAATCTGCTGAGGTGTGAGGGAAGGGAAGGCAGAATTTTCTAACTCGATTTTCCACTTGGATCAGCTTTCACAGGGGTGACTGTTGAGTTAATCTTTCAGGGGCTGCAGTAGTCTTAATAGTAATGGAATCCACCCTTAAAAGCACAGGGCCGGGCTCTCCTCACCTTTGTTAAATGAAGGAATAAGGGTGTTAAGAGGGGCTTCAGCTCTGGCAACAAGCCCCATAGCTCCAGGAGAGGTAAAGGCTTTGACTGTCCTGGTTCTCATTTTTCCCTGGCTTCTCTGTGACCTTAGAAGTGTTCAGAGAGTGAGTGTGTGCAGATGAAGTGAGCTTGTGTAGTTATCTGGCTACGTACAGAGTATGCCAAGGATTGGCAAGCTGGCATGGCTCCGAACGTGGCCCTCGTGCACTCCTTGGGGGCATTGCTTCTGCTGCTTTGGTTGCTCAGGGCTCACACAAGCCCATGACTTTGCAAGTGACAGAACTTGGGGGCCCACAGTGTTCCACACTGGACAGATCATGGTCTTTAGGCTTGGGAACCAGACCTAGCCATCTTTGTCTCCTCTTGGTTGCACAGGCAAGGACCTGAGTCTCGGTTCTCTATCCTCCAAATGGAAATCATGTCTGACTCACCTGGTTATTGAAGAAGGTGGTGACATAGACAGAACATAGAGGAGACAAACTCATAAGCAGGTCACTGCAATATATAGGGAGTGTAATGATAAAGATATGCCTGAGACATTATGGGAACACAAAGGACATCTGGCCCAGTCTGGAGTTGGGTTGGGGTTTACAGGGAAGCCTTTCTGGAAGAAGTGACACCTGGACTGAGTCTTAAAAGTTGAATAGGAGTTAACTGACAAAAAGGATAGAGATGAGCCTTCCAGGAAGAGAAGACCAAGTGAGCAAATTGTTGTCGATTAGTTTCTGTTTGGATAGCCCCAGTGATGGCCTGTTGACAAGGCCATTGCAGCTAAGACAGCTCAGACTATTAGAAAATTCATTTATAAAGAGGAAAGTCTCCCTGTGGTCCTAGTCTCTGCACAGGGAATATATTGAAGCCAGCTCTTGTGTCTTTACTTCTCCTTGCAAAATGGTCCAGGCCTAGCAGACATTGCTCGTGCATCAGAGTGAAGTCCTACACCACACTGGCTTCTTATCTGTATCCTAGCCCAACATTCCAGGAAAATGGGGGTCAAAGCCCTGAAAATGCCCAAAGGGCTCATTTGGTAAATGAGTAACCTTGGAATTGGAGCTGGATTTCAGAGTGAAGGATCGAGCTCATGCTGCAGGATTAGCTCAGGATAGAGGGTCTGGACCAGTTCTGCCTCCAAGAGTCCATCAGAACTGTAGTCTCAAGTTCTGACTGACAAACAGAGCTATGAGGAAAGCCGTAGCTCAATCTACCCTCAGGGAGTAGTGGGTAGGGCAGCTGTGTCCAGAGTTAATACACAACACGATTTAGAAGCAGACCTGGTACACAGTCAGGGCTTTGCAAGTGTTTGCTGGTGTTATTATTACCTCTCAGAGGTGGGGTAGGTAAACCTGTGTGACCTAAGGGACCCAGCCCTAAACTGTCTCCCCCACCTGCCTGGCACAAGCCTGAAATTCACTAGGATGTGTCCCTCTTTACGACACAAATAATAGATATTCCTGGCAGAGCTAACTCTGTGCCTCAGATCCCTCCTCTAGACAATGGAAGCAATAGTACTTCACTTACAGTACTTAACTCCAATGACAATTAAATGAGCGAATCAATATAAAAGCACTCAGAACAATATTTGGCATGTAGCACCACACACATGTTTGTTAAGATGATGATGATGGTGATGACTATTCATTATTCCAGGTACTCAGTAAATGTGTGTAGCAAAAGAGAAAAATAATGGAAGTGTGCGATAGCTCAGAGGGAGACCTATGGTTTGCTTATTTACCATGTACATGAAAAACCCAGTAAAATATCGGTCTATTAAAAGACCAAGTGTGTTCTCACCTCCCACAATTTCATGACTTAGTTCCAACTTGCTGGTCACTGGAATCACCTGCCTCTTCTTTGCCTCCCCTGGGAGTGGCCAAAGGCAGTGAAAGGAAAGAGCTCTGTGCTTGCTGCCAGGAGACTTCTGTTTGAGTCCCTGTCCCACTCCAGTTTTCCCAGCTCTGCCCCTCCCATGGCCTCAGTGGCCTCCTGTGTAAAGTGCAACTGGAGGCTGCAGCCACAATAATATTTAAACAATTACATACTGCAATTCCCCTTCCGAATCCCTCAGTAATGTCTCCTAATTAATCACCTAGTATACTGCATTCTAAATTAATTAAATTAAAAGTGATTAAATCCAGGAAATTGAAATTAGTCTAATTAGATTAGAGGCACATCCAGTGATGGTGGTGAGGGGTGGTGCCATATAAATTGGCCAATTTTGGTGCAGAGAATGTAAGCTTCGATTATAGACAGGCTGTTCAGAGGGAAAGGCAAGCCTTACAAAGAATAAGTCCAGGTGGGCAGAATAATGATATGGATGATAATAATAATGGTAAACACAAATAACAAGTGCTACTTTCATCATGGCTTTCCTGGGTGGAGTCATACTATTGAGTCCCCACAAAACCTCTCCAGAGTAGGTGCTGTTGTTATTCCTGCTTGACAGATGGGAAAACAGAGGCTGTAGGGTATGGAAGATCATGATAGAAACCCACATGGTCTGACCCCTGAGGCTCCTCCAGCCCTTTCCAGCCAGCCTCCCGGATCTTTATGTAGAACTGATCTCCTGCACTGGATGGTGGAAAGTGGTGGATGGTGACCCCCACACCTATCATCCAGTATGGTCTGGTGATGTCAAGAGCAGTTGACTTTTATCTTCCTGTGATGCACACGATGGATGGTGTTCACAGACATGCCACACTCAAGAGTGGTTCTAGCCAGACATGGTGATCAAGAACTGTGACATGCCTAAGATGACTTTACCCTTCTTGGAGGCTAGCAGAAGACATGAGACTCCTGGGTCAGAGATCAAAGATTTCATGACTCACAGAAGTAGCAGGATCCAGAAGCAGTACTTCTTTGCATCGGCTCCCTAAGATCCAGATCTTACAGGGCAGCACAGGAAAGGCCACATGCCTCCTGCACACACCTGCACTACAGGAGAGAAACCCCAAGTGGAGGGAAGGTGAATCTTTCCTAAGGAACACTAAGCCTGCCTGCCCTTGGCTTCAGAAAGAGATACTATCTCCCATGCTTGTGGTACAACATGCTTGAAAAGATCATCTGGAACAAAGGCAGTCAGTGCCTCTGCTCACAAACCATGCGGAAACTTGAAAGACCCATGGAGAATTGTCTCAAACCAAATCTAGCCCTGGTTTTTACAGCCTTAGCTTCTGGCAAATCCTCCTTTGAATGCATCACTCTATCGGCCACTCTGATTAATTTGACCAACAGAAGGTGGGACTAAATCCATTTAGTTAGTCTCCTATAGCATTTAATTAAGGTTACTACCAACAGGATCCATGCAGCGAGACGAGACTAACCTGCAGCACTGGCCTCAGCCATGACCACCCCAGGGTCCTGGATCCAGCCAGGTGAATGGATGCCATCAACAACCTGGGTCTACCTTAGCAAGCCAGGTGGATACATATCTCTGCTGACCTTTCCACCCAGCTCAAGGCAGTGATCCAGGTAGAGCAGGATGTATTTGGAATTGCAGAGACTCCATCTTGGCCTACAAGGAGAAGGTGCAGGGTAATTCTATAGTCGTCTGTCACAACCCTGGTCAGTGAGCGGAGGCTGACACGAATGCTTTCCAGGGCCCAGGCCAAGGTGGGGTCAGCAGAAGTCAGGGACAAATTTCATGCCTCCTTTTCTAATTGGAGGGGTCCCATTATAGGGAAAACAGTTCACAGGGTACCCATAAATAATGACCTGGTTTTCTGTCTGGGAAGGTCACTGTGTTTGCAGTAGGGAGACAAGTTAACATCTGGCTTCCACACAATTCACAGTTACACTCCCTGGGATGCATATAGTGCCCCTAGAAAGGAAGTATTGTTCACAGTTGCTGGGGATCCCCAAATGGGACTACATCAGCTGGAGGCACAGGTTGACTGCCTCCAATATGGCCTCTCCATGGGTGGTAAGACTTAGGATTTTCAGTTCCAATAATGGAGTCCCTGTTTTCAAAGATTCTGTCTGAGGACTGTCTGTCCAACTTGTCCTGTCTGTCTACACTCCTCTTCGGGTGACATTCTCTTGCCCCATGGAATGATTGAGCAAATAGTATGAGAATGTGGTTGGGAAAGTTATCCAGAGGTGCTGGCAGGTGCTTTGAATGGGAAGTGCAGGAGCTGAGGTTAAGGGGATTGGGGACCAAGCCATGGTTGGAGCCAGTGGGAGGGGCCAGCAGAGCCAGCAGTCAGTTACATTAAGGCACGTGAACAGTTTGAGAGAGCAGCACCAGGGCCTTGCTCTTGGGAGGAAGACTCCAGGAGTGGTTCTGAAAGACAAATTTCATCAGTGTCCCTTCCTTCCCTGTACCTCTAAGTACAAGTACAGGCTAAGGTATTCCCTCTGTGGGTGCCACAGTCAATGCCCTTCCTCAACTGACCTTCCAATAAATATATTATCACCCTTTTCCCAATACTCTCCTACTCACACATACATCTTTAATCCAGAAGTTTCAACTGCAAGAGTGACAAGAGCATTTTCATAAAATATGGAGAGATCCCTTTTATTCCCCACTTTTGTTGATGTGGGCCACAATAGGGGGCTGCATGAGCTGTGTACTCAGCCAAGTGGTCACTATCCTAATGACCTAAGGTCAGGTCAAGCTGACAAGAGAATCCAGGTGGCCAAACCAGAATTACATTTAACTCCTCCAGGCCTTCTTTGGGCTAGCCTGGGGTTGCTCTTAAGGGAAAGGAAGATGTGTCATGCCTAGAAGTGGTCAGGACAGAATCTTGAGTTTCCAAAGTAAGTCTGATTACCCGCTCCTTCCACTTCATCACTTTTACCTTGATCATTACTCAGGAAGCAGTTGAGGGGAGAGAATCCCTTTCTGGACAGCAGCATTCAGTGACCACACTGCCTTACTAAGGTGTGTGGACCAGAAGGAGGTGAGCAGAGCACAATCAAAAGCAAGGAAGGAAGGGAGAGAAGGAGACAAAAAGGAGAGATCTTGCTCTGGCATAACCACATGCAACAAATTAATCTCCCAAATTCCCATCTAAAACATCAGCATTCAGACTACTGCCCATTTGTCCCCAAGGGTCCATTCTGATGGACACAACCACACAAAGGAAATGTCTGCCCTAAAGGTGAAAGTCTCTACCTCTATCAAGAGAGGAACCACTTGCTGTTTTGAAATGACAATTTTTCCATCTTCTACCCATCACGGGGTCAAGCACCTCCCTGTTCCTCCTCTCAGGCAGCTGGCATCCTGCCAGCATGCCACTCATTCAAAAGAGCTCTACCAGGGCCCAAAACAGCACAGGCAAGCTTCCCAGATAGCTGCCTAAATTTGATACAAAGGTACATTTTAGACTTTCTAGGGACAAGTATGCATTTCATATCCTTCAAGGAAGCCTCCATGGTATTAATTTTTACAACTGAGTTGATGATAAAAATGAGGCAGCAGGAAAAAATCAGGCTACGCTCACCGGCAAATACCTGCCCTGCTGATGTTGCGAATTAAGAACAGTGTTATAGGATATCTTGGGATGTGTCTCAAGGTTTGCCGCTTCTGTAGCCCGACTTGGGCAAAGGGACCACGTCTTACCTGCCTGAATGCATGGCATGGTGCAGGAATGCTGGCGGTTAGAACAAGGGGCCTTAGTTTGTAAAGAAAGCCTGCCATGTTTGGAAATGCCAAAGTGACATTACGGGGAGCAGAATGGAGCAGGAGTGAGAAATATCAACACCTAGAGTGTGTGCCTTGTCTCTGTCGCTGCTCCCTCCCCACCCACCAACAATTAGCCTGACCTTGGCCTGAGATATTATACCAACTACAACTTTCACTGTTCCTTTGCTTAATTTGCTTCACTGCTGGGGGGGAAACAAGACCTGAAGACGAGTAAATGCAGCTGGTTTCTTTCGACCATCAAAGGCAGAACTGGATACTGCTGCATGGTGATTTTCAAGGCAATTCAAAATTCAAATTATCCAAAGCTGACTCCCTCCCACCTCACTCTCCTGCGCTCTCTCTCTTTATCTTTGTCTCTCTCTCTCTCTGCCTTTTGCACAACTTTGTTCACAAAGCAGAACTGTTTCCAACCTCCCATGCTCCACTTTGAAGCCAGCGCATGTTTTTCCACTTCACCCCTTCATCCTTCTCGGCAGCGGTTTCTGCCTCATCCAAAGGAATCAATGAGGAGGCTCAAATGCCAATCGTTTACTTTTTCTAAGAAGGGCTTCCAAGGTGCCAATGTGCTTCCCAGCCAAGATGCCGCCTCTGGTGTGTGTTTGCTGGTGATAATAATACATCAGCCAGGTAGGGTGGACTCCAGAGGCCTGACTGGGCACAGCAAGGCATTCTTGAGTGCTCTGTAGCTGGGAAAGGAAATGATGGGGAAAGAAGTGACAGAGAAGCAGAATAGTGCTGGAGAGATGAATTTCATGGCCCATTATTTCAGTGGTGTGTGTTCAGAGTCTGCGGTGCACCTGGAGCTGGTTCCAAGTCCATCTCCTGCAGGAAGCCTTTTCGCATCCCCTCTGCTCCTTAGAGATCACCTGCTCCCCTTCCTGGGCAGTCCCGGCCCCCTCCACCTGGTCAGCCCCTTGGGTCCAGGTACACATGGCCTACTGTGTGTTAATTGCTCTGTGTGTATGGAAACCCAAACATAGTGCCTGATGCAGCATGGTGCTCCATGATGTCCCTGTGCTCTTTGCCTCTGCCCTGTCTCCCTTCCTAGACGTCAGCTCCATGACAAAAGAGGCCTCATCATACTCCAGTGGCCCCAAAACTCAGCCCAAGTCCATCAGCGTCTTGGTCACAGCCAGAATCCAATAACTACTTGCAAACTGCATAATGGTTTCCTTCAAACATTGTAAGAGCTTGCTTTTCTCTTTTAATGACTAAAGAATGCCCACATGTTAAAAATCTTTCTGACCTCATCTCTGTTCCTACTTGCCCCAGGCCTCTAGACCAAGTAACCAAATTCCCCTTCATTGTTCTACCAAAGGGCTAAGCAGTTTCCAGTACAATTAAAAATTCAATGGTAAAGGGCTTCTCTTCTCCACTTAGTAACTGACTCACCTGGAGGAGCTAGGCCAGATTATACCCTTCTGAGTTCCTCCAACTCAATGCCCAGTTAGGATGTGCTGTAGCCAGGCCAACGAGGTCTCTAGACATCCCTGAGATCACGAAAATAGAAAGTAAGACTCCACTGCCAGGTTGAGTTGTGCAAAGGGAGCTTTGAACAGTCTGCAAAGAGCCCCTACACTGCAAGAAGAAGGCCTGGCCCCTGAAACCAGGTAGACTGATGTCTCCAGTAGGAATTTAATTAGAGTGGTCAGGGGAGGCCTAAAGCAGGAGGTGGGAGCTGAGGTTTGAATAGCAAGAAGAATCAGCCAAGGCAGGTTCTAGGGAAGGCCATTCCAGGCAGAGGGAACAACTAAGACACAGGCTCTGGGACAAGAGTAAGCTTGACATGTACAAGGAATCAAGAGAGAGACCATGCAGCTAGAACATGGTGGACCAGAGAAAAATGGAAGTTGGTGAAGAAGACAGGGCCAATTTTGTGGCGCCTTTCACTCCGTGGTAAGAAGTTTGAACCTTAAATGCAACAAAAGCAATTGAAGAGTTTTGTTTTTTAATTAAAAAGAGCGTTATTTTGAGTGTTATTTCTGGCAGCAGTATGGAGAGTGGCTGTCAAGGCAACCTGGGTGGAAAGAGAGAGGTATGTTAGGAAGCTGTTATAGTTGGCCATGGAGGACTTGATGGCTTGGGCCAGAGGGATGGAAATGGAAAGGAGTGGATAGATTCAGAATGTACTTTGGAGCTAGAACCAATAATTCCTACTGACAGATTGTGAGAGAAGAAAAGGGCAGAATCAAGGAGGGCTCTGGTGATTTTGTCTTGAGAAGTGGAGTTGGAGGTTAATACCACTCACTCAGATGGTAGAGACTTGGACAGAACCAGGTTTATGGGCGAAGCATCTAGCTTGGTGTAGGTGATGGCCAGGTGGTAGCTATTGACACCCTCATTGCTATTGTAGTGGATGCTGTGGTGTGCTCCCCATATCCCTTCTTCAGATCCAAGACCCCAATCTTCCAGCCGATGGGAAGGTCGTAGTTATTACTCACCAGAAACCTGCTCCCCTTCCGAGGCCATGCCTCCTCCCAAGGGGCCACAGCCAATGAAAGGCTGATGTGTGAACACACAGCCCAGTCTTCTGACCTAAATTGGAGACTACCCTAAAGGGCTATACTTGTTCCAGAGGTTCCCGGAACAGCCAGGGCCTCTGGTGCAGCTGCACATCTCTCAGCTTCTCCCTCTGCCCTCTCTGCCTCCTCGCCTCCTCGCAGGTAATTTCCCACTTAGCACCCACCAGCTTCTCACACCACCTCTGTCTCAGTTTGGATCCAGAGAACTTAGTGTAAGACAACTATTCTTATCACCACAATCACTACCACCAGGTCATTTCTAGACTCCCATCCAAATTGAAAACTCTATTACGAAGCATTCTGAAATAGCCATTCAAACTTCTTGAATGCCTACCGTCTGAAAAGGCCTAATTCCCATCTTTGGTCACCACAGCCCCCTCAGAAACAGCTTCCCATCCTAGATTTACTGAGAAAATTATGTTTATGTTGTCAGTGCTTTGCCTTTAGATGCACATTTGTACAAGTCAGACCCTGGGTCCTGGTGTTGAGAAGGGGCCTGTACCCAGTGAGTTGTCAGACCCTGGGTCCTGGTGTTGAGAAGGGGCCGGTACCCAGTGAGTTTTCAGACCCTGGGTCCTGGTGTTGAGAAGGGGCCTATACCCAGTGAGTTATCATACCCCGGGTCCTGGTGTTGAGAAGGGGCCGGTACCCAGTGAGTTGACACAGCAGGGATCACAGAGGCCTCCTGATTGATATACCATCCCAAACCCCTGCTCCCAAAGAAGAAAAGAAAGTGCTTTTGTGGTGTGTGTGCGTGTGTGTGTGTGATGCCCACATGTAACCAAATGCACTACAATGCCTATAGCTGGACAGATGCAGGGCCATTACATATGACTGCGCCAGATTATACCCTATACAAATACACCTGGTGAAAAGGATAGTTGGGGGCTAAAACCCGGCCCATATTCTCCTGCCCACCTTATGCCCAGGTATGGTGCCGCACCTTTCTCTACCACGACACCATGCACCCTGACCCAGGGCCAATTCTGCCCAGAGGGTATACTTTTTTCTAATTTGTGCAAAAGCTCCAAACGAATAAAAAGGTGCACTGGTTATTAAATTCTTGTCCCTCAGCCCCAAATTCACCCTTCTGTTCTCTACTTTGTGCTCCTGGAGATGAAATCCTGCAAACCACATTTCCCCTTCGCCAGCTTCTCCTTACTAGGCCCCCTCCCATTGACTCTTGGAGGGATAAAGACAGGCAGAAGGAGAGACCCCATCTCTCCCATTTGCTGCTTACTCCTGGCCACATCACTCCATCAGCAGCGAATTCCAGTTCACCCGCTTTTGGCCACACCCTCAGAACCCACCATGGCATGTCCAGCAACATCAGCACCAATCAGCCAGCACTGGCTTCTCTGAGTTTTAGGTCCTGGCTCTGCTGTTTCTTCTCCAAGCTTCCAGGTTCTAACAACCCCGATCTCTTTCTTTGTTCCTCTGCCCTAAAGGTATAGCTGCCTTTTGGCAGTTAGTATCTCTGTAAGTCCTCAATGGCCACTTTCTGTCTTTCTGCGCCTCCAATTCTTGTTTACTCAATTCTCTACATTAAAATCTCTCTGTTCAAACAACTTGTGTGAGCTCTGTTTTCCTGACTGACAGTCACTGGGGGCATAGATGAGAGCTTTTCACAGTCAGAGCCCCCTAGTCACTCATTTATTCATTCAAAAAACATTTGTACTATAATCCCTATATATAGAAGAAGGAGGCTTTGATTGTATATATACACATACCTATGTAAATACTGTTTATATATTTTAGTATACGTACAGAACGTAACTGGGAGAATACACGAAATGTAGATGATGGTGGTTCACTCTGGGAATTGGGAATTGGAGGTATTAGATGGGGAAGAGTATGTTTCATGTAGCCTTTTGAGTTTTTAACACTCCACTTATTACTGCTATATTTTGAAAAACTGATGAAAATTCATGTATTCAGTGCCATCTGAGTGCCAGCAAAGGGGAAGCCCTGCAGATGCAGAGGTTTTGCCCACAGAAATCTTCTTCCTGACTAGCCCATGCTGACACCGCAAACCAGCAGTGCACCATATCTTGGTTTCCACTTCTCCTTGCCTTCAGATTTAGAGGAACATTCTTGGAAGATTAGAAGTTGATCTTAGAATCCCCAGAGAGTGTGACTAGGCTAAAGTAAATGAGTGGGAAAAAATGTTAAGATGGGGGTATCCTTTGCAACATCATGTATGTGGGGGTCAAAACGTAGAAACAAAGAAAGAGTGAGAAGGGAACTTAGAGTGAGTGGAGCACATTTTGGTTGCATCCCTCTATGCAGTCCCAAAACCTCATCACTCCCACCCATCTGTAGTGAGCATGCAATTTGAGCAAAGCTGACCTCAACCCCAGTTCTTGGAGTAGGACTAATAGTTCCAAGCCAAGTGGGGCAATCCTCCTGCCATGGGATTTGTTCAGGTAACTCCGGCTTAAGCCAATTAGCTTGAAATTTGGACTTTCGTGTGATGATTATTAGAAATAACACTCTTTCCAGGATCGATGATCAAAATATTTGCTAACTTCTCCAGATTGGGCTCTGAACCCCTGGAACCAGTGTAGGCTCCATTGGAATAGATCTGGCTCAGAGCAACCAGTTTGGAAACTGAGCCTAATGCCTGAAATAGCTCCACCTCTCCCACTCTGGCCATAAAGCATGTGATTGCAGATGCTGCTGGCAACCTTTTTGTGATCATGAGATACGCCACCCTGAAAATTAAAAGGATACCCACAGGAGGACTGAATCAAGAGAACTGCACAGCCAGCACCCTGGGCAGACTGTGCCAAGGCCCACACTCTTTATTGTTCAGTCCTGTTTGTATTAGGTTTCAATACTTTGTGATGATGGTTTTTGCATCCTCTCAATTATCTTCTTACTTCACATTTGGTTAAGGTTAAACTGAGGTCCAGATGGAAGAAAAAAGGCCTTGTCTGAACTCTTACAGAACCAGGACCTTAATCTTTTGTCTGTCAAACCAGGGCTCTTCTAATAAATCATAAAACCTCTCCCACCACATTGTGGGCAGCAGCAGGGACTCCATCAGTGTTTGTTGAGTGAATTAATTACTAAATGAGAATGAGATCAGAGGGAAGTTCTGGCAAGGGCACAAGGTAAGCAAGGGTTTGCAGTAAAGGAGGGTCAGCACCGAGATGGGCAATGAAAAGAAACCCCCAAGGGTTTATTCTATTTTAGTCACATGAACACATTGGCAGTACAAAAGGCTTCCATAAACTCCAGGGAGTTTCTGTGGATAAATCTCTGATTGCCACTTGTCCAGAAACAATCAATATCCAAAACACAGAAAGCATTTGGAAGTTTATTATAAAAATAACTGAAAGGGGTCTAGAAAGATCTCAGGGTGCCACATCCCATCAGGAACTTGTGATCGGGGTAGGGACGGTGGGTAGGTAACAGAGTCTCAGTATTGTGACATAATTCTCCTCTGAACAGGAGTAAGAAAAAGGTTGTCACTGTGCAATTAGAAAATGTCATCACTTTTCATGAAACTTCAGTTTTTCTTATATGTAAAAAGGGAAAAATAATAATACAGTCTCACTGCTATGGTTTGAATATCCCCTCGAAAATTCATGCTGGAATTTAACTGATGATATTAAGAGGTGGGTCTTTTAAGAGGTGGTTAGGCCATTCGGGCCCTGCCCTCATGAATGGATTAATGCCATTATGGCAGAAGCAGATTAATTGTTATGGGAGTGGGCAGTTCCCATCCTGTCTCTGGTTCAAATGCTCACTTGCCCTTCTGCCTCCCACCATGGAATGATGCAGCACGATGGCCCTCACCAGAGGTCAGCACCATTCTCTTGGACTTTCAAACCTCTAGAATCATGAGCCAAATACATTTCTATTCATTGTAAATTGCTCAGTTTCAGATATTCTGTTATAGAAGCAGAAAATAGACTGAGACGCCCACTGTACTTTATCTTCGGACCAGATGTTTCAACATTCAGAAATGCTGGGTTTTAGAAAAGTTATATGGTGCATAATACTATATTATGGAGCACTCAGTGGGTTCTGGGGAACACCCTGTAATCAAATGCATTAATATTTTTGTAGGGAAACTTATAGATATTTACAGTAAATGGCATAATTAAGACCATAAATAGTCTCACATCAGTTCAGTCCAGGACTTGCCACCAAGTGAGTTATAAAAATCTTTTGGTTGTCAGAGCTTTTGGAGTTATTTTTAAAGACAGGGTCTTGCTCTGTCACACAGGCTGGAGTGCAGTAGCATGATTATGGCTCACTGCAACCTCAAACTCTTGGGCTCAAGCGATGCTCCTGCCTCAGCCTCCCAGGACGGGGGTCTCACTTTGTTGCTCAAAGTGCCGAGATCATGAGTCACTGCACCCTACCACTTTTTGGATTTTTGAAACTGGGGTTAAGGGATGATGAGTATATCATGCATTGGGCTGTCGGGAGAATTGGATGAGGTAAAGCCAGTGGCTGGCTTGGAGGAGTCACTCAATGCGTTACTAGTGTTATTTTCCTTCTGCTTTTATATATGAATGTCCCACACGGGCTCCAATCTCTACCTTGAGGAAGGCCATTCTCTCGTGGCCCCCTCTGGAACTGCCCTGCACCCCTGAGGACTGTTTGCACCCTAAGGTCACGATGTCACAACCACCTGAAGTACTCCACCACTAAAGGCCTCTCTACTCATCTCAGGGCCAATGTGAGGACCTGCTGGGTTCTAGAATTCTATGAGAACTGCCCCCACTTGGTGGTGCCCAGCCCGCTCCTCCTTTTTTTTGCCTGCAGTCTTAAAGGAGTACAGGGGTTGTCTACCTGACTCCACAGGAAGCCAAGTCAGGCACAGGGGGCTGGCAGTAGTCAGGCAGTGAGGTTAAGGGCGAGATCACCAGGGACTGACCTTTTATCACACCATGCAGAAACCAGACACAAGACTGGGGCAAGGGTGAAACAAGCAAGACACCTCAGGCACAAAATTGAAGAAGGCCCTAGGCTCCCCCTCTCCTCATCTTCATCCTGGTCCTGCTCACAAATTGAATATAAGTTCAAAAGCAAGACAGTTTACCCAGGAAAAGGCAGGCCAGAGAAGAGAGGATTGGCTGTATTAGTTATCTATTGCTGCATGACAAATTGCCTCCAAAAATAATGGTTCAAAACAACAATAATCACTTATTACCTCATGCAGGCACTAGATCAGAATCTCTCACAAGGTAACAGTCAAGATGTTGGCCAGGGATGCAGTCCCTGAAGCCTTGACAGGAGCTGAAAGGTCCATTTCCAAGGTGGTTCACTTGCATGGCTGGCAAGTTGATGGTGGATATTGGCAGGAGGTCCTAGTTCCTCTCATGTGGGCCTCTCCACAGGCTGCCTGAGTGTCCTCCTGACATGGTGGCTGACTTCTCCCAGAGTGCACAATCCAAGAGACCAATGCAAAAGTTGCAATGCTTTTTATCACCTGGTCTAAGAAGTCATACATCCTGTCATTTCCACAGAATTCTATTGGTCACAAAGCACTAATCATGTGGGAAGGAACTAACTACACAGACAATGGGTACCATGATATCAGGCTCATTGGGGACTCTCTCAGATACTTGCAGTCATGGTCTGCCTTCCCTTCTTGCCCTCTGTAATTCACATCTCTCTTAAATTAAAATTAGCAGACTCCCAAGCCTTTCAACATGCCCAAAAAGTTCTTCAATGACAACATCAGCTTGAGGTACAGTATCTTACTACTTAAATCAGGTCCTGGCATAAATGAAGGTCCCATGATGGTTTCTCAAGTACAGCTCCTAGAGTATAGCTCTTCTTCATCCTAAAACTACAAACTACAGAGATACATTATCTGCACCACCACATACCCAACTTGCAATGGCAGACAGGCATTACTCTAGATTCCCTTTCCTCATTCAAAAATCGGGAAAGCAAGAGGCATATGGAAGTTACTGGCCCATAGCAATTTTGAAATCCAGCAGAGCAGATGTTGATCATTTCTTGATTGACTCACTCCTACCACTGCCCAGAAATGATACTCTATGTTTATTCAACACTGCCTGGAACCCTCGTTTGTTGGATCACCCAGTTCATTAGGACCTCTTGCTTTTTTCCAGGTTATCATAAGTGACAGTATTTCTAAACTTTTTACCATTACATAACAAAGAACCTCTTCTCTCAAGTGTTTTACTCTTATTTTTTTTTTTTGGAGATAGAGTCTCACTTGTCATTCAGGCTGAAATGCAGTAGCATGATCACTGTAACCTTGAATTCCTGGGCTCAAGTGCCTCAGCCTCCTAAGTAACTAGGACTACAGGTGCACACCACCATGCTCCACTAATTTTTTAAAAATTTGTTGTAGAGATGGGGTCTCATTATGTTGTCCAGGCTTGTCTTAAACTCTAGGCCCCGTGTGATCCTCCCAGCTTAGCCTCCCGAAGTGTTGGGATTACAGGCATGAGCACCTGACCCTCCTCACTTCTTTTAAGCTCTTATTGCATCCTTATCGCAGCCATCAGGCTTCTCTTGAAGTGAAGTCTCTTGAAGTCCCTTTAACCTATCATGCACCGTCATCTCCTCCCAGCTTCTGCCCAAATCCAGTGCCGAGGCCACTCTCACATTTCTTATGGCAGTACCACATTTCCAGGCACCTAAATCTGCACTATTTCTACTGCTGTATAGTAAATACCCTAAAACTTGGTGACTTAAAACAATAGTAATCATTTATTCTCTTATGTTACTGTGGGTCAGGAATCCAGGAGTGGCTTGGCTGGGTAGTTCTATTTCAGGATGTCTCATGAGACTGCAGACATATATCAGCTCAAGCTGCAGTCATCTGCAGGCTTGACCAGGGTGGAGGATCCTTTTCCAAGGTGGCTCATTCACATGGCTGGTGAGTTGGAGCTTACTAAGGGCTTATATCCCTCTCTATGGGACCCTTTCAATACAGCTGCCTGATGATCCTCACAACAAGCCTCTAGTGAGACAGGTAATCATCACCTTATCATACAAATACATGTAAAACTACAGTTGAGATGAGTACAATGAGAAGGATGTACTTTTGCTCATATGAGTGCAAATAAAAAGTTGACCTAATCAGGAAAGTCATGGAAGACTTCCCTGGGGAGGTGATGCCTGGGCTCAGCTCTGGGGGATGAGCTCTTCTAACCAGACGTAAAGAGAAGAAAGCTGAGCACAGTGACTTGCATCTGTAATCCCAGCACTTTGGGAAGCTGAGGCAGGTGGATTACTTCAGCTAAGGAGTTTGAGACCAGCCTGGACAACATGAGGAAACACCATCTCTACCAAAAATACAAAAAAATTAGCCAGGTGTGGTGGTGCACACCTGTAATCCCAGCTACTTGGGAGGCTGAGGTGGAAGAATTGCTTGAGCCCAAGAATTGGCGGATGCAGTGAGCTGAGATTGTACCATTGCACTCCAGTCTGGGTGACAGAGTGGATCTCATCTCAAAAATTAAATAGTAACAATTTAAAAAGAGAAGAGTATTACAGGAACAGGGAATAGCATGTGTTAAGGCTGAGGCAGGAAATAGGATAACTCTTTCTAGAACCTAATAAAGGCCAGTGAGGCTGAGGACAGAGTGAGGTGGAGCAGGAGAAGATTAAGCTGGAGGTAGAGAGGGAAGAGCCAGACAGGAGATGAGGACATAACACCCAACCCTTTCATTTGTGTAACAGTGGAAACATCTCAGCATATCTTTTTACATACTCTTATTTTGACTTTCACATTCTAAGTAAGAATGCCAGCACGTTCCAGTGTGCACACTGGAACTCAGAGTGGTTAAGCAAATAAGTTCAGGTCACACCGTAAGACTGAGACCAAGGTAAGACTTATTTTCTCACTAAAATAGCCACATTGTGCCACCTCCCTAAAGAGACATGGCCCCCTTACTAACTTTCCTTCTCCCTTAGTAGTGCATATGTGGTAATTCTTGTCCAGGAGTTGCCAGTGTGTTTTTACTAATCATGATTGCACCTGGCACTCACAAAACTTCCTGGAGGTGCACATATTTCCCTGTCATAAAGAGCTCCCCTCTCCCCCTCTTCACATCTCCCCTTACCCTGCACCACCCCAGCACCCCTGCCCGCACCTAGCAGCTGGGGCTACACTTCCATCAGGTAATAACAGGTAAGTCAAGCTCATAGTCCATGGCTATGTAGGCTATTACAGGCTGGCTTCCTTCATCCCCACTCCAGATGTGTTTCTAGTAGTGCCCAGAGCTTCCTGGAAACCCAGATTGGGATATCTTCAGAGCCCATGCAAGCAGAGTAGTGTGCTCATCTGAATAGGTTCTAAGGCTAAAATCTCCTTCTGTGCATGGCCTGCCTCAGCAGCTGCTCCCTCGAGCTCCCCCAGTGAATCTTCAAGGCAGATAAGAGGTGACTGTGAACAGGATGGAAGGGAATGCCACAGCTTTGCTATCTGCCTCTTGCTAGGCATGCAGCCATTTTGAAATACAGAGAGAAGAACGTATTTTCACTTCCTTCCTTTATAGAAGCACTGACACTACTCTTGGCATTGCCTTCTCTGTCTTCCCTTAGCCAAGGTGTCCAGGGTACTGAGAGATGAGACAGCACCCAGCTCTAGACCTTGCTACTGAAACATTCATGCTTCTAATTTTTTCCTTTTTTGATTTAATTTTTTTTCTTTTTTTTCTTTTCATAAAGACAGGGTCTCATTCTGTTGCCCAGGTTGATCTTAAACTCCTGGGCTCAAGCAGTCCGCCCACTTTGGCCTCCCACAGTGCTAGAATTGCAGGCATGAGCCACTGTGCCCAGCAGTTCTAACTGCTGACAATCTGATAAGTGCAAAAAGTACCTTTCTGCTGTGCTGCTTTCATTTGCACGTCCCTACTTTCTATTAAAATTGGGCAACACCTGTATGTTGATTAGCTGTTTGCCAATTGGTCTTCCTTCAAGGATTCCAGCCCCTTGGAAGTGGAGCCTCTCCAGGTGTGTTTGACGAGTTGGGGTGCAGCAGAACTCTCCCTTCCCTTGTTTTGCATACTGCACTTCTGTTCATACAGCCTGATGATTGGACACTGGGCACGAAGAGCTCATAGAACAATGCCCCAAGCTGCTATTCCCCTGGGGGTGTCTAATGTTACCTGGAAATGTCGTGTTGGCATAGCTAGTGGGGACCCGTTTTCAGCTCGGGACAAAAGGTCCTCCCTCCTGGCAGTAGGATAGGGATGACACAGCAGAGGGAATGCAGAGAGCCTTTGGGAGCTGCAGCCTCACATAGGCACAGTGTGAGGTGCAGGGCAGACTTGAGAGCCCTCCAGAGGAGCTACTTACAGAATGGGCTGTGAGCCAGAGCATGAGCAGAGGCCAAGAGTTCTCTGCACTCAACGTTGAGGCCACCTAGGTCCACCTAGGTCAGATTTTTGAGGAGGCCAGGACTGGGGTGAGGCAAGTGAAGTACTTAGGATACAAAATTTACAAAGGCACTAACTCTCAGGGCTTAGCCTGCATTCGCACAGCCCTGAGGGTGAGGGCCTCCTTACATTTCGTGCCTAGGCACCTTTGCCTCACCCTAGTCCCAGCCCAGCTTGGGAGAGAGGAACATGGTAGGGCCCAGAGGAGACACTTAGCTCTCAGAGAGGAGGAAGTGCTGACTGGGAAAGGAACCCACTCTACCTCCTTTGTGGCTGTTTGTGTGTTGTGAACTTTCTGTTGTTCTAAATCTAGGGTATTAGTTCCACGGTTCTTAACAACTCCTCTGGTTGTCAGTTAGTGGGAAATAGAAACCAGTGTAGCCTTTTTCTTTTCTTTTCTTTTCTACTTTCCTTTCTTTTCCTTTCCTTCTTTTCTTTTTCTTGACAGAGTATTGATCTATTGTCCAGGCTGAAGTACAGTGGCAGGATCTTAACTCACTGCAAACTCCAACTCCCAGGTTCAAGCAATTCTCCTGCCTCATCCCCCTGAGTAGCTGGGATTACAGGCATGCACCACCATACCTGGTTAATTTTTGTATTTTTATTAGAGATGGGGTTTCATCATCTTGGCCAGGCTGGTCTCGAACTGCTGACCTCAGGTGATCTGCCCACCTTGGCCTCCCAAAGTGCTGGAATTACAGGCCTGAGCCACTGTGCCCAGCCCAGTGTAGCTATTTTCAACAGGAAAGCATTTAATACAAGGATTAAAAAAAAAAAAAAGGAATACTACGCAACCATGAAAAAGAACGAGTCCATGTCCTTTGCAGGGACATGGATGAAGCTGGAAACCATCATTCTTAGCAAACTAAGACAGGAACAGAAAACCAAACACCATATGTTCTCACTTATAAGTTGTAGTTGAACAATGAGAGCACATGGACACAGGGATAGGAACATCATATGGGGCCTGTCAGGGGGTGGGGGGCAAAGGGAGGGAGAGCATTAGTACAAATACCTAATGTATGCAAGGTTTAAAATCTAGACAACGTGTTGATAGGTGCAGCAAACCACCATGGCTCATGTATATCTATGTAAAAAACCTGCACATTATGCACACATATCCCAGAACTTAAAATAAAATAAAATAAAATAAAATAAAATAAAATAAAATAAAATAATAAGCACTGGAAGGACCGGAGCAGCAGACTCTTGCTTGGGCCTCCAAGAATGTCTCTCCAAATACCACAGAACCAACCCACTGAGAGAGCTGCTCCCTCTGACACAGCCAGGACAGGGAAAATCAGGAGATCACCACTCTTTTCAAGAACACGGCCCCTTAGCTGTGGTCCAGGGATCAGAAGCTGGGCGCTAGGGTCCTGAAGCCATCACAGCTGCTTTTCTCACCTTCAACAAGGTTAGAGCTTGGATGCAGAAGCACTGGGGCACAGAGCCCCACATCTCCCACCTCTGCTCTCTCACAGAAAACTGCGCCAAACAATAGGAAGGGAGCCTCTGCCTCACTTCCGCTTCACATCTCGGCTTGATGGCATCTGATTGGCAGAACAAAGTGTACCGTCAGAGCAATAGCTGCAAGGGAGTTTGAAAAACATCATTTTTATCTTCCCTACCATTACAGTCCAGGAAGACGCCATAGAAAGAGGTGAGAATGCTGGGGACCAGCGGACAATACCCAACTCAGGTCTCAGGTTTAAAGGCTCCTGCAGGTGAGGGAAGAGAAACTAGGGGACCTCATGCTATTTACAGGCATACCTCATATTACTGAACTCACTTGATTGTGCTCAGCAGATGTTGCAACTGTACAAATTGGAGGTTGTGGCAATCCTGTATACAGCAAGTCTATCAGAGCTATTTTTCCAACAGGTTATGCTCACTCTGTGTCTCTGTTGTCACATTTTGGTAATTCTCACAATATTTCCAACTTAGTCATTATTATTACATCTGTTACAGTGATCTGTGATCAGGGATCTTTAATGTCACTATTGTAATTATTTTGGGGTACCATGAACCATGCCCACAGTGAACTCGATAAATGTCATGTGTGTTCTGACTGCTCCTACTGACCAATCCCTGTCTCTGTCCCTCTCCTTGGGCCTTCCTATTCCTTGAAACACGTAAATATGGAAATTAGGCCAATTAATAACCTTACAATGGCCTCTAAGTATTCAAGTGGAAAAATGAGTCACAGTCTCTCACTTTCAATCCAAAGCTAGAAAAGATGAAGCATGTGAGGAAGGCATGTCAAAAGCCAAGAGAGGCTGAAAACTAGACCTCTCACAGCAAACAGCCAAATTGTGAATGCAAAGGAAAAATTCTTGAAGGAAATGAAAAGTGCTACTCCAGTGAACACATGAATCATAAGAAAGTGAAACAGCCTTGTTGCTGACATAGAGAAAGTGTGAGTGGTCTGGATGGAAGATCAAATCAGCCACAACATTCCCTTAAGCCAAAGCCTAATCCAGAGCCTAATCCTCTTTCAAGTCTATGAAGGCTGAGAGAGCCGAGGAAGCTGCAGAAGAAAAGTTGGAACCTAGCAGAGGTTGGTTCATGAGGCTTAAGGAAAGAAGCCATCTCATAACATAAAAGTGCAAGGTGAAGCAGCAAGTGCTGATGGAGAAGCTGCAGCAAGTTATCCAGAAGACCTAGCTAAGATGACTGATGAACGTAGCTACACTAAACAACAGATTTTCAATGAAGATGAAACAGCCTACTCTTGGAAGAAGTTGCCATCCAAGACTTTCACAGATAAGGAAAAGTCGGCTGGGCGCGGTGGCTCACTCTTGTAATCGCAGCACTTTGGGAGTCTGAGGTGAGTGGATCACAAGGTCAGGAGTTCAAGACCAGCCTGACTAAAATGGTGAAACCCCATCTCTACTAAAAATACAAAACTTAGCCAGGCATAGTGGCATGTGCCTGTAGTCCCAGCTGCTCAGGAGGCAGAGGCAGGACAATTGCTTGAACCTGGGAGGCAGAGGTTGCAGTGAGCTGAGATCATGCCACTGCACTCCAGCCTGGGCAACAGAGTGAGACTCCATCTCAAAATAATTAAAAAAGAAAGAAAAGAAAAGTCAATGCCTGACTTCCATGGCAAAGCACAGGTTGACTCTCTTACTAGGGGCTAATGGAGCTGGGACTTTGAGTTGAAGCCAATGCTCCTCCCTTACCATCAACAAAATCCTAGGTCCATTAAGCATGATGCTAAATCTCCTCTCCCTGTGCTCTATCAGTGGAACAACAAAGCCTGGATGACAGCACATTTGTTTACAACATGGTTTACTGAATATTTTAAGCCCAATGTTGAGACCTACTGCTTAGGAGAAAAGATTCCTTTCAAAATATGACTGTTCATTGCCAGTGGACCTGGTCACCCAAAAACTCTGATGGAGATGTATAAAGAGATGTACAATTGATGTTGTTTTCTTGCCTGTTAACACATCATCCATTCTCAGCCCTTGGTTCAAGGAGTAATTTCAACTTTCAAGTCTTATTATTTAAGAAATAATTTTTAAAAAGTTTTAGTGGTCATAGACAGTGATTCCTTTGAAGGATCTGAGAAAAATAAATTGAAACCTTCCTGGAAAGGATTTCCCCTTATAGATGCCATTAAGAACATTTGTGATTCATAGGAGGCAGTCAAAATAGCAACATTAACAGGAGTTTGGAAGACGTGTGTTCCAACTCTCATGGATGACTTTGAGGGCTTCAGACTTCAGTGCACGAAGTAAATGCAGAAGAGGCAGAAACATAAAATGACAAGTGGAGCTTGAAGAGAACATTGAATCGTTGCAATTTTATGATAAAACTTCAGCAGATGAGGAGTTGCTTCTGACAGATATGCAAAGAAAGTGGTTTCTTGAGATGGAATCTACTGGTGCAGATGCTGTGAACATCACTGAAATGACAACAAAGTATTTAGAATATCACATAAACTTAGTTGATAAAGCAGGAGCAGGGATTAAGAGGATTGACTCCAATTTTGAAAGAAGTTCTGCTGTGGATAAAATGTTGTCAAATATTGCATGCTACAGAGAAATCTTTTTTGAAAGGAAGAGTCAATTGATGCAACAAACTTCATTGTTTTTGTCCTTTAAGAAGTTGCCACTGTCATCCTAATCTTCAGTAACCACCACCCAGATCAATCAGCAGCCATCCACACTGAAGGACAACCCTCCACCAGCAAAATGATTATGACAACTGAAGATTCTGATGATCGTTAACATTTTTTATCAATAAAGTATTTTTAATTAAGGTATGTACATTGTTTTCTAGACATAATACTATTGCTCACTTAATAGACAACAGTATAGTGTAGACATAACTTATATGCACTGGAACACCAAAAAAATCGTGCGACTTACTTTATTGTGATATTTGCTTTATTGTGATATTTGCTTTATTGTTGTAGTCTGGAACTGAACCTGCAATATCTCTGTGGTGTGCCTGTGTTAGAGTAAGGAACTGGTGCTCAGGCATGGGCAAACCTGCCCATGGAGCCCCACTACCCCCACCCCACAGACCTCTGACTTTGCCAGGCTGCTCACCGTCCACAGGCCCCATGACTGGTCGAGGCCCAGATGACCTTTCATTTGCAAGCACTTGAGAACACGCAGGAGAATTCAGCAGTACAGGGCAGGCTGTGGCTAAACCACGCCTCCCTTCACCCCATCCCAGATCCCAGACTCCGGAATCTCTAGAGACTGAACCTGCAAATAAATATGTGACAAGTCTGAGGAATCTGCCTCCTTCAAAGCATTAGTGTCATTGCTGCAGGTGTGTGGATTCTTCACTTGGTGGATTTGTGTCCTCCTCTGATTCCTCACTTTGTTTTACCTAAGGGCTTTTCTAGTATCTCTGGCAGCGAGATCTGGAAATGAGCTGGCATCTGGTCTAATCGTTTGGTGGAGTAAGTCTGGTTCCCCACCTGTCAGCTGGAGCTCCCTCGCTTCCTTAACATCTAGATCCATGTGGCTGGAAACACTGGTCCGGCCTTATGGTTCAGGGTCTCCCCTGAGACTTCACTGGGTTAGGCCGGAGCTTAGAGCCCCAACATGGCCTCAGCCTCCAGGGCCCTCCCTCACGCATCATGTGGCGGTGGGGAGTGGGGCACAGGGGAAGAGAGGGCGGAGTCTCTTCCCTGGGCAGCTCAAACCTGCCACACAGAGCATTAGACAGGACAGGAAAGACATCCTGATATGGTTCTGAGCACACTGCACGACCAACACCTAGGGCCATGCTCTCATTCTTTTTTTCTCTCCCACTTAGAAAAGTGGCAAAGTAGCGCCACACTCTGCTTCCTAAAGGCCTTCCCACTTCACCCCGTCCCCAAAACCCACCACACATTTCTCACGGGCTCTGCCACCCGTGGAGCATCCTAGCATCTCATCATCTTTCTGGCTACTCTGTCTTCCTCCTCCTTTTTCTCTATTTTTTGTTTCCTTTCTATTTTTTTTCTTAATCTCCCATCTCAGGAGCAAAAGTGAGAGGGTTTCCATCTTCAGCAGCAAGCTAGCTTATTCTCTGGGGGTCCAGCTGGCACATTTGCCCTCCAAGTCTCTCTCCAGTCCAGTGACTTACCCAGAAAGTGTCTCAAAGTCCGTTCCCATTCCATGTGGAATGTTGGTGCCAGCTGCTAGGACAGTAAATGTTTCACCTCATTACTAATGTGTGTATACACACACACACACACACACATATATTACATATAGCTCTAGCTATAAAATCACATATCTCAATGTCTTCATATACAGACAAATTGTGCCTAAGCAATCCTTATGAGCAATGTTTTAAATCATGCACTAATTCTCATATCTTCATAAAACTAACATTACTGGCCCTCCCTTCTCTGGTTCCCCTTCTCACTCCTTTCCTCCCACACCGTTACCTTTCCGCCATTGCAACTCCCATCCCAGGTGCGCTACAAAGCACACTAGGTGTGAATAGTTGTCATCCTGAGAACTGAGCAGGGCAGCTATGCTTGACCGTGTGTGTTCCCAGGGGAACCCCAGTGCCATCAAGTTTGTCTCATAAGGACTGTGAGGCCTGGCCCCTCACTGATCTGTGACTTGTGGTTTCTTCTAGATGAGTCAGCCAAGGTGGGGACGTGAAATGAATCAATGTGTGTCAATGATGCTCTGAAGAAAGATGCCAGCACTCATGGCTTCACACACAACAGCCCCAGAACTCCTGGCTTTAGATGTACATCCAGGCCAGGCTCTCCCAACCCCAGCACAGTTCAGGTAATATGGACTGCCCGGTACACTGAAGGATGCTTAGCATCATCCCAGGCCTCTACCCACTGGATGCCAGGAGTACCCCCAAGCCCTCAGCTGGGACAACCAAAAATGTCTCCTGACATTGCCAAATGTCTTCCTGGAAAGTAAAATCACCCCTCAGCTGAGAATCAGTGCTCTATAGCTGTATAGATACATATTGTGTGTACAGCAATGTATACATACATACAAACAATTAAATATTTATATGTCCTTATTTTAAGTTGGCATCTGGCATAAACTTTTCATTCAATCAGCATATGCACAAAACAGAAATGTGACATATTTTCTTCCTTTTCTTTTAAAAATTAATGTCATCTGTGATAATAGTGACATTTGTGATGACTAAATAAACAGAACCATCGTATATCTATCTTTCTGTGAAGTTGGCATTGAAGCAGCAGTGAGAAGGGAGTTTTGGAGTGTCAGTTGCCTTCCCCTGGACCCACCATGGTTCCTGCCTCTTGGAGCTTTGAGAATGCAGATGGACAGTATAAACCAAAAATACAATTCTAAGCCCCCCAGCCATCTGAATGGACCCCTCCTCTTGGCCCAGGGTGTTCCAAAGTTAACCTGAAAAATGAATTCAGGACATGATGGGAACAGAGAGCTGGACATGCCTCATTATACCCTCCTCCCTTTTGGAATTACTGATAGAAGACTCTTTAAATCTGATAAGAAACATTTACTGTCTATTCTTGGCTGAAGGTGGTGGCTCACACCTGTAATCCCAGCATTTTGGGAGCTGAGGCAGGCGAATCACTTGAGGTCAGGAGTTCCAGACCAGCCTAGCCAAGATGGTGAAACCTCATCTCTACTAAAAATACAAAAATTAGCTGGGCGTGGTGGCAGACACCTGTAATCTTAGCTACTCAGGAGACTAAAGCACAAGAATCGCTTGAACCCAGGAGGTGGAGGTTGCAGTGAGCCGAGATTGCACCACTGCACTCCACCCTGGGCAACAGAGCAAGACTTTATCTTAAAAAAGAAAGAGAGAGAGAGAGAGAGAGAGAGAGAGAGAGAAGGAAGGAAGGAAGGAAAGAAAGAAAGAGAAAAAGAAAGAAAGAAAGAGAAAAAGAAAGAAAGGAAGAAAGAAAAGAAAGAAAGAAAGAAAAGAAAGAAAGAAAGAAAGAAAAAAGAAAGAAAGAAAGAAAGAAAGAAAGAAAGAAAGAAAGAAAGAAAGAAAGAAAGAAAGAAAGAAAGAAAGAGAAAGAAAGAAAGAAAATAAACATTTACAATCTATTCTCTCTGAAGCCTCCTACCTGGAGGCTTAATCTGCATGATAAAAAACTCTGGTCTCCACAACCTCTTATCATAAACCCAGATATTCTTTTCTGTTGATTCTAAGTCTTTAGAGAATAATTCTTTCAACCAATTGCCAATCAGAAAATCTTTGAATCAGGTTGTCCCACCTTTCCTGACTGAACCAATGTACATTTTACACATATTAATTGACAATTTATGTCCCCCTAAAATGTATAAAATCAAGTTGTAGCCTGACCACCTTGGGCACATGTTCTCGGAATCTCCTGAGAACTGTGTCACAGGCCATTGATCACTCATATTTGGCTCAGAATAAACCCCTCCAAATGTTTTACAGAGTTTGACTCTCTTTGTTGCCAACAGTTAGGGGTCCAAGTCATTTGGCATTTGTCTCTCTCCAGCCAAGATACCTCAGAGATCCCTGTGCAAACCAATTCAAAGGGGAGAGGAAAGATGAGCTGAACTTCAGTTACACAGGATTGCTATCTACAACAGCCCAAATATAGTACATTCTCAAGATAGGATAGATTATGGTGCAATAAAACATAATCCAAAAAACTGCAGTGCTGTAAGGCATTCCAGGTCTGTTTCTCTCTTATCTTCATAGCAATTACAGGTCATGCTGTATGTTGCTGTTATCTCATTCTGGGGCCCAGGCTGGCTAAGCAACCACACTGGGGAACATGGGGAAGTACACACTCACTCAGAAAGTGTCTGCCTCAAAGTGGATGTCACTTCTCTCACATTTCATTGGCCAAATCAAGTCACATGCCCATGCTTGAGTTCAACAGGTGCCTCCTGCAGAAGGAGGACAGGGAATTGATGGATAGTCATAGAGCTCAGCACACATGCTTACCTTCTCTACTCAGAGGTTCCTTCAGTGCCTCCCAGTACACTAGGGCCCCACCCCATCCTGTCTGATGCCAACTCTCTTTCTTCAGCTGAACTTTTCCAAAGTCTCTCTCCTCTCCCACCCCCAGCTAGTAATAAATTTCAGAATCTTCATCATTAGCCACCATATCTCCACTCCCTTCCATTCATCAAAGATAATCAAGACATCATATTTAAACCCAAAGTCTAAGGTTCCCTTCCAATTCTGGATTCATAGGACTTATTTCTCAGGACTGTTTAAAAAGAGAGCTTACAGTGGGGTTTCTAGGCAATGGCACTCTTGACATTCTAGACTGGATGATTGTTTGTTGGAGGGGGTTGTCCTGGTCGTTGTAGGATGTTTAGCAGCATCCCTGGCTTCTACCCACTAGATATCTATAGCACTTCCCAAGTTATGACAACCAAAAACATCTCCTGATTGCCAAATACCACCTGGGAGGAAGGGGACAAAATTGCTCCCAGTTGAAAACCACTAGTCTACAGAAGTCCCAGCCCATTGCTGCTCCTGGCTGATTATTTATTTATATTACATGAATCTACTGAGTGCTTGCTAAGTGTCCACCCCTTCATCAGCAAACACATACTGGGCACCTACTCTATGCCAGACACTGGCTGAAGGCGAGAGGTCCCAAGATCACATAGGTGTGGTCCCTGCCCTCCAAGCACTCACATACACTGCAAGAAGCCAGCAGACACATTAAAATATAAGTTCAGCACAATACAGTACATTCATGGCTCTGTAAGCAAATTGCCATGGGAGCTCAAAACAGAAACCTTTGGCCGGGAAAACTACACAAAGAAATTAAGAACACTGAAAAGTGATGATGCTTCATGTTCATACCATACTTTGTAATTTGCAAAGCACTTTCACATGTGTTATCTCCCTTGATCCTAAAACAATCTTGAGAGGTGGTTGCTGCTCTCCCCATTTTGCAGATAAGGAAATCAAGGTTCAGAAGGATTCAGTGACTTCCCTAGATCATGCAACAATTGAGTGGCAGAAGTGGGACTAGTTCTGCCACTAGTTGGGTGCCCCAACTCCAAAATTGTTTCCTCCTGTTCCCTTGCAGAGCTCAGGGAGGCTGCGGGGAGCTGAAGGGCCATTGATGCCACAGCAGGACAATCATACTTCCCACACCCATGTACCCAAGGCAAAGGTGCCTGGCCTCAAGCAAGATTAGGACTGTTAGATCAGGAACATGGAATATAAGGAGAAGAGAAACAGTCAACTCTTTTCATTTCAAAATAGAACTTTGGTACTCATAGCAGAGACAAGTTCTTGAAAGATAAGGCTTTTGATTTGCAAAAACTGTTGTTTTTTTTTTTTTCAGTTCTAAAAGCCTAGTTTTAGCATCATCAGAAGCAAAGCTCTGAAGGAATTGGGGCATAAAGTCTAGATTAGAAAAAGGAGAGCTGGAGAACCAGACTGCCATGCTGCCGAGATTAGACATGGATAACTAAGAGGGTTGGGGTGGGCGGAGGCAGAGGTGAGAGCAGCAGAAGGAGCTACTGATATGTGAGGCGGGGACAAGAAGTCACATGCTTGACTCCTCCTGTGGTCCAATCTCAGTGGGAGAGGAAGTATCAGACCCAGAAACCTCTGGCCAGTTTGGGAAACAAGAAGGGAGGGGCCTTGGGATGACAGCAAACCTTAGAGAGATCTCTGTCCAGTGGAGGAGCCCAGACATATGGAGCAAGAGAGTACCACTCACTCAGCCTGGTGCACAGAGAATAGATGGGCTTCTCTATGCCCGTAAGGAGCGGCGCAGAAGGGTCACCTAAAAGGCAGAGCCCCGCAGGGGACTCACAACAACAGGTGAAGATGTCCTGTGAGATCAGATGAGGACACTGTCACGTCCCAGCTGATGCCAGCAAGGAGGGGAACAACTGTCTGAACACCACACTGGATGGCAGATCTCAGCAGATGCTGACAAGTGAGTCTCATTGGAATGAAACGGAGAACACAGTCCAGCAAATATCCAGAGACTCACTCTGATTGGAACAGGGCATGTCACACGTCCAAGCCCACTGAACCAATCACTGTGGTCAGAGAAGTGAGTGTTTCAATTGGAGGGAGGCTCTTCTTGCTCCACGTATGTTCTTTCCCAGTTTCTTCCCCCAAAGGCAACCACTGTTTATGGGTTTCTTGTGTATCTTTTCACAATGAGAAGTTATCCATTTACACAAACTCATCTATGTGTATGTGGTCCCTCACTTTCTTTACTCAGTGTCAGCCTGCCATACACATCCCATTACACTTAGGTTTCTGACTTAACATATCCTAGAGACTTCATATCTGCTCTTACGAAAGCTGCCAATGACCTCCCTGTCATCAAATACTCTCTACTACTCCTCAGCTGAGTAGGGGAGCCAGGTGGTGCCAGGAAAATCCACTTCTTCTCCTGACTCATGGTCCTGTGTTCTGTCCCATGCCCATACCTGCCCAGCACCCCCTGGCCACCATCCTGTATGAGCCGATCATGTCCATCTAAGGCACAGTCTGGAAGCAGATGTGAAGACATGTCCTCCCACCCCTCATCACAGTATCTGAGCCCAGTAACCTGAATGCAAGCCTTCTTGGAAAAAGGGACCTGGCCTACACCCCTCACCACTCAAAGTGGGGTCCATGGACCAGCAGCAGCAGCAGCATTGCCTGGGCACTTTTAGAAACGCAACATCTTAGGCCATTTGCAGAATCTTGGTCTTCATTTAAACAAGATCCCCAGGGGGACTCTTGGGCATACTTAAGTTTGAGAAATGCTGGTCTACACACCTTCTTCTGAGCACTTGGACTTTTCCAGTCCAAGAGGTTTCCAGCTCACAGGCTGTTCCTGCACTTTGCTGCTGATATGAATACTCTCATCGCTGCTCTATTGGGTTTACATTTAAGGATTCCCAAAATAAACCTGGCCCTTGTGTACACAAAAATGCTAGTGGCTCTCCTGGTTGCAAGGAGGTGAGTTAGGGAAACCATGATCCTTTTTTTTGCCATCAATGGCCAGAAAAGGTTTGCAGGGGCCTCTCAGATATTCCTGCTTCTGTGCTTCCCTCACCTCCTGGCATGTGATGCCTGCTTGCCTTTCCCCTGAAATACTGTGTTTATAAACAAAGCCACATGTGAACCATAAAGGGAAGTCTAAGTGGGATCCCTGTACTACAGGGCCCAGCATCTCCGACCGAGGCAGCTGATTCTCAGGAAGTGACGAAGGAGCCATCCAGAATGGTCAGCCCTCCCTCCTGGGGCATTTTGGATGAAATGCCACCCTCCTGGAGTAGAGGAGAAAAGCCTCCCAGCTTTTACTATGCTTCTTGGTTCCTATCCCCCGGCGCAATTTAATTTCTTAAATAGATGTCAGTCCCTATTTTTTTGATAAATGGCTGAGTTTTTAACACATGGACATGTTATAGAAAAGAGCAAGTAAGGGTCATGAGAAAGCTTGGTGAAAAAAAGAAAGAAAATAGGAAACTTTTTATCTTCTCACTATTTAGCACAAAATTATAATGGTAGGAATACTTCCTAATTCCACAGCAAGGCAATGTACCCACACCATATGAGTCCATGAGAATGTGTGTTGACATTACTTAGAGGGGGTGTGGGAATGGGAGATGGGGTTGGGGTGTGTGGGAGGAAGTAGGCAAATTTGACCATTTGTGTTATTACCAAAAAGTTCAAATTAAAAGCAAAGCAAAACAATGTACTATACCACTTCCTTATTTCTTTATTTTTTGTTTTGATGGGATTTAACATAAAATAATGCTGACCTAGCTGAAATCTTTAGAATGTGAAGTCGACATCAGATCTCCATGCACCATATTTTTGACTTGCAAATGCCTTCCAAGAATAGCTGGAGTGTCCTTATTAAGCCCGGCTTGTGATGCATCCTTACTTAGCACCGTCTGCTCTGGCACTGTATAATTCATGGACTTGCCTTATGAAGTTAGGGAGGGATGGAAACTGTGACCAGCCCGTGAACCCAAGCTGACACTTCAATTATTTTAAAAGGAACACAGAGAAAGCTGAAATTTGACCGGCCTCTCAGCCCCATCCTCGGGGACGCCCAGCTGGCCTTTCTTTAGCCAGGTTCCAGGTCCATCTGCATCAATGCTGGGGGCATCGTATTCAGCCAAGGGAAACTGTCATCTTAGTTCCAGGCTTATACCCAGCGATGACCCGGCATCTCTGGTGAGGATGCGGCAGCTCATTAAACAAGTCTGCAGGTCCATGGTGTTTAGAGTTGAGTTTCATTAATTTTAGCAAACAAGGATGAGCCCGATCTTGGTAATAATAATCACCATAGTTACCATATATGAGCTCTTCCAGGCTGCCAAGCCCAGTACCAAGCACCGTTTAAGTATTACCTCATTTAAACCATATAGCAAAGTAGGAATTAGTGTCCCGTTTTACAGAGGAAGAGACTGTGTCCCAGAAGCTGCCCTAAAGCCACAGATAATGTCAAGAAAGTCCTGGATTCAAACGCAGGGCTGCTGGGCCCCAAAGCACATGTTCCTAAAGAGTGCTCTGTAAAGGGAGTGCCCCTAATGCCCAGGGCTGGGCACGACTGTCATGGGAAGAAAATAACAGAAATGTTACATATGCTTTGAAATCTCATTTCAAAATGTCTATTTTTGCACAATTTTCATACATAATATTATATTTGAATGTACACAGTGAATAAACAAAGATAAATATATACATGTATTGACGACTGTGTGGTCTGACTTTTTTTTTCTTAATTATAGAGTTTTGAGACCACTGCTCTTCTCTCCTCCCTTGTACTGACCCCTGACCAGGGTTTTCCACAGAGGGGCTCTAGGCAACCTGGCCCTCTCTCCTCAGGATCCTTTCTGAAACCCTCATCTGAGACCCCTTTAGCCCCCTGTGGACATTGGCAAGCTTGACTTCCCCACCCGCCTGGCACACGAAGAAACAGACGCATCTACAATCTAAAGACTACTTCTAATTTGTGGTGGGAGCGCTGATCAGCCACGCACCCCCCTGGGTCTCAGTGTCCTTATTTGCAAGTAGGAGGGGCTTTACCATAGGGGTCTTGGCCCCGTCAGGACCTGTGAAGCCGAGGCTCCACGTCCAGGCGAATACATGTTCTCCTTATGTTTTGTTTCATAAGCCTGCAGCTTTCAGAAGGGGCCACACTTCTGCTGCTGCCCCTCCAGCCAGGTGTGTCACCTTCATGGTGATTCTGCCCCTCTCCAGGTCTCAGTACTTTCCCCTGTGCTCGGCGAAGGAGTGGCTATGGATTATCCTGGGACCTAATGAACTAGGTCGTGTATACTCTTGGAAAATTCACAAGAACTCTCTAGATGAACCTCACATTCCTTGGCTTCTGTCATCACAGATGCAGTTTAGCGGATGGCAGGGGCTTCTGATCATTCGGAAGGTATTTCCTGAGCACCTTCAGTGCAAGGCACTGGGTCTCAGCACAGATTAAGCATCCAGACTCCCGAGGAGTTTCCATTGCAGTGGGAGGACAAAAAAGAAGCAAGAAACAATCTAATAAGGATAATTCCCACTGGAGTTACGGACCATGAAGGTCATGTAAGAGGGTCACCTGCCCTGGGGAATAGGGGCCCCCATGAGCGGGGTGGTCTTGATGAGAAAGGGTGTCCTGCATAAGGTCAGAAGGCAGAGCTGTCTGAGAGGAGGAAACAGTCGAAGCAAAGGCCTGGGGAAAGAACATGTTTGGTTTATTCAAGGGACTGAAGAAAGTGCAGAGTGGTTGGGGCTGAGGGAGCAAGGGCAGGATGTAGGCAGGGCTGTATGTACAGCCAGGTTATAACTCAGTGCACAGAAAACACCACCCATGGGTTCTGCTGCCCCAGACAGGTCCAAACTCCCCTTCGAGATATCTGCTTGGTTTGAGCATCCAAGGGAGCCCTTGCCACTTAAGACTAAAGACTGGGAGAACTAAGCTGGAAGCTTAGATCATGCAGATGGCCCACCCCATCCCATCCCCTGCTCCCTGACTTGGGAGGCTCTCTTCTCCCACCTCCAGGTCTCTCTTCCATCAAAAGGGGGCCTGGCAGATGCTACTTTGGTGGTGATTGAGATGTGCCTGGCAGCATGTCTGCAGCTGCCAGGTGCTCTGCCCCTGTAGTCAGTCACCCACCCCCGCTGGGCTGTGAAACTGGGAGCTCATCTTGAAGGCTTTCCCCCTAGCTCAAGGCAGGCTAGCCAGGGGAAACCAGCGTCGCAGCTGAGGTCCTCTCCTCCCTCTGGGTGTCTGGAAGCACGAACAAATCCTCAGCTCTCAGGGTTAACAAAGTGTGGAGGCAGGGCAGGGACACAGAGGTTGCGGTGTTCACAGCCACCACCCAAAGAAAGTGACACAGAAATGCAGTCCCCGGTGTGCCTATCAGCCAGATCCAGCCCCTACACACACAGGGCCCAGGGACAGGCAGGCTTCCTCCAGGAAAGGAAGGCTGGGTCATAGTTGCTGGGGGTGAGAGGGCACTCCAGAGATGCCCCACGAAATGAGCAGGCTGACAAGAGTAATCGCAGTTCATATTGCGTACCCACTATGTGCCAGGCTTCACACTGGGCTCTTGACACTCAAGCTCCTTACCTTACTCCAGCTTCACTCAGCGAGCCTGAGACTCCATGGTTAGTACCACCCCATTTTACAGATGAGGAAACTGAAGTTCTGAGAAATAAACTAACAGCCCTCACTGCGCTAGGAAGTGGCTGGGGGAAGTTGGAGCCGGCCTGCTGCCTCTGCCCCATCTCTGCCTCCTTCTCAAGGCCTAGAGTCTGTGCCGACCCTTTGCCGAGGTCAGGCCCAGGTCAGCCGCATGCGGTGCAAGCAGGGACACAATCCTGATGATTGATGAACTTACATCCAAATTGCAGAGACAAGAAAGCCCTTAGGAAATGATTCTAGGGGAGTAGAATGTGGGGCTGAATAAGGGAGAAAAGCGCATTGAACTTGGGAGTCAGACAGGCGTGGGTTGGGACCTGAGCCCTCTGAACCTCAGTTTCCTCACCTGTAAAATGAGCGTCATCCTGAGTCCTGCTCAAGGTGGTCCCTAGGCACCTGTGAGTGCTGACAGAGTACTCAGCATGCCATGAGCATTGAACAAATGCTTCCTTGCTTCTTTCTTAGCATTATTTTTCTATTCCTCAAAATAAACGTAGTAAGACTTTGGAGAAGGAAGGACTCCACGTGGCCTGGAATCGTCAGGACAGGTTTCCTAGAAGAGATGCGACCTGGGCCTCCACTGGACTTGCTGCGTCTGATCTCAAGCAGAGCTGAAGGTGTCATTATTTGCCAAGTATACCATTGTTCTGAGATTCAGTTTCCTCATCTGTAAATGGAGATAAGCGTAACTAATTTATCAACAGATCACACACATAGAGCTGTCCAGCAGGATGGAAGGAAGCGAGGACCCCAGAGATTTGGGTCCAGCCAGAGTTCTGCCACTGTGGTGTTACCCTAGGCAGGTCACACTTTGTCTCTACGATTTTGTCTCCTCACCTGTGAAATGGGAATTTTTTATTTTGAAGTCACTAGATGAGTCACTTCACCTCCCTAGGAGCTGCTTCCTCATGGGTAAAATGACTTGCCTGTAGCTCTCCATGATTTTTTCTCTTGAGTTTAAAGCCCCTATGGCTTGGATTCTAAGCTAGGGTCCACCCTGTCCCCGGATCCTCTCCACCCACCATGCCAGCCAAGATGATATGCCCTTGGGGAACCGTGCTCAGGTCCAGAGAGAGAACAGAAATGCTTCTGAGCCATATCCTCTTTCCAGATGGCCTTTAAGAGAAACAAGAGGGACAGGTAACAAGGAGGAAGAAATTGACCTTGCAAACACTAAGAAAGGTAAGCCAAACTCTCCCAGCTAGCTGCTGGCAGGGTTCCCCCCACCATGGCCCCCGTCAGCTACAGATGCACTTCAGAGCACTTCCTGTCTCATTTGGGGCAGGGCTGGCCAGGATGCTGGTGCAGCCCAACCCCAGCCTGGGTAGGGTGCTCCGACCACAGGTTGGTCACATGTAAGGGCAAGCAGAGGACTATTTTTAATCAATGGTTAGGAGCCAGTGGCAGGTGACAAAACCTGGTGAGCGTGAGCAGCCACAAATGAGCCCTGAGCTCCTAGGCATGGAACTCTCCCCACTGTTGGCTTCCCACTTCCTGGGGTGCATTACTCTTTTACAGCCCCACCCCACACCACCACCCTCTCTCAGTGGCAAACTAAACACTGTCCCTCCTAGCCAGACAGGGGTCTACAGCTGGGACGCCGTCAGTGGGGTGTTAGGGTTAGGTCGTTTGCCAGGTTCATTCAGGGTTGTGACACTCAGCTTTGAGCACCTCCTGCTATATGGAGGGCTCCTCAAAAAGGGAGGTCTGGAGATGTATAGCCCAATTTCCCTAGTCTCTAGAACAGAGCTCCACTTTCTAGGGAGCTTTCTCCAGTACCCTCCCCACCATTTTTTCCAGCATCACCTTCTTCTCAGGAGGAGGAGAAAAGGCCACAGAAGGAAGTAGAGGAGGGTGGGCAGGAGCCAGCTGGGGGGTCAAGAGGGATCAGATGGGCACAGAGCCAGCTGATGGGGCTGCACACACCAGCCTGACCCTCTTTCTGCCTCTTCCCTCCTCCTCCTTTCTTCCCCTCATAGACATTAACTGAGCAGGGGCTATGTGCCAGCCCTGTCCGAGTTCCTGCATATGCACATCTGCCTCACACTCAGACTGCACTCTGGCCTGCTCTCCTGCTGAGGCAGAGGGACCCTGTGGCGAGGGAGAGCAGAAAGAGCTCCTCAGCCTATGAACCTGGCCACTACCACAATTTTAGAAATGTGGTCACTGAGGGCCTGAAAAAAAAGCCTTGCCCAAAGGCAACCCTCTTGAGACCAAGGCTCCTGCCTGCTGAGGCTCAGGAGGTCCTGGCCAGGCAGCATGAATTCCACGCAGGGATGTCCCTGGGGCCCCTGCTGTGCACCCAGCACTGTATTGGACTGTGGGGACATGGGGTGAGTCAGGTCTGATCTGGGGATGGGGGCACAAACACACACAGAGTCAACTCACTCCTTGGTGCCTGAGGGGAAGCCCTGGCACTGGAGGCACTTAAGGAATGCCCAACGGCCTTTCACACCACAGAGGGCACAAGCCCCCTGAGGCCCAGGGTACCATTGGTTTGCTCTGTCCTGCAACTGCATGTCAACATGGAGCTGGGAGCTGACCTCTGTTTCTGAATCATTAGCTCCTGAGTCGAGGGAACGTGGAGGAAGTGTCTGGGGGTGGGAGTTCAGACACTCGTTCAGCAGCTGGGTGGCCCCTTTTCCACTGGGCAGCCCTTCCTGCCCCTCCCCAGCTTCACCCTTTCCCAACACCCTCCCACCAGCACCGTCCTGGGCTCCTGTTACTCAGGGTTCAAAAGACCGGAACACGAGCGATGGAATGTCAGGACAGCAGGGCAGAAGAGGGATTCAGGATAGAGTAGGTCTTGCAGGGCCCCCACCCCCACCATGTGGCAGCCCAAGGGTATTGACAAGCCTTATGGTGAGCATCCCAGCGCTGAGGTCCAGAGAGGTGCAGTGCCTTGTCCAAAGTCACACAGCTAAGAAGGGACAGCAGTAGGCCCAGAGCCCTAGTCTCTGCTCTCATCTCAGACTCCACCCACTCTCGCACGCAGGTGGCTTCCCCAGCTGGTTCCACACGCTGGGTGGACGTCCAGGCCTAGCGTTCCTACAGCTCAGAGAGTGCCTGGTGGGGGCGGGGAATGGGAGGGTGCAGAGAGGGAACAGGAGAAAACAGAAAGTGCCAGTGATTCACATTTCAAAATGTCGTGTTATTCCAGGCGCTTTCTCGCTTTGCCACCACCTTCATCCACCCCCCACTTGCCATCTTGAGAACCGGCT
This sequence comes from Chlorocebus sabaeus, assembly GCF_047675955.1. NCBI lineage: Eukaryota > Metazoa > Chordata > Mammalia > Primates > Cercopithecidae > Chlorocebus > Chlorocebus sabaeus. The sequence goes on along the minus strand of NC_132929.1, from coordinate 45,447,229 downwards.
GCAGGGTGGCTGAGGCGGGGGGAGGAGGCTGAGACCATCATCTAGGGAAGCTGTGTTTCCACCCTGCCCACTGAGAAGCCCGAGGGTGAATGAGCAGTCGAATGAGCACTGAGCGGGGAACCAAGGGGCCTGGGTGCCAGCCCTGGCTTTGGAATTGGTTGCTGTGAGACCCCGAGCAAGTCCCTAGGCCTCTCTGTACTTCCTTTACATACTTCCCCAGCACGTGAAATGGGGAAGTGGGAAGGGTTTGTGGCTCCCGTGATTAGTTGCATATCAAAACAAAACTAAACAGATTCTTGGACTGCACCCCCAGAGAGTCTGATTCGATATGATAGAGATGAGGCCTGGGAGTCCAATTTTAAAGCACACCCCTAAACCCCACCCAACCCGGTGATTCAGTGCAACCAGTCTACTGAGGCGTGGTTAGAGAGCTCCTGGCTATATGCTTCCATGCGGTATCCAGTCATCTCCAGGACTTACTTACCTCCTCCAAAATGCCCTCCTGGATTTACCCAGCCCTACCTGCCACATCTAACCCTCCTCACTTCTGGCCCTGCCTCCCTGCCCATACTCTCCTATGGCTCCTTAAAAGCACTTAGTCATTTGCGCCTGTGTGTGCACATGTGTGTGTGTGTGTGTTCTACATGAGCTACATGAGCAAGATGAACCTCCCACACAGCACAGAGGAAGTTGCTCAGCACTGGAGCCAGCTGGGCCCTCATTTGGAACTGGACTCTGCTGTGCAAGGTTGCGTGACCCTAGGGAAGAACCCCAGCCTCCCTGGGCTTCCATTTCCACATCCCTTAGAGGGCCTAGCCAGACCCTGCCTCACAGGGCCACATAGGAGCCTCCCCTGAGGTGGTGTACAAAGCACTTCCCGTGGGTCCTGGGGAGGGGTGTCAGTGGCTAGGGAAGAAAGTTGGGTGAATGGTGGACTCTCCCAGAGGGACACGTGCTACCCTGGGAGGTCTGGACCCCTTCTCCCAATGTGTGCCTTTAGGCAGATGGCTGCCAGCATAGGCCCTCAGTAAAGAATGGGTCCACTCCAGTATCATTCGGGGTGGAATTCCCCCCAGGTGGCTCAAATGAAGAGACATGGATGGAGGGGCTGGTGACTGAGGTGGGCAGGGGTAAGGAAATCCAAAAGGGATGGGGAGGCTCCTGGACTAGAACAGCTGACAGCTGTCCCCAGCCCACACCTGCAGGGCAGGGCAGCATGTCATGGCCAGAGCCCAGCAGGAGTGGGATCCATGAAGGAGGGGCTGCCCCACAGTAGCGCAGTCACAGAGGGAGGCAGCTCTTCCCAGAGATAGGCATCCCAGAGGGAGAAGCAGAGGAGAAACAGCCCAGCCCCTCTCTCCTCCCACTGCTGCTTCTCATTCTGGTATCTCCTGCTGGTCAAGCCCAGGCAGTGGCCAGAGGCATGGGCAGCCCTTAGAGGTCCCCTCCTGGGGCACACAGCAGGGAAGAGAAGCAGAGACAGTTTGCCTGGCAGGTGGCAGGGAAGAGCAGGGAAGACAAACAAGCAGCTCCTCGGGCAGCCTCTGCTGCCTGGGCGTGGGAGGTGGGGCCTGGCTCATCAACCCAAAGACGGGTTTCAGCCTCACCACTGCCACACACACAAAGGGCGACATCAGGAAGTCGCTTCTCTCCAGGTCTCTGTTTCCTCATCCTTAAACCATAGGGGCTAAACTCTCCGTCCTGAGCCACCTCTTCCAGGCGCGACCTGCACTTCCCCTCCCCTGCCTTTTCAAGAGAGGACAGAGCCCTGCTGGACAGGAAAATGGGCTTGGAGAGGAGGGAAGCGTAGCAAATGGAAAATTAATTCTGGGCGGTAAAGAGCAGAGGCTGTTGTTTGTGATGTATAACTTACTCTTTGTGTCAAACTGTGTACTGTGTATATCAGTGGGATGGCAAGAAAACCGAGATCTATTACTTAGAGTTTAATCTGTTCTCCGTGTTGGAGAAGCGAGAGGGAGGGGGAAAGAAGACTACAACTTTAATCACAGGCCCGACTCTATGTGTCAAGCTGCTCTCGGGTGTGTTAGTAAAATGATGTCGGATCACAGGCTTCCCAGACAGCTCTGCACACTGCGGCTTTATCTGCCGAGCCGTAAATTAGCACACCTACTTTACGCTCTTCAGGTAAAACCAGTAATTTAACTGAAAAATACACACACGCACACATGCACACAGAGCATGTCGGGGAGAGCTCAGGAGAGGGGGCTGCCCCCCTTGAGCAAGAAATAGCTAAAAATGAGCAAAGCGGGATGAAAATGACACCTCGGCTGTGCCTCCTGTCATTAGCGCCTGGGCTCCTGGTGCCAGCCCCGCAGCCAGCCCACCTTCCTTTCTACCTGCCTCAGTGCCTCCCCGACCCCCACCACCCCTATTCGCCATGAACCGTAAATTACATGCTGACACCTTTAATTTGTGCAAAGTATGCCTGGCTGCGCCTGGCACCAGCAGCCGGCTGCTATAATAAGGTCAATCTATATTCATTGTCGCAGCACTTGATGTGCCAGATAACACAGGGAGGGAGCGCGGTGGTGGCTTCTCCGGGCTGGGGGGTGAGGTGGGGGTGCCCACTGCCTCTCATCGCGGCCTGGCACCAGTTGGCTCATCACTTATGCATGGCATGAGCGATGTTATGATTGAGCTAATCACCATCAGTTATTCATCCGATGGCTGCCTAGAGACGACAGTAGCACACGCCTGCCTGCCCAAGCCAGAGAGGGAGGCCCCTGTCCACTCAATGCCACAGAAAGACCACCCAGGGGGTCTGATTGCCCTTTCTGAGGAGTGGCCCCAGGAAGGGAATAGCTCAGGATAATAGACTCCTAGGCTTGAGGAGGAGAAGCTGCTGAGGATGCCCTGTGGGTAGGCAGGGTCATTGGTGTGATGTCTCTGGATCCTAGGGCCCAGCCAGGGATGGACATCTCACTGATATGTCACATGGCAGAAGCCCAGGCTTTGAAGTCACAGCGTTCTGGGTTCTAACCCTACTCTTCCACCTCCAAGTTGTAAGAGCTTAGTCAAGTCACTTAACCTTTCTGGGCCACGGTTTGTCAACAGCATAACAGGGAAACAACTCCGTTCCTGGCAGGAAGAGTGTACAGATGCAAAATATGGAATGTGTCTGACATAGCAGGCACTCAGTCAATGGCAGCTGCTGGTATCAGAGCCCTAGCGGATCTATCACATGCCTGATTGGGTGAATGTCTGCTTTCAATGGGGAATGCAGATTCAAAAGGCTCATAAGGAATGGGGCTGGGACCAACAGGTGAGCCCATTTGAGACAATACCCCCTGATATGAGGTTATGTTGAGACAGGTCTCAGCTTCTGACGTGTTTGAGTAAGAGGAGACCCAAGAAGCATCGAATCCGTGGCTAAGGAAGGCCAGAGGCAGGCACGAACCAAGTTCTCAGCCTCGAGCAGGCTGGAGGCAAAAAAATGAAGCTTAGTGGCCCCAGCTTATACAGCTGAAGGGACTTGGAGATTGTTCAGCCCAACCCTTCACGCGAGAGATCGGGCAACAGAGGCAGAGAAGGAATTGGCTGGTCCAAGGTGGTCCAGCCAGTGTGGGGCAGGACTGGGGTCCCAGCCTGGGCTTCTGACTTCATAGCTCTTCCTGCTGCTCTACAAGACAACCCCAAAGAGGGGCAGAGGACCATCAGACTTTGAGGGGATGCCCTTGGGATTATCTGAGACTTCTCTCTTCCTGGACGCTCAGTCAGGGGTGCACAATGCATGCTCCTAGCTCTGTCCATAGCCCTGTAGGCAGTGGGAGAGACGGGTCAAACCCTCAGCCTTCAGTGGATCCTCAGCTTCCTTAGCTGCACAATGGAGCCAAGAGCATCTGCTCCTAGGAGCTAATGAGAAGATTAAGTGAGACCACCTGGGCAGACCGGATGAACACTCTTTTTGCTTCCAGCCAACAAGCTTAGAGTCTAAAGAAGGTAGCCTGGCTGACAGCAGCCTAAGAGGTTACCTAAATCCAGCCATGCAAAAGCAGCCAAGTTGAACAGTTAATTATGCGGCCTGAAAACAGACTCAGCAAACACCTCACTGTCCCGGCAACATGCTGGCTCTTCCACTGCCACACCTTTGTCCACTCTGCCCTCGCCCAGGAAAGCCCTGCCTATCCTCAGAGCTCCCCAAATGCAGCTCATCCTCCTGGGTCCTGCTCAGATCTGCTTCCTCCAGGAAGCCTCTTCTCTCTCCTGGGCCTCAGTGATGCCCTCCCCTACCTGCAGCCCCCACCCCTTCCTGACCGAACGTGGGGCTCCCTCTCTAACCACAAGTGATTAGACCCCACATTAGAAGCACTGGGCGAATGAGCCATTATGTTAGAGCTAAGCAGGCTTAGGCCTCTCCGGGTTCGTACTGCTGAGCCACAGAATGGACAGGCAAAGGTGGCGCGGTGTGTTCTCGGCGACCCCAGGCATCACATTCCAGGGCAAAGTTTCCAGCAATGTTTGGGCTCTGAAGGGACCATAAGGGCCAGGCCAATGGGCGTCTCTATGGAAACTGGTGCCTCTAGGCTGAATTTCCCCCATCTCTCTGGCATTTGTTTAAAGAAATGCAAATGTTCTCGCCAACCTGGGCTTGTGCCCTGAGGTGTCTTCCCATTGCAAGAAGGTAATGTCCCTGTCCCACCTCTGCCCAGTCCCTCTCTGCTCCTGCCCCCCAAGGCCAGCTCAGGGCTGGTGGTTTTGTGCATCTTCCTATGTAACACAATTACCCACACACCTGTGCTGCGGGCGCCTGCCAAGCCACAGCACGGTGTCCAGTGCTCAATCGCCCTCAAAATGTGTTTCATCTCTTACCTGCAAAACTTGGACAGCGTGGAGGGCGGGGCTTCCCACCACAAGTGAGGCCATCAGCCTCCCACTACCAACTGGTGGGTCTGCCTGGCTGGGCACTCCACGCCCATCAGCCCAGGCACAGCCAGAAAGCTCCTGCAAGTCCAGGGCTGAGCCCACACCCCTCATCCTGTAGCATCCTATCACCCACTCAAAAGTGACCATGACACCATTTTGCTTCTGAGGAACTTGAAACTACAGAGATGAGGAATCTAAGCCTCCCACAGAAACTGAGACCTCCAGCCTCCAGAAACAGCACCCCCTCTCTGTGCTGGAGACTCAGACCCTGTCATGACAAGCAGCCCATATTCTCAGCCTCTGTTTTGAACTCTCCCTAACTGACACCTGGCTGCCCCCAACACACCAGTTCCCCGTTTCCTCTCCCACACCCCCACAGACCCTGGGATTGCCTTTCCCAAAACATTTGCCCTCCCTTTCCTTTTCAAAGTGCCATCCTCTCTGAATCCATGTCCGTAGACTTTACCTCTCACCACTGCCCCAACGGGTTGCACCTCACATTCATCACAGACTTAACTGACACATCTGCCCTGTCTTCCTCCCCACCCCCATCCTACCATCAGTTTTAGTGACTTCAACATCCACTTTGCAGATCCACCCAACACTGGGGCCTCTCTCTTCCTCTACCAGAATGGTCCAACCATTTGTCACCCTCCTCCCCACCTACTCCCACGGGCATCACATTTGGTACCATCATGAAAATGGCACCATCCACACAATCTCCACTTCAAGCATCCCACCGGGCGACCACCTGTCATCCTTGCAGATGACAAGCGATCCCTCTGCCTCGCCAAGCCCTCCCACCCCTCACCCTCCTCTGTCACCACCATCAGCCCTCTGCTATCACATCCATCTTTCATCTTCTTTTCTCCCTTTACTTCTTCATACTTAAAGATCATGCTCAACCTGGGTTAAATCCAACTACCCACCTACTCAATGCCTGCGCCCACACAGCAAAATAAAGGTAGAGAAAACACAAACTGGCTTCTTCTAAATTCATAGCCTGCAATCTCAATTGGGCCCTAGTGTTGTTCCACAGCACTGCTACAGTGTCTTGTACTTCCCCATTCTCCAGAGCAACTGTCTCAGCCTTTCCCCTCTCCGCACACCTCTCACTACCCCCAGCCTCGCTTGCCTCATGCTTTGCTCAGGAAATAGCATCGATCAGAAAAGCCATCTTCCCATCGTGAAACCTGGCAGCCTCCTGCCTGCTCCTGTGGATGAAGGCCACTGCTCTGCCCAAGGCCATTCCCTCCATGTGGGTCTTGGGTCCCACTTCTGTCATCTGAACCATAGATACCTCCTCTTTCTGCACATCACCTCCTCTTTCTCCATTAGGTCATCCATAACAGGTTGCTCCAGGATCTCCTATGATAAACTAACAGCTCCATTGGGCTCCACTTCTCTCTCCAGCTTCCATCTCAATGTTCTGCTCCCCTTCACTGCAAAAAGTGTTTAAAAAACCGTCTGCATCTCCTGCCTCCACTTTCTTAGTGGGCATTCTGTCCCCATGGCTTAGCTGACTCAGCCTTCATCATGTCACCACTGACCTCTAAGTGTCCAGTTCACTTTCTTTTCCTTTCACTTGACCTTTCAGCAGTGATTGATTCAGGAGCTCTTCCCACTTCCTATAATGCTTTGTACTTGGCCCCCACTGCTCCTTCTCCTGGGGTTCTTCCTACTTCCTGTCTACTTCTCAGTCTGTTTGGCCAACTCTGCCCCATGTCCCAGCCTCTATGTGCAGGATAATCTCAGGGTGAATCCCTGGGCCTCTTTCTTTTCTTCTTTCCCAATGGTCCCAAGATAACTTCATCCCATCCAATTGCATCAAATACCAGGTCTCTGTCATTGACTCCACGCCTCCATCTCCAGTCCTGGCTGCCTCTTGGAACTCCCAGGGTGTGTATTCAACTGCAGGAGAATGACTAGGAGCCATCTCAAAATTATACATATGGTTAAAATCAAACTCAGCTTTTCCTGCAAACTTGCTCCTCCTCCCTGCTCCCTAGACTTCCCACCTCTGTCAACGACACCACCACCCACTCAGGTACTTAAGCAAAATATCCCAGAGTTAGCTCGAATTCCCCTCCTCATCCCCCACACCCAAGCGATCAGCAAGTCCCTGACCATCCCACCCCCAACACACGTCCCAGTCTGTCCACATTCCTCCTTCTCCCCACAGCCATCCCAATCTGGGCCAGCACTGCCTCACTGCTGGACTAAAGTCTCTCTCCTGGGCATCAGTGATGCCCTCCCCTACCTGCAGCCCCCACCCCTTCCTGACCGAATGTGGGGCTCCCTCTCTAACCACAAGTGATTAGGCCCCACATTAGAAGCACTGGGTGAGTGAGCCATGATTTTAGAGCTAAGCAGCCTTAGGCCTCTCCGGGTATATACTGCTCATCTGCAAAATGGACAGGCAAAGGTGGCGTGGTGTGTTCTCAGTGACCCCAGGCATCACATTTCTGGGCAAAGTTTCCAGCAATGTTTGGGCTCCGAAGGGACCATAAGGGCCAGGCCAATGGGCATCTCTACAGAAACTGGTGCCTCTAGGCTGAAGGAGGGTGGACCCCCCAGGCCAGGCCCCTGCCTTCACTCTTGCCCTCCGAATGCACTCACCACGAGTCAGCCAGGGTCAGCTTTGTACAGTGGACATCAGGCCATGCCACTTTCCTGCTTAAAACCCTCCAGTGGCTTCCACTACCTTTTGAATGGAATGGAAACTTCTCATCCCACACAGGGCTCCCAGCACCTACTCCCCTCCTGCTCCACCATCCATGTTGTGGTTTCTTCCCTCCTGCTCACAGGGCAGCAATTCCAGACAGGAAGACTGGGAAGGGAAAAGGGCAAAGTGGGACCTGCCAGGGAGTTTGTCCGTTTTCATCACAATAGTAATAACTTCTCTGGGATCCCTATCCAGGAGACATCTGCTTATAGCTCACTGGTGAGACCACATCACATGGACACCCATGGCTTTAGGAGAATTTGGGAAATAGAGTTTATTTGTTCGTTCATTTTAGAGATGGGATCTCTCTCTGTTGCCCAGTTTGGAGTGCAGTGGCACAATCATAGCTCACTGCAGTCTTGAACTCCTGGGCTTGATCTATTCTCCTGCCTCAGCCTTCTCAATAGCTGGGACTACAGGCATGCACCACCACACCTGGCTAATTATTTTAAATTTTTCATGGAGACAGTTCTCGTTATGTTGCCCAGGCTGGTCTCAAATCCCTGGTCTCAAGCAATTCTCTTGCTTGGCCTCCCAAAGCTCTGGATTATTGTTTATTTTTTTAAGAGCTGCCTGTTGCTGCCCTGAATAAAAGTGGAGTCACCTAGCAAGGCAGAAATGGAGAATAGAGTGACTGCTCCACCAGTGCCATCCAGACAGACTGAAAATTCCATGAGGTGGGGCCATGCCTTCTCTTCTGGGTCAGGCTCAGATTTTGGAATCCTGTGTTCAGTAAACAGCTACTGAGGAGCTTTTTCTTGCCAAACCCCTTGCATGGCCCAGCATTAAAGAGATGAACCAGACATCTTTCTTACCCTGTAGAGGCTAAGGCTGGGAGAGAGGCTGCCCAACAAACTGTGGCATGTCAGGCTCTGCACAGGTGGACACAGAAGGAGCCCTAAAGGCACAGAAATGCATCCTGCATCCTCCCAGATCCATGCATCCTTCTTAAGAGAGAGGAGGCAGCTCCACAGAGAGGGGCCTTGATGTGTAAGCAGGAAACAGAGAAGGCAGGAGGAGCAATATGGTGATGAGGGTGGCATGGCCCAAGGCGTGAAGATACGCACACGCACGCCCTGTTCGGGAACTCATGAGCAGTGGGGCAGAGTTGCAGCCTAAGAGGAGGAGAGGTGAGGAGGGGAGGGCAGCTCAGGTAGGAGAGAAGAAAACCCAACTGTGAAGGGCCTCAGAGGTCACACCAAGAAGTTGACATTTTCCTGTAGCAGTCATCAAAGGTTTGTCAACTGAACAGCAATAAGATCAGATTTGTGAGCTTTTCTGTTTTTGCTTTGTTTTGTTTTGTTTTTGAGGTAGGGTCTTGCTGTGTCACCCAAGCTGGAATGCAGTGTCACAATCACAGCTCACTGCAACCTCAACAATCCAGGCTCAAGCAATCCTCCCACCTCAGCCTCCCAATCCTCCCACCTCAGCTAGGACTACAGGCACATGCCACCGTGCCCAGCTAATTTTTTTCTATTTTTTGTAAAGATGGAGTCTGACTATGTTGTTCAGGCTGGAAGATTTGGGTTTTAGAAAGGACATTCTGGCAGCAATGAGTGAAGTGGGTCAAGAGATGAAGGCAGGGCCACCACGTAGGAGGACAATAAAGCAATCCTGGTGAGAAATCATGAAGGCCTGAATTAATGGAGAGGGAGAAGAGATGGATCCTGAAGGCAGAGTGAGAGAGTACAGAACCACCAGGAAAGATCAGGCACTGGCCTTTCCCTCTCCTTGGAGCTCTACCCCCGCTCCCGAGTCCTACCCTCTTCTATGCTTCTCTGTCACCAGGTTCTTTTTCGTTATGCAACGGACCAGACTGAGTGACGCTACATTTTTTGGGTGACTATCTCTCTCCTCTCCGGCTGTGAGGCCAGAGCATGTCTGATTTCTCATCACTGCACCCAGTTCCAGTTCCAGCACCCTGCCCATCATTGCTGATGCGTGGTAGAAACACAGTGCACATTCACAGGAAGGATGAACCATGCAATGGCGATGATGCAGCAGGAGAAGGGGTAAATGCCATTCTCAGAGCTCAGATTGTATCCTACAGGGGCCAGGAAGACATAGGGAGTTTTAAGTATAGAGGGACACGGTCAGCCCTGTGTTTGAGATTAATCCATCTGGCAGTTGTGGAAGATGTATTTGAATAGGGCAAGACTAGAGAAAGGGGGACCAGTCCACAGCTGGTTCTAACACTCCAGGCAAGGGAGGACGAGACCTGAATTTGGAAAGAGGAAAAGGAATAGAAAAGAAGGATCCACCTGAGAAGTAGCAAGGAGGTGGGACTGGTGAGGTCTGATGATAAACTAGAGGATGGCCAATTGATTGGTGGCTTAGGCAACCGAGTCTGTGATGTCATTTGCTGAGACTGGGCAGTGGGCCAGGGGGAGGTGCCATAATGATCTCCACTTGGGACATGTTGAGGCTAAGATAACTGTGGAGCATTCTAGAGAGAAATGCAATAAGCTGTATATGTGAGACTGAAGGTCAGGGTGGAGCCTAAGACTAGAGGTAGAGACTTGGAAGTCATTGGCTTTGAGAGGCAGTGACTACAGTGACATAGAAGACCGGGAGTCACCTAGAAAGGCACTGTCAAGTGAGAAAAACAGTAACTCAAGGAGAGCTATTAAAAGTGCCCACGTTTGAGGGTCTGCAGTGGGACAGGACCCTTCGAAGAGACAGAGGAGAAAAAGAAACAGGGGGAAACCAGGATAGAGTGGTGGTATCCCAGGTGCCGGTGAAGAAGTTCAGGAAGGATGAATGGTCAACAGGTTCAAAATCAGTAGAAAGTAAGAGACTTAAAGGTCTCTGCTGGATTTGGCAACATGAAGGTCACTGGTGACCTTTGCCAAAACAGTTTCCATGATGCTGGGAGTGGAGTCATGTTGCTTCAGGCTGAGGAATACGTCAGGAGTAAGCAAGTAGAGGCAGCTCAGTTAGTTAATGGCTTTGTTACAGCTGATATTCCACCTTCTTCCAAAAAAGAGCCATTGCCCAACTGTATTACAAAGATCAAATAACAACATAGTTAAAGAACCTAGAACAGTGCCAGGCATACAGTGTTACCCAACACACATTAGGTATATTTGCTTCTTCTTCTTTTTTTTTTTTTTTTTTTTTGACAGTCTTTCTCTGTCACCCAGGCTGGAGTGCAGTGTGTGATCTCGGCTCACTGCAACCTCCATCTCCTGGGTTCAAGCGATTCTTCTGCCTCAGCCTCCCAAGTAGCTGGGATTACAGGTGCCCACCACCACACTCAACTAAATTTTATAGTTTTAGTAGAGATGGGGTTTCACCATCTTGGCCAGGCTGATCTCAAACTCCTCACCTCATGATCCACCCGCCTCGGCCTCCCAAAGTGCTGGGATTACAGGCGTGAGCCACTGCACCTGGCCAGGTATATTTGCTTCTTATATTAATAGGCATATATCCAATAAAGCTGTTAAAATAGAAAATTAAAAACCATGTACAGATATAGACCTGAAAGAATTCAACGTTGGGATTCAAACACCCATATTCCCAGCAGAATTATTCACAATAGCCAAGAGGTGAAAGTAACCCAGATGTCTATTGATGGATCAATGGATAAAGAAAATGTGGTATGTACATACAATGAAATATTACTTAGCCTTTTAAAAGAAAGGAGGGGCCAGGCACAGTGGCTCATGCCTGTAATCCCAGCACTTTGGAAGGCCAAGGTGGGTGGATCACTTGAAGTCTGGAATTCGAGACCAGCCTGGTCAACTCCTGAAACCCCATCTCTACTAAAATTACAAAAAATAAATTAGCCGAGAGTGGTGGCGCATGCCTGTAATCCCAGCTACTCAGGTGGCTGAGGCGGGAGAATTGCTCAAGCTCGGGGCAGGCGGGAGGTTGCAGTGAGCTGAGATCACATCACTGCACTCCATCCTGGGTGACAGAGTGAGACTGTGTCTCAAATAAACAAATAAAAGAAAAGGAATTCTGGTACATGCTACAACATGGTGAACCTTAAGGATGTTATGCTAAGTGTAATTAGCCAGTCACAAAAGGACAAACACTGTAGGGTTCCACGTGCAGAGGTGCCTAGAGAAGTCAAATTCACAGAGACAGAAAGTAGAATGGTGATTGCCAGGGGCTGAGGGGAGGAGGTAATGGGAAATTATTGTTTAATAGGTATAGAGTTTCAGTTTGGGAAGATAAAAAAAATGTTCTGAAGATGGATGGTGGTGACGCTGCACAGCAATATAAAGGCATTTAACATTGCTGAACTATACACTTAAAATAGTTTTTAAAAAGCTTTATGCTATGTATATTTTACCACAATAAAAAAATAGACATATACAAAGAAAAAGAAAAATTATATATTATAATGTGGGCTAATACAATCGCTAGGATGAAGCACTTCATTTTGTCTGAGCTTTCTGGGAGTGGTGGCAGGCATCTGTAATCCCACTACTTGGGAGGTTGAGGCAGGAGAATCCCTTGAACCCGGGAGGCAGAGGTTGCAGTGAACTGAGATCGTGCCATTGCACTCCAGCTTGGCAACAGAGCGAGACTCCATCTCAAAAAAATAAAATAAAAATAGGTTTTACGCTATGCATATTTTACCACAATAAAAAATTGACATGTACAAAGAAGAAGAAAAATATATATTACAATGTGGCTAATATAGTGGCTAGGATGGAGCACTTCATTTTGTCTGCTCTTTCTGGTAATCAAGCTATGAAGGGAAATGTTTGAGTCTGGATGTTTAACAAAAGGAAAAATATTGTTGTTTCCAGAGATCTCAGTGTCCAGCCCATCCCCAACCCAGGGCTCAACTATAACAGGCATTTGCCTTAATGATCCTTATACAAGAGGGACTGGATAGCACGCCGGACAATGCAAAAATCAACAGTTGTCTCACAGACTGCAAAGGCACATTCATGACATAACCATTTGTGGTGGTGGTTCTGGAAGGAACGTGAGAGAAAATCAATGAAACCTAACTTGAGAGCCTTTCTGGTGGGAAAATGAGGGCTCGAGATAAAGATTTCCAGGAGGGAACTTGGAATTCCCAAAACACATATTCACTTAGTGGTGCCTGTAGGGTTTCCCAAGAGAGGTGTCCTACAGATTGGGCTAAAGATGAGGGTCCGGATGTCATCAGCACAGAGATGGTCACTGTAGCCAGAGGTGAGAGTGTAGAGCCCCACGGGGTGCTGCTTCATAGACATCCCCATTTCCCAGGGCCCACCCAAGGACTGCAGAGCAAGCAGTAGCTGGGTATTTTTAATGGCCATGCAGGAGTGAGAACTCACATCTTTTGACTCACTGTCCAGTATACTGACCATTGTCCTGGGCACTTCTCTATTCAGGAGAAAGAACACAGTGCTGGTCATCAGGAGGCCTGGTGGGAATCTCATGGACACCGCCTCTAGCTTTGTGGCTTTGGATAAGTTACACAGTCTCTTGCAAACTCAGGTTCTTCATCTATGGACAGTAATAACAATTCAACAGTTCCTTCCCTGCTCTCCTTACAAGGTTATCGGGAGCAGAAGGGTAGCTTGAGAGGACTTTAGCCTGTGCCCACCTCCTGTCTCCCTTACAATTTCAAACAGACATCAGTCCAAGTGCAAACACTGGGCTCACTGTATAAGAGCTGCTCCAGAAAGCCCCCAGCCTCCTTTCCTATTCGCTGACCTCAGATCCACTAGTGGATATTCTCAACCTGCCCCTTGCTGGGAGATCAATTATGATGAACCATGTGATAGCAGAATGCCACCTTCAAACTGCTGACACACATGGGTGATTGTCACCCTGTGCTTCAGAGTCTGTTCCAGCTCTCAGGGCAACAGGGATGTCCTTTGCCAAGCCAGGAAACTTGAGAGGATGTTGTCTACAGTTCAAATATGCTGCATTTGATGAACCTATGGGTATTTCAGGTGAAGAGATCTTGGTGGTAGTTGCACGTGGAGGCCTGAAATCCCCAGTAGGTCTAGGAAAGAGAGAAATTTGATAAGCAACAATATAGAGGTGGAAATGGAAGCCATCAGTGGGACCCTTTCCAAAGAAGTTTGAAAATAAAAGTGCAAATGATTTTAATAATGAGATAGCTGTTGGGCATCAAGAAGGAGCTGGGGGAAAATTCAGACTTGGAGTTTTCTAGGAAAGCTAGAATTGGCACCACACCCAGTCACCCAAGCCTGGCCTGGGTTGCACCCTCTCCACGCGTGGCTCAGGGTGCTTGACATAGGAGAGTCTGCAGAGAGCAGCCTTGCATTAGATTGGAGGGACTTGCTGGCCAGACTCTTTCAGCCACATTGTCTCTTAAAACCTCAGCCTGGATGGCTATGCTCAGCAATCATGTGTTTAAAAAGCAATAAGACTAAATGCTTTCCCGTTTCCCGTTTGAGAGACCATGTATGATAAATGATAGGCAATTTCATGGTTGGAGTTTCAATTTCCGAAAATATTAGTGCTATTCCCCAAGCTCCACTTCCGAGATAAATTCTTTTTGGCAGCCTCCTCCGTTGTCTCCTAATTCCCTGATTCTGAATATATTTGGAGGTTTGGTGCAAATTTCATCAGCTCAGTCCCAGCATCTACCTGTCTGGTCTGCTTTGGAAAGGGTGTCACCCACCTTCTACTCTTTCAGGTTCTTTTTTTATATTTGTTACAAGTCCATGGTTATTTATTAGGTACCTCCTGTGTGCTCCCACCTCCACGCAAAGTATTATGGTGGGTGTAGGGAGATATAATCAATCATTCAATCAACAAACATTTGTCATGCATCCAGGACCTTCAAGCTCAAAACCACAATTCTACAGAGCCTCTCTAATACTTCCTGCTTGCTTCACACTGTCTCCATTTCACAATAGGGAGAACAGAGGCTCAGAGCTAACCTAGTAACATCAGAGTGGACTAGAGTGATCAGTGGCAAAGTAGGAGAGGGTGATCATTGTGTGGGCACCTATAATAGGTCAGGCACTGGGTTGAATGCTTGTCAACCCTCTGCACAGGAGTCTAAGCTATTTATCTTCACAAAACTCAAGGTAGGTGTTATTATGGCCATTTTACGGATGTGGGAACCGAGGCTTAAAAAGGCTAAGCAGTCTGCACACGAATTCCCATTCCACTGGACAACACTGCCTCTCCTGATGTCCTGATGGTAGAAAGCTAGATGGTGTCCCAACAGTCATTTCCAAACCATGGAAGTGTCCTTTGAAAACATCAAAGCACCAAGTCAACCACAGAAAGAGAAAAGCCTACCTTTGCACTTCAATCTCCCATTACTTCGTACTCTCTGCCTGCCCTAGCACCAGCCTCCTGCTTAAATTTCCCATGCTGAAGTCCTCGGTGCATCACCCACACTCCAGGGCCCATTCCCTGCTTCCTCTCATTCCATTGCCTTCTCATCCTAACCAAGCACGCCCCATCACAGGTCAGCGAAGACCCCGATGTCAATCTCTCACCTCTTGCCATTTGCTCACCATTTGGAGGGGTCATCTCAGGCCCAAGATGATGTTTCCTTCTCTCATGATCTCATGGATCCCTCTAAGGAGACTGGGCACAAAGCAGGTATTCCAAAAAGCTTGAAGAAAGTGAAAGTGCCGGGGTGAAATGTGCTGGAGAGGGACTAAATGAGATGAAGTCAATGAGAATCAAGCAAATGGCGTGAATTGGGGAAGGATGTGATGGAAGAGAAGCAAGAAGAATAGTATGGTACAGATAGAAAGAAGTAGGATGAACAAAGCAAACTAGAATGGAACAGAATAGGAGAGCATGGAACAGACAAAGCGGATTGAACCAGACTGGAACAGGTTGGAACAGAATAGAACAAGATGGGACAGAATAAAACAGGACAGAGTAGACTAAACCAGGTCAGAACAGAATGGAACAGTACAGAATAGACTAGAACAGGATGCAGCAAAATAGACTAGGATTCAACAGACCAGAACAGGCCAGAACAGATGTGAACAGGTCTGAACAGAATAGAATGCAACAGGATAACAGGGTTGGAGCCAAATGGTACATAACTGGATGAAATGAAATTCACTTCATTCATTCAATAAATGTTTGTCAAGTGCTACTCTGCGCTAGGTAAGGAAAACAGGATAGTCCCTGCCCTCATAGAACACACTGTCTTATAAAAGGAACAAAAAGACATAAGTAATTATTAACACATGTATAGTTAAAAATTATGAGTGTCTATGGAAGAACAAACAGATTGCCATGATCACAAATGATAGGATGGAAGAAATAATAGGATAACAAGGAAGTCAGGAAACTCCAACTTAAAGGATAAGAAGGAGCCAAAGACACTTGAAGAATCAGGGAAGAGCATTCTGGGCAGAAGGAACAGCATGTACAGAAGCCCCGAGGCAGGGAAGTGTTTGGCCCATTCAGGGAACAGAAAGAAGTTCAACATGAGCAGCGCCCAAGAAGCAAGAAACAGAGTGACAACAGACAAGGGGGAGAGGTGGGTAGCAGCCAGATAGCACAGGGCCTGGGAAGTTCATTCTAAGTACGATGAGAAGCCACTAAAGGGAGAAACAGGGGCTGCTGTGTGTTTCATACTTCCTCCTTGGCTGGTGTAGAAGAATGAGTTAGGGCAGGAGACCATTTAGGCACCCACTGCAGACATTTGGGCAGTGATAAAGGTGGCTTGGAGTAGAGTGGCAGTGGTACCAGAGGAAGGAAATGCAGCCAGTTAGAAAAGTGTTCTGAAGATGAACACGGCTGGCAGGATTTGTTAATGTTTTGGACAAAGGACTGGCAGAATGGGAAGTCTGGAGGATCTGCTGGGGGTTGGTGCCTTCATTTCTAGCGACTGGACCAAGGAAAAATGGTTTGGGGAGGAAAATCAAGGACTTCCTTCTGGAGATGCTCAGGTTCAGATACTTGGGTGGTATCCAAATGGAGACGTAAAGTAGATTTGGAGATACAAGCCTGGAGCTGGAGATGTGAAATGGGGAGTTGTCAGCAGGTAAACACTCGGCAATGCCTTGGGACTGGATGGTCTTAATCATGCGACAGTGCAGTGCAGAGTGCAGAACTTTCTTGGAATCTTTGGGGTGCTTGTTGAACATGCAAATTTCTGGGCCCCCAGGTTCCCCAAAAAAGATGTCTAGAGATGGGGCTAAGGAGTCTATATGTTTGGCAATCACCCCAGGGTGTCTGGATGCTATCTGACATGTGTAGAACACTGATCTAAGAAAAGATTAGAGGAGAGCAGGGGCCCTATCACTGAGAAATCTGTATATTTGCAGATCAGTGAGGAAAAACCAGCAAAGGAGAAAGAGAGGAAATAGGCAGAGAAGTAAGACGGAAACCAGGAGAGAGTGGTACCTCAGAGGCCAACAGAGTCGGGGCAAATCAGGACCAGGTGATCAACAGAGTCTGTCTGCTAAGCACAACGAGCGCAGGAACCAAGAGATGCGGCCACGTGCACGCTTCCAGGGGAATGCTGGGATGAGTCAGAGAGGAGTAAGACAGGACTGAGTGCGACAGAGGAGGACACTCTGGCAACAAAGTCAGGGAGGGGTTGGGGATTCCAGAATGGACAGAAAAGCAAGGACGTCATCCCAAATCAGTGGAACACTTGGGAACAGACCCTCAAACATATTTCACATGTGATTTTATTCTGTCTGCTACCAGCTCCCAGAGTTCTCGGGCGGGCCAAAGCGAGCAGGAATGCTGGCAATCAGCATTCCTCTGCACACACAAGGAGGGCTTCCTTTTCCTGCCTTCCTACCTCCCAGCTCAGCATCCTCAGGTGACCCTCTCCTCCACAGAGATCTCACTGCTGCGGTCTTCCCAATGCCCCATCGCCCTCCCCAGGCATGCCCCAGCCTGTGTCTCTCTCCTCCTCTGCCAGAGTAGTTTGCAGGCTGTGGCCAATGTGCATTACCTGTGCATTCAAGCCTTCCTTCCAAAAAGTGAATTGCTAAGGGCGCAATTTTTTGCACACAGCAGGTTGGAGAGGCAAGAGGGCCTTTCAGGTGTGACCCAGATTATCCTGCCCACCCTGTAAGCAGCTGCCTGGGGGCCATGAAGAGCCCTGATTCTCGCTGTGGGTAAGGAGATGAGATGAGCATATTTTAAAAGACACATTCAACTTTATACCAGACTTTCATGTTCATAAAATGGAAACCAAAAACCTATTGCTTTCATAATACAAACCTCAAAAAGCAAGCCTGACAACATCTTGTCGGTGGGGCTATCAGAAACAAACAGGGATTCCCAACTAAGGACAACGCCCCCAGAGGGTCTTTCAGAATCAAAGATGGTGTTTTTCAAAAGGTTAAATAAGATGGAGACAGTGACGGAAGAAAATACCACCCCTGCTTCACTCAGACCGGAATTTGATTCTGTTAAAAGTGTGCTTCCCCACTCCCAATGCCCCTCGAGGGGCCACACACACCTTGAAAGGCCTGAGGAGTCCCTGCCATCCATCCAGAGCCAAATTCCTGGCAAAGAGCCGCCCAGAGACATTTCACAGACATCCCCGAACCTCTCAAGAAGAGGCTGTGGCAGCAGAGGGATTTTCCCCAGGAGAGACAGTGCCTGTTTGTTTTCGAGGCAGGAAGGAGCCGGGAACATCTGCTCTGAGAAGCCACTTGAAAGATAATCAGGCAATGATGTTGGCAAAACAGCTGTGTGGCAGGCGGAGAAGGGGGTGGCCGGGAGCTGGGAGGGTAGGAGGGTGGGAGGAGGGAAGCTCAGCTCTGAGCTATGAGCAGCGCCCAACAACGCTGCCATGGCCTGAAAAGCCCCTGGAGCCCTGGCCCACACCCAGGGGGGAAGCTTCTCTCCAGGTGAGAGCAGCTCCCACGGGGATCTCGTCCTCATGGAGAAATGCTGGGTCTAGTCTATTGCCTGCAGGCTGCAACTCAAGTCCCAAGATGGGACGGACAATGTTGAATTTTATCTGAGCTCTGTGATTCTGGAAAATAATGATGGTTAAAGAAATCCTTCCACACCTTTGTGTTCCAGGGAAAGGCTTACTGCAATGAAGCATCCTTTCTTTATGACTTGAATAGGACTCTCAGGTGCCCCCTTGCTTACCCATGACAAGACCAGACTCAGACCCGTTAAATTCCCCTTCTTTGTCTCATAAATCATTAACTGTTTTGCTCCCACTGATTAACTGGAACAAAAGGCACGTTAACAAAACCTGGGTTAAGTTTCCCTCCTTCACCTAGGCCCCTGAATTTTTACCTACCCTCAGCATGAGCCAGCAGGTCACCCATCCTAATGCCCTTCCAGAGACAGGCTAGCCTCAGGGTAAAACATTCTCCCATCTACTGTCCCAGGGTCACCCCCTTTCACCTCCCTTCCCCATGCCTGTTCTTTCTAGCCTGGTTTACTCCCTTTTTACGCAAGAAAAGCTTCTTTCTATCTTACCTCTGTGATGCCTGCAGATCTCATAGTCAGAATAATTTTTCTATTTCAACAGTTCCTTCCTAAATCTCTCCCTAACAAAGTCTGTTTGTTTATTTATTGATCAGACATGAAGATTCTCTGAAGTCACCTCGTGTAGGACAGCTTGCTCCCAGAGCCTGAGATTCCACCACAAGAGCCACTCTTTGGGATTAAGAGCAGAGAGGAAATCTCAGCAGACTCAGGAATCTGCCTGCTCCTCACCTACGGTACAAAAGAGCAAAGGCTGAAGGAACAAGCTGAACTGGGGAGGAGCTCTGCCGAGTGTGGTCCGACAATCTCCAGGACCAGGAAAGCCTGGGGTCCCTCATTTTCCTGCTTCAGCCTCAGAGCAGGGCAGTGGGGATTCCTGGTTGCAGGGTGTCCCTGTGAGCCCTCCAACAGCAAAGATAAACACCAGCAGGGAGCCAGGGGTCAAGATCCAAGACAGAAAAGCAGCCCACAGCACTGGAAAACTTCTCTTCAATCACAGCTTTGAGAACAGGTACTTTCAGAGTAAACCAAAACAACGAAAACATGAAAGCCTCCTTGGCAAGCATCCCCGAGCCAAGGTTCCACTGTCTTTTCTAACCAGCGTGATCTCAGAGGCAGGCCGTAGGGGTGGGAGGACACTGCTCTGCACAGCAGGCCTGGGTCCCAGGGCACTGCCGGCGCCGGTAGCAACACAGTTGGGTCTGAAATGATGACAAGAAATACACTCAGAGGATGGTGCCATGGAGACAGATTGGTCTTATTTGTCATTTCCAAGTCAGCTCACCACCATCATTCTCACACACAGCACTGATTACATTGATTAAATCTGTATGCTTCTAAGTTTGGCTCCCCCCAGAAGTAGACCCTGAGACAAGGATTTGAGGGAAAGTAGTTCGTTTGAGAGGTAACTGCGGGACGCGTCAGTCAGGGAGTGCGGACGTGAGAAAGGGAAGAGAAGGAAGCCAATTCAGTGCATGCTAAAGAGCAGATGAGGCCAGCCTCGGTGGCGCACGCCTGTAATCCCAGCACTTTGGGAGGCCGAGGAGGGTGGATCACTTGAAGTCAGAAGTTCAAGACCAGTCTGGCCAACATGACAAAACCCCGTCTCTACTAAAAATACAAAAATTAGCCTCTGTCTCTAAATAAATAAATAAAAGAGCAGATGACTCCTGTGGGCAAAAGGGGTCCACTTGGGAAGTAGCCAGACATTTCCTGCTGGTCCGAATTGACCCCCATGCCCAGGTCCTCATCCAATCTCTCTTCATGGCTGTGTCCCACACTGTAGGAAAGGAAAAGGTCAATTAACGCTCTGGTTTTCAACCTGCATTCTCTCTGGAACCCCAGGACCTCTGAGAAGTACTTCAGAGGGCAACTGGGGGTAGAAGACTAGTGGTCAGGTCTTCAGTCCACACTACCACTTCAACTGGAACAACATTTTTCTACCTAAAATTTTGGGCTTCCACTTACAAGATTTGTTGAACTGCTCAGCACATTAAAAGTAAAGGCCAAATCTACTTCTGCTTCGAGCAAGATGGAGTAGATGTTCTTTTCTCTATTCCTCCTCCTATGTACAATGAGAGGCCCTCGATATTATATACAAAATAAATAGAAGAAGACTCTTGCAAGGTGGATAGAAAGCAGGTAGGCTAGGGACCTTAAGACTCAAAGAACTGCATAATAATGAGTTCCTTGGATTTTCTTTGTGCATGACACATCCTAGACTTAGAGCTAAAGAAGCCAACACCCTAGAAACTCCAACTGGTGCAGATAAGAAAAGTTCCAAATAAAGCCTACTCTCTCTAGCCAAAGGACAAGTAAAGGGGCAGCCTAGTGAGACAGAAAACATTGAAGTGATAACTGCTTCACTCTAGAAAAACATCATGGCCCCACCGTCTCCCACGCCAGCGAAGGTCAAGTGGGGAGCCTGACTTCTATCCCACTTGGCAGTAAGGAGGCATTCCATCCCACTGAGGTGGTGTTAGGGGAGGCCTAGTGAAGAGTCAAGATTTTTGCCATGGCTCAGCAGTAACAAGGTCACCCACACCTCATTATCAGTGGAGGCTGCTGGAGCTCCCATTCCTACCCAGCACAATGACGAATCCCTTTTCACATATCAATGAGGACTGTGTGGAGAACCTGGACTCCTACCTCCACCTTGCAGGGACAAAGCAGTAGTCTCCCCGCTGTTCAATCCCCACCCAGCTAAAGCAATGTTAAAAACAAAACAAAACAAAACAAAACAAAACAAAAAAACCAGCTAAACCAGATGGTTTAAGATAAGACTCAAAGTCTCATAATGTAACGAAAAATATCCAGATGTAAATTTAAAAATCACTCATCATATCAAGAAGGAAGATCTCAAACTGAATGAAAAAACACAATAGATTTCAACACTGAAATGACAGAGATTGAAAGTTATCTCACAAAGAATTTAAAGCAGTCATCGTAAAAAATGCTTCAATAACAATTATGAACATGCTTGAAACGAATGACAAAATAGAAAGCCTCAGTCAAGAAATAAAAGATATAAACATGAAACCAATAGAAATGTTAGAATTAAAAAGTACAATAACCAAAATTAAAAACTCAGTGATTGGGCTCAACAGCAGAATGGAGGGAAGAGAGGAAGGAATCCGTGAACTGGAAGATAGAATAATAGAAATCACCCAATCAGAAAATTGAAGAGAAAATAAACACACACACACACACACACACACACACACACGCACACACACACACACATTTTCAGAGACCTGTGAGACTATAGCAAAATATATTTGAATTCCTGTCATCAGAATTCCAGAAGGAGAAGTGAGAGCAGGACTGACAAAGTACTAGAAGAAATAATGGCTGAAAATTTCCTAAATTTTAGAGAACCTCAAACAGGATAAAGCCAATGAAATCTATGACAAGACTTTTGGAAACTAAGGACAAGGAAAAAATCTTGAAAGCATTCAGAGAAAAATGACGCCTTACTTACAGAAGAAAAACTAAATGACAGTGGATTTCTCATCAGAAACCATAAAAGCCAGAAGAAACAGCACAATATTTTTCAAGTGCTGGGGGAAAAGAAGTGTCAATCCAGAATCCTACACTCAGCAAAACTGTCCTTCGAAAATGAAGGATATTCACAGAAATCAAGATGTTCACAGATAAAGAAAACTGAGAAAATTTGTTTACAACACACCTACCCTAAAAGAATAACTAAAGAAATTTCTCTGAACAGAAAGGAAACTATTGAAGAAGAAAACTTGGAATATCAGGATGAAATAAAGAACACATTAAGCACAAATATGAGTGAAAACAATAGACTTTCCTTTTGTTATTTAGTTTTATAATTTATGTTTGATGGTTGAAGCAACAGGTATAACACTGTCCAATGTGGTTTTGAATGGATAAGAGATATAAAGGGATATGAAGTTTTCCACACTTCATCTGGATGGTAAGCTGATCATATCAGCAGACTGTAAAAAGTTATTAATATATAATATAATACCTAGAATAACCACTAAAATCCTATACAAATAGATATGCTTAAGAACACTGTAGAAAAATCAAAATAAAATCCTCAAAAATGTTCAGGTAACTCATAGGAAGGCAAAATAACAAACAGAAGCAGAAAACAAACAAGAAACAAAAAATAAAATATCAACTTAAACTCTGACATATCAGTAGTCAAATTAAATGTAAATAGTTTAAATATGCCAATTAGAAGACAGAGACTGGCAGAATAGATTACAAAGTATGACCCAACTAAACACTGCTACAACACACTCACTTCAAATAGAATGACTGATATAGTTCAGATCTGTGTCCCCACCCAAATTTCATGTTCGATTGTAATCCCCATTGTTGGAGGTGGGGCCTGGTGGGAAGTGATTGGATCATGGGGGTGGATTCTTCATGAATGGTTTAGCACCATCCCTTTGGTGCTGTTCTTATGACAGAGCTTGCACAAGATCTGGTTGTTTAAAAGTGTGTAGCACCTCCCTTGCCCCAGCTTGGTCTTGCTCTTGCCATGTAAGACGCCTGCTCCCCCTTTGCCTTCCACCATGAGTAAAAGCTCCCTGAGGCCTCCCCAGAAGCAGATGATGCCATGCTTCCTGTAGAGCCTGTGGAACCATGAGCCAATTAAACCTCTTTTCTTTATAAATTACCCAGTCTCAGGTATTTCTTTATAGCAGTGGGAGAACAAACTAATACAATGACAAAAGCAAGCTGATAGTTTTTTAACAAATGAAATATATATATATATACATATATATATATTCAAAAGCAAGCAAGAGTGGCTATATCAATAATCAGATAAAGTAGACTTTGGAGTAAATAAAACCCACCAGAGACAGAGACAGACATTATGTAATGATACAAGCGTTGGCCGGGCACAATGGCTCACGCCTGTAATCCCAATACTTTGGACAGCAGATCACCTGAGGTCAGGAGTTCGAGACCAGACTGGCCAACATGACAAAACCCTGTCTCTACTAAAAATACAAAAATTAGCCAGGCGTGGGTGGCACGTGCCTGTAATCCTAGATACTTGGGAGGCTGAGGCAGGAGAATTGCTTGAACCCAAGAGGCAGAGGTTGCAGTGAGCCGAGATTGTACCACTGCACTCCAGCCTGGGCTACAGAGCAAGACTCCACCTCAAAAAATAAAAAGAATAGTGGACATGGCTAGCATTTAAAACATCTAAAAAATTAGGTTTGCACATAGAACTGTTGTGTCAAAGCATTAATTGCAGTCGGGCATGGTGGCTCAGGCCTGTAATCCCAGCACTTTGGGAAACCAAGCACTTTGGGAGGCCAAGGTGGGTGGATCACGAAGTCAGGAGTTCAAGACCAGTCTGACCAACATGGTAAAACCCCATCTCTACTAAAAATACAAAAATTAGCTGAGCATGGTGGCGGGTGCCTGTAATCCCAGCTACTCAGGAGGCTGAGGCAGGAGAATCGCTTGAACCCGGGAGGCAGAGGTTGCAGTGAGCCAAGATTGTGTCATTGCACTCCAGCCTGAGCGACAGAGTGAAATTTCTTCTCAAAAAAAAAAAAAGAGTCAATCTACCAAGACCTAACAATACTAAATGTGAATTCACCAAATAAAAAGATACAAAATATATGAAACAGAAATTATCAATAAAATCTGAGACTTAACTATCCCTCTGTCAACAATTTATAGAATGGCCAGACAGAAAACCAGCAAGGATATAGAAGAAGTCATCACCATTAACAATGGAGTCTCATCAACATTTCTAGAACACCTCACCCAATAACAGCAGAATACACATTGTTTTCAAGTGCCCACAGAATATAAATCAAGATAGACTGTATCCTAGGCCATAAAACAACTCTCAAATGTATCACAATAGAAGTCACACCGAGTATTTTCACCAACCAAAATGGAATCAAACTAGAAATCACTGACAGAAAGATAACAGAAAAATTTCCAAACACTTGGAAACTAAAAAACATGCTTTCAAATAATCCACAGATCAAAGAGAAGCTTTAAAAATACATAGCGCTGAATTAAAATGAAAATAGAACATATAAAAATCTGTGGGACACAACTAAAATGATGAGGAGAAAATTTATAACACTAAGTACATACATTACAAGAAAAGGAAAAGTCTGAAGTCAATAATCTAAGCTCCCACCTAAGAGTCTCAAAAAGGATGAATAACATAAAATCAAAGCAAGTAGAAGAAAGATAATAATAAAAATAAGAGCAAAACTGATGACATTGAAAACAGGAAAACAATCGTGAAATCCACGAAATAAACATTTGGTTCTTTGAAAAAAATCAACACAATTGGCTAATTTCTAGAAAAAAAGTTCACAAATAAAAAAAAGAGAGAAGACACAAATTATCAATATCAGAAAAAAAAGCAGGTGATATAATTACAGACCCTGCAGACACCCAGAAACCTAATAAGAGAATACTACAACAAATCTACACACATAAATTTGACAACTTAGATGAAATGAACTAAATCCTTAAAAATCACAAACTGCCTCAATTCACCTAATGCAAAATAGATCATTAAAATAGTCCTACAACTATAACTACAACCTATAATTATTCAAGGAAAGTGAATGACTTTTCTTTAATTCACAAAAACAACTCTCCAGGCCCAAATGGTTTCACAGGTGAATTCTACCAGATATTTAAAGAAGAATTGACACCAATTCTACATAATCTATTCCAGAAAATAGAAGAGAAAGGAACACTCCCAATTCTTTTATGAAGCTAGTATTACCCTCATACCAAAACCACACAAAGATGCAGTTCATTATCTCTCATGAATCTAGATGCAAAAATCCTTAACAAAATATTAGCAAATAGAATTCAGCAATATATGAAATAAATAATATACCATGACCAAATGGGGTTTATTCCAGAGATGCCCACTGGTTCAATATTTGAAACTTAATGTTATCAACCATATTAACAGGGGAAATAAGAAAAATCACACGATCATATCAATTGATGCAAAAAAAAAAAGCATTTGTTCACATTCAGCAACAATTCACAATAAATATTCTCAGAAAGAGAATAGGAATAGAGGACTAGCTTTCTCAACTTGATAAAAAGCATCTACCAGATACCTTCAGGTAACATTATACTTAACAGTGAACAACTGAAAGCTTTCCTTCTAAGACTAAAAACAGGCAAGGACGTCCATTCTCACCACTCTTATTCAACACAGTGCTAGAAGTGTTAGCAATGTAATAAGACAAGAAAGGGAACTAAAAGGCATACAAATCAGAAAAGAAAAACTGTCTCTATGTGCAGATATAGCATGACTGTCTACAAAGAAAATTTTAAGGCTGCTACAAAAATACAAAATACAAGCAAACAACCTCCTAGAACTAACCAGTGATGTTCTATCACAAGGTAAAAGACAAATACATAAAAGTCAGTTGTATTTCTATATACTAGCAATGAACACATGGAAGCCAACATAAAAAATACAATATCATTTATAATTGTCTAAAAAAAGAAATACTTTGGACATAAATCCAATAACGTATACATATAGGAGTTGTATGCTGAAGACTGTACAATAGCTAATGAAAGAAATCAAAGGCTTAAATAGACGGAGAGACATACTGAGTTTTTGGATAGGAAAACTCAACATAGTAAAAATGTCATTTTTTCCAAAATGATATACAGTTTAGCACAATTGTTATCAAAATCCCAGCAAGATTTTTTGTATAAATGAACAAGAGTATTCTAAAATGTACATGGAAAGGCAAAGAACTAAAATAGCTAAAAACAATTTCAAAAAGGAAGTATAAAGTGCAAGAAATCAGTCTACCAGATTTCAGATTCATATAGCCACTCTAATAAGGACTGTGTAGTAATGGCAGAGTAATCGACACATAAATCAATAGAATAGAAGAGAGAAACCAGGAATAGACCCACATGAATAAGCCCGATCAATTTTTGCATGAGAACAATTCAATGGAGTATGGATAGTTTTTTCAACAAATGGTGCTGGAGCAGTTGTACAGCATTCAGAGCCAAAAAAAACAAAAACCTTGACCTAAGTCTCATGCTTGATAATTATGTAAAAATGAATTCAAAATGGAAAATGCAAAACTCTAAAGCTTTTAGAAAGAAATAAAATAAAATGTTTGGGATCTAAGAGTAGGCGAACAGTTCGACTCAACACCCAAAGCGTAATCCATAAAAAGAAAATTGATAAATTGAACTTCATCAAAATTAAATTTGTTTTCTTTTCCAAAGAAAAAAAAATCTTCCCTGTTAGAAGAATGAAAAGATAAGTTACCAAATGGGAGAAAATATTTGCTAACCACATATTCAACAAAGGATTAGTATCTAAAACATATAAAGAACTCTCACAAGTCAGCAATAGAAGACAAATAATGCAATTTAAAAATGAACACAATGAAAGAAGAAGCATTTCGCCAAAGAGCATATATAGATCACAAATAAGCACATGAAAAGATGTTCAACACCATTAGCCATCAGGGTAATGAAAATTAAAATCATACTGAAATATCACTACACACCTATCAGAATGGCTAAAATAGAGAGTAGTGACAACAACAAATGCTGGTGAGGCTGCAGAGGAACCGGACAACTCATACGTTGCTGGTGGGAGTGTAAAATGGTAGAGCCACTATGGAAAACAATTTGCCAGTTTCTCTAAAAACGAAATATACATCTACCACATGCTCCAGCAATTGCACTCCTGGGTATTTATCCCAAAGAAATGAAGACACATTCACGCAAAAGTCTGTGCACAAATGTTTATAGTAGCTCTATTTGTATTCACCAAAACTAGAAACAGCCCAGAGGTCCATCAGTGGTGAACGGTTAAACAAACAATTGTACATCCACACCATGAAATACTATGTAGCAATAAAAAGGAATGAAGTATTGATACACGCAACAACTTGAATGAATCCCCAGAGAATTATGCTGAGTGAAAGAAGGCAATCACAGAGGTTCTATACTGTGTGATTCCATTTATATAGCATTCTTGAAATAGCAAAATACTTCAAGTGGAGAACAGATTCATGGTTTCTAGGGGCCAGGGATGGGGTGGAGGGTGAGGGAAACATAGAGGTGTTTACAATAGGGCAAGATAAGTGATCTTCATGGTGATGGACACATTTTGTATCTTGACTTTTTTTTTTTTTTTTTGACATGGAGTCTCACTGTGTCACCCAGGCTGGAGTGTGGTGGAGTGATCTCGGTTCACTGCAACCTCCACCTCCTGGGTTCAAGCAATTCTCCTGCCTCAGCCTCCCTAGTAGCTGGGACCACAGGTGTGCACCACCATGCTTAGCTAAGTTTTGTATTTTTTAGTGGAGATGGG
The DNA here is from genome assembly GCF_047675955.1 of Chlorocebus sabaeus. Lineage (NCBI taxonomy): Eukaryota > Metazoa > Chordata > Mammalia > Primates > Cercopithecidae > Chlorocebus > Chlorocebus sabaeus. The sequence goes on along the minus strand of NC_132929.1, from coordinate 45,419,393 downwards.
GGTTTCACCATGTTGGCCAGGCTGGCCTCAAACTCCTGACCCAAGTGATCTGCCCATCTTGGCCTCCCAAAGTGCTGGGATTACAGGCATGACCTACCACCACTCCTGGCCTGTATCTTGACTGTATTGATAGCAATATCATAGTTGTTATACTGTAGTTCTGCAAGATGATACCATTGGAGAAAAAATAGGTAAAGGGTACATGGGATCTCTCTGCATTATTTCCTACAATTGCATGTGAATCTACAATTATCTGGAACTAAGAGGCTTAAGAGTATTTTTTTGTTTTTTGTTTTCTTTTCTTTTTAAGTCCAGGTCATAGATCTCATCAATCCTTTCAATTCATGTATGAGGAAACTCAGGCCTGGAGCGATAAAGAGTCGTTTGCTCAGGAGCCTGGCCAGGGCCACTGTGCCTCACCATAAGGCCTCATCTTGGTCCCTCTTTCCTTTCAGGACTCACACTACTGCTAGTTTACATTTGTTTATTCAGAAGGGCTTTATTCTAGCCCTACCGTGAGGGTTACAGAGAAATAGAATACACAACCCCTGCCCTCAGAGAGCTTAGAGTCTCATTGGGGAGATGCAACACGCTGTGGCCAAGTCAGTGAGAGACATAATCAGCATGACAAGAGGAGAGAGGGCTCCGCAGAGGAGAAACTTAAGTGAAGCCTTGAAATGGCGTAGAATGTAGATAGGAAGCAGTGGGGAGACAGAGCACCCTAGTAAAGCCTAAGCACTAGTGAGAGGCAGCAGGGGAAGCTGGCTGCAGTAAATGGAGTGTCAGTATAGGGGGAGCAATGAGAGATAGGACGGGAATGGAATGTACAGGCCAGGCTGTCAGGGGCCCTGAATGCCAAGGCAAGGAGTTCAGCCTTGACCTTGCAAGGGCCTGAGAGCCCTTTTAGCACCACCAGCAGCAGCAGCCACCCCAGAGCATGTGCCAGGCTCCACATAGAAGCGGTTCACACCTCTATTCACAGTTTCATTCTTGAGCCAATTGCCCAGTCCCCACTTTTCTTTTGAAACTGTCTCTTTTGAACCTTCTTGACTACTCGGTTTGCTACCTATTTTCTTGTCAGATCTTCACCTTGATTCACAGTTGTAGTACTCATGGGCCAGGGGGAAAGTGATTCACATGTAATAGGAAATAAAATCACTAGTGTATAATCCATCCTCGGCTTCTAAGAGGAAATGGTTCTTGTTTGCTGAGTCAGCTTCCAGACCCTGCTTTTAGAGGGTCTAGATAATGGGTGCGGCAAAGAGAAGTTTGTAAGAAGCCCAAAGAGCCTAAGTTGCTCTACAAATCTGATAGATCTAAATGTGGAGACAATAACGAGACAAGATGCCCCTGCGAACCAGGGCCCTAGAGACTGGCAACACCTTTCATTGCAATGGGGAAGCCAGAAGGGAGACCAGGGGTAAAATGAATAACCACAGTTAGGGGTCTCTGAGCTTGTGGTGCTGTTGGGCGGTCTGAGCAAAGATGTTCAGAGCTCAGGTGGACATGATGGGTGAGGGGGTGAAGAGGCAGTTTTGAGACTCTTCCCACCCAGGTGACCTCTGCAACAATGGAGGCAGAATAAGAAAGGTCGTGGCTGACCACAAAAACCTCTTTGCTCTCTGTGGAGGGAGAAAGAATTTTCATATCCTGGCCCCATTCCCTTCGGGTAACCCCACCTCCTCCCACAGCTCTTCTAGCCCCCAGGAGAGTCAGGCCTCCACCAAGGCTAAATAAAAGGATCCAAATCTCCAAAAACAACTGCGCTTCACTCCAGAGCTGGGTGCTTTCCTACTCTCTCCTGCTGCTCTCTGTTTACATAGCACCTTAGCCTTGATTCTTCTAGTTCCTTTCCTCCTTCCCCCTTGAACCTCTTCTTCCTCCTGTTTTTCACTCTTTCTTCTCTGCCATCTTTGTCTTCCCCCCACACCTCTTTTCTCTTCCCATTTGTTTTCTCACCAATGTTTCTTTCTCTCTTCTCTTTCTTTCCCCGTCTCTTCCTTTTCTCTTTTCCTTCTTGTCTTTCTGTCTCTTTATTCTCATCTTCTCTTCATCTTTCTGTCTCTGTTCCTGCCTCCTCCTCTTATGCTCTCTCCCGAGGCACACACAAACTCACATGAATTTTTAAGAGGCCGAGAACTCAGGGAGACTCACAGAAAGGGCTCCAGCCGACTAGCATCAGCAGGCCTCCTTGGTCACCATCAGTGGGTGATGTATTACGGAAATACATTAAGGGGCTGTCCCATTGACAGCAAGCTACCGTAATATGTCAAGGTACCAGCCCTGAGATGATGAACATCCCCATAGATCAGGACACCATCACTCTGATTACATTCCAGCGCTGCATGTCACAGTGCTGCGGGGGTGTGATGGACGGTGGGGATCCGTCACCACGCCGATGGCCCATTCCCAGCACAGCACTCATATTGAGGCTATGATTTAGGGGCAGAGCCCGTACTCCTTTCAAGATGCAAGCACAGCAAAAGTGGACTCTTTCCTTTCTACGAAAGGCAGAAATGTAAGGAGAGAAACACTTGTAGAGTATAACTTCAAGGTCAATGGCTTGGAAATCAGAAAGACCTAGGATCAAATCCCAACTCCTCTACTAAAAAGCTGTGTGACCTTGGGGCAAATTTTCCTCTCCTCCTGAGGCCATTGTTTTATATGTAGATGAGGATAATACTACCCTCCTAGGATTAAAGTGAGCTCCAAATAATATAAGGCATGTAAAACATGTAGCACAGGATGAGGCTCAGGCTCCCGGGACCATGACTCTTGATTTGTTCAGCATGCACACAGTGAGAGATGCAAACCCCAGCCTCCACCAGGCTGTCTAAGGAAGACAAAGATGATGCAGGAGGTCTCTCTCCTCCTGCATCACTTTTACCTTCACCTCTCTCCTTCCCTCCTTAATGGCTCCAAGGCCAGTGGAGGAGGTCCTGACGACACTATCTCGAGTCAGTCACACAGCCTGTCTTGCAGGCAGCCTGTCCATCAGTCCATCTTTCCATTCATTCTTCATTCAGTCAATGAGGGCTGAGCATTCACCAGAAGCCAGACCTGGCTCTAGGCACTGGCGACACAGAAGTGGACAAAACAGATGAAGACCCCTGCTGTCACATGTGAGCATCATTACTCCATCCTTCCACTGGTCAATCCATCTGTCCATGGGCAGTAGCCCAGCCTGAGAACCCTGCGATCCCATCCCTGACCCAGACAAACTATGAGATGGCTGTGACTTTTAACTGTGAGGTTAAAAGAGAATCACATCCTGTTAGCTCTTGAAGGGAGCATAGCCATTTTCTCATCTGATCCCAAGGAACTGGAGCCCATGGGCAGATGGTGAGTTGCCTAAAGTCACGCAAGAAGCATGAGGTAGAGTCTAGGCTGGAACTCAACATGGTCCCAGAACTTTAAAGCTTAAGTTTAGATCCTAATGAACACCCAGTACAACACTTTCTTTTACAGGTCAAGGAGTCACACAGTTCCTGCCCTTAGGAAAATCCAACTTCCTTGAATAGGGAAGACACAGATGCATGAAAGATTAGACCTACATCTTGTTCATGTAAGTGGTCTCATTTCATTCTCACAGAGCCTTGAGAGTCAATCATTATGATCCCATTTCACAGGAGAGGGAACTGAGGGTATGAAGGTAAATAACAGATCATATTAACTCTGGCTCTCCTCACTACCTACAGAAGAGCAGAAAATTGAGATTCAGCACACATACATATGCAGACACACACACACACACACAGAGAGACAGAGAGAGATTTGATTATGTTTTTTTAAAGTTTAACAATCCATTGCAAGCACATTCCCATGGTATTAAATTTATTATTTGAATATATACTTTAAAAATGTTTTCTACAACAAATATACTCTATTTTATCAATCCTCATTTGTTAAATATTTAACGATTTTTTCCAATATTTAGGTCTGATAAATAATGCTGTCATGAACATCCTGATCTCATTGCCCCTGTTTTCTTACTATGGGTTCCTAGAAGTAGGACCATGGAGTCCAAAAATATGAAAACTGTAAAAATTCTTCCAGACAGGTTGTGCCAATTTATGTTTCAATATCATCACCCAGTTGCTAACACGTATCATCATCATCATTATCACCAATCTTAACAATTGGACAAGTGAAAATGTGATTTTATTATTGTTCTATTTTGCATTTCTTTGGCTAATGGTAAAATTAAACATTTTCTCATATGTTAGCCATCTGTATGTCTTATTTTGTGAATGTTCTCTGCCAGTTTTTTTTTTTGTTTTTTTGCTGGGATGTTAGTCTTTTTTTTCTTTAGACTTTGTTAGAACTCTTTGTATCTTAAGGCTATTAGGCTTTCACCATACCTGTCGCAAACATTTTTCCCAATTTGTCATTTACCTTTTTATTTTTGTAGTTTCTTTTTAAAAAATATACATTTAGAGCTCTGTGTAGGTAATTATACTGACAATTTCCTTTGTGATTTCTCCAATTGCTCTTAAGTTAGATAGGTATTACCCACTTTAAGATCATTTAAATATTCACTTAAATTTTCATATTTTGCTATGTGGTTTTTTAATACTTAATGCTATAATTTGCTTGGAATTTGCTTGAGAAAAAGGTTAAGATCTAAAAAGATTGGCTTTCAAGTAGTCAATTTTCTCAACAGCATTTGTTAATCCAACACTTTCCTACAGATTTGCAATGCTTCTTTTTATTTCATTTTGCTCTCATATCCATAGTAAGAGGTCAGTTATGTGCCACTGATGCTGACTTATTCTTGAGCCGGTACCTTGCTGGACAGTTGCTGTAGCTTTAAAATATATTCTAATCTATGTTAAAGGAAATCCTGTCTTTTGTGTTCTTTCAAAAATGTCTGAGCTATTTTTAACTTGTCGTTCTTCCAGATTAATTGTAAAGTTGTTCTGATGAATTATGAAAAGTTTCCATTGAGGTTTTGCTAGACTTACATATTAATTCAGGAAAAACTGCCATCTTTTGTTGTTCCTTTTCCCCAACCAAGAACCTGTCATATTTCTCCATTTATACAGGTCTTCTCTTACACAAAACTCATAAAGTTTTGTCACTTTCTTTATGAAAGCTTTACACATTTCTCACTGAGAATCGTTCAGGGGTAGATTATGTTTTTGTTTGCTTTTCTCTTCACACTAGTTATTGTGGGTCCATAAGAAAGTGATTGATTTTTGTGTATTTATCTTGTGTATCAGAGAGGAGAATATATTCACTAGCAATGTTCCAAGTGATAATTCACAAGAAAATTGGTCAAAGAGAGGCTGGGTGCAATGGCTCACACATGTAATTCCAGCACTTTGGGAAGCTGAGGCTGGTGGATCACCTGAGGTCAGGAGTTTGAGACCAGCCTGGCCAACATGCTAAAACCCCATATCTACAAAAAAACAAAAATTAGCCAGGTGTGGTGGAGGGCACCTGTAATCCCAGCTACTTGGGAGGCTGAGGCAGCAGAATCGCTTGAACCTGGGAGTTGGAGGTTGCAGTGAGCCAAAATCGTTTCACTGCACTCCAGCCTGGGTGACAAGAGTGAAAATCTGTCTCCAAAACAAAACAAAAAACAAAAAATTGGTCAAAGAGAGACAGAAAGAGAAAGAAAAGCTATGGTCCCCAAGGGTTCAGTCCTTTCCTCAGTGTGGGTGGGGAGACAACCAAAAGGTCACAAGGATGTCTGATGGGATTCAGGGCAGTGGGGTCCACCAGTGAAGGAGAAAATACAGGTGGGAGGGGAGATGGCGGCAATGGAAGAACCACCTGAACAGAGAAGTGACCGCATATTAGCCTCTGCCCTGAGTGTGTAGTTTTGGAGAGAGAAAAGAACATCTAGAGAGAATTTCTGGAAATCTTTCTATGTCGTGGGATATGTAAAACCTCTGGACATGACAAGCCTTTTTAAGAAAGCCTGCCCTAAAAGTTCACATGAATCTTCCAGGTTTCTGGAGTCCAACTTAGGTTTCCTTTTAGTACAACTCTGTGCTGAGACTAAACCATATGGGACCCTGAGATTTTTAGGGTTACCATTTATTTGGTCACTATACCAAGCTAAGGGTTTTTCTACTGATTCATCTTGTTTTCTGCATATGTGATTATATAACCTAAAACCAATAATAGTTCTCTCTTATTTTCAGTAGTTAAGGTCCTTTTTTCCCCTTACTTGATGAAATTTTGCATTGACTAGAATTTTCAGGAAAATGTTTAAAAAGAGATTGTTGGTAGAAGATATCTTTGTCTTATTCCTATTTTAAAATAGGTTTTCTTTATCAGGTTAGAAAAATACCTTCTATCTCAAGTTTTTTGAGAGAGGTGTGTGTGTGTGTGTGTGACGTTGTTTTCTTAAGAATGGTCATGTCAGAGGGAAGACAGAGAGAGGCATTTCTATGACAACTGCTGCCATCACCACCTATGACACTGCTTGTTAGGGAGAGAGCCTGTGAGAGGTTCTGATCCACGTGGAGATGGTGCACATGGCAATGCACAGCCACTGGAGGCCGAGGAGAAAGGAGACCCCGGGCAGCCGCTCCTTTTCCTCTCTGCAGATGTGGAAACAGCCATCTGGAAAGGCAGTTTATTGTATAATTAACCCTGTAAAGTTGGTCCTCCAGGGCATTCGGGTTCTGAGGAATCCAGGTATTTATCCCAAGTATTTTTGGCAAAAAAAAATTAGCCAAAGCTCTAGAGAGAATTGAGACACTGCCATTGGCCTTTCTTATTCTTTATATTCCTCTGTTTTCTCTTCTTCTAGTCCCCTTTTTTCTCTTCCCTCTCTTCCTTTTCCTCTTTCCTCTTTCTTTTTCTTCCCCTCTTCTCTCCCCTCCAGCCTCCCTTTAACTCCATCTCTTCTCTAACCATTTGCTTTTCTTTCTTCTTTTTTAACTTTTATCTTTCTTTACCATTCCTTACCATTCTCTACCACCTTTGTCCTCCTTTCTCTCCCCTCTCTCCTTCTCTTCTACCTTTTCCTTCCTTCTCTTTTTCCACTCACAGTTCATTGTTGCTCCCTCTCACTTCCCTATAAGAAAAATCAATTAAAAAGGAGGGAAAGAAAAAAATTATTTGCTTGTGCTTGCAAGGCCAAAAGCTGAAAGAGGCAAACGCTGTCTTATCACCCACACAATGAGCAAAGCCCATGTTTCTTGTTAAAGTTAGAGGGAAATTTGCTGAGAGTGGCTGCCCCCTCACACATCAGATGAAACTGACACAAAGCCAGATAGTCATAGGCAAAAGGACCAGTGGCAGGTGCTTCCACAGCCTCCTGCACATAAACCTTGCCCTCCCAAGCCCACAACCCTCCTCTTTGCCCTGCTCCCATGCTTACCTCCCCCCAACACACACACACGTACACACACAGGCATGCACACACAGGCATGCACACACATACATGCACAAACATACATGCACACACATGCACATGCATATATGCACACATAGGCATGCACACGCATACATGCACACACATGCACATGCATATATGCACACACATGCACGCACACACATGCACACACACGTGCATGCATGCACACACAGACCTGGCCTGGCTGCCTATCTAGAGCTGCTGAACATGCACAGGCCTTCACTCCTGCCCCTCCTGCCATACTAGGCCTCTGCTCCTCTCCTCTTTATGTTCACAAGTCCCCCACAACCTCCCAAGCTGAGTTCAACTCACACCTCTTCCAGGAACCCTTCCTTGGCCACCTCATCTATCAGTACCCTCCTTTCTCTAAGCTCCTAAAGAGCAATGGGATTCCAGCACTGCGGGGCACCTAAAACTCACCTAGCCCAGCATTTTCCCAACCAGAGCATATCTGGGACTTTGGAAAGCCACATATAAGCAGTATTTATTAACATTTAATGGTAAGAACAAATAAAATTGGATCCTCTGTGACTGAGAAACCATGTAGGACACCCCTTTCCATTGCCCCTCAATGAGAGTGTGACAAGTTTCTCAAAGTCAGGAATCTTGACTCAGCATTCTTTGTGTTCCTTGATGCCCACCATCAGCTGAGCACATAGTAAGCATTCAACAAGGGCTTGAATGAATGAATAAGTGAGAGTGTATAAACAAGTGATTCAGAGAGTGAGTGAATACGTGAATGACCGCAGGAACAAATCCTTAAGCTGTCGTTTTAATAATTGAGACTGGGTAAGAAATGCCAAGGAAACATTTTTAGTAATGCTTCCCTTCTTAATGATGGAGAAATAAAAAATGAAGCCAAGGACACAGGCTGAGTTGGGAGGTGCCACAGTGGAGAGCAAAGAGCGCTGGCCTTAGAGCCCAAAGACCTGGTTCCATCCCACATGTGCATCTCACATGGCATCACAGTGTCCCCTGCTGTGCCTCCCTCTCAGATTTGTGTGAGGCCAAATGAGATCGTGGTTAAGAGAGCATTGGGCATACTCTGAACACATAGCACATACACATTGTTGTATTTAATCTTTGAATGAGGTCAAAGGAAGTCAATAGCGGGCCAGGCTTGCATCTGCACATATGTAGGGACCAGGGCCATCTTCGCTGGCACAGCAGCCCTCTCTTAACACTGGGGCCACCGCGCAAGCCTTGGCTGCTTCGAATCTCAGACGCTCAGGACAGACACGTAAGAGCCCCAGAGTGCATAAGCTGATGAGGAAGTGGACCCTCAGACGGGATGCAGGCGGGACAGGCTGTTTACCCTCAGGGTACCACCCACAGTGGAAATGCCCGGTGCCCACCTGGGCCCAGCCCTCTGCTCTCTCCCACACCCTCTTTGGACGCGTGGAACTTTCAGCACCTGCATTTTGCTGAAGCATACACTTACACACTCTTCTGAAAGAGCAATGGGCAGAGGAAATGGAAAATCTGGGGCCTGATTCACACTTACCAATACTCAGAAAGTCCCCAAAACAGCCTCCACAATGGGGACCCGCCCGCCTGCCCAGCTGTCCCCAGTGCCTTGTGATGGATATTCCCACTTGCTCATAAGTGGCGCCACGTGGAAGGTGCAGCCGTGTGGAACCCTGCAGGGACAGCCTGCTTTGCCTCAGCCATGAAGCTCCTAGGTCAGTAGAGCTGTGGACTCCAAATGTCAGCTAGACCAGAGGTTTTTAAGTACTTTGTAAGCAATAGAAATCTTAGTTTGATTAGAAGCCCTTATGAACCCCAGTCATTAGAACAGATGTAAGGAGAGCTGCCGCTGATTATAGTAGGTGCTGAATCCCTACTCCACCAGTCCCACACATATGCTTGGATCGTGTGCATCATGCCTTGAAGGCTCCCGAAACAGTTCTACAGATTGCTAGGACAGTGTCAAAAACAGGCCTCTTTTTAACAGTGGGTAAACTGAGCCCCAAAGAGAAGACAATTCATGGCCAAGATCAAGCTGCATGTTGATGGTAAAAGTAGAGCTGGAATCTCGGCTGGCCCTTGCCCCAAGACCCGTGCAGAGGTAGGACTATGCTTATGAGAATTAACTTCTGAGTCAGGGTGAGGTGATGAAGAAATGCCAACAGGTGTTATTGGATAGCCTAAGTGGACAATATGGTCTTGCCCCAAAGCCTTTCAACCTTTGTAAGAGGGTCTTGGTAGCCTGAGTTACTCCTGGAATCAATTAATCAAGAGGAGCCCTAGCATGAGAGCCAGAGACCCATGTTCTAGCTTTCACCCTGCCTCCCACCTGCCGGAGACTGGGCCAGTGACTGTTTCACTGGAGTTTGACTCATGATCTCCGGGATCCCTTCCAACTTCAACACTCCACATCCAGGTAATGAGGTGAAGCGTTCTCACCTACGGATAGTACAAGGATTCCTCTAGGGAGGAAATTGTCTCTATCTGGAGAGAGATCTTCAAGAGGAGATGGGGAGGTGTGGAGGCATGTGATGCGTGCTGCAGCCAAGGCCATGGGGCAAAGGCCAACCTCCTCTGTAGGAAACAAGGAAAGAAATGGGGAAATGGGAGAGAGAATCAGAGAAGGCAGGGACTGGGGAGTAGCAAGATGGTGCAAAGCTGTAGCTGCCTGGAGCAAAAGGCCACAGAGAAGAACCCAGCAGTGGAGTGGCCAGAAGGGCATTTTAAGAATGGGAACACCTCATGTTCAACTTGAAGTTGTTTGCATTGCAGTGATGTAAATCCTTCCTTCATCCCCACCCCCGCCCCACCCCGTATCTTCAAATAAATCTGCCTCACCCACGAATGCTTTGCGCCAGCAGATTGTTATGTGGAAAATGAGAAGCGGCTGAGCTTCCCATCTGGGTCCGTGAGGTGTGGGATGAAGATAGTAAGTGTGAAAGCAAGAGTCTGAGGCAGCCAGAGCCAATTGAATGTGTAGCTTCTGGAGAGGCTCAGAAATCTTGAGGTCCTTGGATCTCCACGGAGGAGGAATTTGGGGATCTGAGCCAATCTTACCTGGATCTCAAGGGACAGGGAAGACCCTTTGTGACTTATAAGATGAAATGTTTATGTTGTCCAACCACAAACTGTGCTATGTGAAAACTCAGAGAAACAGGAGGCAGTGGTCGTGAAATTTTAGGGCATCTAAGCAGGACCTTGGAAGCTTGTTAAAGGTGAGAGTTCGTAGGTCTCGTGCCATAGATTCTGACGCAATGGGACTTGGACAAACACTGGGATGAGGTGGTGACATGCACCCAGCCTTTGAAGAGCCTGAAATGCCACTGGCTGCTTTAGTAACAGGATTCACCTGCAGGCCTCTGGCCACTGCCCATTCCTGTTGGTCAAGAGCGCACAGTCCCAGCACGGAGCAACCAGTTCTTGCTGTGAGCCGCCATCTTTGCCTTAGGATCTGAGTTTCTGACAACCATGGTCATTGGCTCAGCAGTCCTTTTCTGCCAGTGCTAGCCCTTAGGGAACACTGCACCTTCTGGGTGGAAAATATCTCTGACTTGAGCTCTAAAGCCTGTGGTATGTGCCTGAGAGCGCGTTCCCTGCCCCGCATCCCAGCACATCTCCAGGACCTGACTTCTTTCCTCCCTGGACCCATGATTTTACCCATTTGTCTCCACCCCAGGTGGCCTCCTGTACATGACCTGGGCCAGCGTGCCGTATATCCCCTCATGTAGCACTTCCCTTGGACTTAGTTCAGATGTGAGAAAATAAGGCAAATAGTGTTCGAAGACAGAGAGAAAGATTTCCCCAAGATAGCCAATCACAGCCGGGGATGCTGAGCCGGATGATGACAAAGAGTCAAGAGGCACCACTGGGAGGTCAGCCCAATGAGTAGAAGAGAGTGCCGTGGGCTGGGGGATTTCGGAGAAGGGCTCAGAAACCTGGAGGGGGTGGGGGGAGAAATCAGAGTTTCATTCATTCATTTATTCATTCATGCTACAGACATGCGCTGAACACTTCTACATAGGGATACGTGCATACATGAGCCCAACCCTTTTTCTTAAGAAGTGCACCCCTAGGAGGGGGTGGAATTGGTCCTTGAAAGGTGATAAGATTCTGAGCAGTAGAAAGGAGGTAGAAAAGCATTTTAGGTAGACGGAACAACATGAGCTAAAGTGCAGAGGCCAAAGGCAGGCTCAAGAGCCGAGGAGTTGACCAACATGAGTAAAACAGAAATATATGGAAATACATGGTCATTTGACAGACCTTTCCTGTGCTCTGCGCTGGACCTGGGCTAGGTGCTGGGGATATGAAGGTGAATACGGAAATATCTGCCCTCAATCACTGAAGCCTTTATTGTCATTCCATGAGGAGGTGTGCAAGAGCCACGAGCAGGCAACTCCCCTCCCAAAGCATTGCAGGCAGTAAGTGTGGGTACAGAGGTGACCCAGCCAGCCTCATTTCCAAGCGGGGGGACGGGAGGCAAGGTCTGAGCTATTAGTAAGACAGCTGGCGGGGTTGGTTCCAGCTGCCTGACATGAGATGAAATCTAGTTTGGGGAGATAACCTTTGGGTGCCGTAATTAAGTCCCTGGGCTCTGCCTGGGAGGCCACAGCCTTAATGAAAACAGCCTGAGAAAAACAAATAGCACGGTTGGTGTTCTTGAAGACATTCTAGTGTAAATGTGCAGACCGACAGCACCTACAAACACACAGGGTGGGGTGCAATCCCAAAACATGCCACTTTCCCTTGCAAAATGACCCTGGTCAGACCAAGCTGTGGGGAAACCTCACCACGGATTTGTGCAATGAAGGCGTCCTGGGTCAGGGCTGGGGAATGGTGGGGGGTTTTATTACTTTTTGTTTTTGTTGCTTTTTTTTTTTTCATGCTTTTTTGTTGTTATTGTTCTTGATGAGGTCTGAAAAGTCAAGGTAGTGCTTGGTGGTGATGTTTGGAGCTGCGAAGGTGCCCGGGGTCACTGAAGAACAACTCGTGGTTGGGTGAGGAGCCCTGGAGGAAAGTGCCCCTGCCTGGGAGTCAGAGGATGTCTGTCCCAGCTCTGCTGAAAGCTCTGTGACCTTGGGTAAATGAATTTCTTCCTCTCTCTGGGCCTGCTTTTCAGTCAGCCTCTGGCCCCTCCACACTGGGCCAAAGCCCATAACTCTAATAAGCAATTATTACATTACCAACATAGAGGTCAAGGGAGAAGGGCAAGAGCCGAGGGTTTAGATGAAGCAGGAGCTTTCAGAAACAGATTCTGGCCTTTGGCCAACATAACTGGAGGTTGTTTGAAAATGGGGTGCTGACAAAAGAAAATTCTAGGCCAGGAATGGTGACTCACTCCTGTAATCTCGGCACTGTAGGAGGTTGAGGCAGGAGGATTGGTTGAAGTCAGGAGTTTGAAACCACCCTGGGCAACACATTAAGAGCCAGTCTCTATCGAAAAAAGAAAGAAGAAAGGAAGAAAGAAGGGAGAGAGAGAGAGGAAGGAAGGAAAGAAAAGAAAGAAAGAAAGAAAGAAAGAAAGAAAGAAAGAAAGAAAGAAAGAAAGAAAGAAAGAAAGAAAGAAAGAAAGAGGGAGGGAGGGAGGGAGGGAGGGAGGGAGGGAGGGAGGGAGGGAAGGAAGGAAGGAAGGAAGGAAGGAAGGAAGGAAGGAAGGAAGGAAGGAAGGAAGGAAGGAAGGAGGCATAAAGGTTTTTCTTTGAAAACAAACCATACGATGATGATGTGAGGTGTGTATTTCATTCTGCTTTGGGTAAGACTTGGTTTCTAGTTCCCATTAGCATGACCTGAGGCTGGAATAACACCCTCTGTGTGTACTGACCACTCTGCTTAGCACCTCCTAAGGACCCAGGAGACAGTATTGGAAACCAGAGCAGGACAAATGGCCCAGCTTTTCTTCAATTCAGGAAGAAAGGAGAGAGAGGGAAACCCCAGAACTTTCTCTCCTCCCATGTGCTGGTAGATGATTAAAAACAATATAATTGTCGTGTTCCCACAGTCATTTCAGAGCTAGAAGAACAGAGTCTCCCACCAGGCTCACTCTCTGGTATGTACCAAGCTCCCCAACCTGGCTTTGCAGCCCCCTCCCCAAGTCCACTCTGTAAGTCAGATTTTTCTCAGGACAAAATGTTTCCAAAGTCTGGACAAGGGACAAGAATACTTGCTTTTTAGGTCTCCTGTTTTGTTCCTCTCCAATGCTTTGTTTCATGTCCTCGACGGAGCCTGAAACCTTGATCTCCTGGTCCAAGGGATCTGCGTGGTGGCCAAGCCTGGCAGTGACCCACTGTCCACCTGCATCCTGAGTTAAGCCATGCCTTCAGAAGTGGCTTATCACAAGCTCTCTTCCCATGGTGAACGTAGAGCTCTGGTCCAGGGCTCCAGAATCAGGTGGGTGGGAACCCAACTGGCCACGAGGGCAGCATCTGATTCTGCGGAAGAAGGGAGCTCCTCTGTGAGAGCCGTTCCTCTTCCCTTGGGAGAAGAGAGCTAGTCTGCACCCAAAGGAGCACATCCCAGATGGAGGCTGGAAAGCAGTTCAAGTAGGTATCTTTGAACTCAAAAATATGTTTAAAGATGATCATGTAGGTGAAACTAGCAGGCACTGAAAACATATTTGAAAGAAAGAGTGGGAATGATCAAGAATGGGAGAAGAGGGAGGGAAGATGGCAGAAAGGTGGGAAGGCAGGCAAGCAGGAAGGGAGAGAGAGAGAGAGGAAGGGAGGAAGAAAGGCAGGAAGGCAGGAAGTCAGGAGGGAGGGAAGGAGGAAAGGAAGGAAGGAAGGAAGGAAGGAAGGAAGGAAGGAAGGAAGGAAGGAAGGAAGGAAGGAAGGAAGGAAGGAAAGAAGGAAAGAAGGAAGGAAGGAAGTAAGTTACTTCACTTCTTGAAGGCTCAGTTTTTCATCATCTGTGAGGTAGGAATAACATCCCTTATATCAGGCTGGTTGTGAGAATTAGAAGATATAACTCCTGTGAAAACCCCAATACAAAGCTGGTGTTCCACAAATGTCACAGAGGTGAAGTAATTGCTCAGTGAGGCACAGCTTCCAAATGACCGAGCTAAGGCTGGAACCCAGGGGACTCTGACTCTAAAATTAGTAATTTCCATACCAAAGTGCCACACCCCAACCTTCTTGGACATGAGGTCGCTGAGTCTAACACTTAGTCACGTGGTGTCTTCAGACAACATGGTGACTCCCACCCAGGGGTGCTCAGAATCCCCGCCCCCCAAGCCCCAAATAACAACCCAGGGAGAGACTAGTTCATGCTGGAATTCACCAGACGAAATAACAGAAATGTCTCCCCATGGAAATAGACAGCAACCTGCTGAGAAATTGACATAGGGGGCCGCTGGGAAAGGGTGGTGAGCCCCAGGTTTCTTTCCAGGTTGATGCCACCTAACAACCTCAGGCTGCAGAACTACCATGAGTCACTGCCTTCGGTGCCTCTCAGCCCTATCACCTCTCCCACACCCCAATATTACACAGGTTTTCACATGTTTTTCCTTTAAACCATCTCAGTTCCAGCCCAGGAATCCCTTAGGCCTCCCTCATATCTTCAGCCAGGACCTGGTAAGAAGACCCGATGGGCACTAGGGCCACCCATGTCAGGCAGGGAGGTAGGGAGCCCAGAGCCCAGTGCTGGGGGAGGCTAAGAGGTGACTTTAGCATTTCCCCATCCCGCTGCAGTTCTAGTTAATCTATGTGTTACGTAACAATAAAGGTAGAAATTAATATAATCAGCATAATTTCCTGGACACACAGTTTTAGTTTCTTTAAATACGTGTGGTTCAGACAATAAGAGATCCTTCCCTTTCACCAGAGAGATCAGAATGACCTGGAAGCTTTCTGGGATGGGGACAAGTGTATGTCTGCTGAGAGCATCTGTGCTCCAGGCACTGGGTGAAGTTTTATAGAGCCATTCAGTCTTCAAGACTACCCCCAGGAGAAGTAGGACATTGTCTCTTTCAGGTAAAGAAACTGAAATTCCAAGAGTATAAATAACCAAAGGCACACTAGATTCCAACTTAAGGCTGTTTACAGTCAAACTCAGGCAGTGTTCCATTACTTTCTTTCTGTTTCTAGAGTCCCCCAAACAGGAACCAGCCTTTTCCTTCAACACCCAAGAGCATGGTGGTTCCAAAATCTCCAGGATCTAAAGCCTTCTGCAAGCAATGCACCAAATTAAAGATGGAAATTGAACACTCTTGGATTGGTTGTCAAGACCCTCATTGGTGAGTATGCACTTAAATATTAAAGTCAATAATCAGTGCTGAAGAAAGTTTAAATATTTTATTAAAATTTATCAAAACTGATATGCCAATTAGCAACTGAGCATCAGTCCAGGCCCGCATCAGGCACATTGCAAGATTCAAATGAAGCCTAAGATGTTTTTAATGGCCTAAGTGGGAAGATAAGATATTATAGGAAACAGCAGAGAACAATGTTTGACAGTTTTTAATCAAATATAAAGAAACTTGGCTCCACCACTATGTGACATTGAGCAACTGTTTTAATCTTACTGTGGCTTCATTGCCTCATCTGTAAAATGGGAACAGTGATAGTATCTTCTTACAGAATTACTATGAGAATTGCATAAGGTGATCACTGTTCAGCTCAGTGCCAGTTGAACAAGCTCTCAGTAAGTGCTGGTTCGTATCATTGTCGTGGTCGTCAGGAGGTTGGGAACTAATATTTATTAAAGAGCTCCTCCTTTGTATCTATGGCCATTCAAGAAACCTTCAAATTCTCAATTCAGTTAGTTCTTTGTCATTTGCCTCATTTCCTAGAAGAGAAAGCTGAGGTTTGGGGACTCATCACACAATTATTCACTAGTTAAGTGAAGATTGGGAGCTAGGTATATTTGATATCAAAACAGATAAGACCAGGTCAAATCAAACAAACAGGTAGGTTTTTAGCATTGTTAGGACCCTAAGATCTCTAGGAAGCTCTGGACCAGGCTGTCCAGTAGGAGATTCTGCAATGATGGAAATGCCTGCATCCACATTGGCCAACACAGCAGAGTACTTGAAATGTGGCTAGTGTGCCTGAGAAACTGAATTTTTAATTTTATGAAATTTTAGTTAATGTAAATTTAAACAGCCACATGTAACTAATGGCTGACATATTGGACAATACAGGGCTAGACTACCGTTGGCACCCTGTTTAACCTTGCATCTGAGCCCCTCCCCATCAGTTCCAGTGTCTCATTAGTGGTAACTCACTTGTCTGGGTCCCCTGGCCCTGTACTCCCAACTGATATCCCATGTCAGTCTCTGTCTCCCTCCCCTTTTGCTTTGATGACACTTTCTGCCCCCCTCACCCAGCTCCTCCTGGGTCTGGTCTTCGGCTTCCATCTATTTGACCCTGTGCTCTGGCTTCCTATTGCATCTGCTGAAAACTCCCCAAACCAGGGCCAGGACCCCCGGCTTCTTCACCCTTATCTCAATACCCACCCTTCTACCAAGAATAATCCACCAGGCACAGGTCCTGATGCCCTGGAGGTGTGTGCTTGGGTTGGGGGTGGGGTGGAGTGGCAACAAAGGAACAATATGTTCCAAACTGACACAAGCAAGACATTCCAGGTATTTACTTGTTTCCATATGAGAAACACAAAGAGAATAAGTGAAGACCCCTGCTTCAAGGAGCTTCCATAGTCAGTGGGGAGCATAAGGCAAACTGAAAATGCAAGAGAGCAACGACCTTGTGGCACAACATGAAGACACATCACAGCTAGTCAGGCCGAGTGTGCATTCAAACCAGAAGTGCGCTGGGCTTCAGAGAAGAGAGGCCTCTATGGGCTGGATTCATCAGGGTGCTCCTGGGAGAAGGCAGAGGGGTCCCCTCCCAATCCAGGCTCCGTCCCTCTCCACCCTGCTCTGGCTGGGAGCCTGACCTATAAGGGCCGCGCAGGGGGCTTCTTGTCCTCCCTCTCCGAGTTGGGTTTGGCCACAGTTGATGGGCAGCAGGGGATGCGCAGCAAGAGGAAAGAGTAGGGTTTGCACTCCTCTTGCTTCTACTCTGCCTAGCTGAGGGTGAGCAATGAACAGTTTCCTCCAGCGAAGGCCATGACTCCCACCAGGCAGTCCTCACTTACAGCTGTGGGCCTTCTGTGGTTTCAGTAAAAGCTCCCTTGTCTCACCTTTTCCAACCTAGGGACAGTAGTAGCTCCCCACTGTAGTTGTTCCAGGGTGCTATAACATCTCATGTTGCTCTTGCTGTGCCCTGGCCATTCCCTTATAAAGCATCCCTCCTTAACTCTCTTCCAACCCCTTTCTGATGCATCAGCTGTTTCTTGCCAGGACACTGACTGATACAGGGTCTACACTGTGTCTTAAAGGATGAGCAGGATTGATACAGGCAGAGGAGCAGAGAAAACCTGAACAGTAGACACAAGGCTGCAGGAGCAGTGGCAGAAGACAGAAGCCTTGCTCAGGAGGGCCAGCACAGTGGGGCTGGGGAGGGGCTTTGTTAGGTGGGGATCTGGGCTGAAGCTGGGACCAGGCTGTGAAGGCCTTGATCACCCAGTTGATAATTGTGAAAGTCGGAAACTAAGGAACCCACGTCAAGCTGGGATGGTGCACTGTTTCAGGGCCATGGGTTACTAGGAGCCCTTGAGAGTTTAAAGCTTCTATAGTACTAGCTGTGGCTATCATGTAGGCAACTGATTTTTAAATCACATGACACCATTGGAGTATAAATAAAGACTGCACTTGAATAGAATTCCACTCTGGCTTCCATGACAATCAAATGAGAATATCATTAATATTCGAGTACATCTCTTCTGTAGCCAATGGCCTATGGAGAACTATTAATAAATACACACTCTGTCTGTTAGACAGGAACATTCAAATCCCACCTCTTAGTACCCTGTTGGCTAAGCAAATGCAAGGACATACTACATATACATAAGTGCAGACACATCACAGTATCGCTGTACTTGTCAGTTTTCCCCCTGCATAATTCAGATCTTCTCAATTTTGGGAAAAAGCGATTTCTAATACATATTTTACACCAGATGCCATTTGAACAGAGTACGGCATGCCTGAAATGTGATATGCAATGAAATTGGGGCTATTCCTTGGCAATACTTGATGACTCCTGGGAAAGCATATTGACCTCTGCTGCCTTTATAGCCAAGAGAATGTGGGCGCTTGGCTGGCATTTGCAAAGTCAGAGCTGTCAGAGCGGCTGTTGCTCCCTTAGCTGAAGCGATGCATAATTCTTTAATAGAATTATGCATTTATACATATAGAACTATGCTAATATCTTAAAAGATAGGTGAAAAAAATCTGACTATATTCTCCAAATTAAAAAAAAGAGACTGCTTTGACTAAAATTTTGCCAAGATACCATAATAATGAAAAGATTTTTGCATCATTTACATCATCTGCCTCCACCTGTTGATTTGCTGAGTATCAAGATGGCAGTACTTTGAGCTCCAGCAGATTTTTTTAAAAGAAGGATTTTATATTTGCTTACCTTTTTTCATGAATAATTGATAACATTGATTACCTAAATAGGCCTAAGATTTCAGGCTTAAATACAACTGCTGACTTGATGGCATTTTTTTCCACCATCCTAATTAATTCATGTGGATGAAAAGTCCGCTGTGAAGAACGCACAGGAGGTGAAAACGAAAGATTCCAGGGATCCATTGGAAGCACTACCAATTAACTTACTGCTCTGTGAAAATCATTAACATGTGAAACTGACAAAATGAAAAGCATCCATACATTTGCTAACAGAGTATACAATGACACAGCATGTCTCCAAGTTTTTCCATAGAATGTTATCTGTTAATTTTATTTTTGACAATCCCTGCCCCTGTATCTTCAGCATAACATTTTTTCTCCAAATTAAAACCAATTAAAAACTATTTAAGGAACACTCTGTGACAACAACGTGTAACAGAATTAACACCACTCGCTGCGGAAACATGGCAGCAGAAGCTGCGAAACTGATCGGTGATTTTGCTAATGCCCAATCACAACGGAGACATTTTAAGTTTGCTTCTAATTTTCAAATATGTCTGTGTTGCCTGCATAGCTTTTGGTGCTGACATGTTTTAGAGTATAAGTTTTGAAGTTTGTTTAAATAGTTATTTGTGTGTTATATAATGAAAGAATGATATTTGGTAATGAAATACAGTTTTCTATTTTATTGTATACAGGGAAGGCACTACATAAAGGTTGAACCCATTATTGTGGAGTACACCACTGTGCCAAGAAACATGTGAGATAGTTACACTGTATTTGTACAGTGAATAGCAACAGTAAGGCGTTACAGTTCTTCTGAAGGGCAAAGGGGAGAAACGAAATGTTCCATCTTTGCTATGCGCTGTGCCATGCATTTTACTACATTGTTTATTTTCATCTTCCCAACAATGCTGAGAGGCAAGAATGTGCTTTTGTTTTGTTTTGTTTTGTTTTTTTGAGACGGAGTCTCCCTCTGTCGCTAAGGCTGGAGTGCAGTGGTGAGATCTCAGCTCCCTGCAACCTCCACCTCCTGGGTTCGAGCAATTCTCCTGCCTCAGCCTCCTGAGTAGCTGGGATTACAGGTGCGTACCACCACGCCTAGCTAATTGTCTCATTTTTAGTAGTAGAGAGGGGGTTTCACCATGTTGGTCAGGCTGGTCTAAAACTCCTGATCTCATGATCCGCCCACCTCAGCCTCCCGAAGTGCTGGGATTACAGGCGTGAGCCACCGCACCCAGCAAGAACATGCCTTTTTACAGGTGAAGGGACTTTAATTTGGGGAGATTAAGTAACTTGCTAAAGGTCAAATGACATGGAAAGATTCTGATCCAGGTCATTCTGGCTCTAAAACCCTCATAAGAACAAAGAAGGCTCCCATGAACCCAGGACTGTAAGACGTTGTCTGCCTGCCTTAATGACTGGCTGAAATGGTGGCGCTGGGGGGTCACAAGGCAAGCTTAGGCTTCTGACGTGATCTGAAGGCATATTTAGCATCAGTACAATCCCTTGGCACTGCTCCAAAAGCTGCCCCATTTGAGCTGAGGGTACTCACAACATTACCTCTATAATTAGGCCTGCCATTTAGGTGCTCAAAGGGCCACCT
Source organism: Chlorocebus sabaeus (assembly GCF_047675955.1). NCBI lineage: Eukaryota > Metazoa > Chordata > Mammalia > Primates > Cercopithecidae > Chlorocebus > Chlorocebus sabaeus. The sequence continues at coordinate 45,398,978 of NC_132929.1, read as the reverse complement.
GGGGAAGGAAAAGTCTTAAATGTGAGTCCCAACTCTGCCATTTATAGCCCTTGGGCTAGGCACTGAAACCTGCTGCACCTGAAAAGCACATTTAGGAAAAAAAAAAAAGGTGATGGGGACAGGAAATAATCTATCAAACATTAAAAGGCTGTCTGGAGGAATCACTTAAATGACCTGCGGAAAAGAAATCTTTGGAAAGTAGCATATATACAGGTTCTTCTGCAGGCTTTGAGCCTGCAGTGAAAGGGCATTGGCCCAGGTTCAAGATGCTGCCTTAGGTCTTTGTTGCTCAAAGTGCGACCCACAGACCAGCAGCATCGGTATCACCTGGGAACTCAACAGAAATTGAGGCTATTGGGCCTTAGCCCAGACCTCTGATTCAGAATCTGCATTTTGACAATTTTGAAGTGTACACATTCAGCTGGAAAGGCACTGCCATAGGCCTCTCAGTCTGGCTTTCCAGGTCTCAACCTCCAGTGCATTTAAGTAAGAAGGTAGGCTTCATTCACTTCTCAGTTACTCTTATTACAAAAATAGAATTGAAAAGGCTCTTGAAGCCACCCAATCCAGGAATGGTGAATACCTGCAAGGGTGCAGCCATCCTTCCCAGAGACCAGAGCAGACATTGCTAATCAATCAGGAAACTCTTCCACGGTGCTTAAGAGCAGCTGCACCATCCCCTCCACAATGCAGTCCAGAAAGCCTGATTACTCTTTTGTAATTACCATGGGTATGAAACCTACTTACCACCCCTCACCCCCACTATGTGGCCTAATCTCTTCTTTATTCATAGATCGACCTTATCTCCAGTTTAAGCCCATTTTCCCAACATTCACCAATTTAACATTCACCCCTTCAAAAGTGTTCAACAAATTATATGGTTACACTGATTAAACAGAAACTGAGTGTTTCCAAAATTAAATGACATCCCCAAAGATGAAGAATCCTATTCCCCTGGCTCAGCTCTCATCTTCATGTCACCTCTCTGTTCCACCACCCACTTCAACATTTTAGACCAAGGGAGGGAAGACTTTAAACTTCACAAAGAGGTTTAGAACATTACCCTGGTGCTCCCAAAATCCAAGCTAGAAAGACAACGGAAGTTTTTTAAAATGCTCTGAGACCTCGAACCCCACTCCCTTGTCCCCTGACCACCCAGCCTTGTCACCTGCTTAGAGCTGGAGCTGGCATCTTCACGACCAGGAAAGGGTGGCATGCTGAACCTGCCTCCCCTAGGCTTTTCATTCAATGTCCCAGCCGCCTGCCTCAAATGCTACTTGCAAAGCACTCTGAAATAGGGTGATATTCTCAATTTAATTTTTGTTAACATGTAATAGGAGATTGATGCCCTCACTAAGCTGCTGTGCCAATCAGCCGGTGGGAAGCAGCCTATATTTTTGGAAGACAAATCGTTAAGAACTAGAATACGGTGTAGGCATGTATACCAGCTGCATCCAATTTCAAGTGAAAATTAATGGCAAATTCTTGTAACCACATGAAGAGCCATTGTCGTTCATTTGAAATCAGTTAAACATGAAAACAATATGAAAACCATCTTGAGTTCATGGAACATAAATATTTGTCTGTATTTTTTGCCAGTGCCCCAGAGAAACTAGGAGATGTTGGCAGATCGGTGTTCTAAAAACATGCTCACAAAGGGGGAAAAATAAGGAACCTGACTCTTGTTGGGTTAAACTGTTTGTCAACTTTTCCATTTCCTCAGTCAAAAGATAATTAAACAGTAAGCAGATGCCAGAATCTAATTGATGCAAGGAAAGATTGCTCAATGTCTTATGGTGCTTGGTCATTTTTATGTACTGTCTGCAAATAGCCCCTTGGCTGGTACAAGTAGCAGAAAGTCAACCAGTTAGCTTCTCTTCCCACCTGTGTACAGTCACTCTGGGTGTCAAGAAGCACATAAGAAAGATCCTGGGACGATGTCTTAGGCATATTAGAACAGAGTGAAGCTGTGGCTTTTCAGAAGAGTGGGGAGAGGGGAAAAAGAGAAAGAGAGAGATCTAGAGGATGGGGGAAGATGGAGGTGAAGAAGGGAAGGGTTGAGAGATGAGAGAGAAAAAGAATAGGAAAAGACTCAGAAAAAAGAACTGCTGGCAGAAGAAGAAAGTCCCAATACAGTAAAATCAAAACGGCATGGTCTTCAGAGTCAAGCCTACTGCTTGGTCATCCCTTTCCAGCTGTGGGAATTTGGACCATTTATTTGACTTCCCTGAGTGCATTCCTTCCATAGACCATTGGATATCATACTCCCTGCCCGGACCTTCCCACGGCTTGATCTGAGATATAAGGAATCATAAGTATTAGTGTCTGAACATTGCAAAAAACTGCACAACTGCTTCAATTTTCAAAAAAAAAAAAAAAAAGAGAGAGAAGGAAATCGGGTGAAAGAGAATTAAAACAAAGCAGGGTGCCGGGCACGGTGGCTCACACCTGTAATCCCAACACTTTGGGATACTGAGGTGGGCGGATCACCAGAGGTCAGGAGTTGGAGACCAGCCTGGCCAACATGGTGAAACCCTGTCTCTATTAAAATACAAAAATTAGCCGGGTGTGGTTGTGGGCGCCTGTAGTCCCAGCTACTCAGGAGGCTGAGGCAGGAGAACCACTTGAACCCGGGAGGTAGAGGTTGCAGTGAGCCGAGATTGTGCCACTGCACTCCAGCCCGAGTGACAGAGTGAGACTCCATCTCAAAAAATAATGATAATAATAAACGCAGTGGGGTGTGGGAGAGCCATCTCTCTGTTATACTCCCTTATGGGGAATCCACAGCAGTGCTGCTTGGAGTTCAGTGTGACTCAGAGATGAGTGAAAGAGCTCTTTCAGATTCTACTGTAGGTTCCTCCCCTTAAAACACACACACAGACACACACGCGCGCACACGCACACACACACACACACGCACACACTCTGATCTCCGTGGGAGAGCATTCAAATGGTGTCCAGGAACCCAGGTGGACAACAGACTTGAAAAACAACTGCCAGCTGGGCGCAGTGGCTCACGCCTGTAATCCCAGCACTTTGGGAGGCTGAGGCGGGTGGATCACCTGAGGTCAGAAGTTTGAGACCAGACCTGGAAACATAGCAAGACCTCGTCTCTACAAAAAAAAAAAAAAATTTTTTTAAAGATATTAGCCAGATATGGTGGTACGTGCTTGTAGTCCCAGCCGCTTGGGAGGTTAAAGTGGGAGGATTGCTTGAGCCTGGGAGGTCGAGGCTGTAGTGAGCTGTGATTGCACCACTGCATTCCAGCCTAGGAAATAGAGCGAGACCCTGTCTAAAAAAAAAAGAAAGAAAAAGAAACAAACAAACAAACAACTGCCGTGCTATGTCTATAATGTCCATCCACATACCACTGGGTAAAATCATTGTCCACGGCTTCCCCCTTCAGGATGCACCTCTTCCATGGAGGACTGTCAGCCACCACTTGCAAACAGACTGCCATCAGGGCATCTCACCAGTTACCAAACACAGCCAGCATGACCAGTAAGACTAAAACTCAAATTCTTATTGTGTAACTTATCAGATGCTCTGTTCCAAAGAAACAATTGACTAATGAACTAGGGGGTTCACACTTCCTCCTGTCTCATCTCTGACACTACCTTACTGTGTGGTCTCAGATCAGCATGAACACCCTCCGGGCTTCCACTTTCTTATGTGGGAAATGATGTTGAACAGCTTGAGCCTATGAAATCTTTCTACTTGTCACATTCGAAGTCTTCGCAATGTACCCATCTGACATCTAAGGTAAAAGCTAGAATCTCCTTCCTCTTTACGTCCCTCCAGATTCCTTTCCACACTCCTTCACTCCTCTGCTCACACAGGCAGGCTGACCTGCAGAGACTTTCGTTCTTTTTTTTTTTTTTTTTTTTTTTTTTTTTTTTTTTTTTGAGATGGAGTCTCGCTCTGTCACCCAGGCTGGAGTACAACAGTGTGATCTCGGCTCACTGCAACCTCTGCCTCTCAGGTTCAAGCAATTCTCCTGCCTCAGCCTCCTGAGTAGCTGGGACTACAGGCACCCGCCACCACGCCCAGCTAATTTTTGTATCTTTAGTAGAGACAAGGTTTCACCATATTGGCCAGGCTGGTCTCGAACTCCTGAGCTTGTGATCCGCCTGCCTCAGCCTCCCAAAATGCTGGGATTACAGGCATGAGCCACCGCACCCGGCCCCTGCAGAGACTTTCTAAGGGGCTCCCTTGCGCTCTGGCTTCCAGTTGGTCTTAGCCAAGGGATGCTCATTGCCCTGACTCACCGGAGAGCTCTCCCCAGGCTGACCACATCTCTGTGGAAGGTCACAGCCCTGTGGTCTTCTCTGCAGGCCTTCCTCCTTCCAGGTTTTGTTAACAGTTTCCTCCCCTCACTTCTTCAGGCCTAGAAGTGGTAATAGCTCTCCTGCTGCTGGGACTACCTGTGGGTGGTAATAGCTCTGGGTACTGTCCCTTGTGGTTCTTCCACTCCCTGCCCACACCTAGGTAAGTAGTCACAAAAGGGCCTCTGTGTGGTCACATGAAATCAGGGGGCAAATGAAAGGCGGGATCAAGGAAGACATCCAAGGAGAGGAGGCCTTTGCAAGGTTGGCCTCAAACCTGTTTGGAAGAACAGGAAGAAGTTTATACAGGCAACAAGGAGGGGAGAGAATTTTAACCAAGAGAATGGTGTGGATGCAGGCAGGAGGCCAGGCATTCTGGGAAAGGAGAGTAGACCTGACTGTCTGGAGGGAAGACCTTGGGTAGAGAAGGAATGAGGGGCATGGTTAGAAAAGCAAATGAAGGCCAGATGGTAGCAACCTCAAATGTGAGACGAAAGCCTGGGACTTCATTCTACGGGCAATGGAAGACTCTGGATAGTTCTTGAGCAACGGAATGGCCCAATCACACTGAGCTATTTTAGGAATGTTAAGCTGGCGGTGGAGAGCAGATTGTAGTGTTACCAACTGGGTAGCCCTACGCACAGGGAACAAAGGAGGATGCCAAAAGTGACTCACTCACCCGCCATTGCTCCTGAGCAGTGGGGCAGAGGCGGTACAGACGTTCCTCCCCAAGCAACTCTCATGCTTATGCCAGCCTCAAAAGAGCAGAGCGGGAAGTGCATGGCATCCTGAAGATGTAAGGGAAAACACATTCTTGGAAGAGATCTCCTCTCAAAGCCATCCACCCACAGCCCCCAGAATAAGGGGTAGGCAATCTGTTTCTCCTGGCATCTGATTCAAAATGCTCCCGAGGCCAAGAGGACCTAAAAGAATTCCTCTGCTCGTGTGTGTGAGAACAGCCCAACAGGGGACCATCTGTCTCAGAACAGACCCCCCAATGTGGAGGCAGAAACAGTAGCCCCCAAAGGGGTGCTATTTCAGTTTTCAGGAAAGCATTCTGCAAATGTTCCCACCCATTAACTGGAGATCTCTCTATAGCACACTGTTAGTTCTCTGCTAAATAGAAACCAAGTGTGGGCCACTGTCCCTGATATCTCAGTGTGAACATGTTTAGGGTGGGAAAATTCTGAGGGCCCTGATCACCTGAGATAGTACAGACCCAGCAAGCAACAGAAAGCTGAAAGGGATGCAGATTCAGGAGGCAGAGACTTCACAAACTACTTGTGAAAAATTCTGCTCGGGATTGACCCAGTAGCTCCTTCTTGAAGAGAGTGCTGTTAGTTCCAGATGGGCCCAGGAAGGGACCCTTCTTCCCCATGGCCCACTCTAAGGGCCGCTTCCCTGACCATGCTCTAGTGGTGTCGAGTTTCTATAGTATTTCAAGGGAAGCACGATGGTTGGTTGGACTAGGGAGGAAGCAGTTAGAGAGCCTGTTTGAAGAAAGCTCTGTAAGACTCAAAAATTTAGGGATCTAGTAGATGAGACAGAGCTAGCAAGGGAGGGTGGGGGATCAGTGAGCTGGAAGGGAAATCAGAAAGCAACTATCACAAAGCCAAGAGGAGGAAGTGGTCAGAGGCACTGAATGCTCTTGGAGGGCGAGTATGATGACAATTATAGAGGTCACTGATGATTTTGAAAAGAGCAGTTTTGGTGGAGTGGAGGAAATAGGAGACGTACTTCAGCACCTCTCCTAACCTCTGGGGTAGATATACTTATACTCATTTCACAGATAAGGAAGCTGAATCTGAGAGAGATGATCTGACATGCCCTGCTGCCTGTAATCACAGAACCCAGAACCATTGAGAGTGAGGCTGATGGTGATGTTGGTGATGGTGACAATGACGGTGACGGTGACAGTGATGGTGATAATGGTGATTGTGATGGTGATGGTGACAGTGACAGTAATGGTGATGGTGACCATGATGGTGATGGTGATGTTAATGGTGATGGTGATGTTGGTAACGTTGATGGTGAGGTTGAGGATGATACTGACATTGGCAGCTGTTCAGATAGATTTTCTGTTCACTCAGAAATTGATCATGATTATAAAGCAAAAATTACCTGGTCTATAAAATCAGACAGATCCAAAGCTATATTCAAGCCAGTCAGCAACACATAATCTTTACAACCTTTGAGGCTCAGTTTCTCTAACTGTGAAATGGAGATGCTATTGCCTGCTTCAGAGGACAGTTGGGAGAATGACATGGATGGGGAAGCACCTGGTTCCTAGTAGGCCCTCAACAAATGTTTGTGTAGTGCATTTCTCTCCAGGGCAAAGTTAAGGCGTGCAGTGAGCATCAATGGATGAGCCTTACCTTCCCTAACTGTTCTAGCCCTCCCCACCCTAACTCTACTCCCCAGCCTGAATGAACTCCAACCCTAAGAGCAGTCATGGGCATCTTGGTGACTGCCTGCTCCCCAGGATCCCTACTTTATGCCCACACCTTGCTCTCGCAATGGTGCCCTGCTGGGATCCCCACCCACCACCCTCTTGTCTGTTTCCCCGGTTGATGCATGCCCAAGAGACTCTAAAAGCAAGATGGATGGGATAAGCACTAATACTTACCAAGTACTACCATGTGTCCAGCTTTCTGCTGGTATTCAACTGGGAGAGAGGTGGTGTAGGCTTAAGAGCTTGGGCTTTGGAATCAGACATGTCTGGAATTAAGTACTTTCCCTCTTCAAGTTGTTATTCAAATATCACCTTCTTCAAGAGGCCTACCCTGACCATCCCATTTATTCTGCACCCTCACCCACCAACACCACCTTCCCAATCACACTAAACCTGTTCCATCTTTTTTTTTTTTTTTTTTTTTTTTTGGTGAGACTGGGTCTTACTCTGTCACCCAGGTTGGAGTGCAAAGGCATGATCTCAGCTCACTACAACCTCTGGCTCCTGGGTTCAAGAGATTCTTGTGCCTCAGCCTCCGGAGTAGCTAGGATTACAGACACCTGCCACCATGCCTGGCTATTTTTTATATTTTTAATAGAGACGGGGTTTTACCATGTTCGCCAGGCTGGTCTTGAACTCTTGACCTCAGGTGATCCACCCGATTTTGCCTCCCAAAGTGTGGGGATTACAGGCATGAACCACCGCACCTGGCCCTCTTCCACTTTTTTTGATCCCTTTCTAACTTGCTGCCTCTTTTTCTTATGTCTTATGTTTGCCTGTTTTTTTTCCACTGGATTGTAAACTCCAAAGGGCAGAAATTATTACTTGTTTTGTTCACCGGTGCATCACACCACTTAAAATAGGGATGACACCTGGGAAGTGCTCACTAAACATTCACAGAATGAATGAAGCAACAGCTCTATCCTTAGAAACACACACATAAAAAGTAGTTCACCTATAATTGAATTTGAACCAGATCTGTCTGGCTTCAAAAATCGGGGTCATTTTTACCCCAATAATTTCAAGTTTCTCCCTGGTCATAGCCCCCCACTTAATCCCACCCCTAATCTCTAGAATATTTTCATCTTGAAGTCTCACTCTTAGATCAATCCATTCAAGTATTACGGGGCTCAGTTGCTGTTTGAGGAAGACTGAATGTTTCCCGGACTCAAGAGAAGCTCACTTCCAGTTCAGTCACTGTGTATGATAAAAGAAATCCATGCTCTGTGATAAACAAAAGAGAATAGCTCAATCCACCCCAGCTTGGCTTAAGGGAAGCACTTTCCATTTTAAATGCTCCCCAGTCAAGTCAACTCCAGGTCCAAGGGGCAGGAAGCCCAAGGTCTAGTCTGTGTTTGCTCCAAGGGGTCCACCTACTGGGAAAACGCAAGTAAGTCAAACAAACCTGTTTGTCTTCCCAGTACAGCAAACAGGAAACAGGGCTTATTCTTCTGCAAGGCCTCCCTGCTGGACCCGTGAGGCATGATTAAAATAATGGGAAGGCAAATATTTTCCTGGAGAAAATGATAAAACTGGAGGCAGGGAAAGCAAACAGTGGTTTTCAAAAGGGCAGCTGGCATGGAGCTGCCCCAGGAGGAGTTAGGGAAGATTCCGGAAGGGGGGAAGCATGTAGTCATGAGCTCCTGGCTTGGAGGAATGTGAGGGCTTTGCTCAAAGCCACGACCACTTCAGGCTCAGGAGGAAGCTATGTTATTCACCCTTCTTACCATTAGAATTATAGTTACTGTTTTTGAGGTGGAGAGAATTCAGGCAACAAGGTATAGGACAGGACAGAGCTCAAGCTGAAAGCCAGGCGTGCTTGCACTTGAATTCTATTATTCATTCATTGATTCACTGATTCATTCATTCATTCATGCAGTCAGTCAACCCCTTTGGACATATATATTGAGCACCTATTGTGCAAGGCTCTGGCTAGTGCTACATGGTCTTGAGCAAGTCCTTTATCCATTCTGAGCCTCATTGCTCTCATCTGTAAAACGAGGCTGCTGCAGGTTTATCGGGAAGATAAAAAGTAATGTTCAAAAAAGCACTTAGCACAGCGTCTGGCCCATAACTGACTTTCAGGTACAGTCACCTTGGGAACCTCCTCCAGCTGACCAGTCCCTCCCTCCTCTTTCTCCACATTCCAGCCAGGTGTCCTCATTGTTCCACTATCTATGGCCCTTTCAGTCTGGCCTCTTGGCCTTTTCATGCTGTTCCCTCCACTTCAGATGCCCTTCCCACTAAGGAATTTCCACTCAGGGATCCCACAAGGACTCTAAATCAAGCAGGTTCCTGATCAACCTCTTTACCCTCTTGTCCCTCCATACCTAGTCCTCCTGTGCATCCCCCACTCCTGCCTTTCCAGAGACCTGGGAGGCCTCCAAGGAGACTCCTTCCCACTCACCCGTCGCGGCACCCATCAGCAAGGGTTGTGCAGCCTCGGCTCAGTCATTCTGCAGTGCCCGGCATGGCTTACTCACTCAGGGCTGTAGTTGAGCACAAACTTCTTTCCCTTCTTGACATCCTATCCCCCACTGAGACCTTAAAGCTCTATTTAATCACTTGTTCCACCAGGAAGCCCCTCCCTGACTCCCTCAGTCTGGATTATCTGTGTTCCTTGTGTAGTTTTCCCCAGAGCACCTGAGCTTAACTCGGCCAACACATCACTCCATGCTGTTCTCAAGAGCTCCTCCAGGCCCAAGAACATGGCTCATTTATCTCTGCATCCACGTGGTCTGGCCAAGTCTTCTTGGCACCTGGAAGACTCAAGAAAAGCTTGTACTGCATGGCTCAATTCTAGGTCCTAGAGGTGGGGGCTTTGATGACATGAGACTCACACTGTCACCTGGGGTGAGGATGGAGGAAAAGCAGTGATCAAAGACAGCTTCAAGGAAAAGGCAATGCACAGGCTTGGAAGGGGAAGACAAAGTTAGCAGAGAGAGAGGGCAGAGAAGGTCCCGGGCTGAGGGAAAGGCACATATAAAAGGCCTGCCAGAGGCTCTGGGGGCCCTGAGAGGGCCTGGGTGACTGGCAGAGAGACCTCTGAAGAGGTCTCTTTTCCTACAGACGGAAAGGCTCTGAGGGTCCTGAGCTGGGGCGAGGTATGAGCACATTGTATTTTGGGAAGACCTACAGAGTGCTGTGTGGATAGACAATCGAAAGGGGTCACACACTCAGTTAGATGGCCAGTGCCAGGTTCAACAGGAGAGTTGCTGGTGGCCTGGAGAGAAGCAGGTAGAAGGATGCCAGGGCAGGTGGGGTGGGATCAACACCACGTGGTGATAGATCATGTGTGAGAGACAAGAGCGAGAGGGGTCAGGATGGCCCTGCTAACTAAGGAATTCTTTCCTCAAAGGTCCACAGGTCCCCAGCCGCACCCCAGCATGATGACTCCTCCCTCCTCCAGACTGAGACAGTGGTTCCGCCACCAACAGCTGACCAGCCAGGCTCTGCTCTCCTGTTCCAAGAACAGAGATCTCTCTCTGAGGACTCAAAACTGTCAGGAAGTTGCTCCCTTGACCGTATTGAAAGTGAATCTCCTCTACTTCCACCTTTCTGTCCTAGCTCTGCCCTGAGGCGAGGGAAACATTAAAGGTGGAGAGGCAGCTGGGGAGAGAGATAGCACTTACTAAGTACTTATTATGTGCCAGGCATGGTAACGGGCACTTTACCAGCGAGTTGCCATTCTCTTGTGCAATAATCTAGGAGGTGACATATTTATTATGCCCAATGGCTAAGGGTGGAGCAGACAGCATGGGTTCAAATGCCAGCTCTGTATGCTTTACTTTTGTGACCCTGAGCAAGCAAATTAACTATTCTGAATTTCAGATTTTTTCATCTAAAAAATGGAAATATTTATTATCCCTAATTCACCGGGTTGAGATTATGGGCAAAAAGCATGGAGCACATTTTACAGTATGGATTCAGTACGTTAACCTGTTTTCATTGTCTCTATTTTACAAATGAGGGAACAGTACACGGTCACATGCGAGAGCTGATTCAGACCCAGGTATCTCGGATCCAGGACCAGTGCTCTTTTCTTCAGTCTGCCATCTTGCCTGCCACCACTACTGTAAGAAGCCACTCCACGGGAGCATTCCAGATGGGGGTGCTCCACGTAGTACAGTCGGCTGCGGAGAATGGTGCTGACAAGAGCTGAAGCTGAGGCTGAGGAGGGCAGGATTGAGGGATTGAGGGTCTTTTTCCCTCAAAGGCAATGAGAATGCTTGTGGAATACCTACTGTTTGCAGACCTTTGTGCCAGACCCTGTAGGCAATGCAGAAGAGGGAAAGCATGCCCTCTGCCCTCAAGGAACAGAAAATCTGCTTGGAAATATGAGGCACACAAATTCATTAATGGCCAATCATTGGCCGTATAGAGAAATCAACACCTATTGCATTTCTTTTTGTTGTAATGTTAGCCCAAACCATGAAAACCACAGTCCTAACATATCAATTTGGGATCAAAATGATTAACTGCCCCAGGAGCATCCTGGCTTGGCAACAAGTCATGTGAAAAAGACCCGGGGGTTTAGGTAACCCCAAAGCTTCATATGAGCCCGTGTAAGGACTGCAGCTGTTTCAAAAGCTAATGCGATCCTGGGGTCAGAGATGGAGGTGTAATGTTCAGGTCAGCAGAGGTAACTGGCACAGGGCTCTTTTGGAAAGCTACCAGCCCTGGGTGCTATATTTCACTGGGAAGGCAGACCAAGAATGTCACCCAAGAGGTGAGAGTTCAGGAGCCATGCCCCTTGAAGTGTCATCTAAAGAAAATGTGATCACCGGCCTGGACAGGGAAAGGGCTTGGTTGAGTCTGGGTGTCATCCTCAAATACCTGTCGCGTGTAGGCAGCCTGGCAAGGCAGCAGACCAGCATCCAAGCTCCACCACTTACTGCGTGGGTGACTTTAGAGGGTGACTTAACTCCCCTGAACCCCAGTGTCCTCACTGAAAAGATGGAAAAAATCACTCTCTATGGTGTTGTGAGGATTAAATGAGATAGTAGAGTTGTATACAAAGCAGTGCTCAGGAAAGCTTCCTCTCCCTCCTTCTCTAAGATATTGAAGGCCTATTTTGAAATGGAAGAACATCATCAGCTGCAAAGCAGGAGAAGGGGGATAGATACATGCCCTCATTAGCATGGCTGAAGAGGGCAGAGTCCAAGTGAAATGGTCCACCAGGGTCCAGAGATCCTAGAAGGAGGTTCTACAGAGGTGTCTTAGGGAACCAGGGTCATGAGGTAAGCAATGGGGAATGCAGGCTGCCAAGGAGGCGAGGTGCACACAGGGCAGGCTGGGGTTCACTGACGACAGCCTTTCCCTGCCTCATGGCTCCTTCCGGGGACCTTCGCCCCCCTCCAACCCCTCTGCCTGCTGCCCTCAGCAATTCCCCATGACTCCATGGGAACGGACATCTCCAAGGTCCTGGTTTTGGTCCTCCCAGAAGCAGACCCTGAGACAAGGTCCTGGGTGCATGTAGTATAATCTCTGGAAATGATTCCAGAGAATGAGAATTGGAGGGACAGGGACAGAGTGAGAGAGGGAAGGGAGAGAAGCTAACCAAGTGTGATTAATAAGAAGGACACCATTGTGGGCAACAGAGGCTCCATCCCTCTGAGTCCCCTCTGAGAAACAGAGTGGACTGAGCTCTTGGAGCTGGGAGGCTGGGCCAGTGGTCCACCAGCTTGCATGCCCCACTGGTGAGGGTTGTCCTGGGGCATTCGCACTCCTGAACTTTCAGGTGGTGCCTGCCTGCAGCCAAGTTGTGCTGGGGAAAGCCCTCAGGTAGAGAGGCAAACAGGCAGAGAGATACAGGCATGATCACTGTGTCCTGGGTACAGCCCAGACTGGAAGAGAACTCCAATGAACAAGAATGCCATGGCCAGTCACCGCTGACTCCACATTTTAACTCATGGCCTCTTACAGCTTCTTGCTGCACTGATGCTCGTCCTCAAAACACCTGCATGAGGCCACCAGAGCTGGTTTTCCTCCTGCTGCTCTGTCTGGTCTTTCTCAGGCCGGTGTGTTGGCTTCTTCCTTCCCTTGCCCTTCAGTGCTGAGGTTCTTGGGGTCTGCTTCTGAGCCCTCTTCCTTCCTCACTCTCCTTCAGTGTCTCATAGGTCCAACTGCCTGAGAGTCTCCTGGGGAGTGTGTTAAAATACAGCCTCCCCGTAGACCAACTCAACCAGAATCCCTGGGAACGCAGCCCACAAAGGTGCCTTGCTTTTAACATGTTCCCAAGGTAGAGTCACCAGGCAAAACGCAGAATGCCCAGTTAAATCTGAATTTCAGATAAACAAGAGAGGCAGGGCAAGTGAGGTGCGTGCCATATGTGAGACATACTAAAAAATTATTTGTTGTTTATCTGAAATTCAATTTGTACAGGGCCTCCTGTACTTTCATGTGCTAAACCTGCCAACTCTATGCCAAGGCTATTCTGATGTACCATAAAATTCCAAAACTTCTTTTCTGTACACTCCCTGAGTTACCATTACCCACACCCCAGTTTCGATTACCAACTGCACATGACTGACTCAGATTTCTTTCTCACCCAGACCTCTCCCCTGAATTCCATGTATCTGATGACCTACAGGACATCTCAAGTTCACCGTGTTCAAAACTAAGCACGTTATTCCACACCTCCCGCTACACCTGCTCTCCAGCTCTGCTCTTCCTCCTTCTTTCTCGTAGTTGGTGGCACCACCATTCACTTGCTGCCCAAACCAGTATCCACAAGGGTTTTCTCTCCCATTATCACCTCCATTCTCCCTAGTCAGTTACCAAATTGTATTGGCTACAGTTCCCAAAGTCCTTTGCATCCAGGTGCTAGGCTAAATAATGACCTTCCGAATATGTCCATGTCCTAACCCCTAGGACCTGTGAATGTTAACTCACATGGCAAAGAGAAATTTGCCAACGAGCTTAAGAACCTTGAGATGAGGAGATTTTCCAGCTGGGCTCTGAATATCCACAACAGTCCTTATAAGAGGGATGCAGGAAGGTCAGAGTCAGATAGAAGGTGATGTGATGATGGTAGCTGAGGCTGGAATAATGCGGATCGAGGATGACAGAAGGGGCCATGAGCCAAGACATGCAGGTGGCCTCTAGAAGCTGGAAAAGGCAATCTGGGAATAGCGTCTACCCTAGAGCCTCCAAAAGGAACCAGCCAGACTGACACCTTGGCTTTAGCCCCGTAGATTGATTTTGAACTTCTGGTCTCCAGAATTGTAAGAAAATTAAGTTGTTTTGCTTTAAATTTAAAACTGGTTGCAGCAGCAAAAAAGAAACTGATACAATCCATCCACTTTCTCCCTTCTCATTAGCTCTGCCTGGCTTCTATCCCCATCCACTGCAACTTCCTCATAAGGGGGTCCTGATTCCAGCCTTGCCTCCTCTGGTGCATCCCCCATAGGTCCACCAAAGTGGTGTTTCTCCTGCTTCACACCTTTGATGGCTCCTGATCATGGAGGAAAAGTCCAGACCTATCCTCAGCTCAGATTTCAGGACCTGCTCCCTGCCCACCCCTCTCTCTTCATCTCCCTCTACTTTACACCTTCAGACTGCTGGATTTCTGAACTCCTCTCATGGATTAACAAGCCTGTGTTCTTCTTCTTTCTGACAAGAATGCCTTTCTCCAACTTTTTTTCCTGCCAAGCTCCTACTCATACAACAAAACCCAACTCAGATATAACCTCCTCCAGAAAGCCTTCTCTGGCTCTTTTACCCCCACAAGGAGTTAATGACAGCCTGCCCTAATCTCATACCACCTTTATTCCTTGATCAAATTCCTATTGTTGCCCCTACCAAACTCTGAGCTCCTTGAGGACTGGAACAGTTTCTTGTATGCTTTTGAATTTCCAGAACCAAGAAGTTACTTAATACATATTTGTTGAATTAAAGCAAATAAAGATTTCAGCTTCAACATTCTGTGATTTTATGCTACTGTTTCTTAAGGTTTTCTCCAAATCAGCTATTCTCTATGAATGAGTAGAATGACAATTATTTTTTTCCCATCGCTGGTCCCTATTAATTCACTCAAGATAAATAAAAATTAATAAGCACTCATTTGTCATGTAGACTTAATAATCCAAAATTACATTTGTCTTGGCCCAGAGTACTGACGCATCTCACAATGTTTGCGATTTACTGAGAATTTAAAATCCATTGTCTCTCTCACTTCAATGAATTATATACACACACACATGCACACGCACACACACATGCACAAGCACAAGCACACAAATACTGGCCTGGGGTCTGCAGAACCAGGGAAGCAAGACAAAGCAAATCTGTGAACTTCAAGGACCCTAAGGAAGGCCCCATTCAGCCTAGGATGCTGCTCGTAACAAAGTCCCCCCAGCATCCCCTGCTAAAGTCACTCTGGGAAAAGATGGTGATGCCCATGGAAAACTGCAGCCAAAGGGACACAGATTTGTGTTTAGCTCCATTCCCAGATATTAATCCTCAAGGCCCTATTTCTTTCCAAAAAAGCCCAGTCATTGAACCATAAAAGCCACACACAAGAGTGGGAGGAAGTAGAGAAAGGCCTCCTCTTTGATGCTCCACTCCCACAATTCTCTAACTTGCCAATGTTTTCTGGGCTGAGAGGAAGCTCCTTTTCCTCCTCTGTCTAATGTCCTCCAGAACCTGATGTCCCCCAGTCCTGCTCAGGGCAGATAGAATAGGGGCGCTCAGCACGGAGGCTAGTTATCTTCAGTACCCACTGCGTACGGGGGGGTTCTGTGTAACATTTGAACAAAGAATTCTTTTTAAAAAGCTTCAAAATCACAGGTTGGAGACCAATACCTTGAGTGTTTGATCCTAAGACAAGAAGTATTATTTGAGAAGAAGGAAAGTTCATGAATGTTTAGTCCACAGTTAGCGGCCTGTTGTCTTCCAAATTCATTGATGGTTGAAGGAATTTCAGACAATTCTACAGAGTGGTGAGGCAAAAACAAAGTCCTTTAAGAGAAAGTTCAAAGGAGGTCAGCGTGGCTTGGGAAATGGAGTGGAGAGCTGAAGCCTGCAGATCTGGGTTCTGACTCAGCTTTGCCCAGTGGCATTCGTGCTGAACTGTCTGTCATCACCTTGAATCCTTACCGCCCTCGTCCACTGTCTCCTCCAGGACCTGGAGTTCCCAGATTCCCATTCTCTACAGGAGCCCAGGCTGGATCCTGCCAGGGAGACACTCACATGGTATTTGGAAGGTGAAAGAGAGGAGAGGCCATTCCTCTCCTAAGGCAGTTGGTGCAGATATGAGGTTTGCAGCCTCTTCTGGGCATGTGCCTGCCATTTCCCACCCATAGCTGTGGCTCATAGTCAGCACGAGCTTCCTGGAGGTTCCATACTGCTTCCAGGCCAGCCCTGGAGAGATATCCACTTTGAAGCCTGCACGCTGACCTTCCGCGATGCCTTCCTGACCCTTGCTCCCCCAGCCCTTCCTTCCGGCGGCTGGGCCAGCCTCTAATTTCCTGAATGAACACCTTGTGCATATGGAACCCTGGGAATGGGTTGTTTTTTTAACTGACTGACTGACACAGCAGTTTTGCAGCCTTAAATGGCTGCATCTCCCAAAGCCAAAACAGGATGATCACACCCGCCCCATGAAGTTGTGAGGATTAAACAAGAGAACATGTGGAAGCTGCCCAGCCCATTCCCCATCCCCCCTCCACTGCCCTGCCTCACATTTCTCTGCCTTTTTAAATCTCTCCCTCTATGGCCATCTGATGGCTGGTTCTTTGTGAATAATGTTGTCACTGAGACTTACCTGCATTAATTTCAGCAAACAGTTAATCTTATTACTAATAACAATAAGGCAGGAGAGACTGAGCTGAAAGGGATGAAGCAATAGATATGAAGAGATTGAACTTTTGAGGAGGGGTCTAATCTGTGAAGTTCCTGGCAGGGGAAAGGGGGATCACAAGTACAGAGGAGGGGGTGACCACATAAAGTAGAAAGATCTCTCTTCCAGCAAGAATGAGGGAAGGAGAGCAGGCTGCAGGACCCCAGATGTGCAGATGGAGCAGGGGCTGGCTACTGAAGGCATTTCCCACCTGCAGGCTTCACTTTCCCTGTGACCTTGCCCTTGTCTTTCCGCATGATCAAGAGCACTGATCATTATTGCTTGTCTTTTCTTCCACGTTGGACTGTAAGCTTCATGAGGACAGGGCCCACGTCTAACCTGCTCAGCTCTGTATCTCTTGCTGGGCACATAGTAGGCGCACAAGGTGGTGCGTGCTGGGATGGAAGACTGAGGAAGGCAGTAGAAACTTGGAATGGTTGTGGAGGGGATTGGGAGATGGAGCTGACAACTCAGGAGAGGATTGTCAGGTATCCCAAAGAACTTGAGTGAGTGTAGGCTCCTCATGTTTGCATGCAGCAGTGATCCCAGGGGTATCAGAGGCAAACTGGGGGCAGGAGTGCAGAAGGCTGACCTCTGGTTTTATCAGACAGGTAAGGCAGGGACCAGGGAAGAGGGTATGTGTTGCTCACCTAGTCCAGGCTACATGAGGGGCACACACAAACAGAGGAGGAAGCTGATGGACAGGAAAAAAGAGAGAGAAAGAGAGAGTCAAAAGCCTGAATGACTTGACAAGGGGAAAACAAGGCACAGGGGGTAATTGATTCTGGTGGTGGGCTACTGTCAGGTTGGATTCCAGAGAACCACAACAGAGGATGACAAGATCCAGTGGTTGCTGATGTGGCTGATCATCAGAAGGTCAGATCCAGTTTCTGGACCCACTTCTGGAGTTTCTGATTGAACAGATCTGGGACCTGGAAATGTATATTTTAAAACTCCCCAAATGGTGCCGATGAGTGGCCATCTTTTAGGAAATGCTAAATCCCCAGCATTTAGGGTAGAACTGAGGGTGTGAGTGAAAGCATGGAGTGGTGGTGATGCCAATGTGCCTGAAAAGGTTTAGGAAGCATGTGGGGCACGGATGGCGGATGGGTTATTCACAAGGACACTGAAGTCCCCTGGGATGGTGGCAGGTCTTTGCAAGGTGGGGAAGATCATGATTCAGGTGGTGCCAAAGCCCTACATGAATGGAGGGGCGTATTCACCATCGCAGGGATGATGATGAGAGGGTATACTGGCAGCCTGGATCTCAGGTCATGACAGAGCAACTACATCCATGTGAAAGGATGAAGCTGAGAAAAGCAGCAAAGTGCATTCTCCGGAGCTACCTCCATTCCCACAGAACTACCAACCAATCCAAAAGCACTCACCAGGTTTCTGCTCTGTGCCCACCCCTTTGCAAGACGCCACGGGACTCTAGGATGACAGAACGTGTCTGCCACATCAAGAACTCAGTATCTTGTGAGGAAGAGATGGTGTGTGTGTCCTGCCCAGCTCTCAGACTGTGTTTTAGCCCAGCAAAGAGGAGCTCGTAGCATGAGACACCTTGCAATGCTTTGTGCAGTTTTGGTGTCCAGTGGCAAAAGTGACACAGAGCTGCAGAGAGCTGCAGCCCACATTCTACATCAGACCTATCCCCATCTGATACCCATATCGTGGTAACCTTCAGAAGCATCCAGGGGAAGTGCCCTCAATATGGACAAGGGTGCTCTGGGTTGGGTATGGCCAACAGCTTCCAAGGGAGGTCCCCTGAAGCAGCCTTAGGTGCACAGCACATGGACAGGTGGGAGATAGGGCAGAAGAAAGAGAACTGGACAGGCCCACGTGGTGACGGCCGCATGAGGCGGCATTTGGGGGGAATCTCAGAGGCACTTGAGAAGACTTTCCTGGTGGTCCTGCTTGAGCTGCTGGAGAGTCAGATAGGGTGTGTTTGTGCTATGTGGGGGCCTCCCCCTGCAGACACTGTCTGGTGAGCACCCAGGACACTGGGATTACACACTCTATATTTTTTCTTGGTGGGCCGCCTGCATCCCAGTCACCTGCTGGCTTATTTAAAAAGCAGATTCCTGGGCTCCACCCCAGACCAACTGCATTAGAAGCTTTGGGTAGTGAAAATAAGCAACCCACACTTTAAACAAATCCCAAAGGGGGCTTCATAACTAGACCCACATTTCTGAAGCACTGCCTTCTCCTGACTTACTGGCACCTCGGAGGAAAGTATCATCAGGCCATTAACCAGATGAGGAAACCAAAGTTCAGAGAGATTAAGTCCCTGGCCTGATGCCTTACAGCTACTAAGTTGCTGAGTCAGCACTTAAAGCCAGGTCTTTCGAGTCCACTGCAGGTGTTCTTTCTATCACTCTCCCTCTCTCAAAGAGGGAATAGATCACTGGGGGACCTGAGAAGCAAGGTCCCAAGGGACCACGTGGTGGGGCCGCAACCTGGACTGGCCTGGGAAGCTGAGCAGGATCTAGAGGGGAAGGCAAAGGCATCAAGGGCTTCCATTTCCGGAGTGTCTATGGCATTGAGCACGGCACTGTCACCACACACACAAGCAGTCTTGTTTTATCCTTGCTTCAGCCCTAGAGGCTGAATGTTGCTGTTCCCATGTTGCGGGTGGGACAACCGACACTCAGAAGGGTGACATCTCCTTCTGTGAATGTGTCCAGCAAGTGAAAGAACAGGGGTGGGAACTCGGTTACCCCAGCTTGAAAGTCACATTGTTTTCTACTATAGCTGCAACTTTCCTTTTTTAAAGAGCAGAAGCCTCTCTTCAAATGAAGTCTGACACAGGATCCCAGGATGCCAGAGAGATGAGACCGAAGCCAGCTGATGGACCTCCCCATCCCCATTGCTAACGCCGAGGCTTGTTTCTCCACAACCACAGCCCACATCACCCACCTTCCAAGCAGAAAGGAAAATACACCTGCACGAAGCTGGGAAGCGGGGCACCAGGATAAGGCAACAGCAGGGGAGCTCTGGCTGGGGTGGGCCAGGCGCCGAGGCCCTCCCCGACACTGCAAATGCAGAATCAGCTTTGGAGGGAGGGATCCCTGTTTCCCCAGGTGACCCCACAATCAGGATGGCTGCTTCAGGAATGTTTCCATCTTTGGGCCTTGAGTCTAATCATGCCAACCTGCCCCTTGCCAAGTCTCTAAAGAAATCAGGCAATGGGTCTGACAAGTTTTGAAAGGCTTCCATTGCTCTGTGAAACATTCTCGCACAAGTACCTTCAGGAGGGAGTGGCATGCGGTAGGTTTCTCAAATATCTTCTCCTCCTCTGTCTAAGGAAGGAGGGAAGGGGAACAGCGGAGAGGACAAATAGAGTGGTGCATAAAGTGTGTGCTAACTCTGAAAAAAAGGAAAAAACATCACAACTTTCCACCTTCCTGCAGCCGCTTCACCATGCCGAGGCCGCCCGGTTCTCTTCTGCCTGCCTGTTCTTACCTTCTCAACATCTGGAGATCCAGGAGTTTTCCCTCCTCCCAAGATGCCACTTTCTGAAGCCAAAGCCCATGGTATGGCAATCACGACCCCCACACTATCACAGCTGCCCAAGCACAGGCTCCCCTTCTGCTCCCACCACGACCAAAAGGATCAACATTCAAAAAGGAACAGTGTCTAATGCTCATTTATTGCCAGTGTCATTCTTTTCATTCCTAATCCACCCCAACCTGGGAGCCGTGGCAGCCTGGCCTGGAGGAGAAGTCTCCAGGGGTCAAGATGTGGCCAGAGCCCCCTCAGCACAGCCTCTCTGAACATCGTTCTGCTCCAGCTACGGCCCAGCAGTGAGGACTGGTGGCTATGACACAGAAAGCCCCTGAGGCACCCTGGCCTTCACCAGGCTATAAACATTGTCTCTATCGCCCTCCCAGCAGCAGACCAAAGGTGAACCTGGATGTGACCCCGCAGAGCTTGAGGGAGAACGAAGCTGGTGCAGGCTGTCCCCAGGGAGGCCCTCTGGCCAGCATGCCTGGCTCCCCTCCCTGCCCCATGCCCTCCCACAGGCCCAGCCTTGGCCACTCGCAGCATTCAAGAATGCACGAGCCAATCCCTTGTGGCAAAGGGGAGGAAGTAGAGCCAGGGACAGATTGTTATAAATAGGCACGTCTGACTGAGAAGGTCACCGGCCAGGGCAAAACGTGCCAGCAATTCTACAAGAGAGAGACAGACATAAATTATCTGAGCATCTTACAACCTCTCTCTTTCTCGGGATGGAGAACAGGAGTGAGTTCCAAGACAGGGCAAGGGCAAGGAGGTGGCCACAGACATCCAGCCAGCAGCTGAAAAGGCTCTTCTATCGAAGAGGCACTTGTACATTGCATCTAGTTCTTAAAGAGGCTGGCTTTTCTTGGCACTCACGAGAGACTGGGGAGAGACCAAGCTGGAGAGCTGGAGAGCTGGAGGGTCAAAGAGGCATAGTGGGCCCCTCCTAGCCCTTCTCTCTTTTCTAGCCCATCTGCTCCTCAGCCTTGTCCTGCACCCAGCCTAGTGTGTCTCAGAATGGGGAGGTTTTGCCCTCTGTCCTTTCCCAGGGGACATCTGGCAATGTCAAGAGACATTTTGGTTTCTCTGGACCATCAGGAGGGGGTGCTACTGGCATCTAGAGGGCAGAGGCCAGGGCTGCTGGCAAACATCCTACAATGCACAGGATAGTCCCCCATGACAAAGAACTATCTGGCCCCAATTGTTAACAATGCCAAGGTGAGAAATCCTGGCCTAGCCCCTCTCAGGAACCCACTCCACCTCCAGACACCCTCCTCCTTCCCGTTCATTTCCAAGGGCCCTGTCGAGGCAGCCGGAGCACACAAGTACTCATAGCTACGCAAATAGCAACTCCTTATTTGCTGTGTTTGCTCAGCCAATATTGACTTTGCAGCCTAACACTGGTGCTATTGAGCCAGGGTTATTCTCAATATTGTTTGAGCAGCATTAGAACAGCCTGTGATAACCGGCAGCAGAACAGGAAGCTGCGCCTCCCTCCTCCGTCCCCCCTGCCCGCCGCCGCACCCCCTCCGTGGGACGCGCCTGTAAAGACAGAGGAACCTGTGTGCTCATGGAGTCAAGCGGACCTAATGCCCACTCCTCCACTGAGCA
This sequence comes from Chlorocebus sabaeus, assembly GCF_047675955.1. Taxonomy (NCBI): domain Eukaryota; kingdom Metazoa; phylum Chordata; class Mammalia; order Primates; family Cercopithecidae; genus Chlorocebus; species Chlorocebus sabaeus. Next base: position 45,377,245 of record NC_132929.1, on the reverse strand, counting down.
AACACACCGAGGTTAGAGAGGGAGCGTGCTCTCTGGCTAAGTCAATACTCCAGGGAAGTTGGAGCAACTGAAAAAGGTTACTTGGGGAGGCTGTCCTTTGGGGTGGGGCCAGTGAAAAATGATGGTGAGGCAGTTCCAGGCTATCAGCCAAACCCTGCGGTTGGGCTCTGCAGGGAAAGGCCTGCAGGGACTGGAGCTCAGGGGCTCCAGGTGCCCAAGCAAAGAGATGGTGACTCCATCCATCAGCCAAGTACCCAGTAGGTGGGGGTCTAGTAAGGGCCAGTCGCTTACTGATTGGGACCAGAAGCTTAGAGTAGGAGGGCCCTGTGGATGAGCTAGTGCAGCCACCACGTGTTCATGAGGAAGACCTGGAAAACTAGCCTCTGCCTTGGAGCTTGTCTTACCAGCAATGAGTGTGAGTTCACAACTGAGCACACCCCACTCCACAGGAAAGCACTCTCCCTGCCCACTGGGAGATGCCAACATCGACTCCGCCACCATGAAAGACAGGCCCTAAAATCTAGCCCTCGAGAGGGACTGCAGTGGCCTCCATTCACATCCGGTGTGAGGATGGGTGGCAGGGTCTTTCTGAGAGTCTCAGAGGGAACAGGGGAGAGAAAGGAGTGGCCAGGCCTGCACAAGCCCCTTGGGCAAGCAATAGAAGAGGAAGTCGCATCTCTTGCATCCCAGAGCTCACAGTCCAGGGGGAGAACCTGGAGGCACAGCAATGAAACGGTGCAACCAGCATAGAATCAAGGCTCCCATGTGAGTCTAAGGGGAGTCATGAGCATAGTTGTGCACAACCTGCCCAACCACACCCCGCAGTTCTGCAGTGAGACCAGACAACTCACAGAGTATTCAGAGACGAGAAATCCACATGGAGTAATTGGAGCGGCTTTTCCTTGCCCACAAGTACAGAAAATGTAGGCTTAGCCGTACATTTGGATCTGGGCCCACGCCGTGTCTCCAGGTCAATATTAAACAAGTTGCCAGGATCATCAAGGGGGCATTCTAAAAATTAGCTCCAGCCAGCCCTAGTGGCCTCCAGGCCCAAAATGGTACCTCCAGTACCAAAATGGTCATTTGCTAAAATTGGCCATTAACATTTTCTACTAACTGCGCTCTCCAAAGACTTGGAAAACGAGGGGGAAAGTCCTTGGAAATCAAGTATTATGTAGACCCTTATGGCAACCTGGACTCCAACCTTCAGAAGCTATTCATTTTTAAAAATATATGGTGGGCATTTTCTACATGTGGTTGAATATTTCATCCAACAGCCAAGTCATTCCAGTTTTTCCCACAGCAGACATGTTAGCCAATGTGCTGCCTGCTCAGTCAGTGCCTCCTTTCCAGACCACCCACAGGAAAGGTCCCTGCCGCCATGTTTATCCACATTCATGTACCTCTCCCTGGCTGCAGCTGTTGGAACAGCGATGGACTCCTGACTGAGGGGAGGCACCCCATTGGCTAGCCATTGACCAATCAGATTCTGTCTCCCGGGTCTCTGGACTTAGATTCTTGGTATTGGACCTATAACCTGAGAGATCATGTCCAGGTTTAAATGAATAAGTTTAAACCTAAAAAAGGCAGAAAGCCAGGTGTGGTGGCTCTGGCCTGTAATCCCAGCACTTTGGGAGGCACAGGCGGGTGGATCACCTGAGGTTGGGAGTTCAAGACCAGACTTACCAACATGAAGAAACTCCGTCTCTACTAAAAATACAAAATTAGTCTGGCATGGTGGCGCATGCCTGCAATCCCAGCTACCCGGGAGGCTGAGGCAAGAGAATCTTTTGAACCCACGAGGCAGAGGTTGCACTGAGCCAAGATCGTGCCATTGCACTCCAGCCTGGGCAAGAAGAGCAAAACACTGTCAAAAAAATAAGACAGACGGAAGGAAGGAAGGAAGGAAGGAAGGAAGGAAGGAAGGAAGGAAGGAAGGAAGGGAGGGAGGGAGGGAGGGAGGGAGGGAGGGAGGGAGGGAGGAAGGAAGGAAGGAAGGAAGGAAGGAAGGAAGGAAGGAAGGAAGGAAGGAGAGAGAAAAGGCAGAACAGAGAAAGCCAGTCTGCAGAGAAAAAAAAACAGAGAAACACAGGCAAGAAGCTAGGAGAGTCTCTGATAACTTTCCAGTACACCTTGAGCCTCTCATGGGTCTGGTTGTCATCCCTGCCTTTGAATTCGGTGAGATTCCTTATAGACTTCCAACAAAATCATTATTATTACTGAGAACTAAATTTATAATACTTCTATTTCTTGCAACCAAACAATTATTGACTGAGACCCCTGTTAAGATATCACCTATGTGCTGCACTGCACTTGTTCAATACTGAGGATCTCACCTCTTCTTCTTGCCCACCTTTAGGTCTAACTGGACCTCCTCTCTCTCTTGGTATTCCTCTGTCTTCATTTTTTTAGTGCTTCCTTTCAGAGTCTCAGGTAGTAATAACCAAGCAGTGTGCCCCAGCGATCAGCAGATGAGTGAGCTGTGTAACCTAGACACCATGTTCCACTTAATGGTTTGTTTGCTCAGCCTACTTCAAAGGAGGCTGTTAGCCTATAAGTCAATAATTAGTCATTCAACAAATATCCATCAAGCTATGGCCCAACCCCAGCAAAGATATGTTAAAAAACAAAACAAAAAAAACTTTTGAAGAGCAAATATAAGCCTTTATGTACGGTTGACTTAGCCGTTTCTATTTTCCTTTCACAACAGAGGAGCAATGTTGATGTGCTACCAGTCCTAATACAGCTAGAAGTTATCAGTTACACCAATGACCCCATCAAAAAGAGAACTGTTAACACAGGCCCAGCTTTTACTTTGCTTGCAGTGGTGGGGTATTAGCTAATTGTTGCCCATTAAGAGAAACAAATAATCCCCAGTGAATTGCAAAAAGAAGTGGAAGTGGAGCTGAACCACCTGTAAGATGAGGGCTTCTTTTAGCTGCTCACAGCTGCCTGACCCAGTCACAGAAGAAGACGTAGAGGGGATTCATTCCATCTTACTTTTATTGGGTTTCCTTTTACTATGTGAAATCAATCTCAAGAAAACATCTCTCATCCCCCTAAACTCTATCATTGTTCTACTCCTCAATTTTAGTATCGCTACTGTAATGATAAGATTATAGCTACTACATAATAAGATTAAACATTTAAAACCATCTAACAAATCACCCATAAGCTTATCCCCATCATGCAATCAACAGTCTTCTTTTTTTTTTTTTTTTTTTTTTTTTTTTTTGCACGTTACCACCGAAAGGTAGAATTTTCACAGACATGACCCTAGCATGCATGTCAGGTTGTAATTTGCTGTTTGATCTTGGCTGACATTTTTTCATGTGTAAGCAATATTTTCTAGGCTCATGTTTCCCACTCATGACCTTCACCCCTTCCAAAGCTCTACCCAATTATGACAAGGAATTCCCATTTTTCCCTCCTCTATTCTCCAGCTCTCCTTTGGAGTGCCATTTGCAGAACTGCATGGGGGTTGCCTCACTGCTGTCCACAGGGCCCACTGACAAACCAGGCAGTCGCTTTTCCCCACGCATGGCCACCCCTGCGGCCACCCCTGTGGCACCCTGCCACTTCTGTGTGAGTGTTCCGCCCATGCCCGTCACCCATCACACACTCTGCTGGGCACCACACACTGCATCCCCAGGTACTGACGTTTCCTCAGTGTGCTCTTGGCCTTTGCAGGGGCCACAGCTCTCATTTGCCTCCTTGAACACCCAGCACCTAACACAGAACATAACACAGAGCAGATGCTAAAAAATATTGGATGAAAAAATGAGTGAATAAATAAAATAATGCTTTGTGCATGGACAAAGGAGCCATAGAGTCCCCTTGCCTCCTCTTTCTGCACCTGCTTCTCCTTCACCCACAGCGCTCTGCCACCCTTGCCAATGTATATGCTTTGAGGACTCATTCCCTAAACATCCATCTCAGGGCCTACAATCTGCACACACAAGAAGGACCAGGCTGCAGGGACTGGGAGTTGGTTCAGTTTATGTTGTCTTGAATCAGAGAAAGGAGCATCCCAGGACTTTTCCCGCCGTCAGCTGTTCCCTCCCACTCTTTCCTGTCTGAGCTCTGGCTCTCCTCCCCATCTCGCCATGAATTCTTCCCATCACATCGGGGCATCTCCCTTCTCTTGCTCACTTAAAACAGGTAGAGAGCACCTGCTGTGTCCCAGATGCGGACACATCAGAGGAATCACTGTCCTCGAGGAGCTCACAGTCTGGCAGGTCACTGAGATGAAAATAAATGCAGTAATATGATCTTACTGAGGAGAAGGCTGAGGAGCCTCGTCACAGAGCATAAATGGCATCTCTAGCTGTGCACATGAGTAGTTTACGTGCCTCATGGGCTGAGGTCCCTCAGTGGCCTGCAGTGGGGTCTGATGTTCTAGTTTCAAGGTGTCCCTTTGGGTTAAGCATTGCCCTCTTCTTGCTACTGCTGTCAAAGGTGAATCCCCACCTTCACATCCCTCAGACTCTAGGATATGAAGCTCTCTGCCCTCTCCGGAAGGGTTAGGGTTGCACTAGAGCATAAGCTTGCTGGCAGCTGGGGAAGGAGTATTATTGTGAGGAAGACATAGGAAGACAGCTTGGAGGCTCCAATGACCCACTTCCCCATGGTGAAGGTCAGCTCTTCAGAGGGTGAACCAGAGGCAACTGCTGACACACCCAGGTCGCCTTATGACTTTATGCCCTGAAAGACATCGGGAGCTTCATTCCTGAACCATCAGCAGAGCTTCGAACCTGTAAGGAAACCTAGAGCTCTCTCTGTTTGGACCTGCTCAGTTTTACAGCTAGGGAAACTGAGCCCAAAGAAAAGAAAAATGAGTGGGTCTCTCCCTTAAGATTCCCGTAATCGTGCATTGACTCCTGTTTTGCAAAATGACACTGGAACATGTGTACCTCCCTTGATCAAATAATTCCACTTTGAGAATCTATCTAAGGAAATAATCCTAAGCACAGAAAAAGCTTTGGGCACAAAGAGAGGTTCATCACAGCATTGTTCAAACACAAAGTACAAAATGAAGAGGGAACAGACCAAGTAATTCTCCTCAATGGAAAACAGGTTGCAGTCTCTCCACTAAAAATTATAACTCAGTCCAACTTTTTAATAAGTGGGAAAGTTCTAGTATGATATTAGAGTGGGGGTTGATGCAAATTTTTACGTGAGCCTATGTGAAAAAAGCAACTGCACAGAACTGAGAGTGAACAGAAAAAAGTTGGTTTTCCTGTGTGTTCTGCTTGTTCCTTGTGTATTTTTAAGCAGCTATCATAGGTAGTGAGGTTATAAAAGAATATCCTCAAAGAGACTTTCATATTGGAAAAAATTAAACTTCTGTTTTTTAAATTTTATTTCTATTTTTTTTGTGTGTGTGTGTGACAGGGTCTCTCTCTCTGTTGCCCAGATTGGAGGGCAGTAGCACAATCACAGCTTACGATAGCTTCCAACTCCTGGGTTCAAGCAATCTTCCCACCTCAGCCTCCCAAGTAGCTGGGACTATAGGCACATGCCACCATGCCTAGCTAATTTTTTTTTTAAATAAGAGACAAGGTCTCACTATGTTGCCCAGGTTGGTCTCAAACTCCCGGCTTCAAGTGATCCTCTCACCTTGGCTTCCCAAAGTGTTGGTTTTACAGGCATGAGCCACTATACTCCATCAAAAATTTGATTTTTAAATGAAGATATTGAGGAGTCAACTTACCAAGAAAGGAATGGTAGTTGCTAGCAGCTGGGGCAGCCTGTCACAATGAGTACAAAGGCCACTATCAGAGCCACTCTTTCCTCAAATGATCCCTTAGGACTTCTGCTAGACCACCAAATATTCACTAGGATGTAATCACTCAAAAAGATTTGCTAAGCATTTACTGGCACTAACAGCGGCAGGTGCTGTTTTGGTTGCTGGGGATACAGAAGTAAACAAGGCAGATGGGATCCCTGCTCTCACAGAGCACACAGTTGAGTAAGGGAGGTATTAAATGATTCTGACCATAATTATCATGAACTATGATAATTATGAACTATAAGCTATAGTTCATAATTTATCATGAACTACAAGGAGTCCCCTATCAATTGGGATTGGGTTTGGTTGCCAGTAACAGAAATCCAACTATAGTGATGAAAACAAATGAAGGCTTTATCTCTTCCATAAAACAAGTCTAGAAATGGGCAGCCCAGGGCGGGAACGATGGCTCCCACAAAGTCCTCAGGGTTTTCCTATCTTTCTGTTCTCATATCCTTAGCACACAAGCCCAAAATAGGTGCTGTGGCTCCAGTCATCACATTTGTGTTCTGGGTAAAATGAAGGAAAGGTCCAAAGAACAAAATGCAAAGAGAAAAAATGACTTGACTCCTTCTCAATTTCCTGGAAGGCTTACTCGGCAACTTCCTAGCTGCCCGGAAGGCTGCGAAATGTGGTCTTTTAACTGTACATGTTTCTTCCTCATTAAATCAGGAGTTGTTACAGAAGAAGAAGGTAATCATGGACGTCAGGAAAGAACCAGAAATCTGCCCCAGAGGATGTAAGAACAAAGCATAGGGGGATTGATTGAACCAAGTCAAGGTTGGAAGTCAAGGCTGTAAGAGTTCAGCTGAGGCCTGAAGGCTACATGAGATTGAGACAAGCAGAGGGGTTGGGAAGAATTCTAGGCAGAGGACAACTCTGATATGAGCTCAACAGGGCAGCAGAGAGAGCTGTGGAGTGGGTCAGGAGACCTGGCTATAAGTCCGGGCTGTGCAGGAACATCATGCTCCTTTCAGATCCTCTCCAGCTGTAAAGTGAGAACTCTGCACTCAGATCCTGTGAAATATTTATTAGGACCTCTGCTAGGCCACGCTGGGGCAGGTAGAGGGCACGGCACTTTATGCCACAGCCCCATTCTCTTAGGGCGTACAGACAAGATGGAGAGAGGAAACTCATACTGTTTGGAAGCTGTAAGGAGAGACCTGGATCAGGCACAGAAACTCAGCCCCCAAGGAGTTCATATCTGGACACCATCAGGGTCAGACATGGCCTTGCATCCATCTAGGATGTTCCACTGCCGGGCCAGCATTCTCCCTGCAGGCACAGAGGAAATGGTTGCACACATCCCTGAAGGCCTCTCCTTGGACGTGATTCTTGATGAAGCCGCGATGTGGGGCTGGGATGGTGGTAGGGGAATGGGGAGAAGCACCACTCACCGAGCACGTTCTGCGGGTTCATTTTCACAACTGCTCCATCAGGTAGGCAGTCGTTATTCCCATTTCACAAATGAGGAAGCCGAGGCTTAGGGAGATAAAGTGACTTGTCCACATGATGATTCTGAGTGACTGTGAAATATTTATCAGGACCTCTGCTAGGCTATGCTGGGGCAGGGAGAGGGCACAGCACTTTATGCCACAGCCCCATTCTCTTAGGGCATACAGACAAGATGGAGAGAGGAAACTCATACTGTTGGAAGCTGCATGGCTGAGAGGACGCTGAGGGGAGTCCTCAGAAAGCCCCAAAGCCTGTGACTGCGGAACTTCGGCCCAGCATCCCCTTGGGGCTCAGTTTCCTCACTGTAAAATGAAGTCACCTTTGCTGTGCTAATGACAGTCATCACAGCTCCCATGCATCCAGCACCTACAACGCGCAGGTGCCTTCCCCTCCGCATTGTTTCATCTCCACGATAACCCAGTCGTCGGCCCCAAGTTTACAGACAAAGATTGGACCCCAAGTCCCTCCGTGGCTCTGACCACCGCCAGGGCCCGCCTCTTGAAGATCCAGAGAAGACCGTTCCCTGTGCCAGGGTAGACATCACCCCCGCTTCCCCTTGTCCTCGCCAGGCATCCAGAGCAGGGCGGGTATGTAGACGTGCCCCTGGCTAGTGGACCAGCTGTGGGAAGACACCAAAGGAAGCCTGTCACATTATTACTATTCAGGTCAAAACACCTCCCTATGTTTAGACAAATTACAATCCGTAATTAGTTGCCATCACAGTGCAACAAGCCCACTGTGGTTTCAAAATCAGTGACTGCTTTATTTAGCTACAGCGGTTGCAGCCAGGGACCACTGGGTTCTGCGTCAAAGAAAATATCTGGGCTTTGGCTTTCCAAACTTCTCTTAGCCAGTCCCCTCCCAGTTCCACATGCACACCCCTGACCTCCACCCTATGCCACAGTCTTAAGCCAGGGTCCCCACACCCATCCTTAAACTCTGAGTTCTATAGTTTGTCCTTCCCTCTCTGTGCTTCCAAACCTATTCATCCTTTAAAGCCTAGCCTGGGGTCTCCTCCTCCAGGAAGGCCTCCCTGACTATCCCAGACCCACCAGCCTCTCTCACTTCTCCACCCACATTGCTTTTCCAAGCATTGGCTCACTAGCTCTCACATGGGGGCTGGAAAGAGAGAAGGAGGGGAAGGTAGACTGTGGAAAAGGAGAGAGAAACATGTGCCACAACTCCAGCCTTAGCACTGAGTCCCTGTGCTCTAGGGAAGAGGGAATCAGGGGGAAGGGGAGGGAGGGCTGATAGAGCCAGGTTAGAGTATGGTGCCTGCTCTGGTGTGGGAGGGTCTTGGCAGAGCTGGAGTTCTACATTCCGGAGGATTGTGGAGGCTAGGGACAGGCAGCCCAGAGTGGAGCGTCCCAAGAGAAGCTGATGTTTCTGAGAGGTTTCCTTCTCTCCCCGTTGCCTAGAGAGTGGCCTCTCCCACATTGCTGTCTCTCAGGCTTTCAGGCCCAGGACTCCCAGCCCAGGCTCCAGGACAGACACCCCTAGAATTATGGGGTGATTTCAGAAATCAGGCATTCTGTTTTAGTCTGCTGGGGCTGCCATAACAAAATACTGCAGAATACTGGGCAGCTTAAACAACAGAAATTTATTGTTTCCCAATTCTGAAAGCTGGAAGTCCAAAATCCAGGTTCCAGTGGATTCCGTTTCTGGGGAGGTGCCTTTTCCTGGCCTGTATAGGGCTGCCTCCTCACTGTGTTCTCACACGGCTTCTCCTTGCCAGGAGCACACACGGATAGAGGGAGAGATTGCTGCTTACAAAGGCACCAGTTCCATCAGCTCAGGGCCCGACTCTTATGGCTTTATTTAATGTTAATTATTTCCTTAAAGGCCCCGTCTCCAACTACAGTCACACTGGGGGTTAGGGCTTCAATATATGAAGTTTGATGGGATATAAACATTCAATCCATAACGCATTCCAAACTCTATCTTATCATAAACCCCTTCACAACCTTCCTGGTAAAGTAGCAGTCCAGGGACAAGATTATTATCCCATGCAGCAGATGAGAAAAGAGACCCCCGAGGAATGGGCCACTCACAGAGGCACCAAGCCAGGGTGTGATAGAGAAAGAGTACCATACTCTCGTGATGCTTGCGCCAGTGCTTTTCCACCTCTGGGTTCTATCCTTCTTCCCATCCCCATGGGGACCAGTTTTAGCTGCTTGTCCAGTGACTCCACTCAGTATGGCACCTAATGATGGCTTAAGGCATTGTGTCCGGAGTTGGTTCCTTCCAGTGGGTTCTTGGCCTCGCTGACTTCAAGAATGAAGCCAGGGACCTTCCCAGTGAGTGTGTTACAGTACTTAAAGGTGGCACGGACCCAAAGAGTGAGCAGCACCAAGATTTATTGTGAAGAGCGAAAAAAAACACCTTCCACAAGATAGAAGGAGACCCCAGCTGGTCGCCCCTGCTGGCTGGGGAGGCCAGCTTTTATTCCCTTTTTTGTCCCCACCCACGTCCTGTTGATTGGTCCATTTTACAGAGCACTGATTGGTCTATTTTACAGGGTGTGATTGGTCCATTTTACATGGTGCTGATTGGTCCATTTTACAAACCTCTAGCCACAGAGCCCTGATTGGTGCGTTTTACAATCCTAGCTACAGAGTGCTGATTGGTGCATATTACAATCAATACAGAAAAATTCTCTAAGTCCGCACCTGACCGGGAAGTCCAGCTGGCTTCACCTCTCAGCATCAGCAAGTGTCCAACATTCTAGATTGAAGGCATGCACTGATGAAGTGGGTCGAGGAGTTTCAGGTTACTTCCTGGGGTTGGAGCCTCCTCCTCTTGCAAAAGTCAAGTTGAACTAGCTTCCCCATAGCTGCCACATTCTGTGGTCCCATAAAATGTTTCTAATAAGGGGGAAGTGGAGCACAAGAAATTCTATGCAATATTCATTTCTTTTTTATAAGTGTAAGGTCAAAGGACTTGTAGAAAAGGACCAAAAAGGCATATCCACTGACTCCAGTGAGGTGGGGGCAGAACAAGTGCACTGACCTCTGAAGAAACTGAAGGCCAGAAAAGGGTTGAAGAGGTGGGGTTCCTGGGAAAAGTCAGAGAATTGGAGCTTCTCAATTCCCAGCCCTGCCTATGAGCTGGAGACCCATGCAGTCCAGCTCAGTCTGCCCTCACCCTTCGGCCTGGGCAAGCAGGTAGAACACGAGCCAGTCCCTGGGGCAACCTAGGAGCTGACACTTGCTCTGTCTGCAGGTACTGGCAGGGGCTTGCCCAGGTTTGAGAGACCCTTCTCCCTGGAGGGCCATGTTACCTCCAGGCCTTCTTGCATTGCACACGCAGGCTGCCAACGCCCAGGCCAGCCGTTGCCCTGATGGCAGATGGGACTGGCTGAGGTCCTCACAGGGTTACCTCCTGAGCTGGTCAGGCCTCCCCCAACCTTTATCTGCTTGAATAGCAGTTCCACCACTCCCTGCAGCCCCAGAGTCATCCCAGCCCCCGAGCTATTTTCCTCCTCCGAGTGCCTACAGACCTTACATTCTGTGTCACCCAGGCTGTCTGCTGTTCCACATCATACAATGTTTGCCAACTGACTGATTGACTGTAGCCCCCAGAGCAGAAGCAGGGACTTGGCTAGGGGACAGACTAAGGAGGGAAACATCAAAACGAGCCGAACTAGGGAGTGCCAATATAAGAAACAAGAGGGCCCTCCGGCAGACATTCGTCGTCCCATGCTCTCCTGCCTCCAAAGAGACCCTGAACCAGCTTTGATCGTTCATTCATTTTAAAAAATGTTTACCAAGTGCTACTACGTGCCAGGCACAGTGCTAAAGGCTGAGATGCAGCCATGAACAAGCAGACACAGCCTCTGACTTCAAAGTGTTTATAGACCAGTAAAAAGGGCAGACATTAACCGAAGAATTACCCAATGAATTAATTAACTGCTGTCAGAATTGATGCTGGGAAGAATAAGTAAATGCAGGGTGCTAAGACCGAACACTTGTCAGTGGGAGCATAGCTGTGGTAGAGTCACCAAAAGTTCAGAGAAGAAGTGATATTTTAGCTCAAACCTAAAGATGGTCTTTAGTAGGGAAATGGGAAACTGGAAACAGCCTGCACAAAGACCCTGAGGCAGGAAGAAGCACGGAACATTCCAGATATCTGGAGATAGTCAGTGCAGTTGGAACTCAGAGTCACACGGGTAAGAGGAGGCTGTGATGAGGCTGAAGCAGCAGCAGGGACTTCCAGGCCAGCAAAGAACCTGATCTGGGCAGGTGGGGAATCCAGGAAGTGTTTCAGCAAAGAAGGAGCTCTCTGCTTTTCAACCTGGCTATGGCGATTTATTTTCCTGGCCTAGACCATCTCTCTTCTAAGGGGCAGCACACATAGAGATTTGCTCTTCCTCTCTGGAAGTCAAGCCAGATTACCATCCTGCATCTGCTCAACTCCATGAATAATGACAGCGTTTTCCACCCACTGTCTCTTTTCATACTCACAGAACACTCATTGGGTAGATGTCTTTAGTCCCACTTGGCAGATGAAGACGTTGAATCTACTAAGAGGGAAAATCTAGAAATTTAAAAAGTACCACATATTCCAAAGCATGTGAAAACATTTGGGATCAGTCTGCTTTTCTGAATTGCCTGTTCATAAGTAGGTATAGGCATAAGGTTAGGCAGATAGACATAGAGATAGAAATAAATAAGAAATGTAGGGAAATCAAGGGTTAAAATAACTCAAGATCTTAAACTACTGGTTTGGAGTGACTACACATTTTATCCACCTATGTGCTGGCTATAAGATGCTTCTAAACTGAGCTTCAGAGTCTAAAATCTAATAAATAAATAAATAGATCTTTTCACCTAGAAATGCTATTTCAATGTCTATTACAACTTAAATTAAAATGATAAATAATAATAATAAGTGGATATAAGTCCTAGATCACAAACTCAGGTTTGCAAGAAATGTCCCTTTCTTTCATTCCACTAATTACCCCAGTGCATGGTCTTGAACCCCCTTAGGACTAAGGTCTGGGCCTCCACTCCATCAAAAATCTATCATTGCTGATGTCTGTTCATAAGAAAACAGAGAGCTAGGTTTGCAAAAAAAAAAAAAAAAAAAAAAAGAGAGAAGATAGAAACTGCATCTGAAAGAAAGACTTACTTAAAAAGCAGAGGAGAGGCAGATTCGGGGCAGAGGCTGAGAGATGGAGCAAGCCTATCCTTTCTATATAAAATATTGAGTGCTGGAGTTGGGCTCAGCATCTGAACTTTGAGACTCATGCAAAATTCTGTAACCAGAACTTCTATGCAAAGCCACAGGGAAACTGAAATTTAGAAAACAAATCCTTAGTCCTATGGCAAATTAGTCACTCAGTGAATTGATCGTTTGGCAAATTGGCTTTTAGCAAATTGATTTTGGGTGTTTAGGCCTGCTCCCGGAAGGCTATCCACTAGCCAGTGAAGTGTGAGGAGCCTGGTGGGTGGGAACACTTCCCAGAGCAGGTCTCTGTCCGTTGCCAATCAGGAGAGGGGCCTTCAGGCTCAGTGGAGCCCCAGGAGGGTTCATAGGAAACATCCTTTGCCCACAGACAGTTGTCAGGAAGTCCTACAGAGTGTGACTTCCACAGCTGTGCAGAAGCAGCGCTAACACATGCTCTATTCCAGGGGCTATGTTAGGATCTTTACATTTAAGAATTTGTGCAAAAAACTGAAGCTCAGAAGCAAGAGACAGCTCCCCTCTGATCCATACAAGTAAAGGGTAGCAGGCCATAATCTGCCTGACTGCAGAGGTCATGGAACTTCCCCCCATCACGTTGCCTCAAGCACTCACCAATAGCTGCTGTTTCTATTAGGCTCTATGTTTGGCAAAGGGCTATGCCCAGGAGGTGTCTCTTTGGAGTTTCACAAACATCCTGAATATGAGATTATAAAGCCAACTGTACAAGTGAGGAAACGGAGGCTCAGAGAGTTGATGTGCAGATTCTGCAGGTAGCCCTCATCAACAGGTTCCCATGTATCTTTCCAGAATAAAAAAATGGAGCCTCTCCTGAGATAAATGCGCATAAGATTTTTAAAGAAATACATAAATGGCATTGGATTCACACTAACACATTCTTCTCTGCACCTTGCTTTCTTCATTTATTAAACCATCACTTAAATTTTTTTAACAATTGTAATACATTCTATAATATGAAAGTACCATAATATATTTAGTACATATCAGTAATATCATGCTTAATTGTTATTAATATAAACATGATGTATTGATCCTATTGTATAACCACTTTTACTGAGGAATATTTCAGTTGTTTCTAGATTTTTGCTATTGCCTTAGGTTTTCTATAACATTTCCAAAGAATATATCCCAAAGATTTTGTGAATCTCTAAATTTACTAAAACCAGCAAGGTGTGGTTTGAAAGTCCCTCCAAAACTCTCATTGAAATTTGAATGCCATCATGACAGTATTAAAAGGTGGGATAATTAACAGGTGATTAATTCAGGTGGGCTTCATCCTCATCAGTGGATTTATGTTATTATCGTGAGAAAGGATTCATTGTTGCAAGAGTGGGTTGTTAACAAAAGTTAGTTAGGCTCTCTTTTGCTCTCCTGGGCTTTTGTGCCCTTCTGCCTTCTGCCATGAAATGACACAGCAAGAAGGCCCTTGCAAGATGGGCCTTCCCAGTCTCCTGAACTGTAACAAATAAATTTATTTTCTTTATAAATTACCCAGTCTGTGGTATTCTGTCATAGCAGCAGAAAATGGACTAAGACATAGTATAACACATAATTTATCTCATATGGTAAAATATATATTTTTTTATTTCAGATATATACCTGAAAATGATGGCCAGGCACAATGGCTCACATCTGTAATCCCAGCACCTTGGGAGGCCAAGGCAGGTGGATCACCTGAGTTCAGGAGTTCAAGACCAGCCTGGCCAATGTGGTGAAACCCCATCTCTACTAAAAATACAAAAATTAGTCAGGGTTGTGTTGTGCATCTGTAATCTCAGCTACTCAGGAAGCTAAAGCAGGAGAAATTGCTTGAACCTGGGAGATGGAGGCTGCAGTGAGCTGAGACTGCCCCACTACACTCCAGAGTGGATGACAGAGTGAGACTCCATCTCAAAAAAAAAAAGAAAAGAAAAAGAAAATTTTAAGTTACCTCAAGTTTCTATTTTCTGGCTTAAAATCATCACTTTCTTATTCTTCATGGCCTCCTCCTTCACACTGCTACCACAACCCCAGCAGTTGGCTTTCTTTGTTATCATCTCATAAGTTTGAACATTTGAGGGCAAATTGGGATGAGATACTGGTCAATGGACAAGGCGCTTCCCAGGCCAAATCTCATTTCCTTTTATAAGCCTCAAACACCAACAATTCACATTCCACTTCGGTCAGTTTACAAATGGTGGCATGCAATAGACCTTGAAGTCATTTATGTGTAGTTAAACCTCAAAGTTTAAGCTGAAAAATCCAACCATCGCCTGCACCCCAAAATCTTCTGCCAGGCTGCCCAAATCTGAACATCTGTGGATGCCTGCTGACAGATGGCGTGCACCTGTACAGGGACTTGCACTAGAACCATGCCCATCTTAGCCCTCCATATTGGCTGTGGCCCAGAAGGCTGGTGGGATCATTGAAAAGCCACTCAGGTTTGAGGAGGCACCATCCCATTTTTTATCCACTTGTTTTTTTTTGTTTGTTTTTGTTTTTTTATTTTTCAGACAGACCACACACTCTCCAAGGCTTCCTCCTATACTGATGCTTTGTGATCGTGAAACTCAGAGTCATTTGGGCTACAATCTTTATGAGGTGTAATAGAATACAGTTAAGACAAGAAATTGGCAAATTCTTACTGGGGCAAACCACTCAGCAGGCAGTTCGATGGAAGGAAGGATAAGCTAGGAATGCACTCCAATGGCTATCCCTCTGAGTGTACCTCTCACACCCCAGAAGCGTGCTTTAGAAGAAGGAGAGAGTGGGACAGAGCCCAGCAAGGTGAGCACCATCTGAGTAACCGCATGGACCCCAGAAACACCCACACTATGAGCCAATGACCCAGGCAACTACTCCTCACACCCGAGGCCAAACTTCCCCGTCCCCTTCTTGGAAACACGTGATAGCTCTGAGGACCCAGGAAGGAAGAAAACACCTTTCTTCTTCCCTTCAAGGAGCCCACAGTCCAGAGACAGTCAAAGACAAAGTATAGATCCAGACAATGCTGGGATAGAGGGGCTAGCGTTGGGGTGGGCAAAGGGGATGGAGTGAGTGGTTGCTTGGTCTGGAAGTCCCCTGAAACTGCAAGTGTGATGATAGAGCAGATGAAAGCTGGTAGCTCCTGTTCTCTTCACCCAGCCTGGCACAGAAAGAATAAGTCCAGTAGGGCCTCCATGTGTGAGGGCCTGCGGCATCAGGGATTTGTAGATTGCTGGAGACTTTGCCTTTCTCTGTGCTTACTGTTTTGCTGCCTGGTGTGTTCACCTTCTCTGATTAGTGATAAAGCCCCTATTATGCAAACGGCCAGAGTGCTTGTTTTTGGGAACGGTGAGGTGGGTGGTGGCATGCTGAGGGGCTGCTTTCCATTCCCCAGCCAGGCTCAGGGGCAGATCCCCACTACGAGCACCATGATGGGTGAAAGGGTTAATGAGGAAGCTGCAACAGGCTGAATCCTCAGAACCTTTAGGGAGGGAAGAAGAGCAGTCAGGGATGCCCGCCTGGACATGGGCTTTAATCTGACTCCTGGGCTTCTCCCCAACTCTCCTCCAGACCAGAGCTGTCTTATTTTATTAACAATTCAGAAACAGTGCCTACAATAGACACTCTTCACATCACCAGAAGCCTGGTACCTAATAACTGAGGGACGTATGAGTGGCACACAGGTCACTGTACCTGCTAGATCTGATACACCTGAGTCAGATAACTGCCCGATGAGGTCAGTGATCATGAATTGACATCAGTGGAAGAAGGGGAGGAGGACATTCTCTCATGACTCTCACTTTATCTTCACCAGGCACAAAGGGTAGGTATTAAGAGTCCCCTATTGCAGATGGGGAAGTTGAGTCTCGGTAAGGTTAAGTACCTTGTCCAAGTTCACCCACCCGAGTTGAATCCAAACCTTTTATACTCAGAAGGCAGCTGCATCCACTGAGCTGTCTGATGATGGTCTGCTAAAGCTGCCCCATGATTCTGTTGCACGCACATCTCAGGACAGTGACCTTTGCCCATGCCCATGGCCAGTATGCCGTTGCTGCCGGACAACAGATGAGGCAGCCTCTGGAATCAACACTACAAAGCAAAAAACAACCCTTGACCCTACTCACTGTAAACTCTTCCCTACCACAACAAAGATGGTAGGAAATTCCTCCCATCACAGAATCCCACGCACAGTCTACTGATTGCAGTGCAAAGTCAGGGCTAGTGATGACCCCCAGCCTAGGGCACAGATGCCCATTGACCCATCAACTCTACCCTTCTCTTTCTTCTGCAGACAGTGGGGGCAGGAGTAAAATAGTCAAAAGCAGGCTTTTGTTACAAAGTCTGTCCACTTGCTCTGCCCTGAACACTTAGCATTTTGCAATTATAGCATCTAATGGATGCTTCATCATTTTTTACTAAATTAGTACATGTAGAATGAGAATGAATGAATGAAGAAAACTGGCACATGTAAAGCACTTCCTACTTTTCACATCACTTCTGCATCTCTCATCTTATCTTGCAGATACTTCTGTGAATGTAGTGTTGGAATTCTTGCTTTACAGATGGAAAAACTGAAGCCCAGAGAGATGATTGTTTCACACACGATAATGGCAGAGCTTGGACTAGGATCCTAGCCCAGCACTCCTACTCTGGTCCTCCTTCCCTGCGATGGCTGCTAACTTGAGAAAAGATCTCCAGCCTCCCAATCTTGCAAAACCAGCAGCTTAACGGTGAAAGGCATAGCTTCCCTAAATGCCCAGCTCACTACCTGAAGGTGACCGGTGAGGCTGGGGCTACTGGAAAGTCCCTAGAGAAAAGGAGCTCTCTTGCCCCCAGGGACCACTCATGCCTTTCCAAACAGACCTCAACATTTGTCCCGGGTTAGATCAGAATTTCCAGATCTGGATGAGAACTGGAAACTTCCTACCCATTATCTTTCTGATTCTGACTCACTTTAGGGGCTGGAGGTGGGAGAGGTGAGATGCTCAGACCCACCTATCTTCAAAACAAAAAGTCTCTTCAACCCCAAAGTGGGTCCTTCTAGAAATGTTTACTACACGTGTTATCCTGAGCACTGAACACTCAGCGCCGAGCTCAGAGCCATGCCGTCGGGAGTGGATGAGGCAGCCTGCCTCTCCTGCGTCAGTTTCGCAGCCGACACCCTCCTCTGCCATTCTGCCATTGAACTTGGGCCAAGGGCGCCAACCGCCTTCCTGCCAGTGGTCAGACCAAGTCCTGTCTGACTCAGTCTGCGCAGCACTCAAGCATGTTACCTGCTCCTTCTCCACAGTGCTCCTCTCAGCCTCCGTCATACCCTGCCCTCCTAGCCCCTCTTATGCCAGTACCCAGGTCTTGCATAGGCCTTCTTCCTATCTCTATGCACTGCCCTTTAATCACACCATCTACATCACAGAGGTTCAAATGCTGCCTAATACAGATGGTGCCCAGGTCGATTCTCCAGAAGAGATCTCTTTACCAAACTTGACACCAAATGCTTGTTGGACGTCCTTTCCTGAGTGGCCTTGGGCATCCAAACCTTAGCATCACCACAACTGGATTCACATCTGCACCCTACACCATATCTGCTCCTCCTCTGTACATCCTGGTGAGCAGCAAGTGGTCCTGAGCCATCAGCCATCTAAGTAGGAGCCTAGGAGTCAGCCTCGCCTCCCCCTCCTCTTCTCCTCCCTCTCCTCTTCTCCTCCCTCTCCTCCTCGCGTTGTTCTCATGGCCATCGAGTTGGGTGGCTTCCATCTGCCCAAAGTCCCTCAGAGCTCTGCCTCTACTTCTGTTGCCCACCTCTCTTCTCTTCCTACGACTTCCAGAGAGGAGGTGGTGCAACAGCCTCCTCTCTGGTCTCCACAGCACCTACAGGATAAAGACTCCAAGGACCTCCATGACCAAAGTCCCACCTTCTCCCCAGCCTTGTCTCCAGTCTCCTGCACTTACTCCAGTGGTCCCGAACAGTCCTGATCCCAGGGACTCTGTCCTCTCACCTGCCAGCCTGTATGTGGGTGTTTCCCTCAGACTGATGTGCCCTTTCCAGAAAGTCCTCTCCTAGCCTTCCACCCCCATCTAGGGAATCCATACTGCTTTTCCTCCAACTCAGCTCAAATATGGCCTCCTCTGAGAAGCCGGCCCCATGCTCCTCCGGCAATGTTCCCATATGAGCCAGTGCAGCCAACATCAGGGCACTCGTCACCCTGAATTGGCAGGCCTCAGGCACCTATCACAGCCACGAAACCTGGAGCCCTGCAAGGACTGCATTCTGTGCTCACACTCCTCTGTGTGTCTAGGCCCTGGTGATCTTATGGCCGGTGGTGAGCCTCAGTGAATGACTGAGTGAATGGGTAGTACAGGTAGGGGGCTTGGTGGAATAAAAAGACATCCATCCACCAGGGACTGGAGGTGATAACATCAACAAGTCAGGGGGAAGGAAAACAACAAAACCCATCCATCAGGCCCCAGAGGTTTACAGGCAGCTAGAGAGAGACGAGTCTCTCAAGACCGATAACAAGCCAGGGCAGCTTGCAATGAGCTCCGCAGCACCCTGGTAACCTCCAGAGCTCAGAAAAACAGGGGCACTGGGGAGAGCAGGGGAAGCTTAGGAGGTGGCCTCCTCCCATGCTACAACCTGACCTTCCAGGGACTGAGCAGAATGGAGGTGGAAGGATTGAAGGAGATACTTTGCTTAGCCAACCAAACCCCGCTCAGAAGTTGCCTCCAGAGCTCCTGGGGTTCTTGCTGGGAAGAACCTGGTGCCGCCTTTTAACCAGGGAGCCTGAGTGCTGGCAGTGGTGAGGGAAAAGGATAACAAAGGCAGCAGAAAGAGGCATCCCCACCCAGCAAACAGCCAGGTGCCAGGCAGGTGTTCCCCTCCCCACCCCAAGGTGGGTGCCTGCAGTGTCTACATGCTTGTCTTTCTGGAAGACAGGTTCTACTAGGGCTTCAGAGTCAGGCCTGACCTCCTGCCCCCACAGGAAAGGGCCAGAGCCAGGAGCACCTAGAGAAGGCAGGGCGGGCAGAGGTGCAGGTGCACAGGCAACCTCTTCTGTTTGACTTTGGGCCAACTAGGGTTAGGAGTAATGGACTTAACCTGACCTTGGTCTTATATGATCCAGAGAAATGTAAATACTGAAACACAGGTCAACAGTAAAGCAGCAGGTGCAGGGAAGCTAGCCACTCCTGGCAAAGTGTCATGGTCCAGCTAGGAACTCCCAGTGACCCAAGTTTCCCCCACCTGTCCCTTTTACTTTACAGGTAGCCCCCTCCTCCTCCTTCCCATCCCTACCCCAGGACCAGGTTGTCTCTCTCTTCCTGACCAGCAAAATTGAATCTTAGGTTACAAACTCTGGAAAGGGCTCAGAACTCGGCTGTCCCAAAACCCACTTTTGCAGAGGAGGAAACGGAGGCCTAAGGAAGGAAAAAGACCTAGTACAGATCACGTGGCTTCCAGGCTCCTAGCACAGAGCTCTTTGTACTGACGAAGCTCTCAAATCCTGAAAACATCTGCTGTTAGTCCCACCCTCTCCAGCCTCCATACTTTCCCTTTCCCCAAAAAAACAAGGGCTACATTTTCACAGAGTTGAAAGTAGGGTGCTAAATGGGAAAAAGTATAGTGGTGGGATTTGAGGCATGGAAGAGGAAAAGCCACAGGGGATGGCCTGAAAACACTGCTGTGTGCTGAGTCAGGCTGTCTGTGCCTGTTCTGCTGCATCCTGGCTCCTGGCTTTCCTCCACACCCCTGGGCCTGACAGATGACAACTGAAGGTGGGGCCAGCCCAAGAGAGAAAGGGCCAGAGGAAGTTATGGTGGGTGTCCTGACCCTGGTCCCTAGATGTTGTCTGAAGCCTACTGAGGGGTGAGTCTGCATCTTACAAACACTTGTCCACAACCACAGTGACACAAAAGAGGAGCGGGCCCTGAGATCTCTCTCTGTTGTAGGTCCAAATGCTACCCGCCTACAATACCAGTATTACTGATGCCACCAACCCCCATGATGGCACCAGGATGGGGAAGGCAGAGACAGGCCTCTGGTGCCCTCTGCTGTTCAGCACTCCTGTGCCACAGCCTGAGGGTTGGCACTGTGGCTGGTAGGGGGCACCCAGGGAATGTCTCCAGTCCCTGGGGTTGCCCCAGCTTGTAGCAACCCTCCATCTACTTCCCAGAAGGATCCAGGAAATGTGTGATGCTGAAGCCCTGGCTAAGGCAACGCACCCGCCAGATCACCCAGGGTGTGATGGAGTAACAAACAATCCCCAACATGAAATAGCTCCAAACAAGGCAGGTTTATTTAGCTGGACAAGCTCTGTGTCCATTCTCTAAGAACCAGGTTGAGGCAGCAGCCACCACCATCTGGAATGATGCTGGCTACGGTGACTGAGAGCAAGAGACTGAGGGCCTCACACAGAGGGTGAAGCCTTCCACTCACAGCTTGCTGGTCGGATATATCACGCAGCCCCACCCAAGCAAAAGAGGCAGAAGGTGCTCTCCCACCAGGTGCTCAGAAGTCAGGAGCTGGGGACACTGAGAGGGCACATTCCTGACTACTGATGGCTTCCGGCTCATTCTCCCTCCTGCAAGCAAAGTACCTCATCCCTCCACAGGGAACGCAGCCCTAGATCCCCCTGGGAGCAGCATCGTCCTCAGGAGCAGGGTCTTGGGGTGGTGTGTTGGCATCCCATATCAGCAGTGAGGGGCAGTAATCCCTGCTTCACACAGATGTGGTGCCTCTTGATCCAGTGACCTGCAACCTAAGAATCCCAGTTTTCTGCTTCCTGCTAAAATTCAGTCCTCAGTGGTACAGCCAGGGCTAAAGAGTGGCAAAAAACACACCCAGTAGGAAAGTAGGAAAATGAGAGTCATATCTCAGGGGATACTGCTCCACAGAAGCCCTGCCATTCCTGGGCAGACGTTAAGGTTACCCCTGCCCTGGAGGTGGGCATCATCCTTGATCAGGCAGCTCTGGTCGCTCCCCTGGGTATCTCTCCTCGTTGGTTCTCTCTGTGCCCTGCTCCCTTCCCTGTCTGTCTGGCTGCCTCCGTTTCTCGTTTCTCCTGACTTAGCACCTTGGGCTGTGTGTGGCTCTATAATGGCCACCTCACTCTTGAGTCTCCCAGACTTCTGAGTGACTCCAACTTAGGGTCTCAGTTCCAATTCCAGACACAGAGAAAGACTCCCATTTCACTGGCCTAATTGATTATTCAGGGCCACACAAGTCACAGTTATGTCCAGTTTCTGAATGGGCCATCTGAACAGGGGACACTGGAGAGACCCCACGCTGCCTGCACATCTGATGGTGTGGGAGGAGAGCGTGGGCACAGCCACGAAGGATTGTTTTCTCTGAAACGCAGAGTGTGGAGTTGCCCTTGAACATACTCTGAAGACACACAATTTTGGAGGAGGAAGTGAGGTTTGGCCTTCCCCACCGTCAGATTGCTCATTGCTTCCTTTACTCCTCTGAGTCTCAGTTTCCTCATCTGTACAGTGGGAACAACAAAAATCACTGTCCTCATCCTTCTCCCTCGCTCACTCTTGTGAGCCCTCATGCCCCTGATGGAAGCAGTCCTGGTTCCTGGTTGCCTGAGCTGGGTTCACAGTCTGGACTGACCTGTGGCCTGCCTCTCCAGAAACATTTGCGTTTGTATAGAGAACTGTTGGAGACTGACAAGGCAAAAGGATCAATCTGTAATGGCGAAATATGAGGCAGAGAGATGCCAAAAGAGAGAATACTTTGGTAGGAGGGAGGGAAGCACTCGAGATCTGCCTGGATAAGAATTCTAATCTCTGCTGCTGACTGTTCAGTTCCTCCTTCATGGGAGAAATGAGTCAGGCCTATCTTGAATGACAACTCTTGTTCCCAGAATTCTCGGGTCATTTCTAGGGAAACTCTCCTTTAAGGGGTGTGTGTGCGGGCAGCGCTTCATAGGTACACGCACCCTGCCTCCGTGCCCCACGTGCTCTACATTCTCCCCAGAGCTGACTCGGGCACAGTTCTGATGATGCGGTAACTCGTGCAGCCCACATTTCTCACCCTCGGGGATGGATGTGCTGCCTTGTTGTATTTTTGTTCTTTGAAAACCTCTGCATTTTCTTCTACCCATCTACCTCTTTAGCTGCTAATCTGGGGTGGTCTGAAGACCCACGTCGTGTGTTTATTTTATCATGTTTCCAAAGTGCAGTCATAGCTCAGCGGGAGCTACACCAGCCACATGCCTTTGTACTCAGAAACCCCCACATGGGTTTTGGTAACCAGAGCTGGCATATCCCCACTCAACAGCACTGTGTCCTTAGCCCACTGCCCGCCTGGCCTCCCCCTACCTCGCTGCCCCTGCCCTTAGTACCCTCCTGCAGGGTTCCTCCAGGGTCTCATTATGGTCCAGTCTCTGGGCACTAGCACAGTCCCCCTCATTCCCTACCCACGCTCACTGCCCAGCCCAAACCCTGCCTCCTGCCCTCTGTGCTTTAGAGCTGGCTGCTTAAACTCTCTGGACTATGGCCTCACTGTAACAACAGGATTCGAGAAAGCAGAATTTCCCAGCTCTGGATCCTTCCTTTCCCCCATCTCCTTTATCAAGAAAGCATGGCAGTGAATGTTGGTAGAGTGCTTTACAGTCTACAGAACATGAGTACATTCATGACTTTGTGTGAAGTCACTGGTAGCCCCTGGGGCTAGTTATTCTTACTATTTCTGTTTTACAGAGGCAGAGGCACAAACTGAGACTCAGAAGGGTTCAGTAACTTACCTAAGGTCACACAGCTAGTTTAAAGAAGAAAAGAAATGGCCAGCCATGGTGGCTTACACCTTCAATCCCAGCACTTTGGAAGGCCGAGGCAGGCAGATAACCTGAGGTCAGGAGTTCAACACCAGCCTGGCCAACATGGTGAAACCCTGTCCCTACTAAAAATACAAAAATTAGCTGGGTGTGGTGACAGGTGCCTGTAATCCCAGCAACTTGGAAGGCTGAGGCAGGAGAATCACTTGAACCCAGGAGGTGGAGTTTGCAGTGAACTGAGATCCCGCCACTGCACTCCAGACTGGGCCACAGAGCGAGACTCCATCTCACAAAAAAAAAAAAAAAAAAAAAAAAGGATTGGGATTAAAAGTCAGGTATCCAGACCACATGCCCTTCCTACTTTAGCAGATGATGTCTCTCCCACCCACTCAGGCTAATGGCTGCAATCCTTATTGCCCACAGCAAGAAGAGACTTAGGGTGCAATTCTTCCCCACATCCTCGGGATAGGGAGCCAGAGGGTCACAGAGCATCACTACACACATGATGTCTTGGACTTCAGGGAACTGTCAGAGGGAAGAATTATGATTTTAAAGCTTGTCCACATGTGCACCCCTCACTGGCCTGGGTGTCTTTGGAGCAGCAAAACTGGTTCTAATTGGCAAGGCCAGCCTAGGTGGTGCCCTGTCCTCTCACAGTGACAAAGCAGGGCTTCCCTGGGGCCAATGCCTGCGGCGACTCCTTCTGGCACACCTTTCCCAGTTTGCCATGGGTGTAGCCCAGGATCAGAAGCTAGTTCCACCCTCCTCTGCACCTTGGTTTCTCTTTCTGTAAAATGTGGAATAATCTCCACTTTTCTGTCCCTACTATCCAGTAAGAGTGGGGGAGGACAAGACGGCACGAGCTGGTGTTTCTCACAGGACTTTGGTGCCTTAATTGAGGTGATATATGGATAAAAATATAAGAACAAGCATGGACTCCGGTGCTTCCTAAAAAAAAGGACTCTAGAGGAGAAACTAATTCTCAGGCACTTTCTGGGGAATTAAATTTTCTAGATTTCTAGAAGCCTCCTTGATATCAGCTCTTACGGCTACAAACCCTTCTACCATTCCAAAGAGAGGTTCTCTGAGACCACACCTGGAATGACTTTGCCAGTCTGCAGGGACAACCTGCCCGGGGGATAGGGCTGGACTAGGATGACTGCAGGGGGCAATGTGAGGTGGATCTGGAGCCCCCATAGCTCAGGAGTGGCATTTGCACATCAGTCCCCAAGAGTTGTTTGGTTTAGCTCCTTTGGTTCTTTCTCAAAAGAGTCAAGTTTGGTAAAAATCCTGGAATTCATTTAACACGATCACAAGAAGGCGCATTAGAATAAAATTTGTACGAACAGCTGCTATTACTCCTGTGGGTACATATTCCTGCTCACCATGATCCAGCACCTCGGTCCCTTTAATAGAAAGCTCTCAGGGACTTGGTTTCCCAATCTGTAAAATGTAAGAGCTGCATTTCATTGTTGGGAGGTGAGGTCCCTTCTAGGCTAATCCTTGCTTGGGATAATACAACAAACAACAGATCCTTCAGGACTTAGGGGCTTGCATCCATTGAAGTACAGAAATAAAATATTTTTAAGACTGAAGGGAAAAGAGACTCCAGGTTTAGTGTGGGTAGGTGATGGGGCCTGGCTGAACCTCCTTCATCTCTGTTTCCCTTGCTCTTGACTTTCCCTTGGCAGTCTCTAACTTGTAGCCCTCTGTCACCACTACTCACAAGGACATTGGCCACCATATTACCCTAGTCCCCTTTCTGTAATTGTTGACTTCTGTACTGATTGTCCCCCAGTAATATGCAAGCTTTCTGAAGTAAGAGAACACATCTTCAGCTGTATTAGGCAGAGTTCTACAGAGGAACAACCAATACGCAATGTGAGATCAGATATAAATATATAGATGCATACATATATATGTGTATATGCATGCATGTGTGTATATAGACAGAAAGAAAGAGAGACAGAGAGATTTATTTTAAGGAATTGTGTGGCTGGCAAGTCTGAAATCCATAGGGCAGGCTGGCAGGCTGAAAATTTAAGTGAGGGTTAATGCCATAGACTGGAGTCCTGAGTTCGAATTCCACAAGGCAGCAGGCTGGAAACTCAGACAGGGTTTCTATGTTGTAGTCTCAAGGAGAATTCCATCTTCTTTAGGAAACCTCAATCTTTGCTCTTAATGCCCTCAACTGATTGGACAAGGCCCACCCATAGTATGGAGGGTAACCTGTTTTACTGATGTAAGCATTAATCTCATCTAAAAAATACCTATACCACCATGTCCAGACCAGTGTTTGACCAAACAATAAGTCGCCATACTCCACGCAAGCTGACATGCAAAATGACCCATCACAGCGCTTCTCGTGTCTTCGTGTACCCACCTGGTACATAGGGGTACAACTGTCTGGCCCATAGGGGTGGTCAATCCTGAGTGGATAAATAATAGGAAACTAGTCCTATGATGTGTCTTGATTTTTCTTTTCTTTTCTTACCTTCCTATTTTTATTAACCCAGGTCTTCTGCACCCAAAACTCAGCCTCATTCAGGACCATATTATGTTCGTACCTCGGCTGTGTCCAAGGAGTGTTGTCGGAAAAGTGGGACTTTGGAGGGGTAGGGGCCAAGGGAGAGTTTCCCCTCTGCCCTTCGAAGTTCACTGAAAATGAATTTACAATAGGCAGATTAATAAGAAGAAAAGGCATACAAATTTATTTAATGTGCATAAGCACAGGGGAGTTGCAAGAACATGACGACCCAAACCCAATGAGATCCAGACGCTTATATACCCTTCTTCATCAGGGAAGAGGAGATGGAGGAGAAAACGGCTGTTTTGAGGGGTAGAAAAAATATATATATAAATTTTTTTAGATGGAATCTCACTCTTTCGCCAGGCTGGAGTGCAGTGGCATGATCTCGGCTCACTGCAACCTCCACCTCCTGGGTTCAAGCAATTCTCCTGCCTCAGTCTCCCGAGTAGCTGGGACTACAGGCATGTGCCACCATGCCCAGCTAATCTTTGTATTTTTAGTAGAGAGCGTTTCACCATGTTGGCCAGGATGGTCTCGATCTCTTGACCTCATGATCTTCCCACTTCAGCCTCCCAAAGTGCTGGGATTACAGGCGTGAGCCACTGCGCCTGGCCCAGCAAATGATTTTTAAGAGGAATGAATGGGCCCAATGCTCAGACAATGGTTAGGAAATAATTATCTTTGGAGATGGAGTGGGACCTAAAAACGGGACAATTTGGGTCAATGCTCCGAAGTATGGGTCATCGGTGTGATGTTTAATTTTCAATCTCTTCCTCTGTGATATGAGTTTTAATCCGCTGGGTAATGAAATTTCAGGGAAGGGATGGAAGGCAATTGTGTTCCTCTTTGGCCATCCGGTTTCTAGGTGAACGAGGGAACTTCAGAGAACAGCCTTGTCCTGTGTTTTGGGAGAGACAAGGGGTTGAGAAACAAGAAGATAGGAGGGGTAGGGAAGGTCAAGAGACCTTGAGGCTACTTCTTTAGTCCAGCATGTCAAAGCATCATATTGAGGAGTATCATTTTCTGAGCCCTAACAGAGGTTGACACGCCTGGGTTTCAGTCCTGGCTCCCCCGTTCATTAGCAAGGAGTTGAATCCCTCAGAGCATGAGTTCTGTCTGTGCAGTGAGGGCATGTAGCGCCCACATGGCGGGTTTATTGAGGCTGAGTGGGATAAGGCCCAGCACAGTGCCTGCTGTGAAGGAGGCACCCCATCATTTTCATAATGATGATTTTATTGCTCTTTTACACACAATTAAAACTCACTAATTCAGACCTATCAGAGAGGGCAGTCAATGGCTGGAAAGTCCACATTAAAAAATAATTTTAAAATAATGTAGTTTTATTACTCTAAAATATATTACTCGGTCCAGGCTAATAAAGTGTTGCATAGCAAGCCCTTGGGGGACTTGCGTTAATGAACAAATAAGAACAATTTGAGGTTAGTCCATCCGTTATTGGCGTGGAACAGGATGTCTCGGAAAGTATTTGCAAATGCCTCAAAACAAGGTATTATCTTCCATAGATTAAGTGTTTCCTTTGCAATCATCATGATGCATTTTCTTCATTCACCAGTTTCTCTTTACCTGGAAAGTGCTCCAGGCAAGTTCAGCACAGGACTGACCAGATTTTAACAGAGTCTCACTCAGTGGTGACTGAGCATAAGACATTTCATTGAGTTAGGTCAAGGCCCTTATTTTATGTTCTTTCCTTTCAGAGAAGCCTGTTTCAGGATGCTCGTCTTGGCCTGCACCTCCCAGAGCTGGAACTGTTTCCGTCAAACAGCAAAGAGGCTGTGCTTAGGAGCTTGGGCTCTGAACGCAGACAGAACCGGGTTCCAATCCCAGTCATCCCTAAGATGACCTCCCTCACAGGGTTGCTAGAGGATTAAATTAGATATACAGCTAAAGTGCCTGAGAGACACGAAATAGTCGTGAACGGCAGTGAAAGAGCAAGCCGTTCTGCAGCAGGGGTACCACCATACCTAGAGGTGAGTCAGAAAGGCACGTACACGGACCTAGTGAACCTCTGAGGCACAAGGAATGCTGAAGTTATTATTCCTGGTGCTGGGCCAGTCCTTGGGTGATGATGAAATTTGCCTCCAGATAGGCTATGATTCCAAGGCAGGAGCCTAGGAATTTACTGTCATTATTATTATCAGCAACAAAAATGACAGTTTATATTTTACAAGAGCTATTCAGCTTCTCTCAAAAGCTCCACTGAGACAGTGTATATTTGAGGAAGGTTGTGCAAGGGCCATGGTATTTGTTCCTTTGGGAATTCCAAGCGTGGACTGGGCTCACTCATCAGAGAACCCCAGAATTAGCTCAGCACCTGCAGAAAGGCCTTTTCTGAGTGAAGGTCTGAGTTAAGCCCTTGATTCTACTCTGCGTCAGGGCAGAAAACCACCAGCAAAGGGAAAGTTCCTGGGAGACCCTGCGAACATGCCATCAGCCACTGTTTATTAAGCACTTAACTCTGGATGGGGGCTGGCAATCTGCGACTGCCTGACTTTATCCTCATTACATTCAGCCCATAATGTCAATGTCAGACCATTGGCCCGCTCACCCCGCTTCATCAGAGGAGGGAGCTGTGTCCCGGGGGGACTTGCTCAAAGTCACAGAGCTGGTATAAATAAACACAGCATGCCAGTCTTTTTTTTTTTTTTTTTTTTTTTTTTGAGACGGAGACTCGCTCTGTCGCCCCGGCTGGAGTGCAGTGGCCGGATCTCAGCTCACTGCAAGCTCCGCCTCCCGGGTTTACGCTGCCTCAGCCTCCGGAGTAGCTGGGACTACAGGTGCCCGCCTAATTTTTTGTATTTTTTTAGTAGAGACGGGGTTTCACCGTGTTAGCCAGGATGG
Source organism: Chlorocebus sabaeus (assembly GCF_047675955.1). Classification (NCBI taxonomy): domain Eukaryota; kingdom Metazoa; phylum Chordata; class Mammalia; order Primates; family Cercopithecidae; genus Chlorocebus; species Chlorocebus sabaeus. Next base: position 45,348,666 of record NC_132929.1, on the reverse strand, counting down.
TCTCGATCTCCTGACCTCGTGATCCGCCCGTCTCAGCCTCCCAAAGTGCTGGGATTACAGGCTTGAGCCACCGCGCCCGGCCTTTTTTTTTTTTTTTAAGACAGGATCTTGCTCTGTCACCCAAGCTGGAGTGCAGTGGTGCAATCTCAGCTCACTGCAGCTTCTGCCTCCCAGGTTCAAGCGATTCTTCTGCCTCAGCCTCCCAAGTAGCTGGGACTACAGGTGTGTGCCACCATGCCCAGCTGAATTTTGTATTTTTAGTAGAGTCGGGGTTTCCCTACATTGGCCAGGCTGGTATCAAACTCCTGGCCTCAAGTCATCCACCTGCCTCAGCCTCCCAAAGTGCTGGGATTACAAGTGTGAGCCACTGTGCCCAGCCAAGCATGCCATTCTTTAGAAGATGTTCTCTCCTGGCACATCTCAGTTTCTACAAAGGCCCCCAGCCCTTCTTGGAGACCCCTGGGGCAAAGTTCTCTCACCCTTCTTCACATACCCCTAACAACTCACCTGCCTCTCTCTTAGAGCCCCTCTCCCACCCTTCCTTGAATTCTGGCCATGCTCATGTGTGCCATAGCTCCCCCAGGAAGACAGCCTCTGAGTCTGGTCTGACATTGTCTGTCCTTAAAGAAGGCACTTAACACATATTTGTCAACTGAATTAATAAGAATTTCCCACAGGGCCTTGGAAGCAACTTTGTACCTGTTTGCCTCTGCTGGATGACCCACTCTGAACACAGCTACCTAAAAGTGGAAGGAGGGAGGCTGGGCGAGGTGGCTCACGCCTGTAATCCCAGCACCTTGGGAGACTGAGGCAGGTGGATCGCTTGAGCTCAGGAGTTCGAGACCAGCCTAGGCAACATGGCAAAATTCTGTCTCTACAAAAAAAATTTTAAACTTAGCCAGGCATGGTGGCACATGCCTGTAGTCCCAGCTACTCAGGAGTCTAAGGTGGGAGGATTGCTTGAGCCCAGGAGGTGGAGGTTGCAGTGAGCCGAGATCACATCACTGCACTCCAGCGTGAGCAACAGAGCAAGACCCAATCTCAAAAAACAAAAAAGAAAGAAAGAAAAATAGCTGAAAGGAGGGACTGTTTTGAGCTGAGGCAACCCCAAAGACTGGTGACATTCCCTGGGTCTCCCCTGCCAGCCTCGAGTCATACCCCAAGAGAGGCTAGGACATGCCTGTGAAACAGGATGCTGAACAGCTGAACACAGTTGACTTGAGCCAGCCTAAGTGGGTTTCTGCTCCTTGCAACGAGAGGCCTGAATAGAAGTCCCTTCTTCAAGGGAGTGGGCATCAGCTCAGAAAGAGGATCCCATGGGAACTGACTTGGCTGGTGACCAAGGCCCTACCACCAGGGCACCCTGCCCACGTATCCCAAGCAGAGGGGCCAGAACCAGCGGTGTAACTACTGTGCTTGACACCCAGGGCGGGTCTTTTTTTTCTTTTTTTTCTTTTTTTTTTTTGAGATGGAGTCTCGCTCTGTCACCCAGGCTGGAGTGCGGTGGCGCGATCTCGGCTCACTGCAAGCTCCGCCTCCTGGGTTCACACCATTCTCCCAGGGCAGGTCTTTTTATAACTCACCAATCTTCCATGCAACAAAATTGTTTTCTGTAAAAAGCAGGAAATGAACAACAATAGTATGGGTGCATTGGCTATGTCCGGTGGCATTTCTTGAGAATTTTCATTAATGACACCTGATTTTAGAGGCACTGTATATTTTTAAATACATCCAAATGTTGTTTCAGTTGCTTCCTCTTTGGTTCTTTTTGCTTTTTGTTGTTGAGCTTCACTTAAATTCGTATCATTTCATGTTGGTACAGGTACTCCACTTCAAATTTCCCGAGAAATTCAGAATAATTGTGAACAAGTTGCTGGTTTCACAATACTGCAAGATACTGCAAGTTACTACAAGTTCCTACAGGACAACAAGGCACAATTATTTACTTAATTGTGTTTAAATATACCTATCAGTTTGAACTTTGATCCTTTGGTGACATTCTAATACAATAATTTATGTAAATAATTATTCAGAGACCAATGAGAGGATTTAATAAGTGCAAAATGTTAGCAAATGGTACAACATTGATAAATCCATGATCTGGATTTTGTTCTGTCATTTTAAAATAATTAAAAAGTAAGTTTCAATTTTAAAAACATTATTGAATTCAGTAAAAAATTCAAGCATGAACTAAAATATACACTTACGAAACACAAATATTACACCTCACATTTCACACTCTGTTTCATTGTTTTAGATTTTAAACAAAAATAAACTCCGACGGCCACCTAGAATGATCAAGTCAGGCAACTTAAGTCACTTTGTTTCATCTTCACAATCACTGTGCTATCATTGTTCATTTTGAATCTACTTTTTAAATGCAACACTATTTGATGCCAGATACCAGACACAAATTACACCTGAAAAGGATGCCATTTTCGGTTTTGTGTCCCACCTAAAGGGTACAATTCTGTACCCTGACAACGTTATTCTAGAAATAAATGCCTATGAGTGAGTCTGTTTCAGGAGCCAACTCTACAACTAGGAGTTCCCCCAAAGTAACTTCCATGTGCAATAAAGTGTTTATTAAATGATAAGTATTAAAATTGTCCTAAGCAGATAATCAAACACCACACGTTCTCACTCATAGGTGGGAATTGAACAATGAGATCACTTGGACACAGGGTGGGGAACATCACACACTGGGACCTGTCGTGGGGTGGGGGAATGGGGGAGGGATAGCATTAGGAGATACACCTAATGTAAATGATGAATTAATGGGTGCAGCACACCAACATGGCACATGTATACATATGTAACAAACCTGCATGTTGTGCACATGTACCCTAGAACTTAAAGTATAATATAAAAATAAATAAATAAAAATAAATCTTAAAAAAATTAAATTAAATTAAAAAAATAAAATTGTCGTAAGGTCAGGAACGGTAGCTTATACCTGTAATCCCAGCACTTCCAGAGATGGACGGGCAAGAATTGCTTGAGCCCAGGAGTTTGAGACCAGCCTGGGCAACATGGTGAAACCTTGCCTCTACTAAAAAAAATACAAAAATTAGCCAAGTATGGTGGCATGCACCTGTAGTCCCAGCTACTCGGTAGACTGAGGTAAGAGGATTGCTTAAGCCTGGGAGGTCGAGGCTGCTGTGAGCCATAATGGAGGCCACTGCACTCCAGCTTGGGTGACAGAGTAAGACTCTGTCTCAGAAAAAACAAAAACAAAAACTGTCCTAACATGAAGCTTATATACTTATCATCATCATCAATATCATCAGCACTTATGGAACTCCACAGGACCTCAGCAAGTGTTTACACATTGGGCCAAGGAAAGAATTTTCCTGGAGAAGGATTTTGCCACTGCCACCATCTTGAAATTCTTCATTGTTTTGAAACACAGGGCCATAGATTTTCATTTCTGCACTCAGCTCTGCTCTGAGCCCAGGGCCATAGGGGTTCTTGGAGAGACAGGGCAGACGGAAGAAGTGGAAGGCGTCTGCGCACAGTAGAGTGCCCTGCAGTCATAGAGGATGATTACTCCTGTCCCTGCCTTCCTGGCCCAGCTTCCCATCAGCCAGAACCCTAGCAAAACAGAGAGGCCTTTGGCAGTCTCTTAGCCCTCTTCCTTACCAATCCCTGTTCCCTCCTCTCCCCTTATGCCAAATACGACTAGAGGTCACCTCACAGCCAGGCACCCCTCCCAAAGACAGCAACTTCCTTTACCCTGCAACAACCAACCCTCACCCCATCCCCAAAAGGGTCTTTGGCCAGAGGTCTGATCAAGCCCATTGAGGGTACTCACTCTAAGCCACCCCATTGCCTGAGCTGTTTTCGTTTTTTTCAAATGAAGCTTGCTCTTTTCTGAGTCTCTCCAAGGTGGAGTGTGGGAGGGCAGTGTTTTCTGTAGCCTCTGGCTCGTGCCAAGCACCATGCTGGTGCTCTCAGACTCTTCAGTTCTCCTCACCCACACGAGCCCAGTGAGGGAGGCCTTCTTATTCCATCTTGCAGATGAAGAAACGATTACTCAGGGTCGATGAAGCACCACCCAAGATCTCATGGAAGGAAAGAACAGAGATGGACATAAAATACAAGACTGTGTAAGTCCAACAAATATGTCACATCCATGCCACCTCTGGGGTCTGATCCAGCCTCTCAACAACCACCATCATCCCTCAACAGGCGGGTGACAGTGGCGAGACAGCCCAGCCCTGCACCAGGCTCGTCCATTGCAGTGCCATTGCTATGCAGAGGACACAAACCCCAGACCTTGACTCCTCCTCACAGACCCTGAGCAGCTGAAATCTTCTGGCTTCACTGATACTTCCAGCTGCCTGAGCTTTGGCCCGGACAGTCGCCACAGCAACCACAGGTAGGTCTCTGCAGCTGCAGCTGAATGAGCCAGCAAATATTTATCAAGCGCTGTGCTAGGAATGGTAGGAGATGGAGTGACTTTACTCAATGGTCCAGTTTTTAAAAACTTTTAGTAATAAATACCCTTAAAAAAAAAAAAGAAGAAGAAGAAGGGGAGAGAACATATTTTAAAACCCTATTGCTTTGTTTCCCATCCTGAAAGCCATGAGGTAGACAAAATAGTATTGCTTTACAAGCACAGACTTTGGAGTCAAAGACTTTTGGGTTTGAATTCTGGCACTGCTGTCACTAGCTACGTGACATTGTGCAAACCACACTCCTCTCAAAGCCTTAGCTTCCCCTTTACAACACGAGAATGCTTACCCCTGCCCACCTCAGAGGGTTCTTTAAAAATGAAATGAGCTAATGTATAACAAAGAGCTTTGTTGACTGTGCAAATGTTAGGTTGTTCTTTCAATAAACATTTATTAAGCATTTACTCTGAGCCAAACCCTGAGTTAGGCATTAGAGCTTCTGAAATGTAAACGACCTAGGTTCATTGGGATTCACCCTTTTTATTTTTTTTCGATGAAATTCACACAACATAAAATTAACCATTTTAAAGTGAACGATTCGGTGGCATTTAATCCATTCACAATGTTGCACAACCAACACCTCTCACAAGTTCTAAAACATTTTTTTCCTCACCCCAAAAGAAAAGCCCGTACCCACTGAACACCAGCCTCTTTTGAAGGTACCTTTTCTCTCGCTCTGCTGTGTCCTTCCCGGGAGCTGGGTTCACGGGCTTGATAATATCCTAATGTCCCTCTCATCGCCTATGACTCCAAGCCAATTCCCACATCCAACCTCAAGCTTCACAAGTCGAAACCCAGGCTTCTCTGCCAGCGCCGGGGGAAACAGAGCCCCAAGCCTGCCATTTTTAATTACACCAGGGCTGGATGAGCAGGTAATCGCTGTGCATTTCAGTAAATTACCTCTCATAAAGGGGCCATCATGTTTGCTCATGTGCCCTTCTTTCCTGGAACCAGCTCCCTGTTTGCCAACATTGTATCTTCCCAGCAGCCTGTGCGTCTGGTGATCATCCTTTTAGGCAAGCTGGGGGACAGTCAGGTGCAGGGGGAGGGGGTAGTATTTGCGCAAATATTGGACTTGGCCACATTTGCTGTTCGTATCAGGAACCCAATTGGTGTTATTGATTGACAGATTCGGGGACCAACTGTTTAGAAAGCTGAGCCCCCTCGGATTGGGCTAGGTGTTTCGGCAAACAGCCCTAATGCTGGGCAAACAGGGCTGTTGGAAGAAGTGCCCAGCGTGTTAGCAGAGCAAACCAAGCACTGAGCAAACAGCTTAAAAGAATGTGGCCACCTCCACGTAACCTCAACCGAGGTATTGATCCCACCGGAGGAGAGAGAGGGGCCGAGTAGGGAACAGAGAGATACAAACCCCGGCAGAATGTAAATGTTATCTTTAAGCTGCGGCTGTCAGGGCCCTAATGGGCATCTGTTTGGAATTTGTCTTCTTGCAAATCTTTAAATCCAGGTCAGGGCCAGGCACAGAATTTAATAACAACTTTTCAGAGAGATCAGGGCTTGCGACTGATTTCATTCTCCATAAGCCCAACTGGGACTCTTCTGTTCTTCTTAAAGGCAGCTGCCTTGCATGGAAACTTGCTGGGTGCAAGTCCCAAGCTAGGAAGAGATCAATCTTCTGAACACTGGTCATAAGGCTACAGGAGAGAATAAGAAAATTCAGAAATAAAGGTGCTTACTCTGACCCCTGAGTTGTCCATACATGAGAGCCGGTGGAGTGGAAAGAATCCTGGAATCAGAGCCAAGAAATCTGGGCTGCAGCTGCTGGCTCTGACTGGCTGCCCCTTCTGTCTTTACTTCCCTGACCTTCAACCTCTGTATCTATGAACTGAGGGATGCAGTCCCTGCTGGGCATATTCAGGGTCAAGTCAGACAAGCCCACTCCAAGGTGGGAGCACACTCTGCAGACAGGAAACACTGTCCCAGTTTAAGGAATCGGGATATTTGCTGAGAGGCCCTGGGGGGTGCCCCTCCTGAGCCTGAGACCTCCTGACATCACCAAGTTGCAATGGAATGGGCCGTGGCTGTGGTTATCTATTTTTCTAGGTAGGTGACTGTTAGAATTTGGGTGTCCTTCCCCAAAAGCTAGATGGGTGAAGGGAATATATGTTGTTTGCAAATTCCTTGAAAAGTCAAAAAAACATGATTGCTTACTTGCTGTTATTTTGAGAGAGGGTCTCACTCTGTTACCCAGTCTGATGGAATCTTGCTCTGTCACCCAGGCTGCAGTGCAGTGGCATGATCATAACTCACTGCAGCTTCAAGCTCCTGGGTTTAAGTGATCCTCCTGCCTCAGTCTCTCAAGTAGCGGGGACTGCAGGTGTGCCCTGCCACACTCGATTAATTATTATTATTATTATTATTATTATTATTATTATTGTAGAGATAGGGTCTCACCATGTCGTCCAGGCTGATCTCGAATTCCTGGCCACAAGTGATCCCCCCACCTCGGCCTCCCATAAACGATGGGATTATAGCTTGAGCCACCATACCCAATTGCTTGCCTTTTAATATTTTTGTAAAATAATAGGGTTAAGAAAAGACTTGTCCGCTGGGTCCCAAATGAGACCAGAGGACTGTGATTGAATGTCACCTCTGGTCCACAATTTCTTGCCAAGAAAAAACCCACAGCACTCCTATCTTCAACTAGAGGCCATAGCAGTGTGGGTAATGCCAGGATATTACTGGGCACTGCATTTTACAAGAGAACAGAGGGAACTTAAAACCTTTTGGCCATCTCTGCCTCTCAGTATCTGGTCTCATGATGATAAGAAGAATCAGAGAAGGCTATGACTCAGAGAAGGAGCCATCTATTTTGATGGATCTTTAAACAGGGGCTTAACAGGGAACAGCCACAGCTTAAAGATTACATTTATGGAAGCATACAGGCAAAGTCGTCAAGAGCTCGGGCTTCAGAGCTCAGTGCCTGGGGTAGAATCCCAACTCTGCCACTCACAGTGTATTAGGCAAGTTACCTAACTTCTCTGAACTTCAACAACACTTCTCCTTGTGAAATGAAAATAGTACCCCTGGAGGGACTGCCCCTCAGTGCAGCACCTCACCCATGATAAGCCCTCCGTAAATAATAGGGACTTTTATGGTTATTTCTGTGATGTGGGCAGGACAGACCCTAGACCCTAGTGAGAAGGAGCTGTCATTGCCAATATGTGACTGCAGAGGATGCCTTGCTCCCAATGAGGAAACCCACCAGCCTTCCCTAGAAAACCTACCATCAGAGCCTTCGTCAGCACCGAAATTTTACCATACAAGTGGAGACACACACTTGGTTTCAAGTGTGTGGCCTGTGAGAGCCACTCAGATGGGCTTCCTCATCAGAGGGACCTCTTTAAGGCCTCCTCCTCCTGCATCAACCAGCAGCCCTGCCCTCAGCTCGAAGAGGAGGCTGTGGGGTTTGAAGACAAAGTTATCCAGCATAGAGATGGGCTGGTCTACTACCTTCTGCTTATAGATGGAGCAGTGGACACCCAGTGTAAGGAAAGGACTTGCCCAAGGTCACAGAGGAGGTCAGCAGTGGCACAGGTTTTTTTGTGGCAATAAGAAAATGGGCTGATAAGGCTGGGTCTTTGAAGGCAAAACCACTGACAGGTTATCAGGGAGAAGTTTAAGCTTGCCTTAGAAGTGGAGCAGATGGGGAACCTAATTCATCTCCAGCAAATAGTTATGAATTAAGGTTTCTCTACAGCAATTAAAAACAAATAAGTAAATTGTACCTGCGTTGGCATGCTTCCTCTCAACCTACTGATATACCTACCCTCACTGGAAACGTCTTTCTCAACTAAGGTTGTTTCAGAACCTTTTGCTTTGGGAACAAGGGCATACAAACACTGGGATAATTTATGATGGTAATTTATGATGTGTTAAGTAGAGATAACTATATTTCTCCAATCTGTGTGGCCTAACATCTGGTTAAGTAAGGAAAATGGGCCTGGAAGATATGGTATTGATGATCCCCCTATAAGGAGAAGTCTTAGCCAGGGGTGGGTGCATTTGGTGAGTGTTGAGCCACGGCCAACCTGCTTCCGGGCCCAGGGCACTCCCATCCCTGCCCTGACGTGGTCCCACAGAGCTCAGGCAGAGGCCACAAGGTTCCCAGCCCCCATCAGACCCCAGCTTTGCCCCACTCCTGCTCTCTTCCTGGCTCCATGGGATAGTAGCATGCAAACTATGAACCAAGAAAAAGTGAAAAGCAAAAAGGGGAAACCTTGTTAAAACCACTACTGGTTTTTTGTTGTTGTTTTTTTTTTTTTTTTTTTGAGACGGAGTCTCACTCTGTCGCCCAGGCCGGAGTACAGTGGCGCGATCTCGGCTCACTGCAAGCTCTGCCTCCCAGGTTCACGCCATTCTCCTGCCTCAGCCTCCTGAGTAGCTAGGACTACAGGTGCCCACCACCATGCCCAGCTAATTTTTTGTATTTTTAGTAGAGACGGGGTTTCACCGTGTTAGCCAGGATGGTCTCCATCTCCTGACCTCGTGATCCGACCGCATCAGCCTCCCAGAGTGCTGGGATTACAGGTGTGAGCCACCACGCACAGCCAACCACTGCTATTTTTAAGGGTCAAGGAAGGATGCCTTGACTTGACCTGCCCTGGAGGCAAGAAAACAGGTCACATGCACACCACACCCCTTTCTCCAATTGGCCTAGGGTTACAGACTCACTTCTGTTAGACAAAGACCTCCTTTCCAGAAGAGAATATGCTGGGCCACTCTGCAGATGTGGAGGAGTTTGGAGTAAGAGCAGGTGCCCCAGACATTGGACCAAGCATTCCACAGGTAGAAGGCTTGGAAGCTGGAAGCCCAGTGAGCATGCACCTGGTTAAAGGGATCAGGGAGCCTCAGCTCTGGAGTGGATTAAGATGCAGGTAGTAACAGCTTAGAGTGGGTCTCTAATCCCATCTAATCCACTCTGGACTCGAGGATCCCAGAAATCCCTTACCAAGCACTTTCTTTGTCTCACCTGCAGTGACTACCTCCCTTTCCCTTGGAAAGCCCAAGTTACCAGGCAGTGAAAGAACTGACCCCTGACTGTGCTGCTGTAAAAGCTCCCATGCCACACTGCTGCTTCTGAACATGCAGGCCCTTGACGCAGGAAAAGCAGTACCCCGTTTCTCACTCCAGAGTTCCACTCACAGTTACCAACTGTTTACAGGAAAGACAATGAGACTGAGTCCCCTGAGAGAAGGGGTTCATTATTACAAGTCAGGAAAACAGAGAGTTACAGTATGCTGACCCCCTCTACCTGGATACACAGTAACTAGTGTTGTTTTTGAAAACACCCAGGTTAGAGCCAGGTTTACATTTGACAAGCGTCAGTTAATTACAACAATAATATGAACCACACAACAGCATCAGCATGGCTGATGAATCATTGAAAAGGCTGAGTGACTCTTAGAATGCCCAATTAATGATTCACCCTATAAAAATGCATCTCCACACTGGTGCCCAGATCTGGCTCATTATGTTAAAATCTCTTACGCCACTGGGCCTTCCATACAGACTCTAAATATCTTCAGAACTTTGAACTTTGAAATAAATAAACATGAATACGCACTAACCAGGACTGGCTTCATGGGCACGCAACCTGTGCAGCTAGTTATTCAGGGCTGGAGCTCCAAAGGGCACCACCCCCCGCTTGGATGAATGCTCTCTTGAAATTCTGAATAATTCTGGAACAGGGAGTCCCAGCATTTCCATTTTGCACAGGGACCTGAAAATGATGTTTCCAGTCTTAGGCTAAACTCTTAAAGAAGAAAGCAACAGAAAGTGAGACACAGGAATCCATACGTCAAGCCACTTTTGCCCTCATCTGAAGCAAAATGCCCCACTCTTTTAAAATTCTGAAAAAGAGAAAGGTGAGGAATTTTTTTTTTTTTTTTTTATGGAGGAAGTGTTTCATTACATTAGAAATCCCTTATGAGTAGGTCTGGCCCTGTCCTCTAAGCTAACCCCTCTCCTCCCTGACCACCCTCTGCAGAAAAACTCCTCTCTGACCTGCCGTGTCTGCAACCTGAGGTTGAGGTTGAGGAATAATTTCAGCTGCCCTGAGATAACAGAGAAGTCAGAGTCTTTGCTGTTTCCTTCTCCATAAAATGAAAGAGCATTGCAGGGGCAGGGGAAGGCAGAAGGAACTAAGTCAGCCTTTCCCAGCCCTTTCTGAGATGTTCAAAAATGTTCACCCAGAGAGGGTCTCTATAGCAAAAAAAAAAAAAAAAAGAAAGAAATTGAAAACTCTGGGTCAAATAAAGTTAACTTTCTGAACTGGAAGACTTTCTCAGAGCCTTTAAAGAGTAGTGGAGTTAATGGGAATGGTGTGACTCTCCAAGCCTGGGTTGACAGCACTTTCCAAGCTCATTCTACCATAATTGATGGTACAACCCATCCACCCTGGGGAGTATTTACCATCAGGCTGAGGAATCTTGGACTTCAGAGCCTCTCACCTCCCCTGGTCGTTGCAGAGCTCTGGAAGTACCCATACAGAGTGTTCGCCTCGTCATGTGCTTGGCTAAAATTTGCAGAAGTAAGATATTGCTGTACCCATTTTCTTTTCTTTTCTTTTCTTTTTTGAGAGGGAGTCTCACTCTGTTGCTCAGACTGGAGTGCAGTGGTACAATCTCAGTTCACTGCAACCTCTGCCTCCCGGGTTCAAGTGCTGTATCCATTTTCTTAAAGAAAGGTCCTAAGATTGTGTGAGCTTTGGGCCTCACAAAAGGCACATCCTCCTCTGCATCCATCTTCACATCTGGAGGCACCATCCTTACGTCATGCCTAACATCTTAACATGCGCCCACATCCCCCATTTAATCTAATTTATAAATAACTGTAGGAGTTGAGTTGGAGCTGGCATAATGTCATTTGCTTAGTAGACTCGTAATTAAACATTCTTTCATATTGGTTTTGCTCAGTTGCAAGGAATGTTAATTTTGGAGGCAAAACTTTTTAAATTTCCATGTCACGATCATTTTCTTAGGCCCTGGGAAAGCATGTGAGCCCTGAGGACCAGGCCTACGGTGTGGGATGGATAAAATAGGGCTGCACTCAGCCAGCCTCTACAGTTCGAGAAATTCCATACTCATAGTGCGATACTGATTATTTTCATGGTCGTTTCCAATTCAGTGGAAATGTCAATTTAATATCTAATTCAGACTAAAGAGAGATTGGAGTGGTTGGGGGAGTCGAGTTTGGATTGCAGAAATTGAGCTTTTATTATTTTCGAGAAACAGCAGGTTTCCTTGAACTAGGTTAACAAGGTGTTATCTAACAAGACCTTAGGGGGCTGATTTAACGGTTAGGACAAGATTGTTGTGTAATTAGCTTATCAACTCTGTATATGTAAATGAAGGCTTTTAAAGTCCTAGGAAAACTGGCTCTTGCTCTTAAGTAATTTAACTGTTTCCCCTTGATGCTCTTCATTCTCTCCAGCTCGGACACTTCTTTCCTTAATTAAGCATTTATAGAAGTCCATCTTGTGCGCAGCACTGTGCCTAGGGATTGAAATATGAGTAAGACCAGTCCCTGCTCTCCACCAGCCCATGGTCTAATCAGAGGTCAACAAACCTTTTCTGTAAAGGACCAGATGGTAAATACTTCAGTTTTGCAGGCCATCTCTGGTGCAATAATAACCCGACTCGGACTTTCAAGCACAAATTCAGCCACGGACAACGTATCAACAAATAAGTGTGGTCACGTTCCAATAAAACTTTATTTACAAAAGCTATTTGGGCCATGGTTTGCAGACCCCCTGGTCTAATGAGAGAAACAAAAATATAAATAATTCACTATGCAAAGATAGAAACTTAATTCTGTGCAATAATGGAAGCCCTAGCCAAATGCTGTGGATTCACAGAGAAGAAAGAAGTAATTGATTTCCAGGAGAGGCCAGAAGCTTCCTGGAAGAGGTAGCGAAGCATATGGAGCCATTGCCTCTTGGTTCAAGCCTTTATGGTCCCCCAGTTGCTTTGTTCTTATCCATTTTTCCTCCCCATTGAGGCCAAGGGCTTCTGCGACCTGGCATCGTTTTGTATCATTCCTGGGGCCTAGCTAAGCTGTGCGCACATGTCCTGCCTGCAAAATCACAGCTTCTGAGTCAGCATCCAGTCAAATAAGGTTGATGCTGTTAGAGCAAAACTCTGATTGGGCTCTCACCCAGGCTTCAGATAAACACTTCTTGTTTGGAAAACCATGGTGCCTTTGAGGGGAATTAGACAATGTAATCTCCTCCTGCACGCAACCTCTGCTCTAACTCCTTTATTGTTCTTCCAGACACTTTCTCTTTGCATTTTCAATATCCAAATGCCATTTAGTTTATTGAGGCTTGTTTGCTCAGGGCTGGGCAAATAAAAGAACAAAGGAGGCTCTGAGCATCACCCCAGCCTTTGCTATCACGGGCTCTCAAGGTGAGCTTAGCAGCCTTCAGCACCAATCCCCTTAACAGGCTGTGGGCCAAGGTCGCTGGAGATGTAAGATACAGGGCTATAAAGATGGGATAGGAGACAAGGCACTTTCTAAAAGGACTCCCGATAGCATATCTCCAACTCCACCAGGAACTAGGAAAAGGATGACACCCTGGCAATAACAGCAGGTAAATGAATTACTCACCCAGTAAAACTGATGTGTGAGCTGATAACAGCAAGACCCAGAGGTTGCTGGGTCAGAGGTTGCATCAGGAGATGGTTTTGGAGATTTAGGCTGTCCATCACCTTCATCAGCCTTTCTCCAAGACCTCTCCAAGTCCATATCCAATCTACCTAGGAGTACAGTGCGCTCGCTGTGCCACCCAGGCAGGGGCCACCCCTAAGCTCCTTCTCTAGAAACACTCTGCAGCCCCCGCTGCCCACTTGTTCCTGGAGTTCACCAGTGGGGGACAATGCTTGTGAGTCCCCCAATATTTGTATAACCCTTGGTGAAGCTAGAGGAGAACAAATCAGAGAATGCTGGATCCAAAATATGACTTTTCTCAGGATATCAAATCCAGTTAGCACCAGCAAGCACCCTGCCCCTCCCCTTTGAAGTCTGCAGGCTGCTTTCTGACCTGTAGGATGAACCTGCCACTCAGCCTACCTGCGGCTTATAGCTCCTAGGAGTACAACTTCCAGCCACTGCTTCTGGCGTGAAAGCTCTCAGCTCAAGCAAGGGAGGCAGAGTTCACACGGGGAGGTTAGGAGTCTGGTTCACTGACCTATATGAATTGCCACCAAAAAAGAGCCTTTCTCTTAAAATGAGGAAGAGAAGGAAGAAGAAAAGGCAGGGTGAAGGCAGAATCAATTCATATCCAGCCTCTGGGACTCTTTTGAGTCAATGGTCCCAGAACTGTAAAGTCTGTCTGTAAAGTCTGTATTGCAAACAAACCCTTCCAGAAAAAGGATGGGTGAAAAATCCCTCAGTCTTTTTCATCTTGGTGGGAAGGCCCAGGTGGTCAGATGACCAAGGGTGTAGAATAATGAGGATAGAGGGGCCCTGTCTAGGGCTCTCCCAGGTAAAGTCAGTTCCTCATCACTGGCTTCTCATCAAGGACGGTGTAAAAGCCAACGGCGGCGTCTACTTCATCCCCTCAAACAGACCCTTCCAAACCCAGGACTAAAGCTACAGAAGGAAGGAGGGAGGGGAGATGGCTTTGCTCCTGGCTCAGCTTCTATTGGCTGAGCTTCTACTGTGTGCCACGGGTGCATTATGTCCTTTAGTCCTCTCGCACTCCTAAGTGATGTGTGATGATCTTGTTTTACAGATAAGGACACTCACAACATTTTCCCTAGGCCCTCCTGCAAGAAAGTGGCCAGGCTGGCAGTCAGCACAGGCCTGGCCTCAAACCCACACTCCTGCCACCAATATACTTCTGCAGAAAGAGAAGGAAGGTGTGTTTAATGTAAGTGTTAAATGTGTGACAGGAGATGGATGAGCCTGTGGGGGCTAAATTGACTTGCTGGGGGTTAGGAGAATGGCATCCTGACTCGTTCCTCCTTTCTGATCCCCACTTACCCATGCATACTCTTGGTTGGCCCAGGGGATGCTAGCCTCAGCCCTTGGGATCCACTCCCACTTCATGAGAAACCAAAACCAAATGTGGGGTCCTGCCTTGGCGAAGGTGAGTGACAGGCAGAGCTGGGATGCTCTGTGCCCATGGGCCCTCAATGCTCTGCACCTCCTCTCCACCACCTAGGCCCTTTGGTTCATTTCTACCCCTGCACCCCTCACAGAGACCTTCTTGGATCAAGTCACTGTGCCTGCTAGCCTCTCCAGTCTCCTCCTCTCTCCCGGGGCCTCTGAGACTCTGGGTCCTAAGCTGGAAGTTTCTCATAGTCCCACAAGGCTCGCAGCCAGGCCAGCCCACAGTTCTGCCTCAGCTAGGGTAGGACGTGTGTTCTATGGCTGGAGAAGACATCTGACTCTGCAATCACTCCTCAGTCTTATTGTTTGACTGCCATGCCTCCCAAAAGAATAGCAAGTGTATATCCAGTCCTCTTCCTGAGACAGAACAGAGGGACAAGAGGGTTTATGGTTAGGCACTTGGAACCATAAACCTTTCTCCCTCAGGAAAGGTGGCAGGAAATGGGATGGAGCTCATTTGTGAATAGAGATCATAACTGGATGTGGTCAGAGGGACCCCAAGAACCCAGTCTGTTCGCATGGCTGCATGGTCATTCTCCTTCACAGCCTCTCTGCATGTTGTCCCTGATCTATCTCCACCAGTGCTTCCCTATTGCCTTCTCTTCTCAAGGCCTGAGAGCCACTTCCTGCTTCTTTATGATTTCTGTGGTCTCCCAGTTTCAGCCTGCAAAAGGCCAACTGTAGCCTTGCCTCTACCCAGAGATATGATTTCAGAATCTGTCTCTGACTCTACTTGCCTTATTCTCTCTGGGTTTCTTAATTCCAGTTCCCAAGAGCCTGAATCTGCTTGGTCCATCTTCTCACACCAAGCCACACACTAAGTTACTGGTCACTCTGTAGATTGATGCTGCTGGGTCAGATTCCCAGCTCTGCTGGGGTCAGTCGGGTCTGAGGCAGATACAGTCACAAGGCTGCAATGGCCCAATGGCTTTTTCTTGCCCATGGCACAAGATACAGCCAATTTACTGAGACAGCGTTATTGCAATAGAGAAAGAATTTAATAAACACAGGGCCAGCTAAACAGGAGACTGGAGTTTTATTACTTAGATCAGTCTCCCTGAAAAATTCAGAAACGAGGGTGTTTTAAGGATAATTTGGGGGACAGAGAGCCAAGAAGTATGGAACAATGATTGGTTGGATTGGGAGAAAATCATAGGGGGTTGAAGCAAGTTCTTCCCCCTGCCTTCAGTTCCTGAGTGGGATCACAGAACCAGTTGAGCCAGTTTACCTATCTGGGTGGTGCCAGCTGGTTCATTAGAACGCAGGGTTGAAAAATATCTAGAACACCAATCTCGGGTTTTACAGTAGTGACGTTATCCACAGGAGCAAGTGGGAAGGTTAGGAATCTTGTGGCCTCTGGCTGCATGACTTCTGAGCTGTAATTTCTAATCTTGCGGCTCATTTGTTAGTTTTACAAAGGCGATCTGGTTCCCATGCAAGGAGGAGGTTTATTTCAGGAAGAGGCTGTTACCATCTTTCTTTCAAAGTTAAACTATAAACTAAATTCCTTCTATATTTCACCCAGCCTATGCCCAGGAATGAACACGGGCAGCTTGGAGGTTAAAAGCAAGATGGTGTTGGTTAAGTCAGATTTCTTTCACTGTCATAATTTTCCCACGTCAGGTTTTTCTCACTGTCGTAATGCTTGCAAAGATGGTTTCAAGGCTGACTGGGGGCAGGGGCTGAGAGTTGGCCTTTCCGCTTACAAGGGTCTAACAGACTTTCTGAGTTGCTGCTCACCTGATGGAAAACCTCCACTCCATCCCCTCTTAGGTGTGGGACCTTAGACAAGTCACTAAAGCTCCCTTAGCTGCAGTTTTCTCATCTGTAAATGAGGAACTGTCTATAAGCAGCTCTCTAGCTTTGATTTCAGAGTTGTGAGATGCAAATAAGCGCCCAGCACAGCACCTGACTGAAGAGGAGTCCCTCTCTCTCATCCAACTGCAGGCAGGGTGGGCTGCATTCTTCAGAGAAATTTCCCTGCCGACTGCCCTCCTACTTCCTCGCCACCTTCCCAGAGGTTACCCGCCCACCCTTCATGCTCTGGCTCCAGGATATCCCTTCCAGGAAGCCCATCCCGGTCGCCCTTGCTGTCCGAAACCCCCTCTCAGAACCCTACGCTACTTTCAGGCAGGATCACACAATGTCAAGTTTAATAATACCCTGTCCAATCCCACAGGCTCATTTCTCCACATGTGTTCATTCTCTCTCCAGAGTGTGAGCTCCCTGGCTGGAAACCATGCCTTTGCATTTAACCCCCTAAGGGCATCAAACAAGGCAATACAAACAGCAAGTGCCCCCAAAATACTTGCTGATATACATTCCAAGGACATAAAAAGGGCCTAAGCCCAGCTTCCTTCTCTTTTAAAAGAAGGCAGGACAATGATAATAACCACTACCTGTAAGGCAGTGTGTATTTGGTAAAGACTTGCTACATTCATTGTCTTGATTAATCAGCAACCCAAAGAGGAGAGTGGAATTCATCCCACAATGCAAGTGTGAATACTGAGAACCAGTGAGAGTCCGTGATGTGCCTGAGAGCACAGCTAGTAAGTGGCAGAGTCATGATTTGAACCCAAGTCTTGCGACACCAAGCCCATTATTATTATTTATTTATTTTTTGTCATATGGGGCTGTGAGCTTTAAAAACCAAGAGAGAGAGGGTTCAAGGGGTGGCCAGTAGTTCTGCTATAGAGAAAACTGCAGCCATTGGGAAATAAGCAAATAGTTTACACCTAGATGCAGAGAACACAGAGAAGGCAAATTGCCACTGGCTTCAAAGAGGCAATGGAACTTGGACATGTGGAAAGAAAGAGAGGCACAGGAGGAAGCCAAGGGCATCTGTGGGTGCAAGTGCATGGCTAGAGCTAGCTCAAGGGGAGTGTTGAGTAGAACACAGAGCCCAAAGGGAGCAATGTAGTGGCAAGCTACAAGGGAGCCCGGGACCCCAAGCTGGGGATGGTGACGAGAGTGTTCTCAGGAGGAGAGGGACAGTGAGACATTCTTGTGAGTGATCACTCCACAGGACGCAGTGAGGGGCTGGCTGGGTCTGGAGCAAGTTAAAATAAGCCAAGGTCATTCCAAGCCCACAGCCAGGGCCATTGCTAAAATGTAGTTCTCATTAACCAATATGGGGGTGGCAAAAATTGCCACTGATTTTCACTGGGAAGGAAACAGGCAGTATCGCACGATGTCAAATTTAATAAGATCCTGTCGCCATGCCCTATCTCATTACTCTGCACATGTTCATTATCTCCCCAGATCGGTGTTAGCTGGCTTTTGGAAATGATGTTTTCTCTTTTATCCCCCACAGCTCCTTATGCAGGGCTGAGCACATAGAAGGAGCCCAGCAAATAGCAGTGGATATAAATTTCAAGAGTATAAAATGGTCCTAAACCCCAGGGTCAGTGGAGGAACATTTCAGAGAAATTAGATATCAACTCAATCTCTTCCTAAAAGCACTTTGCGGTAGCAGCCAGCGGCATCCAACAACACCCAGCAATGAAACTGTGCCCCTCGAGGTAGAGAGTACCCCATCACTTGAGGTATCCAAGCAGAAACTAGACAACCATCAGAGGCTCTGTGGAAGGAATCCCTGCATTGGGAGGGAGACCAGACCGAACAGCTCCTACAGCCCCCTCCATCTCTCAGACGCTATGGTTCAAAAATGCAGCGGATTTGGTCTCCAGTTTCATTGGCATGCCCCATTCAGAAATAGCCAGACTGACTTAAAAAAAGAAATCTTGGTGCCTCTTTCTGTTTCTTTCAAACCCTTTAAATGTCAAGTTCCAGACCACTGCTTTGCCTTGCCGGGTGGTTGGATACCAAGCCCATGAGCACTGGATTTAGAATAGCACGCCTGGCGTGGCCGGAGGAGGAGTCTGACTTCATGCATTCCTAATGCACGTCTATTTTTACAGCCATGAGACACGTCGCCTTCCCTCGCTGTTCACATCAATATCACACAGGGACGCTGACACAGGGCCATCTGTCCCCGCAGACACGTTCTTTTGGGAGGGGAGGCAGAGGGAACGGGAGGGGGATAGATATGAATTTTTGTTCTAAGTCTGAAAATTGATTTGGGATGTGATAGATCCCAGGCTTGAGCTGGCCAGAAATGCCTTTTGCCAAACCCTGTTGGGTATAGTGTCTTATTTTTTCATCTCCTTCTGAAGTTTAGCACTGTCGGCCATCCACCCAAGCAATCATTCACTCACTCACTCATGCACGCACTTGCCTGTGGCGTGCCAGTTCTGGGCCACGCTTCCTTTTGCCATGTTTGACTTTTCCAGAGGCCATGCCTGCAACGCAATAGGGTGTAGAGTTAGGAAGGGGCATGACCCAGAGGGTAAACAGATGAGGCAAGTCTTTGCTGAGCACCTGTGGTATGTCCAGGGCTGTGCCCAGTCTGCAAGTCCAACCAGGGGCTTTTCCTTAAAACAACCGTCCGTGCGTAAGGCAAGAGATGAGTCCAGACTCGATGAGTCCAGCCAGAGAAGGAAGGGCTTCTTGTGTGCTGGAACAAAAACAAAGTGGTCTCAAGAGAAATGAGAGGTCTGGGTTTGTGTGGCTGTGGACCCCAGAACCTGGCCCAAGCTGGCTCCTCTGGGAGAGCCCCACACTCTGGGAAAGGAGCCCTCAGAATGCATCTACACAAAAGAGCCCCACTAGGAGCCCAGCCCTTGACTATGGATTCAGGTTTCCAAAGGTTTTGGGGCCCACCAAAGACTCCCTCCTCTGGTAATGCAGCCACTTTTCCTTTGACATGGCTCCCCCAATTCTGGTGGTCCTGAGGGACCTGTCAATCATGCAACCCCACCTTCCGTTGGTAAAGGTCCAGTGCCAGGTCCAACCAGAGTACTCTCTGAAGGAAACTACAATGATTAATTCAGGGAGGCATAGGTGATCCTGGTGAGGCAGTAAGAGGCTGCCCTGGGACTTTTCTGCCAGAGGTAACAGGGAAAAATAACCTCAATTGTTATTGCTAAATTGAGAGAATATGAGTCTGAAACCACCAGTCACCAGCTTGCCTCCTTCACAGAAAAGACTTGTATGAAGGATAAAGCCAACGGGAGACCACAAAAGCCAAGAGGAGAAAGATAGAATCTGATGACTTCACCTGACTCCTGGTTCCACAATGTGAAACCAGCCCGTGAATTAGCTATTGGTGAGAGCCAAAAAATCCTTTCCGCCCTCTCTTTCAAACAAATTTGCCTTGAACAGTTTACCCACCAATTGGCACTTAGAACTCCTTGGCCAGGTGGGGCATTAAGAGTGGGATCTCGAGCTGGGCGTGGTGGCTCACGCCTGTAATCCCAGCACTTTGGAAGGCAGAGGCAGGCGGATCACGAGGTCAGGAGATCAAGACCTCCTGGCTAACACAGTGAAACCCTGTCTCTACTAATAATACAAAAATAAAATTAGCCAGGCGTGGTCGTGGGCACCTGTAGTCTCAGCTACTAGGGAGGCTAAGGCAGAAGAATGGCATGAACCCGGAAGGTGGAGTTTGCAGTGAGCCGAGATCGCGCCACTGCACTCCAGCCTGGGCGATAGAGCAAGACTCCATCTCAAAAAAATAAAAAATAAAAAGTGGGATCTCGGCATTACTTGTGTTCACCCTCTGAGGATCTCCAAATCCTGCACTGAAATGTGTACTGGTGCAGAGGGCAGCCACCAGGGTCCCTGTTCCACCCATTCCAGACCTGATCAGAGATGTCAACCTCCAGGGCCAGCAGCCACAGGCGACGGGGCATCTTTGTGAGCACCCACCCTAGACTCCAGCTGTCCCTGATGTGGCAGGTCCCATTGGTGCTGCAGCTTCCAGACCAGTGAAGCATCCTCTGGCCTCAGGCAGCTGCCACTTTGTTTCAGCTCTGGGAACAGACTAAACTGACCCTGTGTGAAGCTAGGGAATGCCTGGACATTTGGGAGAAGGGGGTCTGAGACAGAGACGAGGCTCCTAGGAAATCTGAGTATGTGTGAAGCTGGGAAATGCCTAGACATTTGGGAGAAGGGAGTCTGAGAGAGAGACAAGGCTCCTAGGAAATCTGAGCAGGTAGGGGCTTAAACCCTGCTCTTTCGACCATTGCTAGAAAAGGCATTATTTACACTCAGACCATGAAGCTGGTTGCCCCAGGTCTGCTGAACCACAGGAAGAAATCCAGTTTCCAGGGTAATAGGGGCACAGAGCTGACACTCAGTGAATCATTCCCCACCCTAATATAAAAGGCAAATCTAGGGGAGGAGGTTCGCCTGAAAGCCACCAGGACTCCCTCCCATAGATGAAGACAAGACAAGACAAGATGGTCTTGCTCTGGAGAAGCCCATGGCCCCAGTTAGAAGACTCTTTTCTAAAGAAAGTCATTACATAGTGTGGTCTGAAGCCCATCTTTTCATTAAATTTCTTCTATTGTGGCAAAATATATGTAACATAAAATTTGCCACTTTAACCATTTTAAGTGTACAATTCGTTGGCAGTAAGTACATTCGCAATGCTGTGCAAACATCACCACTATCTATTTCCAGAATGTTTCCGTCATCCCATGCTGAAACTCTGTACCTATGAAGTAATCATCCCCCATTCCCTCCCAGCCCACCAGCCCCTCGTAGCCTGATTCCACTTTTTGTCTCTGTGAGTTTTTCATTCTGGGCACTTCATATAAGTGGAATCATTCAACATTTCTCCTTTTATGCCCAGCTTATGTCACTTAGCATAATGTTTTCAAGGTTCATCCATGTTGCAGCATGTCAGGATTTCATTTATTTTATTTTTTATTTTTGTGGGTACAGAGTAGGTATATATACTTACTGGGTACATGAGATATTTTGACACAGGCATACAACGGATAATAATCACATCAGGGTAAATGGGGTATCCATTACCTCAAGCATTTCTTTCTTTGTGTTACAAACAATCCAATTATATTTTGAGTTTTTTTTATTTTTTCTTCTTTGATATTTTCTTTTCTCAGCATTTGAAAGGAATCCTTTATTTTTAAATGTACAATTAATTATAGTTAACTATAGTCACCCTGTTGTGCTATCAAACACTATTTATCTTATTCATGCCTTTTTGTGATTGCATAATATTCCCTTGTATAGATAGACAATATTTTGTTTATCCACTCATCCACCGATGGACACTCGGGCTGTTTCCACCTTTGGCTATTGTGAATGATGCTGCTATGAACATTAATGTAAAGTATTTATTTGAGGGGTCACAGGATGATTCTATGTTCAATGAGGAAGTGCTGAGGAACATGTGAGGCACATGGATGGAAGGATGTGGGGAGGGCACAGGAGGACAGTAGAAAGAACGGAAACTTGAAGTTCAGAGGAACCAGTCAGAGTCCCCACCTGGTCCCTTACTGTGGCTTTGGATCTGCGACTTGACCTTCTGTGTCTGTTCATGAACAGAGTGGAGATAATCCCTCCATCTCCTAGGGGTGAGGTGAGGATAACACGTGTGACAAGGTGGAGGAAGATCAGCGCTTTCACAGCTGGCACAGAACCCCTCTTAGGGGAAGATCTGCCTTGGTTTGAAGTGATGTCTGAGAAAATGCTTCTAACAGAAGCAGATGTGTCACATATAGTTGTGTGGGTTACTTTCTGGACTGGACAAGGACACCAGTTCAAGAGGGAAACTAGGGGCTGAAACCTAGCCTGCTCTACACTCACCCAGCCATGTGACCTGGCACAGGGCTGAGCCGTCCCTCACCAACTCCCACACAGCAGTGAATATCGAGTTTCTCAGTTCAAATATGACCCCCTGGCTCCCCAGTATTCTATAGCTCCACACTGCCCTAGGATAAAGTTCGAAATTTTCTGTGTGTCTTACAAGGCCTGCAGATCCAACCCCTCCCTGCCTTTATAGCTCCCACTCAAGCCACCTACTCCTTGAATCCACTTCTCCCACTCTCCTGAATTTCTTGAAATCCTCTCTCTCGTTTCACTTTTCAGATGTGGAAACTGAAGTTTTACCAAGGTAAATGCCTTGCTCAAGGTCACACTGCTGGCAAAAAGCACAGCCAGGTTAGAATCCAGATTCAGTAAACCCAAAGTCCACACTCTTTTGGCTACAGGGTTAGAGTGCAGAGAGCACTGGGGGTCAGGAGCCCAGGGGCTCCTAATATAGACAACTAATATTAGTTATCTCCTACAGCACTTGCTAGTTATCAGCTCTGCACTTGCTAGCGGGCTGACCTTGGGCAAGTCACTTCCCTAAGATTCTTGGTCCTGCCACATACTAGCTTTGTTATCACAAAGCACTGTACAATCTGAGGAGCATTGGGGGGTGTTGTAATGGGAGGACATTATTGCCATTATACGGGAGTTGGCTATTCTTGTCTCTTCTGCCTTCAGTGGGAACTCTGTTGTGCCTTGTGAATAAAACCTGTAGAGGAAGCACAACTTGAAATGGAAAAATCTCTGGCCAGACCAGCTCAATTTCCAATGGCCTGGGACATTAAAGTAGCCAGGTACCTGGAGATTGCTAAAGCACTCTGAACAGACATTCAACTCCAGCACTTCATTTCCTTAACAAAGATTGGAATGAACAGAGAAATGACACTACAGGAATCTATTTTACAGACAAAGATTGGAGAAATAAAAGAAAATGAATTTCCGTCACTTCTATGTGCAGATTGAAGCTCTTCAATTGCCCGGCCAAATGTCACTGCATTTACGTCAGCATATCATGCTGCCAGGTCTAGAGGACAGGAATCAGCTCACACCAGGGGGCCCCAGACTCTTGCTGGCCCCAGTGCTTTGACTCACAACGGACAGCTCCCTAGGATTTGGGGTCTGGGACAATCCTTTGGGAATTCTCTGGAAATGCTGTCTACTGGCCCAGCCAATTTTTTCCCAATAGCATTTAATGGAGTCTGACACCCTTCTAGGGCTTTATGCAGAGGTGAACCCATCACCTCCTTCCCACCACCCAGATGCAGAAGTGGCCAAATAAATAAGCAACTTTACTACAGTTTTCCATATTGATTCTCCAAACCACATACATGATCAAAACTTGTACAGGCACACCCTATGGCCCAGCAACTTCCCTCCCCAGTAATATTAGTTATCTCCTACTGCATAACAAACTGTCTCAAAATTTAGTAGATTAAAACAACAAACATCTATTATCTCCATTTCCATGGGTCAGGAATTTGGGAGCAGTTTTGCTGTTTGCTTCTGGCTCTCAGCCGGGCACAGTGGCTCATGCCTGTAATCCCAGCACTTTGGGAGGCCAAGGCGGGCAGATCACGAGGTCAAGAGATCGAGACCATGCTGGCCAACATGGTGAAACCCTGTCTCTACTAAAAATACAAAAATATTAGCTGGGCATGGTGGCTCACACCTGTAGCCCCAGCTACTCGGGAGGCTGAGGCAGGAAAATGACTTGAACCCCGGAGGCGGAGGTTGCAGTGTGCCAAGATCGCGCCACTGCACTACAGCCTGGCGACAGAGCGAGATCCCGTCTCAAATAAATAAATAAATAAATAAATAAATAAATAAATAAATAAAAATTTAAAAAACATGGTGCTGTGCGAAAAAGGTAAAATACAGAATGAGCTCCATAGCACCAGTCCATTGATATCAATTAAAGATACACACAGGTAAAACAACAAAACACATTTTGTAGGAACACTTAAAAACAAAATACATTTTAGAACAGTGATCTATGGGGGTGGAGTAGGAACGGGAGAGGGCAATGGGGAATAAAGGAATAAGTAAACAAACATACAGGGCCTTAAAGGAACCAGTAATTATGGGGTGTCAAGACCTGAGAAATAACCCGACACGCTGCACCCGAGACCCCAAAGAACCCTTGTGCAAGAAAAGAGACCACTTCCCTACACCTGGATCAGCTAGGGTGATGCCACCTACTGCACAGCTTTCTTCGGGATGGTTGCTTTGTTGTTGTTAATGATGATGTTGTTTGTTTGGTTGGTTGGTTGGTTGGCTGGTTCTGTTTTGCAACCAAACCCCCATCTCCAACCCACTCTCGAGAATTCCAGACTCCATTCGCACCTGGGTATTGCACAAACTGAATTCATTACCTTCCTTTTAAATCAGCTCTTCTTCCGTGGGCTCTCTCAAGGAAGGGCTCCACCATCCACCCGGCCATCCCATCAGAAACTGCATTATCATCCATCCTTCCACCTTCTCGCTCTGCCCAGATCTGATAAGACACCCTGTAGATGCCAGTTCAAGCTCTTATCATCCCGTCTTTCTAGATAGGGCCTTCTTGTCTGCAGGTGGAAGTACAAAAGGTACTTGCCTTCACATCGCTAAGACACTAAGGTGTGAGGAACAAACAAACAAATAGCTCACACTTGTCCAAGCAAAAACTAGCACACATGTCGCCAGGCCCTGCTTTCCATCTCCAGGCCCAGCTCTACTGTCTGCCCTGGGTAGGCGTCCCCTACCCACGGCTCGCAGACAGGTTCTCCTCAGGAGGGCATAAGCTGGAGGCAGAAACTCCTGGTCCTACATCCTCTCAGCTTCACATCCTTCAGGGGAAAGTAAGACCTTCTTCCCAAGCATCGCTGGCTCTCTTTGGGTCATGTGGCCATCCCTGAATCAACCACGATGGCCAAGGAAATGCTCTGATGGGCCAGACCTGAGTTCATGTCACACCTCTGCACTGTGGTAGTCACCTCTCAGATGCGCGAGGAATGGCAGTGGGGCAGGATGGGGTCCCCTCTATGGGAATCAGGACACAGTGAACAGATGAAGGGCCAATGGCACCTGGGCAGCTCCATGGTCAATGGCTACCACTATCTCACAGGGTGTCATGAGGATGCATTGAGATTACAAATTGGGCATATAAGATATTCTCAATAAAAGTCACTATTTACTATCACATTTAGGATTTAAAAAGAAAAGGGAAAAAAAGGGCACTATTACCAACATCAGCATCATCTTGCATCAACATCAGCGTCATTAACTTGTAGGCAAGTGTTTGAGCACATTCATATTTTAAAAAATTAGAGGCCAGGCACGGTGGCTCACACCTGTAATCCCAGCACCTGCACAGGTCGAGGCAGGTGAATCACCTGAGGTCAGGAATTCGAGACCAGCCTGGCCAACATAATGAAACCCCGTCTCTACTAAAAATACAAAAATCAGCCTGGCGTGGTGGTGCGTGCCTGTAATCCCAGCTACTTGGGAGGCTGAGGTAGGAGAATTGCTTGAACCCAGGAGGCGGTGGCTGCAGTGAGCCGAGATCATGCCATTGCACTCCAGCCTGGATGACAGAGCGAGACTTTGTCTCTAAATAAATAAATAAAAACTAGAAATCCAAAAATTAGCAACACAAGCAAATGTAAGCCCTTATAATCCTTAAGCAGTTTTAGCAATAGTAGATAATGGCCAGTCAGTGCCACTCATGATTTTATTCTGCTTTCATAAATTAAAAAGCTTTTACATGTCACAATTTTCTAATGAGTACATACATTATTTGTCGACAGCATCTCAGTTTTAAATTTAAAACACTCTATTAGAGTTAATCAAAATCTTTAGGAGAAAAGACATATTCCAGTTTATCAGAATTCCTGCAATTCTTCTGGTGGGCTCCACACACACAACTTGGGCCCAGGTTTTTACCCAGGGTCCTTGGCTCAGTCTTTGAGTCTTTTCTACCTCAAAGTGTTCTCACCTCCACTAAAACGTGAACTCCCAGAGGGCTGAGAGCCTGTCCACACTTCCCTGAGTCCCCTAAAGCTGCCTGTAAGGGTGAAGTCTTCTGAGTTGGTTGTGTGGCTCTCTAGGGGTCTGGCTAGCCACTGTCTGGCCGTCCATCTGACTGACAGCACAGCCTGGATCCCAGTCATTGGCAGAGTTCCCATCCGTCTACACAGCCCACATCCTTCCAGCCCCGCTGCCAGCCAGGGCTTAGGTCCCATCCATTAGAGGCTCCATTTGTGCCATTAACGGGAGCCCCGGCAACAGCTGCCGGCAGCAGGTGCAAGGCCAAACAGAGCCCGGCTCTGGAGAGAAATCTTTTGCTTGTTGGAACCAGCTGTAGGGACCGTGAAGAGAAGTGGGAGGGGGCAGTTCTTTCTGAAAGACAGCACAGAACAGGGAAAGTTTGGTCCTGGCCATTTTCATCTTTGAGTCCGTCAGTCTGACGGGCCAGCTGGTTGTCCACCCAGCCACACTAGTGCTGAATACCCCTCCTCACAGGGACTGGACAGCCCACCTGCTCCTCACACTTCTAAGGAACCCCTGCTCCATCTCCAAGTCCAAACTTGCCTCCTTCCCAGCGAGGGGAGGAGATAAATGAAGAGAAGAAAACAGACCACCAAGTAGAGCCTCCATCTGTGGAATAAATGCAGATTCTCAGGCCCTACTCCAGATCCCTGAATCAGAATCTGCAGTTTAACAGTGTCCAGGTGCACACTGAAGTCTGAGAAGCACTGGCTTGGAGAGCAGGCATTCGGTTCATCATGTAACCATCTTTCCTGAGCCTTCACCACACGCCTGGCACTGGAGTCCCTCAGTGACAAAGCAGAGAAAATATTCCACTTCTTGTGGAGCTAACTGTCTGGTGGAGAGAGACAGACAATAAATAAGATAAATACATAAAATAGATAGTATGCTAGTGGGTGATAACTGCTAAGGAGAAAAATTAAGCAGGGCAGAGGAGTAGAGAACGTCAGAGTGGGCAAGGGGCAGTCGTGACTAGGAAGTCCCCCTGAGAGGCAGGAAAGGACCTGAAGGAAGTGAGGCTGAGCAGAGGCACAGAGCGGGGGACAGCAACAGTGTGCCTGGGACTGAGGGGATTCCCGGGATATGGGACTTTCAGTTTTAAAACTAAGACACTCCCCAGGCAAACAGGGACAGCTGGTCACCCTATCATGAGGGTGAGGGTGGTAGATGAGGTCAGAAGAGGGGGACAGCGAGCATCCTGCGGGGTCTCCTCACTCACAGTGTGCCCCCGCCCCGGCAACCCTGCAGCACCTGGAGGCTTGTTAGAAATGCAGACTCTTAGACCCACCCCAGAGCTTCTGAATGGGAATCTGCATTTTTCAAGGTCCCCAGGAGACCTGGCTGTTCATTAGCTCCTTGTAGACCTTGACGAGGACTTTGGCGTTTACTCTGAGTGAGATGGAGGCCATCGCAGATGATGCACTCTCACGTTTAACAGGCTGCTGGTTGGAAATAGACTGCGGGGAGGGAAGCACTAAGGACAGGCCAGCAGTTGCCCAGGTCAGCAGTAACAGCAGCTGCTGGCCCAGGCCGGTTACCACAGAGCTGGTGGAAGGGGTCGGGTTCTAGATAGATTTCCGAAGGGGAGACATCGCTGAGGGCTTAAGTAAGCAAAATACTGTCTACAAAAGCTTTCTCCTAACCTCACCTCCCTTGGGTTAATCACGTGCATTAATCCCCTTCCTTCCAACAACACTTTTGGGGGACCTGATTGTAGAAGTCCCTGTACTAGAGGAATGAGATCGGCTCACAGGAGGCAGCCCCGAGCCAGCCACTGCGGGACTATACGGTGTGCTCTGTGATGAAGGGAACCCAAGGGGCTCTGAGAGGAAGAGTCTGAGGCAGGAGCTGGAATCCAGGGAAAGGTTCCCCTGAAAGGCTTGTCCTCACATCAAAGCTAAATCTCAAGGAGCCCTAAATCCAAGGAGTTCCTGTAAGTACCAGAGGGTATGAGGGAGGGCAGCAGTCCCAAATGCAGGACCATGGGGTCACTCTGGACATGGGTATGGTCACCTGCTGAGACCCGCCCTTCAAGGCTTCTCATTGCCCGTAGAACAAGCCCAATCTCATAGCCTAAAGTCCAAGTTCTCCTTCCTTTAAGCCCAAACGTATTCTTCGTTTTATTTCCCAGTCCTTTTCTTTGTGACACCACCTGGGCCATCCTCACTCAGGCAAGTGGGCTCCTGCTCTGGACCCAGTCTATAAACAGCCCCATTCTGACCCTTCCTCCAGCCATGCCCCTCACCTTGCAACAAGCATCTGTAGGGCTAAGCCCAAAGTCTACTGACCCTCTCACCTGAAGACCATGCTCCAGTATCTGGGATTCACTGCTCAACGGGACCCAGCCCCCTTCCAGAGCCCTCACCAATCTTCTCCCAGCTGGCCCTGCTGAGGGTGAACAGAGGGTTCACATGCACACCCTGGCCAGCTGTTTACTGGAACTGTGTTCAGTGCTTGGATGTGTGGGCTGAGGGGTCCACACAGTGTGGATGCAGTCAGGCGTGGGAAGAGAAGAGATGCGCTACAGCCTCTCCCTGCTCCATCTCATTTCGGTGCAAAATTCCAAGGATTCCGAAAATTCTAAAT
Source organism: Chlorocebus sabaeus (assembly GCF_047675955.1). Classification (NCBI taxonomy): domain Eukaryota; kingdom Metazoa; phylum Chordata; class Mammalia; order Primates; family Cercopithecidae; genus Chlorocebus; species Chlorocebus sabaeus. The sequence continues at coordinate 45,319,780 of NC_132929.1, read as the reverse complement.
TGGAACCCACCTTCCAGGTCATTATGAAGGCACATGTGTCCAGATAAGCAGATAAACCTTTGCTATTTAACAGATTGTTAGTGTGAGTTATGGCTTTTTAATATTGAGACATATGGTCTGTGGCCTCCATGTGTACTCTTACCCTGGGCCCCACGAATGTTCTGACCAGGCCTAAGGCACAACTTTGACCCTGTAGATCTTGGAATGCTCCTCCCCTCCCCTGCTTGTTCTATCTGACCTGAAATACATTCAAGGGCCATATGGAAAGCATCTGTCATTCCTGCCTGCCCACATCAATCCTGTCCCCTTTCAGCTGGTGCCTGAGGCCTTCTTTTCTGGAAGAAACCTATTCCTTGTGGTTTGGATGGGGCCGAGCTCCTAGGGGCTAGTCCACTGGAACTATTAAATAAGACTATCTCTTTACAGTGGAATGATAGGCAAGCACAGAGAGAAGAAGGCAGAACCAGGGGAGACAGCCCAAGGAATCCTTTGTGAGCCCCTGGATCCAGCCATGCCTGAACCTAGAGTTACCTCCGGGCTTCACAATTACCTAAACCAACAAATGCCACTTTTAAAATTAAGCTGGATGCAACTGGATTTCTGTCACTGGCAACTGAAGAACCTTAATGCGAATTCTAATTCATAAAATCATAGGTGTCAGAGCCTGGAAAGGCCTTAGAAACCTTCTGATAAAGCTTCTGCTGTTCCGTGTGAAGAACCTGAGACTTAGAAAGGTGAAATGGTTTGTCCCAATTCACACTGTAAATGAGGGTGAGAGCTGAGACTGGAATGGCGATTCTCACTCCTAAGCTGTGGCCCCATGCTCCCTCTCCAAGTCACCTTCCCGCGCCCTCCCACACCAGAGCTGTACCCTTCCCTCCGTCAGCAGCAGTGTGAGGTTCCTGTTGTACACATCCATTTCTTGTCCTGCATTTGCATTATCAGTTCATTGGTTCCAGGAGACGTTGCACCCCAATTCAAGCAGCAAATCCCTTGAGGGAAGAATGCCAGCCACCGCCCCTCATCCTGGAGTCCCACTGGGCCTGGCACCACACCTGGCTAATCACAGGGGCTGAAAGGTACTTGCTAATTTACCAGTCAAAGGCCTTGATGCCTGATTGGCTAAATCCAGCCTCCCTTCCATCAAGTGCGCCATCTCTGAGTTAATGTTTCTCCTAGGCAAGCCTTTTTTATCCAACAAGCTATTTCCCAGGCCATTAGGAGGAACTACAACCAGAGGCAGAAACGCTATGTTGCTTTTTTTCTCCATTTCCTTTTGTTTTCAATTTTCTGCTTGTGGAGTTGGTTCTTTTTTTTTTTTTTCCTCCCTTCTTCTTTAACAGCCCAAGTTGCTAAATTGCACATCGCCAGCAACTCCTGTGAGTTTAGTCCTTAAGTGTTACATTTCTGTAACAGATACTCCATAAGCAGCACTTATCTTCAGGAGGGGCTGGTAAGGCACGCTAAAATTACATTTCCATTTCTGTTCCTATGTTTTTAAGCTGTTATTTTAGCATTTCTGACTAGTTCACAGTTGACACCTACTGATGGAAAATTAAATGAAACTTGGCCAAGAACGAGCCTTCCCTCTCTTCCCCAGGCTGGGAACTATATCCTTTTTATAAGGACACACAGCTGTAGAGAGGCAGAAAGACTCCCAGATTTGGAAACACAAAATCTGCAGCACAATCCCAGCTCTGCCTCTAAGTAGCTTTTGGACTTGGGGCAAATCACCTAAAAACCTCTGAACCTCATTTCTCTCATCGATAAGTAGAAATCATACCTGGACAATGGGGTTATTGTGAGGTTTTATATTATGTAAAAATATCTAACAATACACTGACAACATGAACACTATCCTATGAAAATTCTTGGCACACAGTAGGCACTCAATAAATGTTAATAGTTTCTAGACTTTAGACTTTAGTCCTTTTTTTCTTAGCCACTTGATTTGATATCCTTTGACTTGGTTTATGCTCCAAATTGGTTAATCGATTAAATATAGGAATTACAGGGTTCTTTTTCCCAGTTAAATTGGCAGATCATACCCCAAATATATGCTACACTAAGGCTATGGGGTCAGGCTCAGTTAAAACCCTTCAGCAGCTCCCTGTTGTTCAGGGGATCAAGTCCATGAACCGGCCCCTCCCTTCCTCCTCATCTCCTGCCATGTTCCCACCTGGAATTCCTAGTCACGCACTTCCAGCTGCTTGGTATGGCCTAAAGGGGCCTTTGCCTGCCCGTCAACCTGGCCAACCTGTCTTCCGACTGTGAGACTGAGCTTTGCTGCATCCTGTCTTTGGGCTCCCACGGCGCTGTGTGCCTCCTCCCTTAGGACCACCGTCAATGGTCTGTCCATCGCCCCCTAAATGTGAGCACCAGGTGGCATGGATTGTGTCTTTTACCCTTGGTGCTAGAAAAATGCCTTGGTGTACAGTAGGAGCTCAGAAAAATTTTTCTGAACAGTATAAGAAGATTAATTAACACATGAAAATAAATAAGAAGAAGATTTGCTATGTAAAGACAGAAAGTCTCCAATTAATATACAAATGCAATGTAATTCCCACCGATATCCTAATGAGGTTTTATGAAACTTGAAAAACTAGTTCTGAAGTTTGTCCGAAGAGTAAATTCATAAGGATAAACAAGATAAGCTTGAAACCTGCTCTGCTAAATATGAAAATATGTCATAAAGCTTCATCAATTAGTATGAAAGTAGAATAGGTGAATGGTTGATGGGATAGACTAAAGAGTTCAGATATATATTCCTGTGTATTTGTGAGAACTGGGGACATGATAAACATGGCATTTTATATCAGCAGGGAAAGATGGGCTGCTTAAAAAAAGGAAAGTCAATCACCAGCCATCTATATGGGAAAAAGCAAAAGTTAGGTCCCTTCTGGTATCAGCCAGGATAGACTACGCTATGCTGTGGTAAAATATCCCCCCAGTCTCAGTGACTCACCACAGTGAAAGCTGATTTCTGGCTCAGGATACATGTTCATTGAGATTGGACATTGAAATCACACAGGAGCCAGGCTGACGGAGAAGCCACCATCTCAGACGCTGCCAGAGAAGGTCTAGACACAGACCAGAAAGTCCTGAATCCACAATCAAGTACCCGTTCTTGAAGAGCCCCATCACTTCTGCTCACAACTCTGGCTAGAACTAGTCTCATGGCCCCAGCCAACCGCAAGGAGCACAAGATGTGCATCCTGCCCCAGGCTACAAAGTGAAGAAAACCAGAAATAACTGGTGAAGAGGACACTAACCACACACTGCTTTCACCATCTCATCCCCCTCCCCCTCCCCACAAAAGAAGTATTTTCAATGATTTTTTTTTTAAGCTGAAGAAAGTATGAGGAAAGATTTCTTTATATATAATCTTGGAGAGGAATATGCCTTCTATTCAAGGCATTAAACCCAGAAGCCATAAGAGAAAAGAATTACAGATTTAATTGCATAAAAGTGTAAAATTTTTGCATGGCAAAATAATCTATAAATGAAGATAAAGTGACAGAACAGAGAAAATAGTTGTACCATCATATGTAAGTGATGAAAAGTTAATATCCATAATATACAAAGAGTACCTGCAAATTAATAAGAAGATTCAACATGCAGAAAAATGGGTACCTGGTAGATAGCCTTGGGTAGAGGATTTGGGGAAATACATTTCCTCAAAACTGTTGTTAGAAATGTAAACCAGTTTTTCCTTTTTTTGTTTTAGAGTAATCAACGTGCTAAATGCACATAAATTTAATACACCAATTCTTCTAAATTCTACAAATACTATAAAATATATATACATATTGCTATCATATAAAATGTTATTTGCTGCAATATTTTCAATTATATTATTATATATGCACCATGTTGATCATTACAGAACTGTTGGTACAAAATTCTTTTAAATGCAGAAAAATACATATATTGCTTTAAGAAATCAGATATATCCTTGTCATGAAATGCTGTGTTGTCATTAAAAAATGAGAGGCAGTGTTGTAATTATGGTCATAGAAAGATGTTCATGATGGCCAGGTGTGGTGGCTCATGCCTGCAAGCTCAGCACTTTGGGAGGCCGAGGCAGACAGATTACTTGAGGTCAGGAGTTCAAGACAAGCCTGACCAACATGGTGAAAAACCCCATCTCTACTTAAAAAAAAAAAAAAAAATGAGCCAGGCTTGGTGGTAGGCACCTATAATCCCAGCTACTCTGGAGACTGAGGCAGGAGAATTACTGGAACCTGGGAGGCGGAGGCTGCAGTGAGCCAAGATCACACTACTGCACTCCAGCCTGGGTGACAGAGCGAGACTCCGTCTCAAAAAAAAAAAAAAGAAAAGAAAAAAGGAAAGATGTTCATGATACATTGGTTATGTGAGATTTCTAATAGAGTTATAACTCTCGTTTCTAACAGAGTTTTAATGAATCCTAAGAGCCAAGTAAGACCAGGATATACCAACCTTATTGGCAATGAGAGGGCTCAGTGGAGTGCCCAACCTCATTCCATGAACACAGACCTGACTTCACAAATTAGAAAGCAATTTCAGTTTTTAAAAAAGTCCTATTATTACAATACAAATTCTTCTGGAATATTTAAGCATGGAAAGAAAAGGACTCTAGTGTCATTTAACCTTGGTATAAAATGACATAATTAACTGGCCTGGGGCCACCCACCAAATGTGTTACAGAGCAGGGATTGAAACTCGGATCTGACAATAGAAGAAGCACTTTCCACTTCAAGCCATTCCTCGGTTCTCCAGATTATATCCCTACGTTAAGTCAGATCACCAGGAAGTTGTGTTCCGGGGATCCTTTGGTGTCCTTCCTCTAAACAGAAATGTTTCCCCCAATCTCCGACCTTAACACTATGGTTTGCCCTTCACCAATATAACCTCTGCTCTTTCTCTAAAAACTGGGGCCAATGATGTGTACCTTACGCTATTCATCATGCCCCTTAGGGAAACTGCACCTTAAGGACCTCTCCTGGGAGCAGTCCCACTGCACAGGCAGGCTCTTCCCTACAGTCAGGGAGAACACAATGAGCCTGTTCCCTGATCCGTGCCCACCCCCTGCCTGCCACCACCAATTGCCTCGTCTGTTAGGACGCTCAGAATCATATTTTGCCTTCAACCAAAACGTCCCTCAGTCGGTCACTGGATGCAGTTTTCTACTCCCAGCTAACTCTCTGGAGTTTTGTCTTTCTTCTGCATTTTGAGGTTCCAACCTACTGTGCCTTTTGTCTCATTGTACTTCCATGTGGCCCAGGCAGCCTAGGCGGGACGCCTCACTCCACAAGACCAGGGAAAGTTAAGTTCTTTATGCCTCAGTTTTCCAGTCCGTACAATAGGGGAGAGGTAGTCACAGTATCTTCCTCATAGGTTTTCTCTGTTAATGAAATGCGATCATGCATATACTGCATCTAACACAAAAAGCATTCCATAGAGGCTACAATCACCATGTTATTCCAAAATGGCTAAATATGGGCAGTTTCATGTGGTTCAGTGTAATAAGATTTTTGACAGAGGTTGATAGGCTATAAATAAATATGACACACTTTCTCAACGCATCAGGCACAGGTGACATCTGGATGGTTTCCTATTTGGAAGGAGAGGTAACTCTGGAGTCCTGGCAGGTCTGGCCAAGGCCTGAGAAGCTATTAGGCAGTAGAAGCCAGGGGACAGCTAAGAACCTGGCCACAGGACAGATGAGTCTCGGGAGGGAGATGAGAAAGTAGCAAAGAAAAACTAGGCTCAGATGTTGCCAAACACACCCCAAACCCTACACCTTCCTCTGTGCATGGTGTTCCCCAAAGTCTGCCCAAATCCCACTCACTCTTCAAAAGCCAGCTGGCCTGGCCCCAGTCAGCCTTCCCCTACCCAACTGATGTGTGCTCTCCCCACACCCCCACAGTATGCCCTTGGAAGGATCCCGGAGCTCAGGCCTAGGCAGCAGCCTGCCTTCTATCAGCAGTAGTGACTAATGCGGCTGTCTCCCATAGATGGTGAGCTTGGGCAGGCAGATGCCTCGTCTTACTGTCTCTGTAGCCCCATAAAGCTTAGCTTGCGCCCTGAACAGAGCAGGCACTTAGAAAATGTTTGCTGAAAAGAAACTTCACTAAGCTCAGTTTTCCCTGGGGCCGGTCCTCGTGTTCCATCAAGAAGGGGGATATCAATCTTATAAAGCTTTTGCATTTGGGAGGAAGTGGGGTAGGAGGACATTAAAGAAGCCCAGTAGGACAGGGACCAGTGATAGCTGAGGAATCTCTACCCAGAAGGGCTGAGGGGCATTCTTGGTCGGGGGAAGGTGGAGCTGAGGACTTGTCTTGAAGCTGCACCGATGTAGCAAGCTCACTCCTTAAAACTTAGATGGCATGTTATTTGGGGAGGCTTAGAGGTTAGCTGACAGAAAGGCAGTGGGTGGGGCTAGAGATGCCAACCCTTCCCCCAGCCACCCAGGCTAACCAAGCTGGAATGCATCCCTTCCCTGCTAAATGTAAACGCAGTCCTTTCCCTGGCAGGGGCCCTCGCCTGACTTCAGATAACAAGCATCAGTCTGCCATGGCAAACTGGGCTTCATCTTGGTCCTATCCATGCGGGGTGACCTTGGCAACCCACTTAACCCCCCGGGGCTTCCATTTCCCCAGCTGTAAATGGAGCTCAACCTCTGTGCCACCATTCCCGGCATTTTGAGCAAAGCCTCAGAATCTTCCAACCCACCCTTGGAGGCAGCGGCATAAAAGGGAGCGATTTAGAACTGGAGCCCTGGTCTATGGTATCAGGGAGCCCGGACTGGGCTCTGTTCCCGTGAGCTGTGCAGGCTGCAGCTGGGGATTACAGGGACGCCTCTGGAGGCCGCCGCCGGTGGCACCCCCTGCCCGAGAGGCCCCACTCTTGTCAGAATATTAACACCCTGGATGCATTTGTGTGTTACTCATGATTGCGACCATGGTTCCAAAAGGATTATGCAGCATGCATATTTATGAGACAAGCCCAGACAAAGACTACCACATTTTAAAAGATGCAATTATCTCTAAAAAGTTCAGCTTTATTTTCATGCTAATGAATACAATATTTTTAAGCAAACCTAATTGGTTTGCCTGGGCTCCCATAAAAGCTCTCAACTCATTAGAGCTCCGAGGTCCCCTTCAAAAGGGGCTTTAGAGGGAGCTGGGGGACCGAGGAGGGGGCCAGTGCTCAGGAGACACATTTTCAGAACTTTCCAGTCTGTGTGTGCTGCTGTGTCCGAGCCCCCTCCCCTGCCCAAGCCCGCTGGCTGGGGGACTGGTGAAGCCTTTCAGGAGGGGCCACCCCAGTAGTATGAGTCTTGGGAATGTGAACGCATCAGGGTAAACTGAGGGAAATGGGGCATGTCCTCCCTTCTCTCTGCAGAGGAAGCAAGGCCAGTGTTCTTGCCACCCCCAAAACACTCAACACACCACTGTCACCAAAGCTCTGGCTTCCTGGGTGGATGCTGGAATTCCACTCAGAAATGGGGTCTTCTCCTCCCAGGCCAACAGCCAGGGCTTTGGGCTGGAACAGAGGGGAGGGGCTCCTTGAGGTTCCCCATTCCCAGACACCCTGTGCTCCGACAGCCAGTTATTGCTTTAACATCGCCCCCGGCTTTCAGATTTCACTTTCTACTTTTGAAACACGTTGACATTTATTTTCTCATTACATGCCTTTATGAAGCACAGATTGTTTTCACCATTTTACAAATGAGAAAACTGAGGCCTGAAGACCCAGCTGTTCTTCATGACAAGCCAGATGGATCCAGGAGTTTCTATGATAAGAGGCTGTCCTCTGCCACCTGAGTGTCTGCCCCACTTCCTTCTGTGTCTCAGCCACCTCCCTGCAGTTTAAGCTGGATTCTTTTCCTACATGCCTGCCTAGATCTTTCCTGATCCTCAGCCCCAGGGCACAGAGTACAGCTGTGCAGGCTGTACACTGTGCAATGCCAGGAGGTGTTGCAGTCTGTGAATGGTGTCCCCTGGAGTTATACAGCACTACGCCCTACTCAGCAGTCTTTCCTTCCACTGCCTTCCTTCAGGGCCATTTGGGGATCTGGGCCTATAAGTTGTGCAGCAAAGATTTATGGATCTAACCTGAGCTTTTCTGCTTGAATAACTCCCCTTAACCACCTCCTCGGGGCTGAAATTCAGGCATCTGGTAAAAACAGTGTTGTTCAGGAAATGACCAACAGTCTCAGGAAGGGCCAACGGGGGTTGCAGCAAAGCAGAAATCAATGGAAAACACAGGTCGGGGGTAAGCTCCAGCCTGGAAATCAGGAGATGGGAGATCCAGACCTGGCACTGCCACTCAGTGGCTTTGTGACTCCATTTCTCCATCTGTAAATGAAGAGGTTGGGCCTGCTAATCTCTGAGATTCCATGCAGGGCAGGCATAAGCATCTTTTGATTCTAGAGCAGATTTTCACAGAGAGTTGTTTGAAGAAACAATGACATAAAACTAGAATCCAATTGTAAAAGCAGAAAGAGAGTCCTGGAAGTTAACCGTGTAGGGTGTGATTCCACACACTCCTCCCCACCCCCGTCTGGGGACACATTCTCAGGGGCAAGCTCAGGGAACTGACAGGGAGAAGGCTCGGAGCCTGAAGAGCAGTCAGGGGACAGTGACAGGAGAGGAGTGTATTGACTGGACCTTAAAAACCAAGCCAAGGCCAAGCACAGTGGCTCACACCTGTAATCCCAGCTCTTTGGGAGGCCAAGGCAGGAGGATGGCTTGAGGCCAGGAGTTTGAGACCAGCCTGGACAACATAGAGAGATCCAGTCTCTACATTTTTTAATTAGCTGGGCACGGTGATATGCACCTGTATCCCTAACTTCTTGGGAGGCTCAGGTGGGAGGTGGAGGCTACAGTGAACTATGATCATGCCACTGCACTCCAACCTTGGCAACAGAGACCTGTCTCAAACAACAACAAGAAGCCAACTAATCAGAAAGGAGCAGGACAGATGTTCCAGAAAGGGCTACGTGTGGTCCCAGCAACAAGGTGGACCCAGAGTCAATCCCGAGTCACAGTAGGCTGAGTGGCCAGGCTGAGAATGCAGACAGCTGCTGAGGAGGCGGAGAGAGCAGAAGTGGGGGCTGGATGGGGGTCTGCAGTTTATAAAGCACCAAAGCCATGATCTCCTGAGAGCCTCACTACCGCCTAGGAAGGAAAATACTGTGCTTCCCATTTTACAGATAAGTAATAGGGAGCCTAAAAAGGTAAGCCTTCTTGTCTGAGAACACCCAGCATGAGCTGGGGCCAGAGTTGGATCTAAGACCTCAGTCTCCTGATCCCCAATTTGGTAATCATTTTCGCTAAATTACCATGAGGCCAGATTTGCAGGGCGTTGAATAATACGATCAAGATTTGGGATCATAGCTTATGGGCAATCAGGAGTCATTGAAAACCTACAAGCAGAGAAATGACTTGGAAGCCCCAGAGTTAAGGAGGGAATGTGAAAAGCTGGCAGGGTGGCAAGAGAACGCAGGGCCTCAGTAAGAGGAACACTATTTTGAGTTTAGCAAAAGGGACCATCCAAGGCTGTCTGTAGTTTTGCCTTGGAGAGGCTGAGTTACATGTTCTCCACTGGGCCTTCAAGTGGTCCACAGAGGGATGACCCAAGGTCTTTGGCAATTGAACTCCCAACCCGGGAATGTCATTTTAGGGACCCAATCAAAGCTCAGAGCCAAACCCCACACACCCCAGTCTTTACACCACCTAATTGGCTTAGATTTATCAAAGTAATTTTTAAGGGGGAATTTTATATGAAGGTAATTACGCTCAGCTAAACTGATTTTATTAAACAATGCTGCCTTAATGACAAACAAATCTGTTATTAATATGTAACTGAGCAGCTATTTCATTCAATTTGCAGCATTGGTAATGAGCCTTGTGGTCACAAGAGCCCAGAAGCACCCCTTTCCAAGGTAGGCAGCATGGCCCAGTGGCCAGAACCCGGGACCTGGCCCAGCTCTGCCATGGACGTGTATGATTCAGAATGGCCCTTCTCTCACTGGGCAGTTTCTCTCTATAAAATAAAGGGCTTCAACTGGAAGTACCCCAAGGGAATGCCCACTCAGCAGCTTTAGGGGCTGAGAGTCTGGATGGACTTTCAGTGTTTACTGTGTGCCCCAGTTTCCTCATCTGTAAAGTGGGGATAATAACAGTGCCTATCTCATAGGGTAATTGTGAGCATTCATTGAGTTTGTGGATGTAAAGTGCTTAAGGCATTGTGCAGGTACATATGAAGTGTTATATGAACGCTTCTCATTTTCTATTGATATTCCCAGAACCAGGAATATGGGCTAGGGGACAGCCGGGAGCTGACAGCCATGAATAGAATGAGTGAGGGCTCCTGCTTCCCCCAGTTGCAAACACTCCCTGATCCTAGGTTTCCTGGGGTCTCTTCTTTCCTGCCCCCTTCTAGGAGGGTGAGAAACGTCACTACAGACAGTGAAAAGAGGCAGGTAATAAGAGTCCAGCCCCAACCCTGCCCTTGGGTGCCAGCAGGACTGTGCCTCCGCTTCCTTAGCTCCCATGTGGGTCATTCTCACTGCCCTGCCTACAGCGACAGCTGTCCTAGGGGACAGACAAGATCATTGAGTGGCTCTCAAACATGCAAAGTGGGCCGGGATAACCTGGAGGGTGTACAGGAGAATGCTGACCCCAGGCCCTTCCCCCAGAGACTTGATGTCACAGATCCCTCCCTAGATCTGTGTGCTTGGGACACCCTCCTGAGAACCCTTGAACCTCTGGCAGTTCTGCCAGGAACTCCGCATGCTGCCTTCATGGTGTGACTGTGCCTATGCTGCAGGTGAGGAAAGAGCAGTTGCAAGAAGAAAATTAGGTTGGGTGCGGTGGCTCATGCCTATAATCCCAACACTTTGGGAGGCCAAGGAGGGTGGATCAGATGAGGCCAGGAGTTCAAGACCAGCCTGGCCAACATGGCAAAACCACTAAAAGTACAAAAATTAGCCGGGCATGGTGGCACACGTCTGTAATCCCAGCTACTCAGGAGACTGTGGCAGAAGAATCGCTTGAACCCAGGAGGCAGAGGTTGCAGTCAGCCAAGATCGCACCACTGCACTCCAGTCTGGGCGACAGAGCAAGACTCTGTCACAAAGAAAAAATAAAAAAAGAAAAAGAAGAAAACTAACTTGTAGAGTTAATGGGGAAGGGTAATATCCATCACACACCCATTGGTTCCTCCTCCTTTGGAATTCACCTAGGCGGGGGGCATCGGGGAGAGCGGGACAGTCTGAACAGCTTTCGGTTACTTTGGGGCCATGCTGATAGGATGCCGTTTGCGAACCACCTGCTGCAGAGACCCGCTGTCTTGGCTGCTGAGAAACATGAACCCCTTGAGATTGAGCCTTTCATCGAGAAGCTATTAACATACCATCACTTCAACTGTCACACAGACAATTGCCTACCCAGGGTCACAAGAGCCCCCAGGCCCATCACAGTGCCCGACTTTCTGCAATTAGGCCCTCCCTGGAAGGAGGCATTGTGTCTCCAGAAGGCCTCTATTAAATCTCAACATGCAAATGTACGTGCAGCATTTAAGCCCTTTAGCAGGGCCCTCTCTCCCTCCTCTCCATCCCAATGTGACTGTGGGTGGAGACCATGTGACCTCTGCTGGCCACCAAATGTGATTGGAAGGATCACGTATTCCCCCAAGGCTGAGACAGTAAAAAGCTGGTTACAAATAATGGAATCCCAGACTAACAATGAATTAAGGGTTCTTATCAGCTCATGTAACAAAAAGTCCCAAAACAGGCAACCCAGGGTTGGCTGGGCAGCTCACTAGCTCACATCACCAGGAATCCAGATTCCATCTCTCTGCTAGTTTTACCATAGCAGCTTCTGTCCTCAGTCTTGCCCCTCCTGGTTCCAAGACAGTTGTATGACAGCATATTAATCATCTACTGCTGAGTAACAAATGACCCCAGAACTCAGTGGCTTAAAAAGGCAATAAACAGTTATGATCTCACACGGTTGCTGCAGATGAGGAATTCTGGTACCACGTGGCTGGTGGTTCTGGCTTGAGGTCCCTCATGAGGCGGCAGTCAAGACGCTAGCAGGGCTGTAGCCATCTGAGGGCTGGACTGGGACGGGAGGATGCGTTTCCAAAGAGGCTCGCTCACTCACACAGCTGACGGGCTAGGGCTGCTTGCTGGCAGGAGGCCTCAGCTCCTCCCTAGGTGCGCCTCTCCGTAGGCTACTTGGGTGTACTCATGACGTGATGGCTGGCTTCCCCCAGAGCCAGACAGCCGCGAGAGCAAAGCTGAAACACCAATGTCTTTTACGGCCTTTCTTCGAATGCCACACACTTTCACCTCTGTTGCATTCTCTTCATTCAAAGCCAGTCTCCAAGTGTGGCCCACGCTCGGCAGGAGGGGAAATAGCCTCCGCCTTTGGAAGCAAGGTCAAAGAACTGGGGCACTTTTTAACCACAACAAATAGTGCCCACACTGGACGAGAGAAACTCAAGCAAAGGTACCTCCCTGCTCTGCCACCATCAGAGACAAAGTTTTCCCCAGAAGTCACTGGCAGTCTTTCCCTTAGGTGTAATTGGCCAGAACTGAGTCACATGTTTGCCTCTAGACCAATCACTGACAAGAGGAAACAGACTTCTGTGACTGGACTAGACCAATCATGAGTCTTCCTCCGAGATTGGGCACATTTCTGCCTTAACAAAATTAGGTTTCCGGTAGCAAGGGAGTAGGGGGAAATGGCTGTTGGGTGGGCAGGCAAGAGTGTCAACCATGTTGTTCTGTTGAGTGGGTGATTGGGAAAAATTAGATGCTGAGGTGGTGATAATCCACAAATAGGAAAACTGGTCATTTATTAACTGCTTTCCATACTATTAGCTAGAAATGAATCCGTGCCACGATCTGATCTGTAAAAGGAGTCTGCTCACTCTGGTTGGCGTTTCATCCCTTTGGGCCATCTGGTTTTAGACGTAGAGGACCTGGCTTAGAGTCCGTGTCTACTATGTGTTGCCTGTGCAACCCCGAGCGAGTTCAGTTACCTTCTCTGAGCTTCAATTTCCAGCTGCATACACAGGGATTGATCATCGCTACTTCACAAGGCTCCTAGGACTACTGCAATATGCTTTGTAATTCATCCGGGGTTAGGGCCATGTGCATTCTGATCATTGCTGTTTGTCCTGGGTTTGGGGTGAGAGGCCAAATACCACCAGAGGGTTTTTTGTCCCCTCTTTCTTTCCATCTCTGATTTCCAATACACAGTGCCAAAAAAAGAGGAGAACTGAGCACAGAGGCCAAATCCCCAGCATAAAAACAGTGGTGCCATTGTAAACGCCTCCAGCAATGGCGCCCCACCCAGCTGAGGAAGCCCCATTCCCAGCCCCGCTTAACAACGTGCGGCCTGATTTAATATGAGCAGCTGATCTCATTGCTTCCATAGCAAGTTTAATTTGCTGGGAAAGCGAGTTGGTGAGGTTCTAATAATGCAGAGCCGCAAATAATACCAAAGAGAGTTTGCATTATGATAACTTTCCAATTAAAATGGATTAATGGAGGAGAAACAGCAGCAGTAGTGTCTAGACAACATATTACTGAATCCTTGGAGAGGGAGATGGAAAGGAGTTGGGGAACAAGGGGCAGCAAGATAAAACAGGTGAACTTTAGAAGTTGGAGGCACGCTTGTGTGGGTGTGACAGGAAGTACCAGGGAGGGCTCCTTACCCCTGGTGCCCCATCAGTTACAATACCTGGACTTTGCACCATTTGAGAAAACCAGTCTTTTAGGACCCAGAGGCCTTTGGTCTCTTGGATTCCTTATTAAAATGCAAATAGCACCTTCCGTTTCCTCGGCTGACCTTACAGCTGGGATTAGCCTGCAGCTACTGGAGAGCACGACTCAGAGCAGAGGCCCTGGCTGAGCATTGGAAGACCAACATCGACCAGGTGTTGACACCTGTGGTGTTCCTGTCAGGGCCTCACTACAGGACTCAAAACAAATCTTCCAAATCTATGCTAGTAACCCTGACCTCTGACCACTGCTGAGTGATCCAGGTGGGTCCATCTAGAACCTCTACCCCGGCAACCTGAATTTAGGTCTGAGAGATACGGGGTCTGGGCTGGACTGGGGCTGGTGCTCATTCCTGAGAGCAGTTTCAGGACAGAAAGAGCCACAGACTGTTGCTGCCAATCTTGAGCTACCCTGGGCCCCACCCATGGAGGCCACATTAGTTGATTTTCTTGCCATTCTGTGAAATCCCCCGGGATCCATATTCCTCTCCTTTGCTTAAACTGACTAGTCATTTCTGATGCCTTCAAACAAGAGCTTTAATCCATCACTTCTTACTTGTGGGACCTGGTGAGAGGCATTTAACCTCACTGAGCCTCTGTTTTCTCTCCTGTAAGATGGGAGATACACACATCCCCACCTTGCAAGGTTGGTTGCCTCCTGTATTGGTAACATATGTTAGGGTTAGATCACCATTTAAGTCCCTCTCAGCCCTGAAGTTAGGAGACTGTAGAAGTGATCCTTGAGGGATAGGGGAAGAGGCTGACTGGACCACAGAGGCCAGGAGACCAAAAAGCCCAAGGACCTAATTCCACCAGCACCAGTATCTTGCAGGGCATAATAAATATCTCAACACCAGAACTGAGGCTCCTTCCAGAAATCCCCAAGCCTCCCCTATGCCTGGGAAGGCTCTGATTTCTTGCAAAGCCGGGAGTCCCATGAGCCAGTCCCTCGTGAGTGAAGTACTGGCCATGTGCTGCCCCCTGCAGGCCTGCCTTTCTCATCGCCTTTCTCATCGCCTTTCTCATCACCTTTCTCATCAAACAGGCAAAGAAAAAGCCCATGTAATTGAATACAATCACACAGGCAATATTTAGAAGCATTCATCCCCCATTTTATCTCATTCTGCCATGTCCTTCCATGTCTGTAGATGAATATGAAACTACCACTGAAAGCAAATCATTCCAGGAATAAGGAAAATACGAGGCAAGAAACTCCTAGGGAAAGTTCACCACCTACACACACACATGGACACACACACACACACACACACACACACGAGTCAGAACTGAGTCCAGGGCCAGTCTTGAGGGGAAAAGAGAGAGGAGTTGCATTAATTGCACACCTGCTATGAGCCATGTATTAGATCCTTCATTATTTCATTACCATCATGATCTCTCAGGACAGTTATCACCAACACCCATTTTACAAATGATGAAACTGAGGACCCAAGTAGTTAACTTGCTCACAGTCCAACAATTCACAAGTATATGGTCTGTTTGAGTCTAAAGGCTTCCCTCTTCACAGATGATTTTCAATCTTTTTTATTTTAAGTAGAAACTGCATTCTCAAATGAAATCTCAGGTCCCGCGTACAAGAGAAACAATAAAAGCACAGCTCTCTGATGGAACTGGTTGGTGATGGTATGGCAAGGGACAAGGGGTGGGGGAGCTCTGGCCCTGCCCACCAGCCTCTCTCAGGCCTCTTTCCTGGAGCAGTGCCTTGGTCACAGAGCCCAGGGTGAGAACTAATGCCTCCTTCCCAGATGGGTCTTGTTAGAGGTCCTCGATCAAACCCACTGTTTTCCAATTAACCAAAAAAGAAAGCATTACAGCTCTGGAAAACTAGGTTGAAATTTTGGTTCTGCCATTTATTAGCTAGGCAAGTTTCCCAACTGATCTGAACCTGAGCTTCCCTGGGACACTCTAGTCCAACATAATCCAAGAGAAACATAATGTGAGCCACACATGTAATTTTAAGTTTTCGAATAGCTGCCTATTTATTTATTTATTGAGATAAGGTCTCACTCCCTTCACCCAGGCTGGAGTGCAGTGAGGCAATCATGACTCACTGCAGCCTGGACTTCCTGGGCTCAGGTGATTCTCCGACCTCAGCCTCCTGCATAGCTGGGACTACAGGAACATGCCACCACACCTGGCTAATTTTTTGTATTTTTAGTAGAGATGGAGTTTTGCCTGTTTCCCAGGCAGGTCTCAAACCTCTGGGCTCAAGTGATCTGCTCACCTCAGCCTCCCAAAGTGCTGGGGTTACAGGCATGTGCCACTGCACCCAGCCTAGTTGCTTTAAAAAAAAAGTTTAATGGGTGAAATCAATATTAACAATAGTTTGCTTAATCCAATATATTCAAAATATGATCATGTCACCATGTCATCAATATAAAAACTTATCCAGATATTTCACACTCTTTTTCATACTGAATCTTCCAAATTTGATGTATATTTGACACTTTCGTCACATCTCAGTTCAGATACTACATTCTCACTGGAAATACTTGATCTGTATTTGGACCAAGAGGATACTTCTTGATGAGGGAGCAAACTCACATACACAAATTGTTTCAAACGTGTTTAAAAGTTTTCCAGTAACTGGGCTATTAGTTTGTAAACATATATTCAAGTTAGATAAAGTTGTAAATTGAGTTCGTCAGTCTCACTAGCCATATTCCATATGCTCAGCAGCCACATGTGGCTAGTGCCTGCTGTAGAGGAAAACACAGCTGTGGTCCCTGTCTTCCTGTCTTGGGAAGAAATAATCCAGAGATGTGTGTCCACTCACCAACCACTTCCAAATTTACAAGGCCTGCAGCTACCTCCCTTAAATTCACTCAAGACCTAACCCCATAGGATAGGACAGAAGAAAGAGCCAGAAATCTCTATGGGCTCACAGGAGTTGGGATGGTCTCCCAAATCCTCTGAATTCTCTCTCTGTCTCTCCCTCCCACCCCCCACCCACCGCACACTGTCTCTCTCTCTGACACACACACGTCTCCCACCCTGATTCCTCTCACTGTTCTTCTGGTCTGCATGCTGTGGGTGGCAAGAAACCGAGACCCTCTCCACATATCTTCCTATAATCCTCTGAGGGTAGGAAGACTCCAAAAAGCTTGTTGTGGGGACACAAGAATAGGAATTACAGTCTAGCCAAGCCTTAGCGAACTCTGCTGAGAGGTTAGAGTTGGGGCCAGGGAGGGCCAACAGAACCTACATCTCCCTGGGATTGCCAGGGGAAGCAACACCTTCTCAAAAGCCTTTGATCCCTTCTGCAAGAGCCTCCAGACTCAGTTTTCCCAGCAAGCACTACTGTCATAGCCAACCCTCATGTCCATGAGCTCCTGAAGAATACTGTAGAGAGGATGCCATGATCCAAGAATGGACTCCTCCCTTGCTTGTTTCTTTCTTTTATCATTTTTTAAATTGTGGTAAAATATGCATAACATAAAATTTATTATTTAACCATTTTTAAGTGTAGAGTTCAGTGGAATTAAGTGTATCACATTGTTGTGCAACCGTCATCACCAGCCATCTGCAGAATTCTTTTCATCTTGTAGAACAGAAACTCTCTACTCATCAAGCAATAATTCCCCATTACCCCTACCTCCATCCCTTGGCAACCACCATGCTACTTTCTGCTGCTGTGAATTTGACTGTTCTAAGTACATCACATAGGCGGAATCATGATATTTGTCCTTTTGTGACTGGCTTACTTCACTTAGCATAATGTCTTCAAGATTCGTCTATGTTGTAGCATGTGTCAGGATTTCCCTCTATTTTAAAGCTGAATAAGATTCCATTGTATGGATACACCATATTTTGTTTACTCATCCATCAGTAGACAGTTGGGTTGCTTCCACATTTTGGTTGTAAAACCAAATGGTTCATCTGAGGTAGGTGGATCACAAGGTCAGGAGTTCAAGACCAGCCTGACTGACATGGTGAAACCCCGTTTCTACTAAAAATACAAAAATTAGCTGGGTGTGGTGGTGGGCACCTGTAATCCCAGCTACTCAAGAGGCTGAGGCAGGAGAATCGCTTGAACCCGGGAGGCGGAGGTTGCTGTGAACCAAGATCGTGCCACTGCACTCCAGCCTGGGCGACAGAGCGAGACTCCGTCTCAAAAAACAAACAACAACAGCAACAAAAATGGTTCATAGGAGCATTGTAAATAGTGCTCCGGTGAACATAGATGTACAAATGTCTGTTTGAGATCATGCTTTTACTTCTTTTGGTTTTATACCCAAAATAGGATTGCAGGAACATATGATAATTCTATGTTTCATGTCTTGAAGAATCATCATACTCTTTTCCACAGCAGCTGCTCCATTATACATTCTTGCCAGCAATACGTGAGGATTCAAATTTCTCCATATCTTCATCCTCACCAACACTTGTTATTTTCTAGGGATTTTTTATAGTAGCCATCCAATTGGGTATGACAAGTTATCTCATTGTAGTTTTGATTTCCATTTCCCTAATGATTAGTAATATTGAGCATCTTTTCACGTGTTTATTGGCCGGTTGTATACCTTTTTTGGAGAAATACCTATTCAAGTCTTTGTCCTACTTTTTAATTGGGCTGTTTTGTTGCTGTTATTGTTGAGTTGCAGGAGTTCTTTATGCATTCTAGATATCAGTTCCTTCTCAGATATATAATTGGCAGATATGAAATGTGATTTGCAAACCCATTTCATGGGTTGCCTTTTCCCTCTGTTGATAGTGTCCGTTGATACAGAAAAGTTTTTAAGTTTGATGAAGTTCACGTTATCATTTTTTTCTTTTGTTGCCTGTGCTTTTGGAGTCATATCCAAGAAATCTGCCAAATCCAACGTCTTGAAGATTTCCCCTATATCTTCTTCCAAGACTTTTATATTGGCTCTTACATTTATGTCTTTGATCCATTTTGAATTAATTTTTGTATATGATGTAAGGCAAAGGTCCAGTGTCATCTTTTTTTGCATGTGGATATCCAGTTTTCCCAGTACTATTTGTTGAAAAGACTGTTCTTCCCCTATTGAATGGTTTTGGAACCCTTGCCAAAAATCATTTGACTGTATATGTGAAGGTTTGTTTCTGGGCTCACGCTTCTATTCCAATGGTCTGTATGTTTGTCTTTTTGCCAGTGCCACACTGACTTAGTTACTATAGCTTTGTATTAAGTTTTTACATCAGGAAATGTGAGAACTCCACCTTTGTTCTTATTTTTTTAAATGTAATTATATATTTAACATCTTCTTGGATAGCAACGTTCTTTTTTAAGATTGCTTTGCCTATCAGGAGTCCCTTGAGATTTCATAGTCCATTTTAGGATGGACTTTTCTATTTCTGCAAAAAATGTCATTGGAATTCTGGTAGGGATTACATTGAGTCTGTAGATCACTTCTGGAGGTATTGACATCTTAACAACATTAAGTCTTCCAGTCCATGAACACACGATGTCTTTCCATTTATTTATGTCTTCTTTGATTTCTTTCTGCAACATCTTGGAGTTTTTAGTGTATAAGTGTTTCACTTCCTTGGTTAAGTTTACTCCTAAGTACAGACATACGTCTCTTAATGATGGAGCTATGTTCTGAGAAATGTGTCATCAGGCAATTTTGTCATTGTGCAAACATCACTGAATGTACTCACACAAACCTAGATGGTATAGTCTACTATGCAGCTAGGCTATACAGTATAGCCTGTTGCTACTAGGCTACAAACCTGTACAGCATGTTACTGTACTAAATGCTATAGTTGACGGTAACACTAGTAAATATTTGTGTACCTAAACATAACTACACGTGGAAAAGACACAGGAAAAATATAGTGTCATCATTTTATGGGACCGCCATCACATAAGCAATCCATTGTTGACCAAAATGTCATTATGTGTCTCATCACTGTATTTTTTACGCTATCGTAATTTCCTAATGTTTTTAAGATTGTTTATTATTAGTGTATAGAAATGCAACTAATTTTTGTGTATTGATTTTGTAGACTGCAACTTTGCCAAGCTCATTTTTTCCTGTTTGCTTCTTAAGCTTGGTGGTGGGTACATGGTTTGTTATGCCTGGAATATTTTATTAAAAAACACATACCTGGCTGGGTGCAGTGGCTCACACCCATAATCCCAGCACTTTGGAAGGCTGAGGCGTGCGGATCACTCGAGGCCAGGAGGTCGAGACAAGCCTGCCCAACATGGCGAAACCATGTCTCTACTAAAAATACAAAAATTAGCCAGGCGTGGTGATGCATGCCTGTAATCCCAGCTACTCAAGTGACTGAGACACAAGAATCTCTTGAACCCGTTAGGCAGAGGTTGCAGTGAGCCAAGATCATGCCATTGGATTCCAGCCTAGGTGACAGAGTGAAACTCTGTCTCCAAGAAAAAAGAACACATACCCTAGGCCCCAAGTATGCTCCCACTAAAGTAACTCCCCTCCAGCGATAATTGGAGTTTGGCAGGGGGTGGGTAGCCTTTGGGCTCTTATTGAGTTCACTGGGCCCACAGTGGCCCCATCTCTTTTCTGTACCCTGGGAGATACCAGCTTCCCAGGAAGGTGATGCTAAGAATAAGCAATAAGCAGTGCAGCCACAGCATGTCTGAAGAGGAAGAAGGGGGCCCTGAACTGGATGGGAAGATGGGCTTCATCACTGATGCTTGTGGGACTCTAGACAATCCCTTCCATGGGCCTTAGTTTCCTCCCCTGTAAAATACGCAAGTAGAACTTGATAATCTTGAGAGCCCTTTGACCATAAAGGAAGTCAGAGGTTGCACAGGCACAGAGGCCCTAGGGCCTGAATGGCGACGAGGGTCTCAGCTTCAGGTCATATCCACATCACTGTTCTGCGGCATTCTAGATCACTGAAGAAAAAGTCCCTGTGATTTCCTGCAGCTCTGAGTTCTCCACCCCTGAGCCTTTAAAACAATAATAAATAACTTGTAATATAATTATTATAAAAATAACTCCTTGTGCTGCAGTTTGTAAAGTACTTTCACATTCATTCCTCATTTTGCAAATGAGAAAACTGAATCCCAGAAAGTTGGTGTTACTTGCCCCTAGCTAAGCCAGTAAATAGTATACCTGGTCTGGATTAAAATGAATTCCAGTTCAGCTGCCCAAAATGCTATGTGGTCACCATGGAATAATGAATTAGTTAAGAGAGGGGAAATAGAGGGAATGAGAAAAAAGAAACTCAAAAAATTTGAATCATATATTAATTTAATACAGTTAATTTTCCACAAGGTCTAATGGAAATGGAAAATCAAGATGTGGACTCCGAGTATAATGAAATATTGCTCAGATATTTACAATAGCCTCGATCTGGTGTTAAAAGGAAAGATCAGTCCTACTCTTACTCCCATGCCAGCCCTGAGCCCCCTCTGCCACTCTGTGCCAAAGCACTTGGCTGGCAACTGATGCCAGCCTCACTCCTTCCATAGCATCCCTCCTTTGACTGAGTACTACCCCAGGCCTCCCCCAAATTCCATCATTTCCCTTCCCCGTGGAATGCTACAATCACAAGACAACAGGTAAGGAATGTGGATGTAAGTGTAAGTCTGCAAAAAGTGAGAAAGACAGAGACAGGGAAGTTGAATGAGACAAAGATGGCAGAATTTTCAATAAGAGTGCTAAGACTATTCAGTGGGGAAAGAATGTCTCCAACGAAAGAAGAAAGAGTCTCTTCAACAAATGGTGCTGGAACAACTGGATAACTGCACTCAAAACAGTGAAGTTGAACCCTTACCTCACTCCATGCTCAAAATTTAACTCAAATAGATCAATGACCTAAATGAAAGAGTTAAAGCTTTATAAAACTATTAGGGGAAACATAGGGGTAAATCTTTATGACCTTGGATTTGGCAGTAGAATCTTAGATTTTACACCCAACACATGAACAACAAAATAAAAATTGGTAAATTTGACTTCATAAAAGTTAAAATTTTTTGTGCACCAAAAGACAGTAACAAGAATGTGAAAAGGCACTATACAGAATGGGAGAAAATATTTGCAAATTGTATATCTGATAAAGATCTAGTATTCAGAATATATAAAGAACTCTTACAACAATGAAAAGACAACCCAATTTTTAAAAGGCAAATGATTCAAATAGACATTTCTCCAAAAAAGATACATATGAGTGACCAAAAAGTGCTTGAAAAAATTCTTGGCCAGGCATGGTGGCTCACACCTGTAATCCCAGCACTTTGGGAAGCCAAAGTGGGCAGATTACTTGAGTTCAGGAGTTCAAGATCAGCCTGGCCAACATGATGAAATCCCATCTCTACTAAAAATACAAAAATTAGCCAGGTATAGTGGCGCTGTCTGTAATTCCAGCTACTCAGGAGGCTGAGGCACGAGAATCACTTAAACTTGGGAGGCAGAGGTTGCAATGAGCCAAGATCGCACCGCTGCACTCCAGCCTGAGTAATAGAGCAAGACTGTCTCCAAAAAAAAGAAAGAAAAAAATGTCAGCATCATTAGTTATTATAGAAATGCAAATCAAAACCACAATGAAATGCCACTTAACACCCAGCAGAATGGCTATGAATTTTTGTTTGTTTGTTTGTTTGTTTATTTTTTGAGACAGTGTCTCACTCTGTCACCCAGGCTGGAATGAAATGGTGCAATCATGGCTTACTGCAGCCTCGACCTCTCGGGCTCAAGCAGTCCTACCAACTCCACCTCTCTGGTAGTTGGGACTATAGGTGCACGCCACCACGCCCAGCTAATTTTTCAATTTTTTGTAGAGACAGGGTTTTGTCATGTTCCCTAGGCTGGTCTCAAACTCCTGGGCTCAAGTAATCTGCGCACCTAAGTCTCCCAAAGTGTTGGAATTACAAGCGTGAGCCACCACACCCAGCCAACAATTTTTTAAAATGGAAAATAACAAGTGTTGGTGAAGGTGTGGAAAAATAGGAACCCTCATAACATGGCTTGTGGGAATATAAAATGGTGCAGCAGCTGTGGAAAATAGTATAGTGGTTCCTCAAAGTGCTAAACATAGAATTACCACATGACTCAGCAATTCCTCTTCTAGGGTACATACCCAAGAGAAACGAAAACGTATGTCCACATAGGAACTGGTACACAAATGTTCATAGCAGCATAATTCATAATAGTCAAAAGGTGAAACAATTCTATCAGCTGATGAGTGGATAATCAAATATTGGTATATCCATACAATGGAATATTACTCAGCCATAAGAAGGAATTAAGTACCGACACATGCTACAACATGGATTAACACCCAAAACATTATGCTACATGAAATACGCCAGATACAAAAGATCACATATTGTATGATTTCTTTCTTTTTTTTTTTTAAATTGAGATACAGTCTTGCTCTAAGGTGTAGTGGGGCAATCCCAGCTCATTTTAACCTCCGCCTCCCAGGTTCAAGCAATTCTCGTGCCTCAGTCTCCCAGGTAGCTGGGATTACAGTCACCCACCACCACACCGGGCTACTTTTTTGTGTTTTGAGTAGAGATGGGGTTTCACCATGTTGGCCAGGCTGGTCTTGAACTCCTGGCCTCAGGTTATCCACGTGCCTCAGCCTCCCAAAGTGCTGGGATTACAGGTGTGAGCCACCACGCCCTGCTGTTTTCTTTTATATGAAATATCTTGAATAGGCAAATCTGTAGAGACAGAAAACAGATTAGTGATTGCCAGGAGATGGGAGGAGGAAGAATTGGGGAGCGGTTACTTAATGGGTATGGAGTGTTCTGCTGGGGTGATGAAAAAGTTTTGAAACTAGGAAGAGGTAGTGGTTGCACAACATTGTAAATGCACTAAATGTACATATTAAAATGGTTAATTGTATGTTGTGTAAGTTTCACTTCAATTTCCTAAAAAGGTAACAGAGATAGCTAGGCCAGGACTAGATTCACCTCAATTTCCAAAAGGAAGGAACAGAGATAGCCAGGCCAGGACAGCGACAGGGACCTAGAGAGGGACTGAGAGGGAAGAGATGGAGCAATCAGGAAAAGCTGCAGCCCATTACCAGAAATTTATTAGTGCTGTTCGGTCAGTGGGTTGCCAGCTAAATTTAATATGGATCTATATACAAAGAAAATGTCTCGTTCTACATAATGAATATTTAATCATGCGTGGGTCGAGCAATTTCACAGAAGTAATTAAAAGCAGTCTTTTGTTTATTGCTCAAAAATGATAGCGACCTGCTGACCAGAGCTGCAAATACAGTGACATATTGAAAACGTTACCTACTGACATATGTTATTAAAGAGGAAGTAAGGGTCACTCTCTTCCCTCCCCTTAGAAGCTAATCGCTCCTAAGCCCTCCTATCTGCTCATTCCAGAGCACAGCTCTGAGGGGAAGTCACCTCCCAGCTGAGGCTGGAGAGGCAGGCCAGTACCCCTTGGTCTAGAACAGCAGTCCCCAACCTTTTCAGCACCAGGGACTAGTTTTGTGGAAGACAATTTTTCCACGGACAGGAGTTGGTGGGGGATGGTTTCAGGATGAAACTGGCCCACTTCACATCATCAGGCATAAGGAGCACGCAACCTAGATCCCTTGCCTGTGCAGTTCACGATAGGGTTCGCGCTCCTGTGAGAATCTAATGCTGCTGCTGATCTGACGGGAGGTGGAGCACAGGTGGTAACGCTCACTGGCCTGCCACTCACCTCCTACTGTGCAGCCTCGTTCCTAACAGGCCACAGATCTGTGCCGGTCCATGGCCCAGGGGTTGGGGACCCCTGGTCTATAACCTCCCCCAAATCTATAGTTGAAACAGATGAGCCAGTTATTCAGAAGACCAGAGACAAAACACGCCACAATGTGTATTCTCTGCAAAAAGTCATCCCTGCTGTCCTGCCACATCCAGCCCATTGTGAAATCCTGTCAATCCTGAGCCCCTTGTCTCAGTGCCATTTCCTCCTTTGTCACTGTGACTGCCCTGGTTCAGCTCGCCTGCCACCCCCCACAGTCTTGTTCCTCCCCATTTCATTCTACAGTGACTCTTCCTGGATCTGTAGATCAAGGCTCTGCTTCACTCATGCACCTCCCATGGCTCCCCATTGTCTGCCATCCTCCTTATGCCAGCATTAAAGTCTCTCATCATTTGGCTCCAGCTGACCATCCTGCATCAGGGTTCTTGGTTGCCAACAACAGAAAGTGACCGTGGCTAACTTAAGCCAGAAATAATCTACTAGGAGGACATTGGAGAGCTCATAGAATTGGTAGGAAGGCCAGGGAGGCTGACCAGCAAAGGGCGGAGATAAAAGTCATGCATGTCCAGATACTGTCCAGCCAGAATACCATTGCTGGTGCCTCCACTACTGGCCACTCTCCACCATTCAGTAGCCCCACAGCCTCCAAGAATAATACCTAAATGTCCCCACACTCTCACATCAGTCTCCTCACTACCCACCCCCCCGGCCCCATCCCAGGTGGGAGTGGCCAACCAACAAAGCACAGCCTCTTTCTGCAGCCTCATCCCTGTGGTCCAGGTAGAGGGGAGTCTGGCTCTCTTTGCTTCCACAGGGAGAGACAGAGCCTTTGATTCCCAGACACACTGCCTGCGCCCCAGCTACAGCAACATTTTCTCCACATCCCACACCCACTCGGGGCTCTCCCATCACTCCAACTCTGCTCTCTCTCTCTCTCCCGCCCAGGAATGCCTTGCCCTCACTCCTCATAGCCAGTTGGATCAGCCTTTGAATGACCAATCAAATACCACCTCTTCTAGGAGCCTTTCCCTGACTGCCTCCGCTACTCCCAATCTAGATATGACACCATCCGTGCATCTCTGGTGGCACTGAGGGCTCTCTACCACATATTGAAGCTTGTCATATTCCTGTGTGACCCTCTCCTATGAGACCATGAGTTCTTAGAAAGCAGGACCCATGGCTTCTCTTATTTCCAGGGCTGAGCACAGGGCACAGTGTGTGCAAAGAAGCCGGATGCACATGAATGAGGTCCGTAGAAGGAAGATTCGCCCCGTGCCATATGCCTATGTCCACCTTCTGGTCACATCAGAGGTCAACCCAAAATAGCATTGAAACTGGTGGAGTATCTCCACCCTTGCCCAGTGTACCCAATTTCCTTGGCTCATGCTTGTTTTAATATTCTACTGACACCATCGTGCAATTCATGATTTCCTTGTGAAACATGCAAGAGTCCTGCATGTTTATTGTGCAGTGGGCCCTGCAAATTATGCAGCCAGCCCTGGGTGGACAGGTTCTGATACATTCACTCACACCTTCTGGTGGGGTTTCAGCATCTTGCCACTCCTTTCATGAAGAGAAGACAGGGAAAAGGCAGGCTTCACCCACCTGACTTCAGACTCCAGTATGCAAAGGAATTTGGAATGGGTTGACTTCTGGTCACAATAAAATCATAGCTCATGAGCGACCACCCGATACTAGGGCTGGACCTAAATGCAAGGCTCTTCAAGACAGAGCAATGTAAATTGCCTCCACTCACTAGGATCAAATTCATGACCCCACCAGCATCTCTCCTGGCTCCCTTAACAGCCTGTTCTAAGTCAATGAGTTAGATTTGTGTTGAAATCAAGACAACAACAATACATCAGCCTATGTAGGAGGAATGTTGCATTTGATAATGAATTCTTTGTAGACGTGATTTTACTGAGGTATAATTTACACGCAATAAAATGCATAGATTTTACATGTACAGTTTGATGAATTTTGACATATGTACACACTCATGTAACCACCACCCCAGTGAAGACATAGAAAATTCTCATATCCCTGAAAGTTTCTTCTTGTGCCTTTGAAAGTCACACCCTACCCCCACTGACGCTCTCAGCAACCACTGTCTGATTTCTATCACTATAGGTTAATTATGTCTTTTCTAGTACTGCATAAAATGAAAGCATTCAATATATTTGTGTCTAGTTTTTTCATTCATCAAAACTTCTATGAGATTCATACATGTTACATGTATCAGTATACATCAGTTTATTCCTTTTTGTTTCTGAGTAATATTCCATTGCAAGGATGTATCACAATTTGCTAATGCATCCTCTGGTTAATGGCAATTTGTGTTGTTCTCAGTTTTAGCTATCATGAATATGTCTGTACAAGTCTTTTTGTAAGCATATGTTTCTTTTCTCTTTGGTAAATAATACCTAGCTATAAAATTGCTGAGTCATGGGTGTATTTGTAAGAGTTCTCCAGGAGTATATATGGATGTACAAGAGGAGCTGGCTCATGCAGTTATGGAGGCTGAGATGTGCCATGATATGCCTCTGCAAGCTGGAGAACCAGGAAAGCAAATGGTGTAACTCCCAGTCCAAGGCTGAATTCCTGGGAAGGGGGAGTGGGCAGGGAGGGGTGTCCACTGGTATAAGTCCCAGATTTCAAAGGCTTAGAACTAGGAGCTTCAATACCTGAGGACAGGAGAAAATGGATGTCCCTACTCAAGGAGAAAGAGAAAATTCACCCTTCTCCCATCTTTTTGTTTCATACAGGCCCTCAGCCAACTACACGGTGCCCACCCACAATGAGGAGGGTGATCTTCTTTACCCAGTACACTGACTCAAATGCTAATATCTTCCAGAAACACCCTCACAGATGCACCCAGAAATAGTTTCGTCAGCTATCTGGGCATTCCTGATCCCAGCCAAATTGCCACAAAATATTAACCATCACAATGAGGTTGGTGTATATTTCTAAGAAAATGGTCAACTGTTTCCAAAAATGGCCGTACCATTTTACTCTCACGCCAGCAAAGTTGCTCACATCCTCTGCAACACTTAGTGTTGTTGGGCACATTAATTTTAACTATTCCAGTGGATGTTAATTTGCATTTCTCTGATTATCAATGATGTTTCACACTTTTTCATATGCTTCATATATCTTCCTTTGTGAAGTATCTGTTAGGACCTTTGCACATTTTTTAATAAGATTGTTGGCCTTATTATTGAGTTCTTGTTGTTCTTTATAGACGCTAAATATGGATTATTTGTCAGATATATGTAAGTAAATATTCCTTCCCCACCTGTAGCTTGCCTTCTTCATTTTCTCCGGAATGTCATTTGGAGAGCAGAATCTTTGATTTTGATGGAGTCCAATGTGTCCATATTTTTTTTTATTTTATAGTTAGTGCATTTTTGTCCTGTCTAAGTAGCCTTTACCCATCCCAAAGTTGTGAAGATATTTTTTCCCATGTTCCCTTCTAGAAGCATTATCATTTTAGCTTTTACATTCCATCTTCATTTTTGATCCATCTTCAAATGATCCATCTTCATTTTTGTGTGTGGTGTGAGGTAGGGGGTCAAGGTTTATTTTTTTCCCCTATGGATACCCAATTGTCCCAGCATCTTTTGCTGAAAAGGCTATCACTGATTATCTTGGTACTTTTACAAATCAATTAACTAGATAAGTATGAGTCTGTTTCTGGACTTTCTGGTCTGTTCGATGGATTGGTTTGTTGATCCATACACCAATGTTACGTTGTTTTGATTCCTGTGACTTCACTTACTGATGACTTTTGAGTCCAGGTCTCTCTCCTACCATTTGCTCTTCTTCTCTCCTTCTCACTAGCTCATCATTCTCCAGGGCTGAGGGGTAGGGGATTTGGGCTCTAGTCTTAGCTCTGCCTCTAAGTTACTGCAGTTACCACTTTCACTTTCTTGGTCTCCTTTCCCTATCCATAAAATGGAGATAAGTTGAAGCAAGATCCCTTCCCCCTGAAAATACTTGATTTTTACGTTGATTTCCATGTTCCTAGGAGGGAAAACAAGAGTAGAGGATAGCTCTCTGGAAAATGCTTTCCTGACATTCTAGAGCCCAAAATCAAAGCCAAAAGCAGGAGGGAAAAGCAGTAACCTGACCCCAGCCTGCGAAAATAACCTTTTTTTTTCTCACCTATTCTTTATCATGCTCACTTTTGAAGACAGACCACTGCACGTTAAGTCCAGCCCAGTCCATACATTGTCTAGGAGGCACAGAGTGTCAGCTCTTTCTCACTGTACCTCCATCTGCCCTGTCATTCTGTCTCTATAAAAAATAGCTCTGACCCTCCCCAATGTCTCCCCGCCTGCTCAACAATGGCCTAGTGGTTAAGTTCCTGAGTCAGCCTGCCTGTGTTCAAATCTCAGTTCGGCTGTTTAACAAAAGAGTGGGTTTGGGCAAGGTGCTTTATGCCTTAGGGCTTTGGTTTCTTCAGTTGCAATAAAGGAAATAAGAACGGTACCCACTTCATGGGTTGTTGTGAGACATCATTAAGACAATGCATATAAAATGTTTAGCATAACATCAGCCATTATTGTAAATGTTCAAAAACTGTTAGCCACTGTGGTGGTTTTTTTGACACTGCTCCTTTCAAAAGACAGAGCCTAATTCCTCTTTCCTCAAATGTGGGACAGATTTAGTGCCTCACTTCTTACAAATGGAGTGTGTAGGAAGTGATGGTGTGTGACCTTTGACACCAGGTCATAAGGGACATTGCCACAGGAGCCTGCGGAGAGACCTATGTGGTAAGGAACTGAGGCCTTCTGCCAATGACTGGTGCCAACTTGCGAGTTATGTGAACAATCCATCTTGAAAGAGGATGCCCCAGTTTGAGCTGAACCTTGTGAGACAGCAGCCCTGGCTGACATCCTCACTACGACCTCATGAGACACCCTGAGCCAGACCACACAGTTCAGCCACGCCTGAGCTCTGAATTCCCAACCCACAGAAACTGTATGAGGTAATAAGTGTTCATTGCTGTCTTAAACCACTATATTTTGGGGTAATTTTTTATGCAGATCCATATAAATAATTCAGCCACCATTAGTAACAGTAGTAGTGGTAACTGAATCCTATTATCCTTCAATCCCCAGTTCATGTTCTACTGCCTCCAAAATGCCTTTGTCAAGGAAAGAGAAGGTGGTAAGGAAATATCCAATTCCCCCTGTTTCTAAAGTAACCGCACCCCACGTTTTAGCTGGGCCATCTGGATTAGAGGTTGTATTTTCCGGCCTCCCTTGCTTGTCTTCCTCTTTCATAGATACCCACACGTGCACACATAGCCTTGTTCCATCACCCTACTGTGTCCTCTAAGAAACATCTGCAATAAGCCCAAGATATTTCGGATGCTAATGAAAGCTGATTTAAGAAACAGTCAGAAGATTTGGATCTAAATGGCTTGAGGGGAGGCGGGGAGAGGTAGGTGTGAGGACTAGGATCCTGGGATTAGACTAGGGTTCAAATCTCGGCTCCTCAATCAAGCTGTGGGGACAAGAGCTTAGCCTGTCCTAACTTCAATCCTTCACTTTAAAAGGAAGAAAATGGGGTTGCTGTGAAGAGGTAACGGGCTAGATGAGACCCTATGATAGAAGTAGCATGCGCAACTTCCAGAATGTATCCTTAACAGGAAAAAGTGTAACTTTCTCCTTTCTACCAGTTGCAATGCAGAGATGCTGGGGCTGCCTCCTTGGGTTATAATACAATCTTGGGAATGGAGACCATGAACACAGAACAAAAAACTAGAGGGCGCTGGAGTTCCTAACACCACAGAGCACCAGTCCTGCACCACATACCTGCCGTCTTTCACGTGAGACAGAAATACATTTCTGTCTATCTTGCTTAAGCCACTGATATTTTGGGGTTTGTTACTCACAGCAAAGCCTGATCGTAACTAATACAGGGAAGGATGGGAAAGAAACTATTTATTAAGTTTATTAAGCTTGTGTGTACCAAATGATGTCACATTCATGATTTCATTTAAATTCACATTACAACCCCAAGAGGTAGACAGGATTATAGATGAAATAGAAATAGATGAGAAAACTAACACTCAGAAGCTAGGCATGGTGGCTCATGCCTGTAATCCCAGCCCTTTGAGAGGGAGGGTGAGGCGGGTGGATCACTTGAGGTCAGGAGCCTGTCCAACATGGTGAAACCCCATCTCTACTAAAAATACAAAAATTAGCCAGGCATGGTGGTGCATGCCTGTAATCCCAGCTACTTGGGAGGCTGAGGCATGAGAATTGCTTGAACCCAGAAGGTGGAGGTTGCAGTGAGCCGAGATTGCACCACCGTACTCCAGGTTGGGAAGACAGAGAATGACCCTATCTCAAATTAAAAACAAAACAAAACGCTCAGAGAGGTTCAGGTTGAGTGATTTATTCATGGTCTCACAGCTAACAAGAAATAGAGTTGGAATTCAAAACTAAAATTGAATAGATCAAAATGCAAGCTCATTCCATGAGCCCCCGCTCATGTACTCAAGACCCTGGCCTAAGCCTTTTTTCATCTGTCACAGCCAGGCTGCTCCCTCACCACCAAAACCCCTCTACCCCACTTAGCACTTAACCTGGTTGTCAATTGTTCTGCACCTTGTTTCCTCAAGGGCCCAGATGTCAGCTCCTTGAGGCCAGGACCCATTTCAGGAGGCTTAGTTTCCCAGGTTTTAGCCACTAAGCATTTAACAAACCCTTGCTGAATGATTGGTAGACTTGAACACTTGTGCTAAAGACCAAAAAAGATGAGGAGAGGCCAGGCACAGTGGCTCACACCTGTAATCTCAGCACTTTGGCAGGCCGAGACAGGTAGATCACCTGAGGTCGAGTTCAAGATTAGGCTGGCCAACATAGAGAAACTCTGTCTCTACTAAAAATACAAATATTACCCTGGCGTGGTGATGTGCACCTAATCAGGAGGCTGAGGTAGGAGGACAGCTTGGGCCCAGGAGGCAGAGGTTGCAGTGAACCAAGCACTTCACTCCAGCCTGGATGACAGAGCGAGCCCCCATCTCAAAAAAAAAAAAGAAAGAAAGAAAGAGAGAGAACAAGACTGGGGGCTGGGGCTGGGGCTGGGGCTAGCCTGTAACATATCTGCCCTGGGCACTCTGACAAAGCTTTCATCTCACTGGCCAGGATGCTTTCTCTTTTTAATATATATTTTATTACATCAAGAAACAAAAGAGAAACACGCAATTTATGCTGGCCTTTTATCAGCCAACATAAATGAGTACAGATTCCTAACTTCATTTCAGAGGTCTCCATGGTGATCAATATTGCCTGCTGACCAATTAAATCTAACAAGATGCCTCGGAGCAAGAGCGGGTCAGGCAAGGGTGAAAAACCAGGAGTCTGAGGACAGAGTTCTTTCAAAGGTGGTGGAAAGGAGATGTACCCTGGCTGGGCCTCCAAGTTTTAAGTATAAATAGGAGGACTGCAACGGTGCTTAGGCTTCTGATGGAGGCTGAAACTGACATGTCTCAGCCAGAGACCAAGATCACCGCGGCAATCAGGGGCATCCGTCTGGCACTCCAGGACGGCTTCTAGGTCACATGGGGCTTAGCAACCAGAGGTTGTGTAGGGAAAAGCAAGATCTGCGACTAACATTGACCATCTCAAGTTCAGGCTAGGACCAACAGCCTCCACACTCTGCCCATTCAGTTGAACTATGGTGGCCGGGATAGGATTCCTCTGTGATTCATGGCAAAATTCTCACGGTAAAATCCTTGTGGTAAAATCACTATCAAACAAACAAAAAAAAAATCAGATACAATATTATTCAAAAAGCACATATTTGGTGCCACTATGTGCTAGACCACGTAACTGGCCTTGAGAAAATTGCTTCACGTCGCCATGCCTTAGTTTCTTTCACTGTGAAATGGGAATGATAACGCCCACTTGCAGGGATATTTCAAGGAACAAAGAGATTATGGGTATAAATGCAGCTTCTGGCCGGGCTCAGTGGCTCACGCCTGCAATCCCACACTTTGGGAGGCCAAGGCGGGCGGATCACCTGAGGTCAGGAATTCAAGACCAGCTTGGCCAACATGGTGAAACCCCGTCTCTACTAAAAATACAAAAATTAGCCAGGTGTGGTGGCGGATGCCTGTAATCCCAGTTACTTGGGAGGCTGAGGCAGGAGAATCACTTGAATCTGAGAGGCAGAGGTTGCAGTGAGTCGAGATCGTGGCACTGCACTCCAGCCTGGGCAACAAGAGTGAAACTCCGTCTTCAAAAAAAATAATAACAATACTAATAATAATAAAATCAGCTTCATTCTCTGGGCTTTTGGCTTTGCCAGTTCTCACCATAAGCTCCCATTTTCTGGAGAATGTTTCAAGGCCCTGTGTCCTTCATCACCAAAGAGACTGAATAATACAGAACCATTAAGCACAGTACAAATCCAACAGCTTATCTCTTGCCGTAGAAAGCAGATCTTCCATTTAGTTGTAACATTTACCACCACACAAGCTTCAAGGCTGGAAGGTCAGGCAGAGCACTTCAGGAGCTAGTGGAGGGCCAGGAACATGCTTCAAGGAGCTTGCCACATCACAGGAGCTCATGTCCTGAGCACTGGGGAGGCCCTCACTCTGCAGCACCAGGTTCCAAGCATGCATCCAGCTGCCCTCCGTGACCTGCCATCTGGGCCCTGTGTTTCTTAGGAGATAATGACACCAACTGCACCAGGCATTCCTGAGGGACACCCAGTTTTACACAGTGGGGGGTGATGTTTTCTATGTTCTTTCCATTTTCCTTCCAATGATATTCAACGGCTCACTGGCCTTTGGGACCCGCCAGCACTTTGGCAGTGTGCACAGTACCCTGTGATGAACAAGGCATGCAGTCATCTGTGACCTCATCCAAACCTCACCAAACACTCTGTGCAGGGACAATGAAACAGATCGTTCAGAGGCTGAAATTAAGGCCCAGGAAAGATAAATAGCTTATCCAAAGCTAAATAGCTAGAAATTGTCTTCCTCTGTTTTTTTTCCCCCAAATGGCTGTTGAATTTATTTGCTTGATCAATAACGGTCCTGGGAAAAATTAGTTAACCAATGCTGAGACATTTGTAATGCAATACTAATTTTAAAGTTGTCTTCCTCTTTCACAGACACCCACACAAGCATACATAGCCTTGTCCTGTCACCCAGCTGTGTCCTCTAAGAAGCATCTACAATGAGCCCAAGACGCCAACAGAACGTTAATTTAAGAAACAGTCAGGAGATTTGGATCTAAATGATTTGGGGAAGTGGGGAAAGGGAGGGGTGAGGACTAGGATCCTGGGGTTAGACTGGGGTTCAAATCTCAGTTCCTCAATCAAGCTGTGGGGACAAGAGCTTAGCCCACCATGACTTCAATCCTTCATATAAAAGGGAGATACTGGGGTTGCTGTGAAGATTAATTGAAACCTCTTGTTAATGGCATACAGCAAGTGCCCGATAGATGTTATTCCTCTCCTCCACCCCCATTCCACACTGGAACAACTTGACTCTGATCTGTGCCATCTCGTTAAGTCCCAGGATCCAACTCAAGAGCACCTTCCTTCCCTGACCATCCCAGTCCATCTTGATGCCTTCCTCTCTAGAATTTCTATAGCATTCCTGGTCTTAAACACACGATTTAGGGGCTGTTTATTTGCCAACTGTGTTTTGGACTAACTGAACTTGAAGGGTGAAGCCTTTTCCTAGATATTTTCTCAATCAATGGCACGGAGCTGAGCGTAGTAGGTGCCTGATAAACACAAGAGTCATTCTTCCCTCTTTCTTGCCCTTATTGCATTTTTTGAGTTTCCTGGAGTATGTCACTATTAATCTGATATTGAATCGAATCAAACCTAGAAGAGCTTAAAGGCAACCACAACCCTAAAGATTTTGTGTGTGTGCGCACATTTTCTAGCTTGTGGCAGAGAATGTCAGCTGTCCACCAAAATCCTTTTCCCTTCCTCTAGAGTAAAAATATTGTAGTTGGCACATAACTACCTAGCTGTGGACCACATTTCCCAGACACCTTTGTACTTGAGTGTGACCACGTGACCACGTTCTTGCCAGTGGAATGTGAGAGAATTACAAGCCCAACACCCTTTCTACATCACCCCAAGGGGTACCCATTTTTAATTACTTTAATCCCTTCACAGGGGCTGATGTAGGAGAATTGCTTGAGCCCTGGAGGTCGAGGCTGCAGTGAGCTGTGATCACACCACTGCACTCCACCCTGAGTAACAGAGTGAGATCCTGTCTCAAAAAAAAAAAAAAAGAAAAGAAAAAAAAATCCTTCCACATAACCGCTTTATAAAGAAGAACTCACATATAAAACCCAAATGTGCCTATAAAATAGGAAGCTACATGATGTGAAGCAAGCCATTTTGCCTTTCTGGGCCGCAGTTTGTCCACGTGGAGGTGGGACTCTTCCAACTCTAACATCGAATCAGTCTAGGCTGGACTTCCATTCTCTTCACCTCTCTCCTCTCACGTGCCCCCTACTAGCTGCTAGGCAGGCTGGGAAACAGCACCCCCCTGGATTCCCTTCTAATACGTCCAAGTCCTGGTTCTTTCTGACTTACAAAGGGCTTCCTGCCTCCATCATGTTTGCAATACAGTTCTGTTCTGTTAATTTCCTGGAAAAAAAAAATGTTTCCTCAGAGATTCTGCTGCAGACCTACCTCCTCCTAGTATTAAAAAACCCATAGGCGCATCCCAGGTGGCCTCCATCTCCATCAGCTGCCATGGTGGCCAAAGTCCCCACGCCCGGCCCACACAGCCCCGCCAGCCTACCTTCCGCTGAGGACAAGCCAGCATGGGAAGCACGGCCGAGCTGCCCTTACAGGCGGTGCCTTGGTTGAGTGCAGGGCGCTTTCGTCATAGCACCCAGCATGGAGGTGTGGCCACCATGCATGTGTCAGTACAGCCACTTCCAGCATTCCAATCTTAAAATGCTCCCACACCAGGTAGTCAATAGCCACTGTCCCTAAGGGTCCCCTCCAAATCCCCCCACAACCCCAGTCACCTTTCCCGGTAGAGGGACCCGCAGGGGGGCAGCAGCAGCTCCAGCACGTTCACTTCATACCTAAGTCTGTGTTCATAACTATATATTTTTTCTTTTGTTCTTTTCCTTTTTTTTTTTTTTTTTTTTTTTACATTTGCCAGTTTATTACAAAGGATATTACAAAGGAAACAGGAAGAAGAGGCACATAGGCTGGACGTGGTGACTCACACCTGTAATTCCAGCACTTTGGGAGGCCAAGGTGGGCAGACTATGAGGTCAGGAGTTCAAGACCAGCCTGGTCAACATGGTGAAACCCCATCTCTACTAAAAATATAAAAATTAGCTGGGCGTGGTGGCGCTCGTCTGTAATCCCAGCTACTCAGGAGGCTGAGGCAGGAGAATCGCTTGAACCTGGGAGGCGGAGGTTGCAGTGAGCCAAGATGGCGCCATTGCACTCCAGCCTGGGCAACAGAGTCAGACTCTGTCTCAAAAGATAAAAAAGAGATGCATAGGGCAAGCTATGGGGATGCAGAGCTGCCATGCCCTCCCTGGGGCACCACCTTCAGGAACCTCCACCTGTTCAGCTGTCCAGAAACCAGCTGTCTCCAAACCCAGGTCTCTTGGTTTTTTTATGGAAGCTTCACGACATCTACATTCCTTCCCACAGGGCCTAAGGCAGGACCCTCTGAAGGGAGAGTCTTATAACCTGTAATAGGAGAGACAGGGGAAGATTAGAGTCCTGCCTTGGGGTTGCCAAAGGGAGGGCAGGAGAAGGTCAAAGGGATTCTGCTTCCTGAGTCCTGCTCCTGAGGCCTGATGCAACCAATGTTAAGCCTGTAACAAGTGCTTTGGGAGTGGCAAGCCAGGAACCGTGGACAAAAACCCATATACGTATACATCATAACACCACAGGTCACATCCTGGTTTTTGAACGTGGACCCTTTACATCAAAAGAATATACATGATCGTTAGTAATTAGGCCTAGTCCATCATGTTGTATGAATGTCTCCTAGGCTGAAGGCACTCAGGTATATAGGCTTCCTTTCAATCCCATCTGAGTTCCAAAAGCAGGAGTGATCTCAGCAAACCTATAGATAGCTTCACCCTTTCAGGCATCCGAGATCATTGAGACAGTGGCATCTCTTGCTCTGAGACTATTTATTCATTTATTTATTTATTTATTTATTTATTTTTAGACAGAGCCTCACTCATGTTGCCCAGGCTTCAGTGCAGTGGCATGATCTCAGCTCACTACAACCTCCACCTCCCAGAGTTCAAGTGATTCTCCTGCCTCAGCCACCCAAGTAGCTGGGGTTACAGGTGCGCACCACCATGCCCAGCTAATTTTTGTATTTTTAGTAGAGACAGGGTTTCACCATGTTGGCCAGGCTGGTCTAGAACTCCTGGCCTCAAGAGATCCACCTGCCTCAGCCTCCCAAAATGCTGGGATTACAGGCGTGAGCCACCACCCCCATTTGCATTTATTCATTTATTTACCCTCAGCTATTTTTCCTCCTTTTCTTCGTTTGTCATTTACTTTTACCCATACTTTTCCACCTTTGGAAGGGACATTAGGTTCGGCCACTGTGCTGATCCAGATTTCCAGTAGCTGTAATTTTTTTTTTTTTTTTTTTTTTTTGAGATGGACTTTCACTTTTGTTGCCCAGGCTAGAGTGCAATGGCATGATCTCAGCTCACCGCAACCTCCGCCTCCCGAGTTCAAGTGATTCTCCTGCCTCAGTCTCCCAAGTAGCTGGGATTACAGGCATGTACCACCACGCCCAGCTAATTTTGTATTTTTAGTAGAGACAGGGTTTCTCCATGTTGGTCAGGCTGGTCTCGAACTCCCGACCTCAGGTGATCCACCTGCCTCGGCCTCCCAAAGTGCTGGGGTTACAGGTATGAGCCACCGTGCCCAGCCTGTATTCTTTTTCTTAAAGAAAGTCCCCAAGCTGCATGTGCCTGAGGCCCCACAAACCCTGGATGCCCCTGTCCCTTGGTGGTTTTTGGCCACGGGAATGTGGTAACAGGTGGGTTCATACACCCTGGGGTGGAATATCCACCCACGCCCTCACCATCCACTCAGTGGGAATCTGCTTGGTACGGGTCGAATTGTGTCCCCCACAAAGATATGTTGAACACCTAATCCCCAGTACCCCAGAATGTGACCTTATTTGGAAGTAGGGCCTTTGTATATGCCATGAATTAAGTTAAGATAAGGTCATGCTGGAGCAGGGTGGGCCCTTAATCCAATATGACTGGTGTCCTTATAAGAGGAGACTCAAAAGACACAGACCCCTAGAAGAAGATGGCCACGTGAGGGCAGAGGCCGAGATGGAAGTGCTGTGGCTACAAGCCAAGGAGCAGCGAAGATGACCAGCAAACCCCAGAAGCTAAGAGAATGAATGCAACTGACTCTTCCCTAGATCCTTCCAAGGCAGCATGGCCCTGCCCACACCTCCATCTCTGGCTTCCAGCCTTCAGAACTGTGAGAGAATACATTTCTGTTGTTTTAACCCATCCCAGCTAGTGCTACTTAGTTACAACAGCCCCAGGAAATTAATGCACTGCTATAGGAAGCTGCTACCTCGATGATATTTGCTGAGACCTCATCTCTCCAGCTCCCGGAGAAACAGTGCCAGCACCGATGACAAAGCAGGCAGAACAAAAGGAAGATGACAGGCAGAACTAGGGCAGTGGGTTTTGGGAAGCAACAGGGGCTCGACAAGCTGCTTAGGCCCCCAGCCGACAGCGTCAGATGCAAACGGTCAGCCAGCGTGTTTGACTGCATCAGGAGAGGCAGGCCCTAAAAATAGCCCATTGTGCTCCAGTGAGCTCAGTGGGGCACTGAGCTCTCACTCCAGACCAGGCTCCACTCTGAAGGGTTCTGGGTCAAGCCCCCCCGAGAACAAGCTGCTCCCCACGGCAACAGAAGCCGCCTTTGTCCTAGAGGTTGAGTCATCTAAGCGATCAGAGCACAGTGACCCAGGCACCTGGAGCCCAGGTGGAATTCCATGCCTCAGCCCATTCCGAGCCCAGGAGCCCAGGGAGCTTTCGGTTGGAGTGGCAGGGCCATCAAGTCAGCATAGACGGGGTGCCATGTGACTGACCTTTCTGCTCACTGCTCTCCCCGCTGCTGGGCTAAACGTAATTGAGGTCTGTGAACAAAGGAAGATGCCAGCTACATGAGACAGGAAAGGACTTTAGCAAGTAACACCCAGAGTGCAGGGGCAAGAAAGGGCTTCTCATCCCTCACCAGCAAGGCTGGCCCTCAGCCCAGCTGTCTTCATGGTGAAAATGAAAGAGATCAACTCAATTATCTCCAAGGCCTTTTCTGCTTCAATTTTCTCTAACTCCAGGGACCCCACACCCTGCCGGGGGCCTTGCACTCTCATGCTGCCTCCTGATTTCCCAGCCCTTCTTCATGCATGCACTCCAGACCTCTCATCCCTGACCGGGTCCTTAGAACTCGCTATGCCCCTGCCTACCCCACCTGCTCCCCATCCCAGGCTCTGCTCTACTGAGCAGCAACCAGAAATCTGGAAAACTAATCAGGTAATAATGAGGGTGCGGATAACCCTCTCTTCAGGCTTTGCAATTAAAAAGGAGGAAGGCTACTTGAGAACAGGGGCCATGGCATATACTCAGCACCAGCTACAGGTTTGACACATTGCAGGGCTCAGGAAGTACTTGTTGAATGAATGAACATCGGTCTCAGACACTGCAACAGGATGCACAAGGTGGGATGGAAGGATCAGAGGACTTCTTAGGATACTTTGATACAAACTTTTAAACACAGGGTCTGCTCTGTCCCCAGACCTTGACGTGAGCATTGCGCCTGTTAACTCTCAGGCGTCACTCTCTCATATCCCAAGGGGTCCAGTTGCCTCAACAGCAGGATGCTGACCCAGTGCCCAAAATCAACCCCAAACAAGCAATGAGACCTGCATGGTTGCACGCATTGCGTATTTTTCAACTGTCTGGGACTAAATATAAAACCATAAAAAAATGAAAGGAGGTGGAGAAGGGCAGAAAGCACATATCAGGGGACTTACTGAAAGAAGGAATCAAAGGGGAGCCGGCCAGCAGCTTATGTTTGGCAATAAGCAGGATAATCACAAAGGAAATTAAAAGTGAGTTTCCTTGAAGGAGAAGGAGGGGAAAAAAAACTGTAATTGGTTCCCTCTGCTCCAATGTCCCGGCACCTGCCCTCCATCTGCACCCAGAAAAGTCATCAGAGGTCAAGGGACTGATCCACCAAAACTCTTCCAGGCAGTCTGGCAGTGCAAACACACACACGCGCATGCACACACACACACGTCCACACGCACACACACGCACATGCACACACATGCATACACACACATGGCTCCTCCATGTGTGATTTAAAATATACAACGTTTCAATATGCATAGGCCAGAGCTGGGACCCAACCTCCCATCCTTCAGTCGCACTGAACCTTCAGACACACGGAAAGAGAATTCACAGGCGAGGCGTGGTGTGTAGTGATCAGTTGTGAAGTATGGAGCAAATGATTCACTACTGATGATAAGATGTCAAAGTCTGGGAGTGGCTTGTTGAATTGAAGAAATCCGAATGGATTCAAGGTAATTACGTCATCTTAATCCCATGTGCTCCTGCCTTTCACACAGGAAAAGCAGGAGTGGGATTAGCAGGCAGCACACAGAGAATTGCGCATTACCCACAGGAGTAAGCAGCCCTCCTTGATGGCCCGAGCCTCAGATTTGCAGTACAAACGTGTCAGTTGTCTCTGGTCTAGAATGTGGACTCCAGAAGGCAGAAAAAATGTACAGACACATCTCTGAGATGGGATCTGCCCCCAGCAGCCAGCAACATTTATTTAAGTTGTACCTGGGGCCTCATGTTGATGGGGTCAGATGGTCCAAATGTGAGAGAGAAAGCCTGAGTCAGAGGGAGACAGAGACAGAGACACAGAAACAGAGACACAGAGACAGAGTCACAGATAGAGGCTGCCTGGGTTCACTTGGCTCTGGGCCTTGTGAAGTCCTTGTGTGCTGTAACCCACCCTTCTGTTTTTCCAATAAACTCGCCTTTTTTGCTGAAGCCAGTTTGAGTAGAATCCTGTTACATATAGGTGAAAAGGCCTTGGCCAAGGCCCATTTCTTGGTTAACCATCTGCAGGGGAAAGGACAAGAGGGTTTGCGGTCCTCCTAGTAAGGCCGTGAGGAGGTAGGGAGAGTGCATGGGGCCAGCAGGGTTGCTGCAGTGGCCCTCCAACTATGCTTGTTGGAGCTGTAAGCATTCTCTGGAGAGGACTCCAGGGGCCAAGACTGATTTCTATTCCAGCTAGAGTTTGGTTTGAACAAAGGTGCTCATGGCTTTACTTCTTTTGAAACCCACCAGGCAATGGCACAAGGCACAGGCAGGAAGTAGAGATGGGATGGTTTCTGGTTATTCACACTCTCTCATTTATTCTACTTTAAGAAACAGGCATATTCCAATTGCATATTATTTCAAGCTGAGTAAGGGCTTGAAATAGGCCGAGACACCCAAACGAAAGGTCAATAAGAGGGCTGCTGTGTCGCACAACTCCTGTGGTGCCATTTGGTGCTACAGTCTGTGTGGAAGGTGCCCCAGAGCTGCACAGTGCTGGGGTGCAGCCCAGGGGGCTGATTCTGTCTTGTCTCCTCACCAGAATGCCTGCTAAGGACCCTTCTGTAGCGCCTGCTCCAGTGAGACTAGGCCCCCTTTCCCCTGGGGAATGGGATGGGGAGAAGCAAGTGCTGGCTCTTCCATGTCCCACTGGAGGGAATATGCCATAGTAGACCCTTGCCAATAAGGGGAAGAAATTAGGAGACTTTGCATGTGGAATCCCAGGGTGCAACAGAAGACAGCATCATTGACACTGGAAATCACGCCTGTAATCCTAGCACTTTTGGAGGCCAAGGCCAGAGGG
Organism: Chlorocebus sabaeus; assembly: GCF_047675955.1. Lineage (NCBI taxonomy): Eukaryota > Metazoa > Chordata > Mammalia > Primates > Cercopithecidae > Chlorocebus > Chlorocebus sabaeus. Next base: position 45,278,366 of record NC_132929.1, on the reverse strand, counting down.
TTACTTGAGGCCAGGAGATCGAGATCAGCCTACGTACCATAATGAGACCCAGTCTTTACTAAACATTAAAAAAAAAAAAAAAATAGCCAGGTATGGTGGTACACACTTGTAGTCCCAGATGCTTGGGAGGCTGAGGCAGGAGAATTGTTTAAGCCCAGGAGTTTGCCTGGGCAACAGAGCAAGACTGTGTCTCAAAAAAAAAAAAAGAAGGAAGGAAAGGAAAGGGAAGGGAAGGGGGAGGGGAAGGGGAGAGGGAAGGGGAAGGGGAGGGGGAAGGGGAAGGGGGACTATATTTTCACCATTGATGAGAAAAATATTTCTTAAACAAGACATCAAAATACATTATTTAAAAATATTGAGAATTATGTTAAAGTGAAGAACTTTTCTTTATCAAAATACACTTTGAAAAATAAAAAATACAAGTTACAGACTGGAGAAATCTATTTGTGATACATACAAATGCCAAAAGATTAGAATGAGCAACATAGAAAGAACTCACAACTTGTTAGGAAAAGCACAAACAATGCAAGAGAAAAAAAAATGGACAAAGACATTAAATGGTAAGTTGCAGAAGAAAAAAACACACAAAGCCAATAAACATATGAAAAGATGTTTAACCTCCCCAGGAATCAGAGCAATGCAAGTCAAGGCCACTAAGAGACGCCATCCTACATGCATTTGGCAGCATTTCAAGCAGTCACAGCCAAGTGTCGGTGAGGATGTGGATTCATGGCGTCTCTTTCACATCGCAGGTGGGAGTGTCAGTTGGTACAATCACTTTGTAAAACTGTGTGACTTTATCTCCTAAAGCTGAACATTTAGATATCTAAAACTCAACAATGAACACATGTTCAGCAGTAGACATTACCAGAATAATCACGGCAGCACAGTTCACAATAGCGAAACCCTGGAAACACCAATTATTGTTCATCAGCAGGAGAATAAATAAACTGTGGTGTGTTCTCACCATGTACGACAGTCAAAACACGTTGATTGGAGTTTCTGTTTGAGAAGATGAAAAAAGTTCTGAAATGGATGGTGGTGATGGTAGCACAAGAACGTGAATGTACTTAATGCCACATAATTGTACACTTAAAAATGGTCAAAATGGCAAATTTTATGTTATGCATATTTACTACAATAAAAAGTTAATTATAGTAAACTTGACAATATGAATATATATTTGATAATATTAAGAAAAAAGAAATTTCCAAAGATGACATAGAGCATATCTTCTTAATAAAGTTTAAAAAACTAAAATTTAAAAAATGCTTTTTGTGGCTAGATCCAGTGGCTCACACTTGTACTCCCAGCATTTTGGGAGGCCGAGGCAGGTGGATGACCTGAGGTCAGGAGTTCGAGACCAGCCTGACTAATATGGTGAAAACCCGTCTCTACTAAAAATACAAAAATTACCTGGGTGTGGTGGTGCATGCCTTTAATCCCAGCTACTCGGGAGGTTGAGACAGGAGAATCACCTGAACCTGGCAGGTGGAGGTTGCAGTGAGCTGAGATCGTACCACTGCACTCCAGCCTGGGTGACAGAACAACTCTGCCTCAAAAAAAAAAAAAAAAAAAAAAAAAAAAAAGGCTTTTTGAGAAAATATATCACAGAATTCAGGATGATAGTTACACAGATGGAGAAAGTCATCTTATAGTTTAATATGTGCTATTAAGAAGGGACTGGTTTTTGTTAGATGCCAGATTCGCAGGTATTTATCACATTAAAAGAAGGAACATGAAAGGGAACAAAAACGGATAGAAGTAAGAAGGGAAGGGAGGAGAGAGAAGTTTATAGGTCAACTATGAGATTATGCCATGAAGTAAGGATTTTGATTAATTGCACTTTGGTCACCTGGGATTCTTTTTTAAAAATGCTAAACTGGACTATTGTTTAGCAATACATACACAAGTGAAACATGTTTCTAACAAGTAAAGGTATGGCTAACACAACAGACAAGACAGTGGCTGCACTGGGGTGAGAAGGGAGATGCATTTGAGGCTTCCAATATCCTGGCTCTCAACTTCTTAAACTCAGCCATGGATACATGCTTGTTCATTTTATTATTATTTGTAATGCACACAGATACTTTTCATGCACTCTTTTGTATGTATGATTTATTCGACAGAGAATAAAAAAAGAAGAAGGAAAATTTAATTAATTAGAATACAAAGAAACCAAAGAGAATTTTTAATGTTCTCTGAAAACAGTAACAATCAAAGCCCTGGCAAGTTTGATCAAAAAGAAATAGAAAAGGCCCATATGGCTGGGTGCGGTGGCTCATGACTGTAATCCCAGCACTTTGGGAGGCAAAGGTGGGCAGATCATGAGGTGAGGAGTTCAAGATCATCCTGGCCAACACAGTGAAGCCTCGTCTCTACTAAAAATACAAATATTAACCGGGCATTGTGGCACACGCCTGTAATCCCAGCTACTTGGGAGGCTAAGGCAGGAGAATCACTTGAACCCGGGAGGCGGAGGTTGTGGTGAGCCAAGATCGTGCCACTACACTCCAGCCTGGGCAACAGAGCAAGACTCTGTCTCAAAAAAAAAAAGAAGGCACATCTATTCAGAATGATAAAGACAATATAACTGGAGATACGGTAGATATTTTTTAACTCCCAAAAGAATACTATGGACAACCATATGCCAATAAATTTGAAAACAGACAAAATAAGTAATGGTCTAGAAAAATGTGTAGCAGGATATTAAAATGGGACTACCTCCATCTCAGCTTTAGCTGAAACTCTGGAGACCAAGAACAAGCTACCAAATGTTTCCCATTCCTAAACAAGATGCCAAACTGCCTGGCCTCCACAGGACAGGCTAAGGCTTTGGAAACCAGTTCTGCCAGTATTGACCATCCCCAGGCCCAGCTGCTGAAAGGACACAAATTGGAGAGAACTGGAAGAAGGAAAGATACCTTTGAAGATGGGAGTGTAGGCAGGTGCTCAAACCAAGTGAGAGGGGCTTGAAGAGGCCCACTTAGGGAACTTGATGAATCCTCAGAACTGGGGAGTCTCTATGGCATACCTGAAAAATCTAAAGGCAAATCACAGTGATGGGACCTGCCTCACAGTAGAGTGGACAGGAGGGAGAAAGTGCTGTCTTACTGATAGTGGAAAAGGACATATGAGCTTATCAAAGGGCAAGAGGGAAGAGGATAAGGAGGCTGCCCTCTGAGGAATGGGAGCAAACAGAGAGGGTCTGACAGAGAAGGCCAGATGGTTAGCTGGAGTCATGACATCACCATGCCAGAGGCATTGCAGCTGGAAGTTCCTCATGGGGTGGGCAGGGCTCAGAGAAATCCATGAAATGCCAAGCAGAGAAAGCCAGCGCTAGACATCCATTGAGTTTAGAGAGCTGTCTTTTAAAACTGTGCCCTTTCCCTTACGACTCCCCTCTCCCTGAGACAGAGGCCTGCAGATTGAACATGGTAATCTATCCATGATTCTATTTATCTATCATTTATCTAGCTATCTACCTTTCTATCACATATCTAGCTATCTACCCATCTATCACATATCTAGCTATCTATCTGCCTATCACCTATCTAGCTATCTATGACCTATCTAGCTGTCTCTCTACCTATTATCTATCTGTCTATCCAAGTAACACCTCAGAAACGCAAGGAGAGTTTAACTTTAGAAAAATGATTAACATAATTTATCAATTAACAAATTTAAAAACTATACTTTAGAAACATTTTGATAAAATTTAAATATATATTTTAATTCAAAGCTTCATGTTAAAAACAAAAGCCAAAAAAAAAAAAAAAAAGAGAAAAACCTCATAGAGAATTTGGGAAAATGGAACCTTCCTTAACCTGATTAAGGACATCTTTGAAAATATGTAGAAAACACTGTACTCAGTGGTAAAACATTAGACATATTTTCTTTAAAATGAGAAATCATGTTTTCTAGAATTAAAGCTAATAAAAAGCTCTCAGGACCTTTATAGCAAGAAAAATATAAAACTATATTTAAGGGTATTGAAGAAGACTTAAATAATGGAGTGGTATACCATGTCTACAGATGGAAAGACTCCATATCTTAAAAACAGCAATTTCCGCCAAACTATGGCTGCAAATTTAATGTCATTCCCACTTAAATCCCAAAGAATTTTTTTCACAGGACTTGATTAAATGATCTTAAAATTAATATGGAAGTAAAGAGGGCTAAGAATAGCCAAGGCAACTTTGAAACAAAAGAACCAAAATTGAGAGACTTATCTTGCCAGATAAAATAAATTATTATAAAGTTATTGTAATTAAAACAATGTGATATTGCTCTAAGAATAGACAAATATACTATGGAATGAAACATAAAGCCCAGAAATAAACCCATAAACATAGGCAATATATCACAGACATGGAATTACAAATCAGTATAATGAATTTTTCTGTAAATAATGAATGAAGAAAGGAATTATTCTATAAAAAGTACTGGAAAAACTGGCTAACCACTTAAGAAAAAGGTAAAATTAGGCCTTTTCATCACATGGCACACACACACACAATTCAAGGAGATTAAAGATACAAATGTGAAAAATCAAAGCTTTTAAATTTTTAGAGAAGAAATAAATATTAGAAATACAGAAGAATATTTCAGTATAAAAATTTCATCAAAATACAATAACTACAAACTATAAAGGAAATTTTTGAAATTTTAGAATATATTAAAATTTAAAATTTCTGCCTAACAAAATCTTTTATAAATGAAATAGAAAAGTCACCGATTGAAAAAAGGTATTTTACCGACAAAGGATTAGTATTTTGAATATATAAAGAACTTCAAAAAATCAGTAAGAAAAAGACAAACAATCCAACAGAGAATTGTGCAAAACATATGAACAGGCAATTTACAGAAGAAAATAGTGACATATATTAATATAAGCTTAATGTCACCAATAGTCAGGGAAACAAATTGAAACAACAGAAAGATTCCATTTCACACCAATCGGATTGGCAAAATCTTGCAAGTCTGATAACAAACTTAAAAGAAACAGGGAAAGGGAGTGTCTCTACTTGATGAGAGGGTGTATTGGTACAACCACTTTAAGGAGGAATTTGAGAATATCCTGTAGATTTAAAGATGTGCAAACCTCTCAACTCAGAAAAACCAATTATAAATAACCACCCTAAAGACAGTTTATCACATGTGCACAGTACAAAGGTGTTCATCCAAGTCCTGTTTGTAATAGTGAGGAAGTGGAAATAACTATCACTAGGAGAATGAAAATCTAAAATGTGATTCATTCACCCAATAGAATATAATGCAGCAGTTAAAATGAGCCAGATGTATAATATTACTTCTCACATTTATCCACTACACTTTACAAATTCTACCTCCCTGATGTCTATTTGCTCCTTTGCATTCCCTCTATGCCAAGGCCCTGCCATAATTTTTGCTTAGATGATGCAACAGAGGCATAACTGGGCTCCCTGCTCCACATCGGGCCCTGGAAGTCACCCAGCAGCCAAAGGCATCTTTCCAAGGCATGCGTCTGACAATGTCACTTGCCTACTTAGAACTCTCCCATGACTCTCTGAGACCTACAAGACAGAGCCCAAATGTCTCAGCAGAGCTTAAAAAGCCTCATCTTTCACCCAACAACCCTTCCAATCCAGCCTCACAGGACTGTCTGTGGTTCACCAGACATGCCAGCTGTTCAGCCTCCAGGCCTTGATTGTGTGACTTGCTCTCTTGGCCTGGAGTGAGTTTTTCTCTCCGCAGCCCCGTCCCACCCAGGCTTATTCGCCTATCAAAGTGGATCAGCCTGGCAAGTGTCCACATTCATCTTTCAAGGCTCAGCTCACAAATCTCTGTGAAGAAATTTACACACACCCACACCCCACTCCCCACTCTCCTATTCTTTTGTTTTCTCCAGTAATCCTCCAGCCACATCTCGAGGCACAAGACCAGGTTTTCTTCGGTGTGGGAACCAAGGCAAGTCACTTCCCACTCAGAGCCAAAGTCCACCCCTGTGCAACAGCACAGACCATTCTTTCCAGCTCTTCATGTAGACTAGCACACATTGGAGAGTTTTGGACATGGGTAGGAGGCTGCTTCTCTCTCCCAGGTGCAACTGCCCCTTCCCAGCCTTGTCAAACTGCATCACTTTCTATGACTGCTTCTTGACTTCCATTCTCTGCATCCCTCATCAAGTTCAGTTTCTGGCACCAGCTCTAAAGACTCACCAATTAAGCCTAAAGATACATTGTGTGAGAGCATCAGGAAGAGTGAAGCATGCCCAGCTCTGGCCCCCAGGAGAAGCCAATTGCATGGATGCTCAAAGACAAACTCCTGAGTTCTCCTTCACTCCCACACAGGCAGTCCAGAGGTCCAAAGATGAGGAGGCAGAGAAGGTGCCATTGCAGAGGAAAGGGGAGAACCAGGAGGGCACGTGCAGGTAGCTGCCAGGGAGGAAACAGTCATGTTGAATGCTGCAGGATGCTCTCATAGCATAAGGCCAGATCTTGTGGACATAAACCAGAAGTAGTATCATTACCCCTGAACCCTACCCAAATGGTTTTAGGGCTATATTCTTGGGTAACTCTTTTTTTTTAAATCTGTATGACAAGTCCTTTCTCTGGAAGGCTGATCCTATTAAGTGGAAAGCTTTTTGCCTGGTGAGCACCTTGACAGGTTTGAGTGTGTGCACTTGCAGGTTGGAGCAATGCTGAACTGCTCTGCAAAATAGAATGAAATGTATTTGGACATTCAAGGGAGAGAAGGAGAGGGCATCCAAAAACAAAAGGAGGAAAGAAGGAAACCAGAAAGGTAGGGAAAGGTTAGGCGGTGCGGAGGGCAAAGAGCTGAGTCAACATTTTAAAACAAGGAAGGTTGCTGCATGATTCTAAATTACGTGTGGGGTGATGCTCATTGTGGCTGGCTCCCAAAGGGAAGTCTGTCATGCTCCCAGATCTTCATGTATGTGGGTCTCTTGGGGGTGGAGCAGCAATGGACTGATTTCACTTCTGGGCCGTGTGAAGAGAGAAAGAGGGTTACTGGATTTGCACCTCGAGAACATAGGGCCCCTCAGGGACTCATAGCAATCTTTGCAGGAGTGAGGGGGGCTTTGGAATGGGGGCTCAAGTCATTCTGGTAGACCTTAAGTGCTCCCCGTTGACATCTGGCTCACACCTGTTAAGTGCAGAGCATCTAATAAACTCAGAGAAAACTGTTGACCTTTCTAAAGTACATCGAAGCCCTCTAGCATATCATCTCCTGAAGAATAAATGAACAAGTACACATATCTACCGTGTCTTGCATGGTGTTTAACACTCCTTCCTTGCACTTGGCCACAGACCACAGGCACCCAGAGCTGGAAGAATCCACAGAGAAGGCCCAGGTGAAAAGCCATTTACAGATGAGGCAATGGAGGCTCAGAAAGGGAAAGCAACTTTCTCAAGACCACACAGCTAATGGGTACAGAGCTGAGGTTCAAAGCCACATTTTCTGCCCCCCCCCCCCCCCCCGCCCGGTTTCTGCTTTTTCCCCAGCGTACTGCGGTTGCTGTGAGTTAGGCTGAAGCCAATTTGGGTTTGAGGGCATTTCATTAAAATGTGTCCTGGGAGTCAGAACAGGAGACAACGAGTCCTTGTTTTCTAAGTGAATCTCCAAGGGTTACGAGTTCCAAGCAAACACATTCCTGAATCTTTGCCACTACATTTAAAACCAGACTAGAAAAGTTATAAATGGGCTTTTTCTCTCTACAGATAAGAGAACCACAGAATGTTAGGTCTTCAAGAGACAGACTAGTGGGGTGTTTCCCTAGCCAGATTCCCTCTAGCCAAAGAATCTGAATTCTCCACCATGCACCTTTAAAGTTACTGTAGACAGATAACAGATGCATGTCTATATTAGCTTCTACAACAAACATCGTAAATAGTTTTAAATCTTTTCTAGTTCTTTAATCAGAGAAAAACAACAATAGGCATTACACGAATTACATTCAATGTTTTGCAAAATATCCATTTATTTAACTAATCAAGATTCCACTTCTTCAAGAATGGCATAATGTGGATAACTAAGGAAGCCAGGTTCTGGGTACATAGGGCTTCATGATCTTATTCTATTTTATCTATATATTTAAAATTCCATAGTAAAAAGTTGAAACCATATGCATATTTTTAAGTCGGTTTCTCAAATTAATGTGTCAGAAGTAAGCACTTCCATCATAAACATTTTTTGCCTATGGATTTTAAAAAATGCCAAATTGCCATCAACAAGTTCCAGTCTGTAGACCTATGCTTGTGTCAAAACTTCCATTTTAAAGATGTGAAAATTGACATTCGGGATGGAGGGAGATGGCTGGGGGCACTGCACAACCATAACCATAAGTTGAGGTAGCAACGATGTCTCATTAATCTTTATCACCATCACTTTACACTTGCATGCACACACAAATGCACACAAAGCACTGAGAGGATATTGATAAATCCCATTTGGATGGCTCACATTCTAGACTCCCTGCCTCCCAGACAGAAACAGGTGCCCCATAGCACTGCATCCCTCCTGCTAATCCGCACTTGCCCCATTCCTCCAAAACTCCTTACTACTCATCTGTCTCCCTGCTACTCTCTGAGCAACCTGAAGGCAACAGTGAGGCTGTCCTCTCCCTCGGTCCTGTGCTGGGAAGGACCCTGCCCCACACAGAGTAAGAGTTCAATAAATAAATATTCCATTGTGTAAAAGTCAAGCCATGTAGCACTCTGGGCTTGGAGTAGGCAGTGGAGAGGAACACAGGAGAGGAGGCAAGTGGCTTAGAAAATAGAGCAAGAGCTTTGCTCCTCACTCCAGCTGCACTGCTTACTACCTGTGGAGCTTCATTCTCTTCAGCAACAAAATGGGAGTCATAAAGTTTAGTTTGCAGAGCTGGTGTGAAGAAGAGAGGATGAGTGTCCAGTGCCTGGCACACAGTAGGTGCTAAATAAAAGGCTGTTGTGACTAAAATGAAGATGCTGGGATGAAAATGACACCTGACGCAGAACTTGAGGCAAAGGTGAGTGTTCCGAGCAAAGGCAGCAAAGGGCTACCAGGCTGAATTTAGCCAAAAACCTATAGTTCAAGGACTTTTAATAAAAGTGGGGGAGGAGAGAGAATTCACAGATGTTTAGTACTTTTATGTGCATGACCTTAATTAATCCTCATGTCAGCCTGGGAGGTGGGTGGTTTTGTGCCCATGTCTACAAGAGAAAACATTAACACAAACAAGTTAAATTGCTCACCCAGGTTCTCAGGGGTGTTATAACTGCTGGAATTTCTGGCATCTCATGCAGGAAGGATTTCTGGGCTCCCAGGTACTCTCCCTATTCTCTAAATCAAATCAAGTCCTGGAAGCTGCTCAAAGCTCACCTTCTTCAGAAGCCAGGCCCTTGTGCCTTTGTTTAACAATGAACATGATTTCATTTCAAGCTGGCCTAGTTCAAGTTGACCTGAGCAGGGATGTTGTTGGGGAGGTGGGTGAAGGAGCACAGAGCCTTCCTTTTCCCTCTCTGGTGCCCATCAGAAAACGTGATGCAATGACTCTTCTCCATGCCTGTAACCCCAACTTCCCCAGGATTCAGCTCTGAGTACCTGACCCTCTTAGACCTCTACCGTCCCCTTAGGGACTATGGATTCAGGAACTTCAAGGGTCATGCCAGGGCAAGAGAAAGGGAGAACCCGGGTGCAGACTTACCGGTGGTGTGACACTTGGTTGAGTGACTTCACTTCCCTGAGCCTCTGTTTCCTGCAAAATGGGGATAGAGATGTTCACCTCACAGGTTGCTGAGAGAGTCTTCAAGAAGACCGTGGATAGAAAATGTACAGCCCATAGCATGCACTCACCAAATGCCGGCTTCCTAGACTGTCATCCACAGCCCCCACACTTCCTTCACTGTGACCTCGGCCATTTCTGTGCGTCACCACCATGCACCATGAGCTTAATATTTTTCTATAACTTGATTCACTTTAAAAACTCAGTCTCACTTCCACAAATAGAAAACCAGTAACACTCAAAAGGCATTTATTCATGTGTTTAATCAATAATTATCCAGTACTCACCATGCACCAGGTACTATTCTGGGGGCCGGGGTGTAGCAGTGAACCAATGAGCCCTCACCCTCATAGAGTATGCTCTCCAGACAGAGAGCAAATAGAATACGACCTCGGCAGCTGCACATGCTGTGAAAATGAAGACACCAAGGAACAGGGCTAAACTAGAGGGGTGGGGGAGCGGGAACTCGTGTAGTGAGGTCAGCAGAAGTGAATTTACCCCAACGTAATAAAGCTAAGCTTTAGGGCCCCTTGCTCATTTGGGTCCCTTCTTGTTCCCATGATTAATGCTTTGTGACCAAATTTTTATTCACAATTGTGTATTCTTTTTCCTAAAGACCACTCTCAAAACTTACATAAGCATCAGGCTCCACAAAGCCTGCCTCTGCTCCCAGAGGTCAGGAAAGGCCTCTCCGAAAAGGTGACATTTGAGCATGGACCTGAATAATTAGAAAGGAACCATTAAAATGAGCAAAGTAAGATTCTTGGCCCTGAGACAGGGAGCCAAGAGATTCTGAAAAGGTCCCAAGCTATTTGCTTTGTAGAGTTAAAAGGCTACATTTAAACTTATATCTCAGGTCAGATCTCAATTAAAAGTGACCTGAAAGTTTTTGCACCTCCTCAGAGTCCCCACCCATGCTAAGGCCTCAGCCAGGCCTGAGAAGCAGGCGTGGGAGACAGCAGGAGAGCTTCAGAGGATAAGAAGCACTGGTAGGCCTGGGGTCACAGGGAATGGCTGCGGATAGAGACAGGAGGAGGAAGAAATCAGGACAGACGGTACCAAGTGCTGACGAGGATGTGGAGCAACTGGAATGCTCATATACTGCTAGTGGAAATGCAAAGTGGTATAGCCACTTCAGAAAACAGTTCAGCAATTTCATATAAAATGAAACACATATTCAACCTATGACTCAGTCATTGCTCTCCCTGGTTTTACCCTAGAGAAATGAAAACTTATGTTCACACAAAAATCTGTGCATGGCAGTTTCTAGGAGCTTTATTCATAATAGCCAAAAACTGGAAAAAAGCCAAAAATCGCTCAGGTGTCCAACAACAGGTGAATGGATGAACAAATTCTGGTCTATCCATACAGTGGATTACTCCTCAGCATGACAAAGGCACAAACAACTGATCTACCCAACAACATACATGAGTCTCATAGACATCACGCCAAGCCAGAGCCAGACATAAAATAATCTATCTGTGTGGTTCCATCATCCGATACTCCAGCTATCCCAACCAAAATCAAGTGGAGGGCAGGTACAAAGGGAGACAAGAGAACTTCAATCAAAGAGAAGATTGAACTGTTCTATCCTTTGATTGTGGCATATTATACCCAGTTATAGATGCACACACTGAGGTCTAAGGTCACATAGCCAGTTACATGGTGACCTACCCTGCCTGGGCAAAGCGGGCAAGCCCAGGTCCTCTGCTCTGGAAGCCCAATTCTTTCCCTTCCCTCTTCTCCACACATCCTCCACCACGCAGAGGGGACATGAACTGGGAGACCATTCACTGAACCCCAAGGGCCCAGAGCCCAGCACTGGGCTGGCGGAGCCGAAAAGAAAGAGAGCTAGAGGGAGCTCCAAGGACTTGTGAGCTTGTAACTGTGGGGCTGTGGCTAGGCGCCATTGTAAGGAAGCGCTTCTTTCCTGAGCAGGGCACGCCCAGCGGTGTGAGGGAGTGGACTGGGAGGTAGCCCTGGTTTTGCCCAGAAAGATCCTGTTTCCCCTGGCACTTTTTCCAGCATGGCCTGCCAGGAGAGATTAAGATCGCAAAGAGCAACACGATGCCGCTGGAGAAGGAGATTAGTGGATTCTGGGGTGCTTGTCTCCCTGAGAAAGGCGGTTTGTTTGAGATCTGACTCCAATCCCAGGATGAAGCTACGCCAGTTCCCACTGGAGAGAGAAGGCCCCTGAGGCAGGGAGGCCTCTGGCCAAACCTAACAGGATGGAGATTCCAGAATCCTGAGGGAACCATGGAGGAGGTTCTGGGGTCCCATGGGAGCTGTAGCTCCAGTACCTCTTGCTGACGATGAACTCTGTTACAGACCAGACCCCTGGGTTGACTGAGAACACAGGTGGCCTTGGTCCTGCAGAGCTGGTCCAGAATGGAAAGAGCCTGGCCGGTTTGCTCCAGAGTGCGATGGCCTGGACCCAGAGGGGTTGGGGGAAGTTCATCTCTCAAAAGGGTGGGGAAGGAATAACCAGTTGACATGGAGGCTGGCAGAACTTTTTCAAAGTAAAATATAAAACGTGAAAGGTTTTTGATGTTATCGCTGTTCGGAGCACAATGAGACACCTCCTGGTGACCCAAGAATCTTCTGTCACTTTTCTACTACCTGCAGTGTCTTTAGAATGGGAATATTATGGAGAAAGTTCCAGGCCCTACAACTGGGTCAACTGTGGGGAAGAGATAAAGAAACAACTGAAACTCACAGTGAAAGGAAAATCAGACCCCACTGAGGCAGCAGTCTGAAGCCAAAGTGGATGGGGACAGTTCTCAGGAATTTGCATCTTACAGGGCCTTGGGTTCCCTTGGGCACGAAATGAGGACTTCAGTCACGCTCTTTCCGATTTTCAGGGGCTGGGGCCACTGGCTGTCATCTGAGATACATGTTCACAGGGGATGGGAGAAGATGGAAAAGCGAACATGGTGTGTCTCCTACTCTCAAAGAGCATCCAGTGTGTAGTTCAGCAGGTGAACCAGGCTCCCAGCAAGCTTAGGAGAGTAGAAAGGGGCACACGGAAGGAACAGAGAGAATGATGGAAGGAGATGGAGGGAGAGGGAGAGAAAAAAGAGTGGGGAGAGGACCATATAACACTATTGCTACCAGAACTGAAAGCAGGTGGAGGGCAGCTAAAACAGGGCACAGAGAACTTTCTGGGGAGATTGAAATCTTCTATCTTTTGATTGTGATCTATTATACCTCTCCCTTTGTACCGCACACAGGGCAAGAGACACATTGCACGTGTTCTGGAATTTGGACTCCTACCAACTGCTCATCTGCTCCTAGTTTCATCTCCCCAGCCACTTGTACCAATGCCCTCTTGACAGCACTGCAGACCTCCTTGGCCTTCTTTCTTATCCCAGTCGGCCCTGGAGCTACCAGCTCCAATGCAGCTTTGCTTGTTTTATGAAGGTGCAAACTGTCCCAGTCTCACCTCTGACTCCTCCCTGTCCTCTTTCATCTGCCCCAGGCTTTCCTGCCTGAGTGGCCCCGAACCCACCTGGTGCTCACCCAAATGCAACATAGCATAAACACTTCATGGGTTACCCGGATCACAGTGGGGATGAATAAATGGCACCCTTCTTTCCCAGGCAGGCAGTTCTGGGACTCATTTTCAGGAGTCTTCTTATAAGGCCCCACCACATTGAGCAGAAGCAAGCCCAGCATGCCTCCTTGGACCAGTTACCCCCTTCCCAGCTTCCTGGGAATGTACTCAAAGAACTCATCCCACAAAAGCCTCTGATTTGGGCCCTGCTTGGGGGAAACCAGGCTAGGACACCCTCATCAGGAAGAATCTGCAGTGCCATCTGGGAAGAAGCACCTTGGAACTGTGGGCTTGGCTTTCTTGGAAGCCAGGACTGCCCTGACCTCCCCATCCCCAGCAGCAGGTGCACAGACAGGCTTTGCAGACCACTGGGCCCCACCTCCCAGACTCTCTGCTTGGCTCCCACATCCTGACTTGACTGTGTTGAAAGGCCCAGTCTGGTCCCCAGACTGAGTTCTGTAAATAGCCAGTAGGTGTGTTTACCAAGAGTGCACTAACCTTCCACTAGCAGGGACAACACAATACATTAGTTACTTAATGTTTGGAGGTTGCTTTGCTCATGGCAAAGTGACTGATCCACCAAACCTGTCTGGTGGCCTGTATTTCCATAGGCCACTCCAATTTGCCAGCCTGAGATCCTGGTGTAAAGCCCAGAGCTGCTGCCCATCTGGATGCTAGGAGCCTGGGTTCCCAGCTCGGCTCTACCATGGGCACCGTATGACCCTGGAGAAATCTCCAGGCCTCTTTGTCTTTTCCCTGTGAACTGAAAAAGAATGAGACATTCTCCAAAGTCCTTCAAGCTGCAACAGGACTAGAGAATCATACTCCCTCCTGTGCTCAGAGAAACAAAGTTCAGGTCTACCCGCAGAACTCCACCCCGGTTAACATTCTCCCTGCACAACTACTCCTTAACGGAACATATGTAACTTCATTTCAGTGCTTGCTGGTTGGTATTTATATGGGGAAAAATGTGTGTATATGTCTCCAAAATTCAATATAACTTTTTTGAAAGAAATAATGTACAGGAAGATAATTAAGGTATATTCTAAATACAATTAGTAGACTGTCTGAATTAAGTTATGTTTTGAAAAACATGAAAGTGGTGGCTAGGAGCGGTGGCTTGTGTTTGTAATTCCAGCACTTTGGGAGGTCAAGGTGGGCAGATCACTTTGGGCCAGGAGTTTGGGACCAGCCTGGCCAACATGGTGAAATTATGTCTCTACTAAAAATACAAAAATTAGCTGGGCGTGGTGGCACACACCTGTAATCCCAGCTACTCAGGAGGCTAAGGCGTGAGAATCACTTGAACCCGGAAGGCAGAGGTTGCGGCGAGCTGAGATTGAGCCACTGCACTCCAGCCTGGCCGACAGAGCGAGACTCCACCTCAAAAAAATAAATAAATTAATAAATAAATAAATAAATAAATAACATGAGAGTGACAATGAAGTGGGTGGTGCCTCTTGGCTGTTGCTGGCACTAAGAGAGTCCAGGTTCCTGTTTACAGAGTAACTGCTTGTTAATGTCTATATCAATTATGTGGTGACCACGAAGCAAAACTTTAAGCATCTTACGACCTAGTATGACTGTTACAAATATAAGCATTTTATTGTATTTTAGTTAGATGTTAGGAAACTGGTTAAGGGACTGGGTTAACCAATAACAATATAACTTTTTTCCCTTTAAGAATAATGAAAAGACAATAAACAAAAAGAGATGAAAGGAAAGGAAATATGTTCCCAGAAGCATTTTCACACAGAACAACTCATTTTGGGGGATAGATTACGGACATTCAACAGGAGATGGCATGCAGTCTTCCCAACTGACAGGGCAGCTATATTCTTGGAAAATTTGGTGTGTGTTAAAGCCTTGCACATATGTCTGATGTTTATTATATAAAGTAAAGTTGAGTTTTTAGATTAGATAATCATCTAATCTACATCAGTGTCCTGAGAGACATTCGAAAGTCACGTGGAATGCAAGACAGTCCCTCATCGTGAGATGGCCCACACATTGCAGAGTGTCTCGTACCCTTGGTTTCTCACAGGTCACCCAATGATGCCAGCAGTTGTCTCTTAACATTGTGCCCACCAGAAATACCCTACACAGACATTTTTAAAGAGCTGCCCAGGGCATTTCCGTCTGCATGGAAAATGTGCCCTAAAGAACAGTCACCATATACACTAGGGTAGCTGTGGGTTGGGTGTGGGGATGGGGCATTTATTATTTATTAAAGGTTTCAAGAACTTCCCCATTCTTTCCATGAGCTTTGTTAGTTTGTTTTTTTGTGAGACACGGGTGCAGTTTGAGACGAGGTCTCACTCTGTCGCCCAGGCTGGAGTGACAATGAAATGGGTGGTGCCTCTTGGCTGTTGCTGGCACTAAGAGAGTCCAGGTTCCTGTTTATAGAGCAACAGCTTATTAATGTCCCAAACTCCTGGCCCAAAGTGATCTGCCCACCTTGTCCTCCCAAATTGCTAGAATTACAAGCACAATTATATGCAGTGGCATGACTCATCACAGCCTCAAACCCCCAGGCTCAAGCACTCTTCTCACCTCAGTCTCCTGAGTAGCTGGCACACACCATCACACCCAGCTATATTTTTTTAATTTTTAGCAGAGACAAGGCCTTGCTATGTTGCCCAGGCTGGTCTTGAATTCCTGAACTCAAGCAATCCTCCCACCTTGGCCTCCCATTACAGGCGAGAGCCACCACACCCAGCTTCCATGAGCTTTTTTTAAAAAAATAAAATTGCAATAGCATTCTAATATCATGAAAATTTGCTCTTTAAAGTGTACAATTCAGTGGTTTTTAATACATTCACAAAGTTGTTCAACCATCACCACTATCTAATTCTAGAACATCTTCATTTCCCTCAAAAGAAACCCTATACCTATTAGTTGTCATGCCCCATCCCCCTCTCCTTCAAGCCCCAGCAACCACTTATCCACTTTCGTCTCTATGGATTTGTCTATTCTGGACATCATATAAATGGAATCATACAGTATGTGGCTTTTCGTGTCTCTGGGTTTTTTGCTTAGCATAATATTTCCAAGATTCATCTATGTCGTAGCCTGTATAAGTGCATCATTTCTTTTTAGTGGCCAAACTCACTTATT
Source organism: Chlorocebus sabaeus (assembly GCF_047675955.1). NCBI lineage: Eukaryota > Metazoa > Chordata > Mammalia > Primates > Cercopithecidae > Chlorocebus > Chlorocebus sabaeus. The sequence goes on along the minus strand of NC_132929.1, from coordinate 45,261,933 downwards.
CAAATCATTGTATGGATATATACTAATTTATCAATTCATCATTTGATGGACAGTATTTCCTCTTGTTAGCTGTTATGAGTAATGCTGCTATGAATATTCACATAGGAGGTTTTGTGTAGATCTGTTTTTGATTCTCTTAAGTATACACCTAGGAGTGATTTGCTGGGTCATATGGTAACTCTGTTTTACTCTTTGAGTAACTGCCAAACTGTTTTTCCAAAGTGGCTGCAGTCCCACCCACTGAGGGCTCCAATTTCCCCACATCCTCATCAACACCTATTGTTATCCATCTTTCTAATAATTGCCATCCTAGTGAGTATGAAGTGGTATCTCATTGTGGTTTCAATTCACATTTCCCTAATGACTAATGACACCAGGCTCTTTTCACATGCTTGTCGGTTATTTGTATATCTCCTTTGGAGAAATGTCTTTTCAAGTCCATTGCCCATTTTTAAATTGGGCATTTGTCTTTTTGCTGTTGAGTTGTAAGAGTTATTTATATATTCTGGATACAAGTTTATTGGCAGATACATAACTTGCAAATATTCTCTTCTATTATGTGGGAAAATCTTTCACTTTCTTGACGGTGTTCTTTGAAGCACAAAAGTTTGTGATTTTGATGACGTCCAGTGTCTTCATTCTTCTTCGTTCTGTGTGCCACAGGCTTTCTTTTGAACCAGTTGCGCTGGCCACTGCACCTGCCCAAGCAAAGCCAGAGAATGAGGCTGCTGTGACTTGAATGGAGGCGACATCCTTCCAGTTTCAAAGTCTCTTGCTGGGATTCCATAGAGTCTAATTTATCCGGATAAAACACTGTATTCCTGCCCAAGTTCGAATCTCCTCAGAATGGTAGCTCCAGCCCTACCAGTCATTCGTGCCTTAGGGAAAATTATTCTTTTCTTTCTTACAGGAGACTGTGATGGGTGGTGTGGAGAGAGGATAGGGACCCTGATCCTGGGGACAACGAAATTCAGGAGAGACACACGAAGGGCATGTTGGACAGTGTGGAAGGCCCATGCCACTTCTTTACTGAGAAAAGTTGTCCACAAGCTCTCTCGTCCATGGGCCTTAGCTAGAAGTCTATCTGTTCTTTACCTCAAACCATACTTTCACATTTAGCCAGCAAAGGGCCCTGTTAAAATGCACATATGTTTCCTGGATGGGGACGCACTCATAGGATGCTGAGGCTGGGCTGAGTGGGATCCCAACACTTATCTCTTGCAGCTCCTCTAGATCTAAATGAAGAAATTGAGGCCCAGAGAGGGCAAGGGACTTATTCCAGGCAACACAGGCCTCAGCAAGTTCATAGCAGAGCAGGGACCACACTGCCCTCCTCCTCGCCACTGACCTCCAGCAAACCTGTTGGCCCAAATGGGAGTCTTAGGCATCTGGAGACAAGCAGGGCTGTGAGGGCGTGGGCAGTTTGCTTGGCAGAAAGAGGCTCAGATAGTCCAGTGTCCCAGAAAGTGAGCCGCACTGAGGAACCAAAGCAGGTGTCCACAGCAGCACAGGGGCTCTAGACACTGCAGGGCAGGGGCCTCGCCTCTTTGGGACTACCCTGCAAATCACATGACCCTTAGTAGAAACACTGGCTCCCCTTCACTGAGTGCTCATAGATGCCAGACACTATGCTAAGAAATTTACAGGCATCATTGCCTTGATCCTCCTGAGAGCCCCATGAAACAGGTGTTAATTTTTGTTCAATGAGGCCACTGAGGCTCCAAGAGGTTAAGTACCTGCCCAGGGTCACATAACTAGAAAGTGCTGAGCGAATTTTCAATTACAAATCCACAAACTCCAAAGCCAGTGCTTGCAGTGACCATACTGATCCTGATTTCAGGAGGCCCCTCTAGCGCTCAGCTCGCAGGTTCCAGTTTCCTAAGTGGGTGAGCGGGCTGGGGTGCTGCTGCCTGCCTATCTCACGCTGAGCTTTGCCCCTAAGCACTCAAAGCCGGGGGTCTGTTTCCCCAGGGATGCCGCCTCTCTCTGCCGAGGTCGTAGCGCCCCCTGCTGCTCACTCCCACGATCTTCTGCAAGAGCCTTTAATGCTGCAGGACTGCCTGTTACAAGAGACCCTAGGGGGTCCTCGAATGAGACCCCCACTTTCCCACTAACACCTTTATCCTCTTGAAAGCCCTCTTGGGTTTTCAGGCAAAACAGGAAAATAAATGTTTATTTCTGGCCTTCTAGGTCTATGCCTAGGGGACCCCAAAAAAACCACATCTTTTTACCCTTCCATCACGAAACAGGCAAAGAGGAACTCTAGACTTTGTATCAGATACAAACTGTCAGATGCTTCATATCAGGAACAACTCCTGTTCTACCTGGTCCTGCAGATTTGTGCAACCGAGTCTCTCCCGAGCAAAATGGAGACAAAAGTATCTACCTTTCTTCTGGGAGGGAAAAATGAGAGAGTGTATCTCTCTAGCGCCCTGCATTTGGTAGGTACTTAATAATCAAGCTCTTCTCCTTCCTGAGCCTCAGTGTTCTCATCTGCTGATTTTTTTTTTTTTTTTTTTTTTTTTTTTTAGATGGAGTCTCACTTTGTTGCCCAGGCTGGATTGCAGTGGCGCAATCTTGGCTCGCTGAAACCTCTGCCTCCCAAGTTCAAGTGATTCTCCTGCCTCAGCCTCCCAAGTAGCTGGGACTAAAGGCATGTGCCACCATGCCTGGCTAATTTTCTTTGTATTTTTAGTAGAGACAGGGTTTCACCATATTGAGCAGGCTGGTCTCGAACTCCTGACCTCAAGTAATCCATGTGCCTTGGCCTCCCAAAGTGCTCGGATTACAGGTATGAGCCACCACACCTGGCCTGATTTTTATTTATTTATTTATTTATTTTAATTTATTATTATTATTTTTTTTTGAGACAGAGTCTCACTCTGCCATCCAGGCTGGAGTGCAGTGGTGCGATCTCGACTCACTGCAATCTCCACCTCCCAGGTTCAAGCAATTCTCATGCTTCAGCCTCCCAAGTAGCTGGGATTACAGGCGCCCGCCACCATGCCCAGCTAATTTTTGTATTTTTAGTACAGATGGGGTTTCACCATGTCGGGCAGTCTGTTCTCAAACACCTGACCTCAAGGGATCCACCCACCTCGGCCTCCCTAAGTGCTGGGGTTATTGGGCACTTGCTCAGTGCAGGTACCTGGCCTTCACCTGCACTACTTCACTCATATCACAGTAATATGCAAGATAAAATAGGGAAACTGAGGGCTGGGTGCCCAGAGGAGTCAAGCAACTTGCCCAAAGCCACATAGCTGGCCAGATGTGGAGACAGGATTCCAACCCAGGCAGCCTGGCTTCTGGTGCCAGGCTTGCATCCCTCCCAGTGTCTTCCAGCAGCAAGATGGCTAGGACAACGCCTTGTACACTATGAAACGTGCAGAGTCTGTGCAGGGCTGGGGAGACATGCAGAAGGAAGAAATTCGACAAATTAATCATCGAAAAAATGAGGCTACAGCAGGGAGGCTCTTAGGACTTGGGTTCATCTCGGCAGACTTCCTGGAGGAGGTTAGGACTGAGCCAAATCTCACTATGTCCAACAATCAGAGTGACTGGTGGAACAGACTGCCCTCAGGAAAAGCGCCTATCAGAGAAGAGTGACATTTCTCAACCTCACAGGAGCTGAGAGAAAGCAAGCAGGATGAGACTGTCACAATAATGAACACATTGCTTGGGCAGGCGTCTGTACAGGCCAGGCATGGTACTAAGGGCTCTCTAAGAATTATCTCCTGCTGGGTGCAGTGGCTCACACCTGTAATCCCAGCACTTTGGGAGGCCGAGGCGGGCAGATCACCTGAGGTCAGGACCTTGAGACTAGCCTGACCAACATGGTGAAAACCCATCTCTTCTAAAAATACAAAAAAAATTAGCCGGCATAGTGGCATGCGCCTGTAATCCCAGCTACTTGGGAGGCTGAGGCGGGAGAATCACTTGAACCTGAGAGGTGAAGGTTGCAGTGAGCCAAGAACACATCATTGCACTCCAGCCTGGGCAAGAGTGAAACTCCATCTCAAAAAAAAAAAAGAAAAAAAAAAACCAGAATTATCCTTTAATCCCCCAATAACCCTGTAGGGCAGCTACCATTAACACGCCCCCTTTACACTTGAGGAAGCTGGGCTTTGGAGTGACTGACTTTCCTATGTCTCACAGCAACTAGAGAAGGAGCCAGGATTCGAACCCAGAAAGCCTGACTCAGGCCTCTGCTAAACACTCAAGTCATGTAGCTACACCTCCTGGGAGGAGAGCCCCTGGCAGGAGTCATGTTTTGTGTCATCTCCATGTAGATGGCCCTCCTGGATGCTCTCCCTAGTGACTTTGCCCCGGACTGAGGCAAAACAGGAAGAAGGAGAAAGCCTCTCTTTCTCCCTGTGTCCCCAGCATCCGGAAGGTGCCAAATGGAGGAAGATTGGAGAAAGAAGGAACCGGTCCTGAAGGGAAAGATGGATTACCCGTGTGTCTGCCGCCCCCTCCTGCCCGAAAGGAGAACTGCAAGGCTCACCTCCCTTTTCACCCCATTGGAAACGGGGTCGAGACAGAACTTCCCAAGCCCTCTCTGAAGAAGGACCAGGTTGCCACTGGTCTTTTGTTCCTGTTTATAATTTTTTATTATTAATTGCATACATTTTTGGGATCTGATGTGATGTTTGATATATGTATACAATGTGGAATGATAAAGTCAAGCTAATTTTAACAAATTCATCATCTCCCTTACCATTTTTGTGGTAAGAACATTTGAAATTTACACTCTTAGCAATTTTGAAATATACAGTAATATCATTAAGGACAGTCGCCATGCTGTGCAATAGACCTCAAAAAAGGTATTCCTTCTGTCTAACTGAAACCTTTACCCTTTGACCAATGTCTCCCCATTTCCCTACCCAGGGGGTCCTCCCACCTAAGCCTCCTGAGTAGCCTGTACCACCACGCCTGGCTATTTTTTGCAGAGATAGGATTCCGCCATGTTGCCCAGGCTGGTCTCATACTCCTGGCTTCAAGCGATCTCTCCTCTTGGCCTACCAAAGTGCTGGGATTACAGGCTTGAGTCACTGCACCCTGGCAAAAGTTTCTCTAGGCTTACTTTTACATTCTCAGCAGGGACTTACTGTACCTGTCTCCATATAGACAAGTAACAATATTTTGGGAGCCAATGCGGTCCACAGACTATGCTGTGAGAAGCATGGGTCCAACGAGGACAAATGACAGGCCAGAGGCCACACGGACAGCACGAGGAATCCATTTCCTCATGTGCTGCCTCAGCAGACAGCCAGGACTCCTCTGCCGTTTTGAGACTCAGGTCCCACTGCTGACTCAGGATGCAGCTCTAGATCTGCAGCTGGAGCTGAGGGGTAGCTCAGGACAAAGACAGAGCCCCAGGGACAGTGGCTCAAAGTCAGCCCCTGAGCTCAGCCCTCCCCATTTGTGAGGGACAGGCAGAGAGCAGAAAGGTGGATGCTGTCTGAGTCAAGGAGTCAAGATGGCCTCTGGAAATGCAGGCTGGGAGGGAGAGATGGGATCTGAACCTGACATGGTGCTGCGGATGGTGGCACCCTGGGTGGCTTTTTGTTTTGTTTTATTTATAGACAGGGTCTTGCTCTGTCACCCAGGCTAGAGTGCAGTGGTGCAATCACAGCTCACTGCAGTCTTGACCTCCTGGGCTCAAGGGATCCTCCCGCCTTGATCTTCCGAATTGCTGGGACTAGAGGTGTGCGCCACCGTGCCCAGTCAAGGACCCTGAGTTTGAGGGCAAAATTATCTGTGATGACTTCCCTAAATTTATATTCTTATCTTAGGCCTCAAGACAATTCTGGGGCTCTCATGAGGAGTTGGGATTCTTGCTGACGTCACATCTTCTCAGGAGGCTGAATCACAACTTCCTTGGGAGACAGTCATTAAAAAACAGTCCTGCTTCATACCTGAGCTTTCTTCTCCGTCTCACGCCTAGGTCGGTGCTTCCTGCACTGCCTCCACGGGCCTCCCCGCCTCCCTCCCTCAGGCACCTTCCCACTTTTCCAGGAGCTGGAGGGTATTTCTTCAACAAAACCCCACTGTGTCACTCCCTCCTTGAGGCTTAAGAACATTCTAGAGAGGCCAGGCATAGTGGCTCACGCCTGTAATCTCAGCACTTTGGGAGACTGAGGTAGGCGGATCACTTGACATCAGGAGTTCAAGACCAGTCTGGTTAACATGGCGAAACCCCATCTCTACTAAAAATACAAAAATTAGCCAGGTGTGGGGGCATGAGCCTGTAATCCCAGCTACTTGGAAGGCTGAGGTACAAGAATCACTTGAACCCAAGAGGCAGAGGCAGAGGCTGCAGTGAGCCAAGATCATGCCATTGTACTCCAACCTGGGTGAAAGAATGAGACCATCTCAAAAATAAAAATAAAAAGAATGTTCTAGAAGAATGTCCCATCACTACTGTAGCCACTAGTCCATGTAGCCATTGAGCACTTGAAATGTGGCTAGTGCCACATGTTGAAATGACAATATTTTGGGTATATTGAGTTAAATAAAATATATTATTAAAATTGAGCCAGGTAGGCTAGGCACAGTGGCTCAAGGCCAGGTGCAGTGGCTCATGCCTGTAATCCCAGCACTTTGGGAGGCCAAGGTGGGTGGATCACAAGGTCAAGAGTTTGAGACCAGCCTGACCAACATGGTGAAACCCTGTCTCTACTAAAAAAAATACAAAAATTAGCCGGGCATGGTCGGTGGCATGTGCCTGTAATCCCAGCTACTCAGCAGGCTGAGGCAGGAGAATCGCTTGAACCCAGGAGGTGGAGGTTGCAGTGAGCTGAGGTAGTGCCACTGCACTCCAGCGGGGGCAATGGAGTGAGACTCCATGTTAAAAAAAATTAAGCCTAGGTGCCTGTAATCCCAGCACTTTGGGAGGCTGAGGTGGGTGGATCACTTGAGGTCAGGAGTTTGAGATCAGCCTGACCAACGTGGTGAAGCCCTATCTCTCTTAAAAATACAAAAAGAAATTAGCTTGGCATGGTGGAGGGCACCTGTAATCCCAGCTACTCAGGAGGCTGAGGCAGAAGAATCACTTGAACCCAGGAGGTGGAGGTTGCAGTGGGTCGAGATTGTGCCACTGCTCTCCAGCTTGGGTGACAAGAGTGAGACTCTGCCTCAAAAAATAATAATAATAAAATAAAAGTCATTTAGCTTGTGTCCTTTTGCGTTTTTGAATGTGGCCCTAGGAAGTTTATAATCGCCGAGGCGGCTCGTCCTATTTCTATCAGGCAGGGCTACTCTGAGCTTGGCCCTCACCCAGTCCTCTCTCCCACTCCCACTCTCCTTACACTCAGTTCCAACCACACTACATCCCTGCAGTTCCATGGATGTTTATCTAGCTACTCCGTGTTGTTTAAGAGCAGCTTTCTCTGCAGCCAAAACATCTCCTCCTCCAGGAAGCCTCCCTAACACCTTCCCACACAAGCCCACCCCTTTGCCCTGCCCTTGCCTCCTGACAGCTGCTGCTCCTTACACAGACCTCCTAAATACAGTATAACCCTTGACGGGTCTTTATTCCACCAGATAAGAGACTTTTAGGAATTAGGACTTGATCTAATTAATCTCTGCATCTCCGACATCTAAAGCAGTGTTTGCCTAATAGATAATTCGTGGATACATGTTGAATAATTCAATGAGTGAATGAGTTAGTAGACGAACGAGTCCAGTCCATAGAAGGGAAGGAGAAATAAAACAAACCACTGCACCTGGGAAGGAGCAGACTGTCAGGCAAATCATCAAGACTGGATTCTGGGAACAGAACCAAGCCCAACCGGGGTACTGAGAGCTGGGTGGCAGGTGGCAGGCTAGGCCCACTCACTAGCTTGTCAGCAATTCACTCCATTCTACCAACCCTGGGGCACGCTCACGTCAAAACCAGGCCACAGGAAAATCACACGTTGCTACAGGGACCTCCAGGGCACCTAAACCACATCTACCAAATCCAGGACTACCAGGGACAGGTAGTGATGCGGTGGGACCATCCCCAAGGTCCCCCACCTGAGAAGTGTTACACTATCTCCTCCAAGGATTGCAAACTCAAATGGCCAGGCATGAGTGCGGACGTGGCAGGGTAAAGACTACAGGAGGTGGGGGCTGTGAGGAGTTGAAGAGGCGGCGCATGCCCAGCCCCAAAGAACAGCAGCAGCGGTGCCTGACTGCACCATCAGACAGATACCATCCAGATCCTCCAATGTGTAACAAGAAACCAGAAACCACAACTTGGGAAACGTTTCCAGATTTATTTTTTTCGAGACAGTCTTGCTCTGTTGCCCGGACTGGAGTGCAGTGGAATAACCATGGCTCAGTGCAACCTCAACCTACTGGGCTCAGGAGATCCTCCCGCCCCTGTCTCCCAAGTAGCTGGGACTTCAGGTATGTACTGCCACAACCGGCTAACTTTTTAATTTTTTTGTAGAGATGGGGGTCTCACTTTGTTGTCCAGGCTGGTCTCAAACTCCTGGGCTCAAGCATGCCTCCCACCTTAGCCTCCCAAAGTGCTGAAATTATAGGCATCAGTGACCGTGCCTCACCTGCTTCCCAATTTTTTTAATTCTAAATTTAAAATTTTTAAATTTTTAAAATTTACAATTTTAAACTCATCATGCTCCTTGGTATTCACCCAAAGGAGTTGAAAAAAAAACATATATCCACACCAAACCTGCACACAGGTGTTTATAGCAGCTTTATTCATAATTGCCAAAACTTAGAAGCAACCAAGATGTTCTTCAGTAAATGAATAGATAAACCGTGTCACAACCAGAGAGTGGAGTATTATTCAGTGCTAAAAAGAAATGAGCTACCAAGCCATGAAAAGACATGGAGGAACCTCAAATGCGCATTACTAAGTGAGAGAAGCCAATCTGAAAAGGCTACAGACTGCACGATTCCAACTAGATGACATTCTGGAAACGGCAAAACTATGGAGACGGTAAAAAGATCAGTGGTTGCCAGGGTTGGGGGGAGGGAGGGATGAACAGGTGGAGCGCAGGGGACTTTTAGGGGAGTGAGACTGCTCTGTGATGCCTCAATGATGGATGTATGTCATTCCACATTTTCCAAATGCACAGAATACACAGCACCAAGGGCAAACTCTCATGTAAACTATGTGGGAGATGATGATGTATCAGTATAGGTTCATGGACTGTAACAAATGGACCACTCCCTGCAGGTTTTTGATGGGAGAAGCTGTGCATGTTGTAGGGGTAGGTGATATATGGGAGATCTCTGTACCTTCTGCTCAATTTTGCTGTAAACCTAAAACTGTTCTTAAAAATAAGGTTTATTTTAAAAAGAAATAAGCATGTAAAAACCTTTATACCTACCAGTGGTATACCTGGGGTGGGGGTGAGGGGCAGAAAGGTCCATCCCTCAGGGTCAGGCAGAGTCTGTAGAGAATGTGACAATAGTGATAAAACTAAGTAGAAGCCAGTCTGGGCTGGGCATGGTGGCTTACGCCTGTAATCCCAGCACTTTGGAAGGCCAAGGTGGGTGGATCACCTGAGGTCAGGAGTTCAAGACCAGCCTGGTCAATATGGTAAAACCCCATCTCTACTAAAAATACAAAAATTAGCCTGGCGTGGTGGTGGGCACCTGTAATCCCAGCTACTCAGGAGGCTGAGGCAGGAGAATTGCTTGAATCTAGGAGGCGGAGGTTGCGGTGAGCCGAGATCACGCCACTACACTCCAGCCTGGGCGACAGAGCAAGACTCTGTCTCAAAAAAAGGAGGAGGAGGAGGAGGAGGAGGAGCTAGTCTGCTTCTTATCCTGACCATGCACTGGCAATTCTAAAATGACATCAGTGATAAAGCCCAGTTCCCAGCCCCAGCCCCAGTCCACCATTGATGCAAAGCAAGCAAAACACGTCCAGAGCCCTCCAACTGGCTGCTCCTAAGCCAGCCTGAAACCCAAGGACTAAGGAACTCAAGAAATGCCTGAGTACAAGAATCAGTGAAGAACCAGAGGCTTAAAGTTATGATCCCCTGAAGCTGACTCAGAGATGTCCAGGCAGGCCTAGGGCCCTGGAGCGAAGTATAAGATCCTTTCCTGGAGCAAGGCAGGTCTAAAGTAGGGCCAGCTGGGAGTGATAGCTCAGGGAATCTCAGAGAGCCCTTACCTCTCCTGTTGCAAGCATGGGCTCCCCTGAGGCTGGGGGCGAGGCTGAGCCTATGGGGTGATCTACAGATCTCACCTGGGGCCAAGAAGGCTGCAGGAGGGTGACCAGGCGGCCTGAGGCTGTGACCTCCTACCCTGGGCAGTTCTGCTCTCCTATGGCTGTGGGGCCCACACACTGTCCCCGCTCTGGGGAGCAAGGCATGAAGGCACCAAAGGTGGAGTCGGGAAAGGAGAGGACTTTGCCCAGCCTACACATCAGGCTGCCCTCGCAAAGCCTGTTCTTCACTGTTCTCTCAACACTACCTTTTGAAAGCTTCTCTCACGTGAGCTCCACCACCTCCATCCCTGCTGAGTGGCCAAGTCACCACGCTCCCCACGGAAAGACCCCAGGCCTCTGTCCACTCTTGCCTAGTCTCTGTCCCCTTTTGCTGAGTGTTTGATATGTTCCTGGAGTGAGGGCCATCCCATGACTTTTATATTCCACCAAGGACAGTGAGTACCAAACTGATGACCTTCATCCCACCAGACTGGGAGTCAAGAAGCCATACTCTGTTATCACCTTTGCTATGTGGCCACAGCCACGTCACCTGTGCTCTGAACTTCCTCTTCCACAAATGTAAAACCAACAGGGCTGGATGCTCTCTGAGGTCCCTTCTAAATCTAGCATGCTGAGCTCCTCTGGGTAGAAGAACTGCCCATCCCATCAGGTAGGGGATGCCAGCCCAGCACACAGTCCAGAGGAAACACCACACAGAGCAGAACACAGAGGAAATGGTATTAGCTGTGTATCTCAGGCTGTCCCCAGGGCTGGAGAGACTCAAGAAGGCTTCTGGGCAGGCTAAGCAGAGAGGACACTGCAGAGGGGACAGGTGCCATGGGTCAGTTGGGCGAAGGCATTTGCTGGAAGTGAGGGAGCACTCAAGAGAAGTAAGGAGAGTCCTCTCCCTGAGAGCCTCCTCAACAGCCACTCATCCTGTCCCTCTGCTCTGGGCCCTACCCCCACTTCTAAGTCAAGCAAACCCAACTTCTTGAAAGCAAGCAAACAGCCACAGAGCAAGACGCACACGCTTCTCACCCAATCCCAGCCAAGGGGAACAGGCTATAGTTTGTTGACAGAGAGAAAAGTAATCAATTTTTCATTACCCAGTGAAGGCAACAGAATGTCTCAGGATGTCAACAGTTTCCAGGCAACAAAGACAAACCAAATACACAGGCCCCTCACCTGAAAGCTGTTTCCTTTACAAGCATCAGCTTGGATGAGAGGCAGGGAGGAGAGAGGCAGAGGCAGGTGAAACCACTTGGCAGCCACCGCGTATGAGTCAGATGCTGAGGCTCTGTGGTTGTCTGCAGTGACCCCATTAGCAGATCTTGTCAGACTATGACTCAAAGCAGAGCCTGCAATGGGGGAGGATTCAGGCGCAAGATGTCAGAGCAAGCCTAGAGAGACTGGCTAATGCGGCTTATTCATTCATTTATTCAGCAAACATTTCTTAGGGCTCTTAGGCCCTGGGCTCAGGCCTGAGGCCCGGGTCTGGCTGGGGAGATGAGCGTGGAGACAGCGTCTCCTCACCTTGGGGATGAGAAGACTGACAACCAGAGGGAGGAAGTGACTGTCCCAAGATCACAGAGCTACACAGGGGCACTTGGCGGCTGTGCCGTGGGTCTCCAGCACGCAGCAGGCCTATGCACATGGAAGAAGGCTCAGGAAGTGGCTGGCACAGACATAGTCTCATCCAGAATTAATACAGGAAGCTTTCCAGAGACCTTTAGCAAAAGTGTTCAGATACTGAACCAAAAAACTAAAAGGAGATCATTAGAATCTCTTATGGTGCCTATATTATTGTTATTTTTAACTCTCAAGGTGATTCTAACCAAAACAGAAAGGATGGCCCTTTCTGGAGCGCCTTCCCCAGCACAACGTCGGGCCTCAGAGCTCCCAGGATGTCTCCTTGTGTTTGCGTTAACGTTTCTCAGTGAATGTCAATGGAGATTCGAGAATAAGTCAACACAGGTCCTCACAATAAATGCCAAGGCTTGTTAGCAGAGTAAACCGTGTGCTTAGCCTGTCTTAAAAGAATCTTTGCTCAGTAAACACAAGAAAGGCTTTACTTGAGAGTCAACAGAGCAAGGAGCTGAAGCGCCCTGCCAGGCTGGAAGGTGACTCCACTGGCACCAGCCGCAGGGTCCATCAGGGGCCCTGGGAGGGGAGTCAGGATTGGCCATGTGGGAGCTGGAGCATCCTCAAAAGCCCTTCATGGCAACATGAGGACACCAAGGTCCAGAGAGGCCAGGGGGCTTGTCGAAGGCCACGCAGCTTGTTGAAACAGAACTAAGTCTCTCTCACCCAGCAGCCTCTGCTCGCCCAGGAAGCCCTTTCTCTTGGTGAGGAGGCAAAAACCCAGTCCACAGAAAGGAGGACCTGGGAATCAATCCCATTTGCTCTGAAGTATGAAGAAACTGACGTCTTAACCTTCCCAGGGCAGTTTTGGTATTTAAAGAAGACTGCAGGGAAATGAAGCCCTAATGGTGGCATGTCTGAAATGACAGCAGTGGGAAAATATTTTGGGTCCAAATAGGGCTTCTAGCTTTTTCAGTCTCTAAATGTTCACACTGATTCAATATTATCCTTGGTGATAGTGGATAAAAAACAAGCCTTGTGGTGAAACCCCATCTCTACTAAAAGTACAAAAATTAGCCAGGTGTGGTGGTGTGTGCCTGTAGTCCCAGCTACTTGGGAGGCTGAGGCAGGAAAATCGCTTGAACTCAGGAGGTGGAGGTTGTAGTGAGAAGAGATCACTCCACTGCACTCCAGCCTGGGTGACAGAGAGACTCCGTCTCCAAAACAAACAAGCAAACAAACAAACAAACGAAAAACAAGCCTAAACTGCTTTCTATCTTTTCACCACACCCTACAACTTCTTTGACAGCTTGATATGCATAAGGTTCTCATTTTTCCAAGTAAAGAAAAATTATGAACTGAAATCTTGGACCTATAAGTTTGTGAGTCTCAAAACCCAAGTACAACCACTAACTTAATATTATCTCATTTAACGTGCCACCAGAATAAAACCTTCCAATATTCAATTTTTCATTTAATTTGAGAATTCCTTTCCTCTTTCTCAAAAGAATTTAAGAATATAGATCAAAGTACAACTATGCAGCAAAGTCAATAAAAGAGCTGCCAAAATTTTTATTTTAAAAATCGGTGCCAAGAAAAGGAAGAGGAGGTAAATACCTTATCCATTTGGGTTCATTTAATTACTGAGACTGGGCATCTGGTCTGGTACTGAATTTCTCAGCAGCTGAAGCAGAGAAGAGAGAGTGTGAAGTCACAGAGCTCTCGTTATCATACAGGAGGATGCGGACTAATGCCCAAGAGGACACAAACTTTCTCCTGCCCCTAAATTTTACAAGAATTTTTCACATGAGACCTTATTTAGGAGACCATAACAACATAACAGCCTGCTCAAGTTTTCTGGCAAAAGCAGAAACGGTTTTCATGTGGCCTTTTCTTCCAACAACCTTTGAGGGAAACCAAGGGTGCACCAGATTGCACAGTGATTCAGTGACATCCTTCTTTGTTTTTAAACAAGAAATGAGCGTTTTAAGAGGCGAAGTCAAGCGTGCTAAGTAAATTACAAGGGAGGGAAGACCATATTAAAGTGCTCTTGGTTTCCTCTTGGCTGGGTCATGGGAGGGCACACAAACATGCTTTCCTTACTAAGGTGTGGACTGACTCACTCATCCCTCGGCCAAGCAGCCAGACGGTCCTGACTGTGGAACTCACACCCTAGCCTAGAAGCTCTCTAGCGTGAAGGGGTCAACCCCAGTAGCCCTTCCCAGGGTTGGCCACTATGGGGCAACACTGAGCCAGCATCTGAAAAACAAACATTCCTTTTCCCAGCAAAGGAATCCAGCGTACATGAAATTGTACCAACACAAAAATTCCATTAATTCTGAAAATCCAATATTTGACCTTCCCCATAAATAAAGGGTGTAAAAATAAAATGGCCTTTCTAATTGTAGAAACTGCTTCTTTGATTTCCCCTTTTTTTTTTTTTTTTTTGAGACAGAGTCTCTCTCTGTCACCCAGGATAGTGCAGTGGCGCGATCTCTTTATTGCAACCTCCAGCTCCAGGGTTCAAATGATTCTCATGCCTCAGCCTCCTGAGTAGCTGGGATTACAGGCACACGCCACCACACTCGGTTCATTTCTGTATTTTTAGTAGAGATGGGTTTTTGCCATGTTGGCCAGGCTGGTCTCCGACTCCTGGCCTCAAGTGATCTACCTTCCTCAGCCTCCCAAAGGAGTGAGCCACCGCACCCAGCCACTTTTTAACTTTTTAGCCACCAATTCATATGAGATAGCAAAGAAACGCTCAACAGTTTTTGAACAGGAACTATGCTAAGTGTTTTTGTTTTTTGTTGTTGTTGTTTTTCTTTTTGTGAGGCGGAGCCTCGCTCTGTCACCCAGGTTGGAGTGCAGTGGCGCGATCTCAGCTCACTGCAAGCTCTGCCTCCTGGGTTCATGCCACTCTCCTGCCTCAGCCTCCTGAGTAGCTGGGACTACAAGCGCCCGCCACCATGCCCGGCTAACTTTTTTGTATTTTTAGTAGAGATGGGGTTTCACCGTGTTAGCCAGGATGGTCTTGATCTCCTGACCTTGTGATCCGCCCACCTCGGCCTCCCAAAGTGCTGTGCTAAGTGTTTTATATGTGCCATCTCATTTAATTCTACAAGAACTCTATGAGGTAGGTGTCAACATGATCCCCGCTATGTATATGATGGAACTGAGGCACAGAGAGGTTAAATAACTCACCCAAAGTCACACAGCCCTATTTAGCGGCAATAGGATTTGAGTCAACCCAGGTAGTCTGATATAAGAGCATTTAACCCTGTGTCCCAGAAGACTTACATGATCTCATAGCTGGAGGAAGCATCTAGTTCGCTTCCTCCTGAAGCAACACTGTCTTCCATATCCCAGCCTCAGCTTAACACCCAGAAAGCTTTTCCTTATTTTTCTTATTTTGACCTAAAACTGTCTCAAAATTGGTGAGAGTTCTTCCTTCTAGAGCTACTTGAAAGTTGAGTCTCTCTTCCACATGAAACCCTCTCCAATTTTTAAAAAATCAAAACTAGTGTTTTTAATTTAGAAAAGTAATGCATGTTCATGGTCTTTAAAAATTCAAGCAATATAGAAAGGATAAACTGGAAAGTAAAAATATTTCTTCCACCTCATCCAATCCCTGTCCTCAGAATTAATCGTTGTAATTACTTTTGAATCCTCCCAGGGTTTTTTAATACTATAAACTTATGCACATAATTTCTTTTTTAACTCAAATAGGGTCATGTTATGCATACTGGTGGGGCAACTTACCTTTTTCCTTAACAAGGTGTCCTGGATGTCTTTCCATAGCAGCATTCCTATACATAGCTACATGAAAACATCAACATTTATTCAATCTGCCTACATACACTTTTTTTCCTAATACAAGCAATACTTGAATGCAATTGTACATAGCATAGGTTCCTGCAAATGAAATTCCTGGATAGAGGGTAAGAGTACTTTTGAGAGAGAGGACCAAATTACCCTCAAAAAATTGTAGTAGTTCTGGCCAAGCGCAGCGGCTCATGCCTGTAATCCTAGCACGTTGAGAGGCCGAGGTGGGCGGATCACGAGGTCAGGAGATCGAGACCATCCTGGCTAACACGGTGAAACCCTGTCTCTACTAAAAATACAATCAATTAGCTGGGCATGGTGGCAGGTGCCTGTAGTCCCAGCTACTCGGGAGGCTGAGGCAGGAGAATGGCGTGAACCCAGGAGGCAGAGCTTGCAGTGAGCAGAGATTGCACTCCAGCCTGGGCGACAGAGCGAAACTCCATCTCAAAAGAAAAAAAAAATTGTAGTAATTGAAACTCAAACAGGCTGAAGAAAACATTAAAATTTTTTTTTTTAAATTGGAACTTGTAGTGATGGCACAGTGGCTCACCACCTGTAATTCAGCTACTTGGAGACTGGGACAGGAAGGTTGCTTGAGCCCAGGAGGTCGAGGCTGCAGTGAGCCTTGATCGCACCACTGCACTCCGACCTGGGTGACACAGCAAGATGCTGTCTCAAAAAAAAAAAAAAAAAAAGTAAATCAAAAAAATTCAAAATCCCCATATTATTAACTGTGGTTTTTAAATTTAAAAAATTCAAACTCTCCACATTATTAACTGTGGTTTTTAAATTTAAAAAATTCAAAATCCCCACATTATTAACTGGTTTTTCAGTCTTTAATAAAATAGTGGAATGAAACATTAAGGGGCTGGGTGTGGTGGCTCTCGCCTGTAATCCCAGCACTTTGGGAGGCCAAGGCTGGAGGATCACTTGAGCCTACGAGTTCAAGACCACCCTGAGCAACATGGTGAAACCCTATCTCTAGAAAAGACAAAAAAAAAAAAAAAGTAGCCGGGCGTGGTGGCATGTGCCTGTAATCCCGGCTGTTCGGGAGGATCGCTTGAGCCCCAGAGTTCAATGTTGCAGTGAGCAGAGATCACACACCACTGCACTCCATCCTAGGCGACAGTCAGACCCTATCTCAAAAAAAAAAAAAAAAAAAGAGAAGAGAAGAGAAAGAGGAGGAGGAGGGGAAAGGAGGGATGGGGGAGGAGGAGGGAGAGGAGGAGGAGTAAAGAAAAGAAAGAAGAAGAAAAAGAAAAACGCTGTAGGAATTTACACCCAAATCAACCAACAGCCCATTTTCCCAGGTTTATCAATATCGCCTTTTATCAAACTGTTAACTTTTCCTTCCACGTTTGAAGACAGCTCTTCATTCATATATTCATTTACACAACACATTCTTTCAAACAATATTGACTACGCATCTTTTCCTCAGGCGCTGAGTGAGGAGCTGGGTTTGCTCTGATCCGGGAGTTTCCAGCCCTGACTGACTTATCCCCCGGTTCATCAGAAGAGCTTATGAAAATACAGATTCCTGGTGGCTGCCCCGAGGTGCTGGTTCAGTGGGCCTTGGAGGGGCCCGGCAAGTTGTTTCATTCATTTTTGTGTTTTTGTTTACCAGCTTCCCACGTGATTTAGCTATTTGGTAAGGAGCCAAAGGTAGAGCAAATCTTCCCTCTCCTTTCTCTGGGTAAACTCGCCTTCTGGAAATGAAGGCGCCGGGAACGGCCAGGACCCACTTCTGGGAAGTGAAGGAACAGGGACCTGGTGAGACCTCTCCTGGTAACGCCGAAATCTACTGCTGCTCCCGAGTCCTCCAAGCAACAGCCCGGGCTCAGGATTCCCAACTACAAACGCGCCCCATCCCATTTCTGCTGGCTAATGAAAGCGTTGGCCTCTCCCGACACAGAGGATTCGAAACAGATCAGCTGCCTTCATCCACTAATCAGCTCCTGACTAAAGACATTCCTCCGGGGGACTGAGAGTCAAGAGCATGCGCAGAAGCCGGCGGGCCCGAAGGCGCCCCCAGCGGCTAACAAGCCTCAGCGAAACTGGAAAGTTCGGCTTCCCTCGGCCACACTCGGTCTCCAGCCCCGCCTCTCGGCCCGCCTTTTCCTCCCAGCGCCGCGTTGATGGGCGCGCAGCGGGCTCTGAAAGCTCGACTGTGGGCCGGGCGCTGTGGCGCACGCCTGTAATCCCAGCACTTTGGGAGGCCAAGGTGGGTGGATGAAAGTTCGCGACCAGCCTCACCAACATGGTGAAACCCCGTCTCTACTAAATTAGCCGGGCGTGGTGGCGCACGCCTATAATCCGAGCTACTCGGGAGGCTGAGACAGGAGACTCTCTTGTCCCTGGGAGGCAGAGGTTGCGGTAAGGTGAGCCAAGATCGCGCCATTGCACTCCAGCCTCGGCAACAAGAACGAAACTCCGTATCAAAAAAAAAAAAAAAAAAGCTCGACTGTGGGCCGGCGACCTTCACGTGCCAGCGCTGGAGAGGTGCCAGGCTCCCTGGGGCCGAGACCGGGGCAGGCGACGACACTTCGTCCGGCCTCCTAGCCTCGGCCTCTAAGCTTCCTGCATCTTCTACTTCATCCTAGGTGATGTTGGACGTGACAGAGGAGGTGACAGGTCACCCTGAGTGCGGGACTCCGTGTGAGTCTGAACGAAGTGGGCCTCCAGGTACCACGCCTTTGCTTCTGCTGTGGCATCTGATGAGTTCCCTGTTCATCTCTCCAGGCATACCCAGGGCAATCGGCCCTGATGCCCAGGGGCTAGGCTTGCAAGACTGCGCATTACGTTCGCAGAGCCGGAGTGCAAGGCCAGACCTGGTACCAACAGCATCTCTGCCTTCGTCCTCATCTGGTTCCCTCCTCAAACCTGTACCCGTGCTGGGGAGCCTGGAAGGTGCGTGCTGTGAAAGTAAATAATGAATGAGGCTCCTGGTGGATGGCGGGCGCGTGTTTGCCCCTGTAGGGCTGCTACAATGGAAAGAACATTTGCTAGTCTGGAGTCATGGGTTCCAGTTCTGGTTCCGTTTATCATTGCTGCTTAATAAGTTCCTCCCCGCATCTGGGTCCTAACTTCTTGTTTCTTTTTTGTTTTTGTTTTTTGAAACGGAGTTTCAGTTTTGTTGCCCAGGCTGGAGTGCAGGGGCGCAATCTCAGCTCACCACAGCCTCTGCCTTACTGGCTCAAGCGATTCTCCTGCCTCAGCCTCCCGAGTAGCTGAGACGACAGGCATGCGTCACTACGCCCGGCTAATTTTTGTATTTTTAGTAGAGATGGGATTTCACCATGCTGGTCAGGCTGGTCTCGAACTCCCGACCTCAGGTGATCTGCCCACCTCAGCCTCCCAAAGTGCTGGGATTACAGGCGTGAGCCACTGCGCCCGGCCAGTCCTAACTTCTTAACGTGTAAAAGGAGACTTGAACTCTGATAAATATATGTTGAAGGCCAACAAGGAGCCCAGCATTAAGTATTGGGGATGCAGGTGAGCAAAACGGACAGCCCTGATTCCCAGAACATATGGTGTGGAGTAGGAGGCAGTCAACAATCACGTGGACGTAATTATACGTGTACTTTTTTTTTTTTTTTTTTGAGATGGAGTCTAGCTCTGTCACCAGGCTGGAGTGCAGTGGCGCGATCTCGGCTCACTGCAACCTCTGCCTCTCGGGTTCAAGCAATTCTCCTGCCTCAGCCTCCCGAGTAGCTGGGATTACAGGCATGCGCCACCACGCCCGGTTAATTTTTGTATTTTTTAATAGAGATGGGGTTTCACCATGTTGGCCAGGCTGGTCTCGAACTCCTGACCCCAAGTGACCTGCCCACCTTGGTCTCACTGTTGCCCAGGCTCCAGTGCAATGGCATGGTCATAGCAAGTACAAAGGTCTGGAGCGTGAAACACACACATTTCTTGAATTGGACATTATAAGCACTCTTAAAAGCATACAAGTCAGAGGTGTGGAAGCTTCAGCAAGTTAAATTGAGAAGGCCTTGGAGAATTCTTTGAAAGCCCCTAAGTATTTGAGCAATCCTATAAACGTATGTGAAGACCTCTGACCCTGTTTTCTGATGGAAATGTCCAGATTATTGATCTGACCGGAACAGTCCAGGTTCCATGATGCAAGCAGTGGTGTCTGTGATCTGACTTTGAGAGACATCTGGCTCTGTTTCAGAAGAACTAAAACTATAGTTCTAGCTACTTCGGAGGCTAAGGTGGGAAGATGGCTTGAATCCAGGAGGTCGAGGCTGCAGTGAGGTGTGATCTCACTACTGCACTCCAGCCTGGGCAACAAAACAAAACCCTATCTCAAAAAATAGGGTAAAATGAAAGAATTCAAAATAATTATGCAGCAAAATGTTTACTATATTTCTATAAATTCAAATAAAACATGCCAAATGCTTTCTCCCCCCATAATTTCAATGAGCATGTACAGTAAAATTCTTAGGGAACAATGTGAGCCAGGTAATTGTTGATCTGGTTGAGTAGCACTTTAGAGATAACTTTTATGCGTTCTCCCATTCGGGGCTTTACCCTGTCAGGAGAACTCAATTAGCCCTCTTAATATAAACAAACTGGCCGGGCATGGTGGCTCACATTGGCCCAACAAAACCTTTGGGAGGCTGAGGCAGGCAGATAACTTGAGTCCAGGAGTTCAAGATCAGCCTGGGCAACCTGGTGAAACCTTGTCTCTACAAAAAATACAAAAAAATTAGCCAGGCATGGTGGCATGCACCTGTAATCCAAACTACTTGGGAAGCTGAGGTGGGAGGATTGCTTGAGCCTGGGAGGTTGCAGTGAGCTGAAATTGTGCCACTGCACTCCAGCCTGGGTGACAGAGCAAGACTCTGTCTCAAAACAATTTTAAACAAAACAACAAACTTGCTCAGAGAGGTTGAGTACCTTCATAAGTTCACACAGCTATGACAGGGTAAAGTTAGGCCTGGCACTTCAGCTGTCTCAACCCAGCATTTCTTCTGCCATGTCACGGAGTCCCCTCCACACGCATACTTTTGTAAGATACAGCGACCAGCCCTTCATGTTTTTCTCTGTCATTTTACAGGCCACTTCTCTCTCATCTTTGTAAGCAAGCCTGGATAACTCAGCTTGAGATAAACATGGCTGCTTTAAAGCTTTACAGCACTTGTATTTTTAGTTCTTCTGAAACAGAGCCAGATGTCTCTCAAAGTCAGATCACAGACACCACTGCATGCATCATGGAACCTGGACTGTTCTGGTCAGATCAATAATCTGGACATTATAATTTTTTTCTTTTTTTTTTTTTTTGTCGAGATGGGGGTCTCACTTTGTTGCCCAGGATGGTCTGGATCTCCTGGGCTCAAGTGATCTGCCTGCCTGGGCCTCCTAAAGTGCTGGGATTACAGGCTTGAGCCACTGCACCTAATTCTTTCATTTTAATTAAGAGTGTTTATCTCTTCCAAAAGGTGATTTTAAAATTTCACATGTGGTTCTCTCCTTATTTTCAGTCAAGAAGAAGCAAAAAAAAAGGATTAGAGAGTAAAACAATTGGCAGGAGCTTTTGGATATTTTTACTTATCCCATTGTGCAACACATTCAGTGACAATACAGGTTTTCGAAGTGGTTTAGATGGTTTGTCTGTGAGCATGTGTGTTCCTACAGTTCTCCAGAACATGAGAGCCCTTCATGCCTAATCTTGGCTTCCTGCTGTTAAGACTTTTCAAGGGGTGTGAGTTGGCCAGCCATGGACCTGGATACATGGACCAGTGGCTACAGGAGATGTGAACACAATGCTGAGAGCAATGGAAATGTAAGCAAGTAACATGTATGCTTGGTGAACAATCAGAAGTATGAAATATGAGAAACCAAACCTGCCTGATTGATAAGAATGGGGGGCTGGGTGCAGCGGCTCACCCTTGTAATCCTAGCACTTTGGGAGGTTGAGGCAGGCGGATCATGAGGTCAGGAGTTCGAGACCAGCCTGACCGATATGGTGAAACCCTGTCTCTACTGAAAATACAAAAATTAGTCAGGTGTGGTGGTGCGTGCCTATAATCCCAGCTACTCAGGAGGCTGAGGCAGGAATATCGCTTGGAGGTGGAGGCTGCAGTGAGCCAAGATTGCGCCACTGCACTCAGGCCTGGGAAACAGAGTGAGACTCTGTCTCAAACAAAACAAAACAAAACAAAAAACAAACAGAATTGGGGGTAGGCGGTTTGAGGAGCATGAGGCTTGGACCTATTAGACCTGGAGATTTGGGGAACTAGGGATGCCAGCCGTGTTCCTTGTACTGTATGCAAAAGGGAAGTAACAAGTATTGAATGTTCACTTACCTCTTTCATTCCCCAATATGAAGTAGATATTCCCATTTCCAAAAAGAAAAAAGAAAAAGAAAAAAGGAGGCTCGGGAGAACTAGAAAGCAGATGGAACAAAGAGGACTTCATTCAGTATCGGATGAATTAAGTTAGTAGTTCTATGTATGTATGTGGGTCTTCTAATTTGATTTTCACATTGTTCTTTAGAAAGATTTTTAGCTATATTAAGATTTCTTAAAAAGCTGGGCCATGCCAGGCAGGGTGGCTCATGCCTACAGTCCCAGCCACTCAGGAGGCTGAGGCGGGAGGATCACTTAGCCCAAGAAAGGCTGCAGTGAGCTATGACCATGCCACTGCACTCCAGCCTGGGCAACAGTGAGACCCTGTCTCAAATAAATTGAGAAAAAAAAAGAAAAGAAAAAAAACCTGGACCAAGAGTATAATTTCAGGCATCAATTCTGTAGTTCCTTACTAGAGAAGTTTCTCTCAATGTGTACAGCACTGGAAACCACGAGGAGGTGGCAGCACAGCATTCTCTGCTGAGCGTGAGGTTGGCTCTTGGTGTTGCTTTGCTGCAACTGTCATTTGCCATTGATGATGGTTCTTCTCTTCCAAGGGAGAGGAAGAGAATGCAGTCTGAGTGGGGGGAAAAGTCTGCGCCATGCACTTACAGACTGTTAACATTGGAGTCTTGCTAGTGAACATTTTAGTTGATTGGATTGTTTGGATAGCTGAGTTTGATATTTACAATATCCCTAGCTTACCACTTAATGTCTGCTCTTCTAAATGCTGTCCTTTTCCCATATCGTTAGTATTCTCTTTAACCCATTCTTCAGCTTGGTGAAGTGTTAGTATTCCCTCCTCTGACACTTGTTCACTCAGCACAAAGAATTCCTACTGTTACCTCTCCAGAACCCTGCAGTCATTACAGATGAGGAAGCTGATGCAGGTAGGAGACAGGAGCAGAAGCATGGGCCATGCTGTTAAGAGAACAGGGAGTCAGAGTGGGGTTTTAATCTGGTTCACCCAGCCACTTACTAGTTTATAACCTGAGAGCTTCCACTTCCCCATCCCCAACATAGGGTCATCCTGTCATGGGACTGTTGTGAAGAATGAGATGCCACACAGACGAGCAGTCCTAGCTAATGTTAGCTGTTAATGGGTGAAGGAAAAGCAGGCACTTAACATGTGGATATAGGCTATCACTTATCTTTGTCTCGTGACACCATCCTCACTAGTTCACAACTGCCCTTTAGTACAGGCTGAGCATCCCTTATCCGAAATGCTTGGGACCATTTGTGTTTCAGATTTCTAATTTTTCAGACTTTGGAATATTTGTATATACCTAAGGTTTTTATATATACTTTATGATCTTAGATAATTTTAGACAGGGTCCCACCCTGTCACCCAGTCTTGAGTATAATGGTACAAACATGGCTCACTGAAGCCACAGGCGAATACCACCGCGCTGCACTGATTTTTTAAAAAATTTCTTGTAGAGGTGGGCATGGATTTAAGTGATCCTCCTGCGTCAGCCTCCCAAAGTGCAGGAATCACAGGCATGAACCACCATGCCTGGCCTATGGTTTTAATATACAGGTTGGGCATTCCTAACCCGAAAATCCAAAACGTTCCAATGAACGTTTCCTTTGAGTGTCATGTTGATGTTTTGGATTTTGGGTAAGGGATGCTCAAGCCATATATTAAAAACACAAAACTAGCCAGGCATGATGGCTCATACTTGCAATCCCAGCACTTTGGGAGGTCAAGGTGTGCAGATCGCTTGACACCAGGAGGTTGAGGTTTGTCTACAAAAAATTAGCTAGGCATGGTGGCATGCCTGTAGTCCCAGCCACTTGGGGGTGGCTGAAGTGGGATGATTGATTTGAGCCTGGGAGTTTGAAGCTGCAGTAAGCCATGACTGCACCAATGCATTCCAGCCTGGACAACAGCTAGAACCCCTCTCAAAGCACTTAAAACTCTTTAATACTGACACCTACATACTCCTACCCGTTGTTAACTGCACCTTACTCAAGGTCCTAAATTGTTCACCATCCCATCTTTTATACTTATTACTCTTATCAGATGCATATACTTAATGTCTTTGCTCAAAGTGTTGCTTTGAACATTCCCAGGCATGTATCCTCAATGTCCACATGTAGTTTCTCTTGAAGTAGAACTGCCATTTTCCCCAAGTAGTTGCAGTAACTTATACAAATGGTCTTTTTCACACTGACATGTGACAGTCCCGGCTAGAAGTCATGCTTTTCATCACTGAATGTCTTCATCTATTAAATGCTAATGCAGATAAGGATACGACTCATTCATGTGCCTGGCATGTCATTAGCTGCTCTGAATACACAATACGCATGGTTTATTATATAATCCAAGCCTGAAAAGTCGGAATTTCCATTCATGGTATTATTAATTGGCAAACAAAAAAAGCGCTTAGCTTTTGGAACCCAGGTTTGAATCTTGTTTTATCCACTTTGTGTAACTGGAGACCTTAATAAACTATGAAGTAAACTTTCTGCACTCCTTCAGTGTTACTGTAAAACTCCCAAGCATTTGGTGAGACATTACACAGCTAGGTCTTAGTTTCTTTACAACCTTGGGATGTAGCAGTCAATTCAGCATAGGTCAAAGTTCATTATTAGGCAGGGTTGTATAGGGTAATTACCCAGGAGACTTTCTAATGCTGGTCTGTATTACCCTCCGCCCCCAGTGGAGGGGACACACCTTATAATCCTCAAGTTTATACAGGTAACCTGGACAAAGCATCTGCTCTGATCCTTCCTCCTGCCACCCCAGTGCAGTTTTTAGCACTGTACCATGAGGTGCCTTCTTGTTAGCATCAGGATTGTCTATGATCTCACATCTGGCAACGGTGGCAGGGAAAATCCAGCCTGTGTCATGGCAGAATAGGTTTAAAGCCAACATTACAAAACACACCATTTTTGCAGAGCGCATTCCCAAGCTATGGGCAAGACCAACAGCAGTAAAGTTCAGCTTTTTATTGAACACGTTATAAAAGAGATTTAGTCAAAAAGACCAAAACCCATGTCATCATCAGACTCCTCGGATTCTTCTTTCTTTGCTTCCACTTTCTTCTCCTCAGCTAGAAAAAAAAGTCAGGTGTTAGGATTTCCATACATCATCTGCTTGTGGAAAATTAACGGCAATTTTACCTATAATACTATTTTTTTTTTAAATCTCTACACTCCTCCCAATACTAAAAACTCCATGTTTCCTACCTGGAGCAGCAGCAGTGGAGGGGGCAGGACCTCCTGCTGGTGCAGCACCCGCTGCTGGAGCAGGTCCACCAGCCCCTACATTGCAGATGAGGCTCCCAATGTTGACATTGGCCAGGGCCTGCAATACATGTGCATGCATAGGTAAATGCCCGGTTCTGTCCTTGTTACACAGCGCTCACGCACCAAAAACGAAAAGTATCCCCCCTTCCAGGTTACAGTGATCAACCCCTAACACTATATACGGTGGGTTCCACATCCATGGTTTCAACAGTGGAAAAGCATGCGTACCAAACATGTAGACTTCCAAAGTATACAGGAGGATGTGCATAGGTTATATGCAAATACATTTATATAAGAGATGGAACATCCTGGGATTTTGTTATTAGTGGAAGGCCCTGGAATCAATACCCTACACACTGGCTTTTCTTTGCTAACAGCCAAAACTTAGGTTAGACAGGGCAACACACTACTGTTCAGCTTTGAATCTGATAATTACATTCCTATATGTTAAGAACCTCCTGAGGTAGCTGATTTCCCTCCTTTTACAAATAACATGTTGGCAAAAAAATAATCCAAACTTCCTGAAACACTCAAATGAATATTCTTTCGACAATTCCATGTCTCCTCTTAACAGTGAACTCAAATTTTCAGTCTACTAAACAAACATAGGACTTAAAGATGACATAGGTACAATGTTTACAATCTTTCAAAACTCTTTAGAGGACACAACCCCGGAGTTAGATGCTATCAGCTTAACTTGCCAGAGATTAAGTAACCTGTACAATGGAAAATAGCCAGTGCAAGCTCCATGACCAGGAACCTTGTCTTTATTAGTCTTTTATATCCCAACATATAGTACCTACTGTGTCAATGAAGTCCGCTAAACCCAAATGTCCATTAAACCACAGGTTTAATGCAAGAATTTGCTTGCAACTTTAACATGGGTAGTACCTATCTCCCGGATGATCCTTTTTGGGAATAAATGACCTGATTCAGATTTTTTTTTTTGACCATGGTTTCAGAGCAAAAGGGAAACCAGAGTCTGATAAGGAAACATAAGACTTGAGAAACTGAAATCTTATTAGCTCCTAGAGATACAAATGCAACCAAATACACCTAGGAGATCCAGCGGCCTGTGGGGCCTTATGGCACTGCTGGAGGTACTTCAGCATGTACACCTGCCCTCGTAAATCAGCAGGCTTTACTTTGCCACCATCACCTTACCTTTGCAAACAAGCCAGGCCAAAAAGGTTCAACATTCACACCGGCTGCTTTAATGAGGGCATTGATCTTATCCTCCTACAACAAATAAAAACGTCAATCCATCAAAACGTAGCGTATGTAGTATCTCCAAAACGCTGCAAGTCAAAGGCAAGTCACTCAATAAAAAGTGTACAGGACATGTTTAACCAGCTCAAATATTCTATCACAAGCAAAAGAGATGTGTGCCAGGCGCCCTGCAATGAGGCGAGCCCATCGCTGCTGTTTCACGGGCTGGGACTTGCCTGAGTCACGCGGCTATTTTTAAGTTACAAGACCTGGAAGGTGGAGCCGAGCTCGGGCGCTATCCTCCACGACCCGGGGAATTCAAGGCAATTATACCGAAAGAGGTCCGAGTAAGTGTCCCTGAGAGAGACGAGGCGCGGGTCAGGGTGCCCAAGCGCTGCGGAAAAGCTTTTCTACACGAAGGATCTTGGAGCCGGAGAGCCCAGCCTCAAGCGCACTCCACGCCCCGCGGGCCCGCACGTGGTCCCGGGGGCCCAGGTCCCGCTCTGCGAACGAGGCCCCAACCCCCAGGAGCGCCCGCCCCATACCGCCTGTGTTCGCGGCCTGGCCCCGGCCGGAAGTGCTGGGCCCAACGGCCTGGAGCCGGGAACCGCATGGAGAGGCGGGAGTCGACGCCCACAGGCAGCCCGGCTGCCGACCCGCGCCCGCACTCACCGTGACGGTCACCTCATCGTCGTGCAGAATGAGGGCCGAGTAGATGCAGGCGAGCTCGGAGACGGAGGCCATAGCGCGGGCAAGTGTGGGGCTGGCGCTGCCGGACGCGGTGCTAGTCGCCGGATGAAGTGAGGGCCTCACTCCAACGCGGCCTTAGCTTTCTCGGAAGGACCGAGCACCTTCGCGACAGCTGAGGAAAGGGGTTCTCGTGCCTATGCGCAGTCTCTTATGTGACCACGCGGACCAATCGGCGCCCGCACCCAGCGGAAGAGGCGGACCCAGGACCAATTGAAGACGCCTGCGCGCTGCGCCTGATTCGTTCTTCCTGTTGAGAAAGTTTCTCAGCGCAAACAGTTACGGTCTCACTTTATTTGGTTAAATTATAGAACTTGAGACGGTTAAAAACACTTTTAGGATAGGGTTGCGTAGGTATTCGGACTTCGCACCCGTTGGTTCCATGAGCTGCTTGACTTGGCAGGAGCTCCGCTGTGGCCGTGGTGACATTGTTCGTAATCTCCTGGTTAGGTCGCGGCCTTCCCAGCCGTCAGGGTCAAGGCTGCGCCCCACCTTGGAGGTCGCTGCTTAGCGCTGGGCCTTGGATGAGATAGATAGATGTAGATAGATGTAGGAGGAAGAGCAAACTAACGGCATTATGATAGCAGTAGCCGTGGAGCGCTTACTATAT
Organism: Chlorocebus sabaeus; assembly: GCF_047675955.1. Lineage (NCBI taxonomy): Eukaryota > Metazoa > Chordata > Mammalia > Primates > Cercopithecidae > Chlorocebus > Chlorocebus sabaeus. The sequence goes on along the minus strand of NC_132929.1, from coordinate 45,234,182 downwards.
CCCAGTCACTGAGCCACATTCTGCAAGGATTCACGTAATCCTCACACAGCAGGAGTTGGATGTTATCTCCATCTTGCAGATGGCAAAATTAAGTCTTAGAGCCGGTAACTAGCCCAAGATAGTGTAGTTACCGCGCGGTGGAGCGTGGATTTGGAATCTAGAAGCCTTAGACCTGGTAACTAACCCAAGATTGCATAGTTCCGCGCGGTGGAGCGTGGAGTTGGAATCCAGAAGCCTGACTTCACCGCCTAGTGCTTCGGGGAAGGGGGATTATGGGTAAATTGTATACAACCTGTTATTTGTTATCTGAACCCAATGTAAATTCCTACCTTCAAATGGTCACCTTTACATTGCTCGTGCAATTTGCTTAGTTTACTGGAAAGTTAGTTCAAGATTTTTTTTTTTTCGGGAACCTTCTTTATTTAGTCCATCCCATTATTTAATAATCATCTCTGATGAAACATTTCTGTTGGAATCCACCAATCTAGAGTCCTATTTGGGTCAATCTTAACTACAAACAAATATTTTCATATCCCGAATTTTTTAAAAAAGTTTTTATAGCTATCAAACTTTTTAAAAATAAAGCTACTGAGTTTTCATCCAAATCTAAGAAGCCATTATAGTGGAATTTTGGTCAAGAAAGCTTAAAGCTATTTAAAAATCCAAACATTTCCAAAGCTACAATGAGTCAGTCCAAAATACTGTGTACCTCCAGCAGTGTACTTAAAAAACTGATCTGCTGGGCGCGCTGGCTCACGCCTGCAATCCCAGCAGTTTGGGAGGCTGAGGCGGGTGGATCGCCTGAGGTCAGGAGTTCGAGACCAGACTGGCCAACGTAGTGAAACCTCGTCTCTACTTAAAATACAAAAAAATAGCTGGGCGTGGTGGCGGGTGCCTGTAATCCCAGCTACTAGGGAGGCTGAGGCAGGAGAATTGCTTGAACCCGGGAGGCGGAGGTTGCAGTGAGCCGAGATCGTGCCATTGCACTCCAGCTTGGGCAACAAGAGCAAAACTCCGTCTCAAACAAACAAAAAAAAAACTGATCTGGTTGGCAAGTGGCACTTTGTGGTCACTGAGGAGATAATCGTTTTCTCCACGTATACGCACTTTTACAGGGTATCAAACAGTAAGCACTAACCACAGCTATTAAAGAGAAGTAGCTAAGCAAAATGTCAGTACTCATGCATTTCCTTTTGTGTTGTTGAAGGACTTAGTGCATTCAACCGTTACTTCAGACAAATTCCACTGCCCCATATTCTATCATAGTAAAAATTTCTCATTAATATTTTGAAAATACTATGCAATAAGCCATTTAAATTTTTTTTTTTCCCCTGAGACGGAGTTTTGCTCGTTCCGCAGGCTGGAGTGCAATGGCGCGATCTCGGCTCACTGCAACCTCTGCCTCCCAGGTTCCAGCTATTCTCCTGCCACAGCCTCCAGAGTAGCTTGGATTACAGTCGCGTGCCACCACGCCTGGCTAATTTTTTGTATTTTTAATAGAAAAGGGGTTTCACCATGTTGGCCAGGCTGGTCTCAAACTCCTAATCTCAGGTGATTCGCCCACCTTAGCTTCCCAAAGTGCTGGGATTACAGGCGTGAACCACCGCGTCTGGCTAATTTTTTTTTTTTTTTTTTTTTTTTTTTAAGTGGGTTGGGACAGGGCATGGTGGCTCATGCCTGCAATTCAAGTACTTTGGGGAGGCCAAGGCGGGAGGATTGCTTGAGCCCAGGAGTTCAAGACCAGCCTGGGGCAACATATTGAGACCCAGTCCCTATTACTTTGTGTTGTTTTTTTTGAGATAGGGTCTCATTCCATTGCCCAGGCTGGAGCACAGTGGCACCATCACAGCTCACTGCAACCTCTGCCTCCCAGGCTCAGGCAATCCTCCCACCTCAGCCTCCCCTGTAGGTGGGACTACAGGTATGTGCCGCCATGCATGACTAATTTTTAAATTGTAGGGATGGGATTTCAGCATGTTCCTCAGGCTGGTCTCGAACTGAGCTCAAGCCATCCTGTAGTGCTGGGATTACAGGTGTGAGCCACCATGCCCAGGCTGTCTCTGTTTAATAATAATTTTAAAAGCAGGCTGGGTACAGTGGCTCATGCCTGTAATCCTAGCACTTTGGGAGGCCAGGTTGGGAGGATTGCTTGAAGTCAGGAGTTTGAGACTAGACAAGGCCACAGAGCAAGGCCCCATCTCTACAAAAAATAAAAAATTAGCCAGATGTGCCGGCATTTGCCTGTAGTTACAGCTACTCAAGAGGCTGAGAGGATTGCTTGAGCCTGGGAGGCTGATACTACAGTGAGCTGTGATCATGTCATTGCACTCCCTTCTGGGTGACAGAATGAGACCCCATCTCAAAAAAGTAAGAAAAAAGCCAGCCTGGACAACATAGCAAGACCCCATCTCTACAAAAATAAAAAAATTTTTAATTAGCTGGGCATGGTGCTGAGCACCTGTGGTCCCAACTACTTGGGGGGCTGAGGCAGAAGGATCACTTGAGTCCAGGAGTTTGAGGTTATAGTGAGTCATGATTGCACTCCTGCACTTCAGCCTGTGCAACAGAGCAAGACCCTGTTTCTGAAAAAAAAATTAAAAAACAAGAAAATCAAGAAATAAATTCTGTATCTACTACAATAGCAATTTAACGTTTAGTGTTCTGAAGCATTCTAAAAACACACATATAGGCCAGGTGTGTTGGCTCACGCCTGTAATCCCAGCAGTTTGGGAAGCCGAGAAGGGCTGATCACCTGAGGTTAGGAGTTTGAGACCAGCCTGACCAACATGGAGAAACCCTGTCTCTACTAAAAATACAAAATTAACTGGGCCTGGTGGCAGATGCCTGTAATCCCAGCTACTGGGGAGGCTGAGGCAGGAGAATTGCTTGAACCTGGGACGCGAAGGTTGTGGTGGCTGAAATCGTGCCATTGCACTCCAGCCTGGGCAGTAAAAGCAAAAATCCATCCCCCTACCCCGCCAAAAAAAAACTCAACATACACACACACACATATATGACATTGTTTACTACTATACTGTGAGTGACTAGTGCATTTTATCTTCTCCCTTAACTTTTGAATCAGCTTTTGGCAAGGACTAATATCACACTTTTATTATGAATAACAAAATATTAAACTATCATTTTAGTTTAAAAAAAAAAAAAAAAAGGGGGGGTTCGGGCACGGTGACTCACATCTGTTATCCCAGCACTTTGGGAGGCCGAGGCAGACGGCTGAGATTGGGAGTTCGAGACCAGTCTGACCAACATGAAGAAACCCTGTCTCTACTAAAAATACAAAATTAGCAGAAGAATCTACTAAAAATACAAAAGGCAGAAGAATTGCCTGAACCCGGGAGACAGAGGTTGCGGTAAGCCAAGATCGTGCCATTGCACTCCAGCCTGGGCAACAAGAGCGAAACTCCACCTCAAAAAAAAAAAAAATCAGCCTCAAATCCAAATTAAATTCAAGTAAAATGTGTGTTCACCTATGCAATGGGATATTTCACCATAGTTTCGACAGTATTTTTTCTAATTTATGTTGTCCCCAATGTTTTTTGTTTAAATGTCTAGAAGTCATACTTAATATGTAGATAATTACGGTTGTCACATAAAAAAAGGCATTGTCCATTTAACATATTATCTTGTATTTTTTAGTGCTATCTTTCAATTTGTCCCACAAACAGTGAGTGCCAGGTGAATGCAGGCCACTGTGCCAGGTGCTGGGAGGACGTGCTGAATGAACGGCCATCACACAACTACGTAATTCTTAGTGCTTTTGATTTTAATCCTTTTGGCATATCTTAAATGTCAGAAAGTGAATATATACATACAAATTCAAAACACCTTCCTAAAATGGTTATTATTGGCCAGTCATTTACATCTTTATTTTGAAAGTTTGAATTGTCAAATAGTTCTAAAGTGCATTCTTGCAGCTAATAAATAGCAGCATTTGTTTATAAAACCTTAAGAAATTCAGACCAGGGCTGGAAAAGTCACAATAAAAAAATCAGGCATGATCTAGATATATTCTTCCTTAATCATCTAAGACAAACACTTGTGTGAATTAGTTTATAAGTATACATGAAATATATTTTAACAAAGCATTATAAAAAATTCATACAGCAATGAAAAAAGGAGTCTTCCTCTGCTATTAATATTAAATATGGCAAAACATATACTATACAAGGTTTGTTGCATACTAGTTGTCTTTGGAACCATAGGGAAAGCTTTGCTCTAGGTCAGTGTATGATGTAGCTGAGGTCCGTGATTTTCAACAAAGTTGGAGTTCTACAAGATGACCTGGAAGACTGCTTCTGGCATGGCTTTCGAGAAATCATCCACACAAATGAAAATGTTCTTTCACTACTGGGACTGTCAGTTCATGGCTTTTTGCGCCTAAAACACAACAACCAGCACTTAGAGTTGAACTTTGCAATTAGTAACACATTCATAGCAAATCAATCTTTAGAAGGTCTTTGAGAAGTCCCTCTGAGAAAGCAAACAACTTTTATAAAATATGCTTATCTTAGTATTAAATTTAGAAAACAGGATTTCCCACCTTTATCCTGCTGCAACAATCTTCTAAATTGCTCATTAAGGAATGTAAATGTTTAAAATGTTATATATACGTATATATGTATATATACGTTTATAACATTTTATATATGAATGCATGTATTTGTAAAGAAGGGATTTTATTAAAATATGGAAAAAGACTGGGTCAGACTCCTGAGTATGAGTTTAACAGAAGAGGAAAAGGTACAATTCCTTCCCTACTATAAATTCTTCCATTCAGTGTTACTTATTTTAGTGAACACTTATTGCTACACCAAGACCAAGAAGCAAGTCAGAAAACAATGATTTACACAAAGCTGTCTAGTCCCCAACTTAAGCCTTTAGCCTTCCCTCCTTAGAGGTACTCTCAGTTCGGCCTCAGAAAGCTTTATGAGCGTTGGCAGAATATGAACAAGAGCCACCAATCTTCTACCACCGCCTGCCTTGCAGCTCTGATTGCTCTTATCCAGCCTTCTGAGGCTCTCAATATTCCAGTTGCCTACTGCAGTCTGCCCGTGGGGGCCCAGATAGTCCAAGGGGAAAACCAAAACCATATATTTGTTCTGAACAACAAGTGGATAGACGGTAGAATAACGTAAAGACCAAAGGAGGAAAAAAGCACACAGCAAGACCCCAGTTACAGTCAGTGCTCACTTGGGTTGTGCGTGATGCTGATATCCAGGTCCCAGTTGGGATCCTGCTTTCATCTCCACAGCCACGGAACACTGAGAGGAAAATGACAAGAGGAAAAAGATCAGCTCCTCTCAATAGTCTATAAAATACAGTTATTTAGCGGGCTCTACACCTAAGTGAAATGCAATATTGCTTTCTAGTTCAGCAAAGACTCTGGCACAGGCCACAAATGTTGTGAGTCAGAAGGGTCTTTAGAGGTCATCTAGGTAACTCATCTCATTTTAGATAAGTTCGTGAAGAGAGTTGGTGGCTAAGGCCATAGCTTAGCCTCCTGACCCCTACCTTCCCATGTTCTTTCCAAGAGCTTCTCCTCAGGAGTAAGAGTTGCAAGGGGGTTCCTGATGAAGTGGATTCTTGTTATTCTAGGAATAGGCCTACATGGTGCACTGGCAATGTGAGATTATACCTCAGCGTTTTCAAAGAGCATAAAAATCTAGAGCTGTGGGGTTTAAAACGTGACAAACCTAATTTTAGTAAGCAGAGAAATATTTAATTTTTCCCCTACCCTTGTTTCTACATCGGTCCATTCAGACTCTGCACCATCTGGTTGGGCAGGTGCTACTGTGGAAGATCTTCGTTTTCGACTACTGAAAAAGGGGAAACATGATGCAACAATTATTTTTGCATCTAAGAAGAGGAAAAATATTAGAGGTAGGGAAATACTATCTACATCCCTTTGGAGAATTAATGATACATTTCACAGGCTGTTCTGTTCCTCAGAAATAAGCAGCTAAGAAAATGACCAACTTTTATACAGAGATTTTTGATGGTTACTTACCCATTTGGTGATTCTTGCTTTAAAGTCTCAATATCAGTAAACTGAACAGATTGTCCACCACCCCTTGTTTTATAAATATCACCCTAAAGCCAAAAGAAAAGGTCACTGTTACACATTGATATACCCAAATGAAAAACACACATATATATTTCAAATTGTTCTCATGATTCTATTTTATAGAAATTCCCATCCACAAAATCAGATGGTACTTGGTACTTGCTGAGTCTGTACTATCAAAATAATTTAGAAATTTGAGTACGTATCTCTCACAAACAAAAGAAGTCCAATACAATGTAATCAGTAACATTCATAATTGCAGAAAAAAATATTCCTTCTGCTCTACCTGTAATTTAAAAACTAAACTGCACTAAGGATCAAGAAATTTGCTGGAAATTTCTACATGCTCTAAGACATGGCACTTTCTTCTCTGAGTGCCCCCTGTTGCCCATATTCAAATGACAGTATAGTCTCATTTGTAGCTAATTATAATAACAACAAAAACTCTAAATTGAACTTGAAATAAAAAGCTTTTTTTTTTGGCATTATCTTTTACTTTCCTGATTATTCACTGACTCTATGATCAAAGGAGAATTCTTCTATAGGCAAGCAAGTCTCTTCTTTCTGGAAAACAGCTTTAGGCAGCTCAATACTGAGTAATTTTAATGGGTCAAATTTTAACATAGATTTTGTTTTATTTTGTTTTTGTTTTTTTATCTTGAACTGACAGAGAGCAATGGGAGTTCTTTGCTTAGATTTACTTTTTAAGTAGTGGTTAAAACTAAATATAGTCATTAAAAATTAAAGTACATCATGGATCTAGAATTCTAAGAAACTGAAGAATCTACACCTATTTAAAGCATACTTAGTCCCACTTTGGCAGTTGATTTATTTAACCTAAGCAGTGACTAATTTTCTGCTAACAAAAAGGTTATATCAAATACTCATTGATGTTCCAGTTGACACTGCCTGTGTGCCACCAAAGGAGTAGCAGGACAAATGGACTTTTGTTGAATTTCTTAATATATTTTTTTCTCCCGTGAAAATTAGTTTACCTTAATTAGTTTAGTTTCAATCTCCCCATCGGAGGCTAGTTCCTGGTGGGTCAGCATGTACTTCTCACACTTAGCTAGTGCCTTTTCATTTGCAACAGATACTGTGATGGCATGAGGGACATGTGGCTGCATGACTGTTTCAGTTTGCATGTTAGAGGCGGGCTTATGATCTACCCATCTGTCTCCTGCAGAGCGTGATCGTCTGTGTCGGAGACGAATTGGTGGTGCGTTCTGATCAGGTTGAAAGAGGAACTGAGAAACAAGCATAACCCATAATTAATTAAAGGGTATTATTAGAAGTGCAGCAGGTTCGGCTACATTAGTTGATGACAGTATCATAGCAAACCTTTCCAAAGCTAAATATTTTATTCAAGTAATTTAAACATCTTTGCATTTAAACACAAAACCAACAAACATCTTTAATGCCAACTTGTATGTTACACATTCTACCTGGGAGTTTCCCTTTCAACAAAGGATAAAAGAAAAAATTCTGGTAATGCTGCAAGTCTTTCCTGCTTGGGGGTCATTCAGGACAAACAACCCATTTCATATTTTTGATCAAAAACCATTATTTATCCCTGCTATTGAGAGGTAATTTATTACGTCCACAACTCTGTTAAAATCTTCAATAAGATCAATGAAAGCCCTATACATTTTCTAGGTTTCTAAACAAAACAGAAAACAATCCAAAGAACATAAGGTATAATAAGAACCATATGAATAAAATGATTAAAGAAATGTGAAATACTTCTGAGTGCTTTCAGTTAAGATTTTAAAACATCAAAACAGAACTTCATGAAAAGTTCAAATACAATAATGGCTGCAATATACCAACTAATTTTTCCCCCAAACATTTCATACAGGTTCCAAGAAACAAATAAATAATACAGCGTCAAATCAGTCTCTTATCATACAATAAAAAACTAGTTGCCAGGCCAGGCATGGTGGCACATGCCTGTAATCTCAGCACTTTGGAAGGCCGAGGTGGAGGAATCAATTGAACTCAGAAGTTCAAGTCCAGCCTAGGCACCATGGTGAAACCCAGACTCTACAAAAAAAATACAGAAAAAAATAAGCTGGGCTTGGTGACACGTGCCTGTAGTCCCAGCTACTCAGGAGGCTGAGGTGGGTGGATCACTTGGGCCCAGGAGGTGGAAATTGCAGTGAGCCAAGATCGCACCACTGCACTCCAGCCTGGGCAACGGAATGAGACCCTGCCTCAAAAACAAACAAGTTGCTTCTGGTCAAATGTCATGTAAATCTGGGAAAGTTAAGTTAAGCACATTCAGCCTAAGAAAATAATATTTCACATATATGCCATAGTTATAGTTTGAAGCAATGAATTATCTCTGGTGTTTTATGAACATCTCCTGTTTGTAAAACTGAAAACGGGGCTGGGTGCAGGGGCACACACCTGTAATTCTAACATTTGTGAGGCTGAGGTAGGAGAAGGATCACCCGAGACCAGCCTAGGCAACGTAAGAAGAATTTCTGGGGCGTCTTTTGGTCTTGGGTGATTTCTACAAATTTCTACAAAAAATTTAAATTTTGTGTAAATTTCCACAAAAATTTTAAAAATTAGCCAGGTGTGATAGCACATGTCTGTGGTCCCAGCTGCTCACGAGGCTGAAGTAGAACGATTGCTTGAGCCTGGAAGGTCAAGGCTGCCGTGAGCCTAGATGATGCCACTGCACTCCAACCTGGGCAACAGATGAAGACCTCATCTCAAAAATAAAAAAATAAAACAACAACAACAACAACAACAAAACCCCAAAAAACAAAACTGAAAGCAAATGGAAAAAGTCTATCACAGGCCAAATCTGTCAAAGCTAGTCAAGTATGAAGACCTCAATTTCAAAATGCACATCTGAGGAACTGAATCATTTTCCCTATATAGTCGTACAAATGCAGCACTAGTGACAGCTCCAAGACATGGGCAATATAGTTTGCCATTAAAGATGCTGAGCCTCAAGACAAACAGGAAACATTTCATTCTGATAATGATTTATTTAATGTTGAACACAAAAGTCTGGTCCTTATCATCTACCATTTAGCGAAAGCGAGGGTTTTCTTCAAACATTTAACAGTAAACATATGATGAAACAAGCTTCGGAAAGATGATAATCCATACGATCTACTAGCATTTATGAAATAAATATTTAAATTTTTTTCCTCCCTCAAGTATAAATTTAGTCCACTTGACATAATTTTTGACCAACAAACTTAGACGCACAGATACTAACCTTATAGTAACTTTTCTGCTGCACTTCTAAATAGTTTGATTTCACGTAAGAATCTCTAGTAAATTCTCTTAAATATCTCATAGCCAAATTAGATATCTCATTACTGTTTGCAAGGCATAAGCAAGGCTTGACTAGTTTTCAGCCTATAAACTGTCATAAAATGACTAGAGTTGGTCAGAATGACCATTTACCTAATTTGCTGTCTAAAAATGTTTAAGGAAAAATCTGCAAAGCAAAGAACTTAACAGACCTTAGAATCATCGGTTTCCCTGGTAAATAACTTGGGATTCATCACCATCCCTTAATAATCAGGAATTTGGGCCACCTAAATGAACATTCATCTATACCCTGACTTATATAAGAAAATCTAAAGTAAATGTTTACTGTAAGATTTAGAAGAAAAATTCTAAAAGAGCTTTGTTAAGATTTTACTAAATATAAAATCCACAAACATTAACTTGGTCCATTTATTCAGATTCAAAAGAAACTTTACCTTAATCTTTAAGAAGAGAAATATGAAAGTGAATTTATTTAAATACCCTTGAATGTGAGACAAAGTCCTTGTTAATTGAGATAAATGCCTCGATTAAAAGCAATTTATTGGGCATGGAAATCAGTAGTTTTAAAATAACTGGCCTAGACTCTTCAGTGAAAATAGTCAATGTCATAAAAATAAAAAAAGTAGGGGGACAGGGTGAGACTATTTTATATTAAAAGAGATAAAAGACATAATCATGATATGCAATGCATACACTTTCATATCATGGATTGAAAAAAAAGCTGGCTGGGTGCAGTGGCTTGCCTGTAATCTCAGCACCTTTGGAGGCCAAGGCAGGAGGATTGCTGGAGTTCAAGAGTTCAACACCAGCCTGGGCAACATGGTGAGACCTTGTCTCTACTGAAAATAAAAAATCAGCGTGGTGGCATGCCTGTAGTCTCAGCTACTCGGGAGGCTGAGGTGAGAGGATGACTTCAGCTCAGGAAGACTGAGGCTTCAGTGAGCCATAATCATGCCACTGCACTCCACCCTGGGTGACAGAGTGAGACCTTGTCTTAAAAAAGAAAAGCCAATTTTGGGACAAATGCATAATGTCCCAATAGAGGATAATTATCTAATTAATGTTGATTTTCTTGCATGTGATAAAGATTGTGGCTAGGTAGTACAATGTCCTTATTCTTAGAGATTAAGTGTCTCTAAGTCTGTGATTTCCTTTTACAAGGCTTAGGGAAATAAAGTTGATGTATCTACATCAAGTAACAACTGGTAAACTTAGGCAAGGAGGGAAAGACATTACCATACTATTCTTTCTACTTTGCTTTGGGTCTGAAATTTTTCAAAATAAAAATTTGGGAAAACAATTTTTAAAACTAGGGCTCAAAAGGAGGTACAAAAAATCTAATTTGGGGAAGGGGAACCAAAAGAAAAATATGGAAAGTATGCTTTAAAACACAGTCACCAATTTTGTGCAAAGCTTATTAGCTTATGCAACTGAAAAGCTCACACTACTCTGGCATGCACCAAATTGACCTGTATTCACTGAACACACTTCTGCTGCCAGATGTGTTTAGGCTTTTTCAGATGAAGAGCCAGGCCTCAATTTCAGTGAGTCAATCTTTCAAATTAACTGAGAAATCAGACCTTCTTTATACTATAGCCCAACCATTTTTCCAATGAACTTTCAGACACAAGTTACAAAAAACAAAGAAGATAAAATCTATTGCTACAATGCGTTAAAATAATACTGGCACTAACCCTGCAGCAATGATCCTCTTCTATTTCTATCTCATTTCTGAATGTAGGAACCACCTCCCTGCCTTCAGTCCAGTACATCCCTCGCCTTCTGTCTGACACGATACAAGTTTTGCTTTGTCCTGGCTCCTGCTGCCTACGCCTTGCAATAGATGTGACTTTGAGAGGTGTGTTGTACGTAGGAATTTTCTGCTCCCATTCCGAAATACAGGAAGCTACAGAAATGCTGCTGCAAGAGTTAGAGCGCCTATGTAGCTGTGGCTGGCTCATGAGTTGCTGGCCGTTGGAAATCTGAGCAATATAGTTACTAGAAAGCTAGAAAAATTGGAGAAAAATTAATAAGCAAGACTGAAAAACTGAGAGAAACAATTCATTACTTTTCTATAATGTTAGCACATGAAGACAACATTACAAATAATTATTTGTACTAATTTTTTGTGCTAAATTTGTGTTTATTCTAAATTTTAAAATATTTTTAAAGAGAAATTTCAGAAATGTAAGTATTATAAAATGTAAAAATTCTCATAGAAATAGTCATCTAATCTGAACAAAATATCTGTAGTACAAAGTTACTACACAATTACAAATAACTTACAGGCACAGGTGATGGAGAAACAGATCTTTGAGTAACTTTTTCTCTATCTCGCTCCCGAGAGGGTCTCTCTGGCTTCTCAGTTTTAGGTTCAGTAACAATAGCCTTCAGTTGTTTCAGTTTTTCATCTTTAACCCAGAGTTTATTCTGCATCTCCAGCTGTTTGGCTGCCACTCTACGCTCCTACAGATTATCAATGGCAATGTATATTATCATTCAATCACAGCAAATGAGTATACCAGATTAGCCAATCACTTTATTTCCTAAAAATGACAGTTCTCCAATTCTTTCTGAGAGTTAACGACCATCACCAAAACCCTACCACAAATACAATAATTCAAAATATTGAACCTAACTACAATGTAAAATAAATCATCCGACTCTGAGGCAAGCACTACCCAAATGATACTCACACATTCTTTCTCCCACTTCATTGTCGTTTCTGTCACCATGCCTTGCAACCTGGCTTCTAATCTGCGTTTGTCAGAAAACTGTCGCTGAAGTTTCTGGTTCTGAGTTTCAAGTTCCTGTTGCAAATTGCGTTTATCTTCTTCATAGATAGTAGTTGTTTTCTCTAAAATCTCAATCTAGGAAGGTAGACCACTATGTTCAATACTTGGCATATAAACATTTCATGTCACTATAAAATAATCTTCCTTAATTTGCTTATACAAGCATATTTGTGGAAAGAAAAATCATGGAGAAAGCACTTTTTTCTCTAACATTTCATCTGAATTCCCACCCCCATTCTCAGAAATGAAAACACGTTAAACAAGTTCCTCACTCAGAGACATTTATAACTAATTTCATGTGAAAATTACTTTCTTCTAAAATGAATGCCTAAAATTTAGTTTTTAGGCTATTTTCAGAATTAAAAAAAAAACTATACTGGTTGAGACTAATTTCTCTTATGAATGTGTACCCCCACCAAACCTCTAAATGACCCTCTGTAAATGAGAGAACAAACATATATTACATAGTGCTGCAATGCTTCTCACCAAAATGGTATTCCCTTCTACCCCATAGTAAGAGATTAATCCTGAGTTTATACTTTTACAATCTGATTTGTAAACCAAATACAGATCAAATTAAGCTTTACTGAGTATCTGTTATGTCCAAGGTACTATGCTGGCACTTTTATACCATTTCATTTAATCATTTATCTCATTAAAAACAGCATACTAAGGAAATATTTCTAATAAATCAAAAAGCAAGCTACAACCAAAGCTAAGCTCTAGAAAGCTCCCTTGTTTGCGTCAGAGAATATCCTTTTCAACTGTTAAAACTCTCATAAAATTAAAGAACATATGATTCTTCATTTCACTCACATTTCCTCCTTAGCATGGGACGAGGATTAGTAAATAACCAATTGAGACCTTTTTTTTTTTTTTAGACAGGCTCTTGCTCTGTCATCTAGGCTGGAGTGCAGTCGTGCAATCCCAGCTCACTGCAGCCTCAACCTCCCAGACTCAAGCTATTCTCCCATCTCAATCTTGTGAGTAGCTGGGACTACAGGTGTGCACCACCATGCCTGGCTAATTTTTTTGTAGATATGGGATTTCGCCATGTTGCCCAGTCTGGTCTGGAACTCCTGGGCTCAAGTGATCTGCCTGCCTTGGCCTCCCAATGTGCTGAGACTATAGGCATGAGCCCCTGCGCTCAGCCTGAGAAACCCTTTTTTTTCTTGAGACGGAGTCTTGGCTCTTGTCGCCCAGGCTGGAGTGCAATGGCTCAAGCTTGGCTCACTATAACCTCCACCTCCTGGGTTCAAGCGATTCTCCTGCCTCCCTCCTGAGTAGCTGGGATTACAGGCGCTCGCCACCACACCCAGCTAAGTTTTGTACTTTTTTAGTAGAGATGAGGTTTCGCCATGTTGGCCAGTCTCGTTCTTGAACTCCTGACCTCAGATAATCTGGCCACCTCAGCCTCCCAAAGTGTTGGGATTACAGCTACCGCACCCAACCAAGAACTCTTAATAAGCAGCATTTACAGGCCGTTGGAGCACAATAGCTCCCTCAGAGACCAGTGCTAAAACACCAGCACATACATCTATCATAATAATGTCAAAACAAACCTTATATTCTAAAGTTTTGTTTTTCTTTTCCAGTCGTTCTATTTCCAATTTCTGTCCTGAGATCATCTTTTCCTTTTCATTTAGTTTCCCTTGCATGTGGTTTTCTTTACTTAAAACAGCATTGTCAAATTCTTGTAACAAAGCTTTAAAAGCATTAGCTGAAACAAAAACATACAGGCCAAGTTTTATACCAGTTCTAAAACAAACAATGATATCAACTTGTTAGCAGACACTAGATAAAATGTAGTTATTCAGCAAATCTCTGTGAGAATCAGTCTATAATGAGAAAACAAGTTTAGAGGGAAATCAGGAGCTTAATTCTCAAATTGACAAGATAGTCACAGAAGCTTTCTGTTAAATGCTAAAAAAAATGTTCAAGTCTTTCATTGTGCACTATAGCATTCTCTTCCCAATCCTTACAGGTACTTTGCTTCACAACAGCAAATGCAAAATAGAAATAACACTGTATTTGGGATTAATTAAACCTGAGCTGAAATCCCTGGTACATCACTTACTAGTTATGACTTAGGCAAGTTAATTAATATTTCTGAGCAAATTTCATTTCAGGATAGAAATTTAAATACCACTTTATCTCACAACTTTTTGGTAAAGATTCAAATGAATAATGATAATAAAAATAGTAGAGCCAGGCGTGGTGGCTCATGTCTGTAATTCCAGCACTTTGGGAGGCTGAGGTGGGTGGATCACGAGGTCAGGAGTTTGAGATCAGCCTGACCAACATGGTGAAACCTCGTCTCTACTAAAAATACAAAAATTAGTTGGGTGCAGTGGCGCGCACCTGTAATCCCAGCTGCTCAGAAGGCTGAGGCAGAATTGCTTGAACCTGGGAGACGGAGGTTGCAGCGAGCCAAGATTGCACCATTGCACTCTAACCTGGGTAACAGAGTGAGACTCAGTCTCAAAAAAAAAAAAAAAGTAGATACATTCATTCACTGAGATACGTTCACTATGTACCAGAGTTTACTGTTCTACAGGATCTTCATACTTTATCTTATTTATCTTTACAACACATCCTAAGGTAGAAACAATTACAATCCCTACTATGTAGACAGAGGAAACTAAAAAATATTTCTCTGTGTCTCCACCACTGTTGGTAAAAAACAAAAGAAAGAACACACGCTCACTTTATTCTTTTTGACTTCCTTAGAATACAAAAAAGAGCTGTGGAAAAATCCCTTGTCGTTCTAATCAAACAATGCCTTGAGTCCTTCAAAGGTACAAAGACACAATTTTCTTTAACTTCCTTAAAGATGCAATCTACCATATAAACTCAGATTCATTGAAAATACATTCAATTTCAGAAGTTACAATTATTGCAAACTGGCCAGGAGTGGTAGCTCATGCCTGTAATCCCAGCACTTTGGGAGGCCGAGGCGGGCGGATCACTTGAGGTCAGGAGTTTGAGACCAGCCTGGCCAATATGGCGAAACCCCGTCTCTACTAATAGTACAAAAATTAGCCAGGCATGGTGGCATGTGCCTGTAGTCTACTCAGGAGGCTGAGGCAGGAGAATCGCTTGAACCCAGGAGGCGGAAGTTGCAGTAAACTGAGATTGTGCCACTGCACTCCAGCCTGGGGGACAGAGTGAAACTGTGTCTCAAAAAAACAAAACAAAAAATTAATTAAATAAAATTATTGCAAATAGTTTTGCCCTTACATTGTTTGTTAAACTCATCAATCATCATTTGTCGTAGGTGATGTCGTTTCTCTAAGGCTTCAATCAGCCTTGGAAGTGTCTGCTCATCGTTGATATCCAAAATTTCACATGATGGCAAAGGTGGAAAACTCTGCAAAACCACGTCAGTAACCAATGGTTCTGTATTGAATTACAGAAAATTACAAAAAGTTACATAGGAGAGAAAGAGCTTATTTAAACAAGTTTAACACTGAATACAGCCCCAGTCCAACTAACCATTGCAATTTCTTGAGCTGATATAAGTCTACTTCCCTAAAAATGAGAATCATAGTATGCAAAATAAGCTCATTTAAATTTTGTTCAAATTACTATGTGCTTGGTTCTTCGGAAGGTATGTAAACATTTCTCTTATATGAAATAATTTTTTTCAAAAAAGAGAGAAAGAGACAGACCAATGAGTGGACAAATGATACGACGCCAAATCATACCATTTCCAATTGGACCTCGAGGCTGGTTTCTGTACCGCCTTCCAGGCGTTAAACCACATATTGCCTTGTCTACGGGTCTTGCTACTTCAACTTCTTGAGTCACTTCCGCAAATCTCATGACTTGCTAAAACACAAAACAAATGGAGTTTAAAAAAAATAAGGATATCCAAGTCCCAGAAATGACTACATGAAACAAAGATTGCTTATTTTCATTTATGTGAGACACAGTGTCACTGTCACCAGGCTGGAGTGCAGTGGCATGAACACGACTCACTGCAGCTTCAACCTCCCGGGTAGGCCCAACTGATCACCCCACCTCAGCCTCCCAGTGTGTTGAGATTAGAAGCATGAGCCACCACACCAAGCCTAGTTTACTTCTACAATCAATGGTTCTCTATCAATTTATAAAACATTCAAAATATCATTCTTCTCATCCAAATAACTTTTCCCAAGAAAAACTCAAGACTCTATAGGACAAATACATTAAAATTACCAAGTTTTCTTCATAATCTTCAGCCTTGGGATTCACACACACGATCATCCGCACTTTTCCTTCCCCATCAAAGTAGTTCTTGAACAGATGGGTTAACTTTGAATCCCGATATGGAACCATCTACAAAGACATTCAAATCCAAATGTGTTACACAAAAAAATGCACACAAATGAAACTACACAAAAGATCAGAGCAAAAAAATGCACACAAATGAAACTATACAAAAGATCAGAGAAGGCTGCTGCTTACCTTGTTAGTTCCATACATTTGGTTCTCTCTCAGGACATCCATACATGTTCTTAGCGTCATTAGTGACTGATTAATATTACCTGACAGAAAAATATATATAGACGCTATTTTAGAACAACAATATAGTAGCTAAAGTGTGTTCTGTTTGCCTATAAAATCTCAACTTCAAACAACTGTTAGATAGAAATTATAAATAACAAATTTTTATGGCTCAATATAAAGAGATGTCTATGCACGGTCCAGGCTCTCTTTCAATAGCAGTATTTCTGGGAAGGTTAAACAGCCATCCTTCAGGGATTCTATCAACAGGATTTTCCACAAAATGCAACATTACAGTTACTGACTATAAGGTTTCTTCCAAATCCTAAATTCTCTGAAGGAATATCTTTGATACAGATGTTTAATATCCTCATATTAAAATATATTCTCTAGGCAATTGGCAGGAATCATGGCGACCCCCAGGCCACTGTCCCGATTCTTGGGGTGGGGAAGAATATCATTTGCCTGGGGAGGAACTACGGGGACCACGCCAGGGAGATGACAGCGCGGTGTTGAATGAGCCCATGCTGTTCCTGAAACTGTCCATGGCCTATACACCTGAGGGCTCGCCCATCCGCAGGCCCGCGTACAGTCGCCAACTTGCAACACAAGCTGGAGTTGGGTGTGATGATGGGTAAGCATGGCCGCACAGCTATGGACTACATTAGCAGCTATGCCCTGTGCCTGGACATGACTGCCAGGGACGTGCAGGACGAGTGTGAGAAGAAGGGGCTGCTCTGGGCTCTGGCTAAGAGCTTTACGGCCTCCTACCCGGTCAGCACGTTTGTGCCCAAGGAGAAGATCCCTGATCCTCCCAACCTGAGGCTGTGACTCAAAGTCAACGGCGAACTCAAGACAGGAGGGTGAGACATCCTCCATGATTTTTTCCATCCCCCTACATCATCAACCATGTTTCTAAGATCATGACCTTGGAAGGAAATATTATCTTGACTGGGACACCAAAGGGAGTTGGACCGGTTAAAGAAAACGATGAGATCCAGGCTGGCATACATGGCGTGGTCAGTATGAGATTTAAGGTGGAAAGGCCAGAATATTGAGTCATTTCTTAAGAAGTTTCAGGGAGATGGGAGCAAGACAAAAGCAAGCAACAGCTAGTAAATGTCACAATCCTTTAATAAGAAACGAACTATTTTTAAAAAATGATTAGATTGCTATGGCTCAACTCAAAGAAGATGGATTCTTCAAGAAAACGTGAACTAGAACGGATGGCCCAGAAATTTAAAAAGCCAAAGTAAAATACTTCTGGTGCTTTGAAAAAAATTTTATAAAACCAAATGTTCTAAAGAGTTTTCTTTCATAAAACTGGATTGGAGAAGACTTTTCAGTGGGTTATCTCTAAGATGATCAGTAGTTCAAGACTTAAAAACTTTAGAGAAAACCGAAAGTTATGTTCCAGATCAGTGTTTCCCAAATTTCCTTGGACTTGGTCATCATCAGGAAGCATTTGTAAAAATAAAAATTTCCAAATTACTGGCCTATTCCAGAGCCACTAAATCAATTTGATGGGATTAATCTCCAGTGAAGCTTTGTTTACAGAGCACTCCAAATGATTCTTATCAGGGAAATGTGGAAAAACACTTCTGTACACAATCTATTAATTTAAATTTGTACTTAATAAGTGAACAATTAATGAAGATTTCACCTATGTACTTAGGGTGTCTACCCTGACCCATCGATTCTGAGTTCAGGAGATGATTTTGAAATTACTGTGTGCTGCCTTTTATGTGGCTAAAAAATAAAAATAATAAAATAAATAAATAAATAAATAAATAAATAAATAAATAAAATATATTCTCTAAAGCAGCAGGTCCCCAACCTTTCTGGCACCAGGGACTAGTTTCACAGAAGAGAATTTTCACACAGATGGGTTGAGGCTGGGGGGTGTGGTTTTGGGATGAAATCATTCCAGCTCAGATAATCAGGTATTAGATTTTCATAGGAAGCATGCAAGAGTCTGAAGCTCTCCCTGCATCTACAGGGGCTCTCCTGCTGTTTCTAACAGTCAAATGTCTTCGGAATCAGCTAACTCTGTCCCCTCTACATCTCAGCAAGGATTTCTTAGGTGGCATACTTGTTACTTCTGACCGCTCTTATTTGGATTTCTGAGCCAAGGCAAGTCTAACAGTCTAATCAAACATTCACGAATGCAGCTCTCATCTGATTAGACCCCATGAGAATGAGTTGATTATGGAACTTTGATTGAGGTCAGCTAACTCGATTATGCTTTTACCCTTAGCCTCCCAAGGATACAGAGGATCGTTGATACAACTCCCAAAATAGAGAACTCATCTGTACCTCTGTAATATTCCATGATTCATGATTTATGTTCCTTGACCCAAACTCCTAATGTTCTTTCTTCTTCCACTGTGCTCTCAGGAACTCATGTTCTTATTAACAGATTTCCCTGCAACTTCAAATCTCTCACAAAATAATCCATTGATAGCTTTCCCTAGTGGTCAGGGGTTCTTAACTTGAGGTCGACGTTGTCCGGGGGAACATTATGGGGTGTCTGCATACTTAGATGGAAAATAAATTACATTATTTATTTTTACCAAACTCTAACTGGAATTCACTAGTTCCTTCAATCATGAATGCAGGCCCAAAATCACAGCATTAGTAGTACCTGTAATTGGTATCAATACAAACTACAGATATTTTTATAGCACGTTACAGTTTGTTGCTCATCAAGATATTTATGTTCATCATTACACTGCATTTATTTAATCAGACCTGCTGCTGTGTCTTTAAGGTATTAATAAAGAAGCACACAAATTTCTGTATGACAAACTTAAGAATACTTTTAAAACACATTTCAATGCAATTGGTTTTCTCTGTAATTCTCTCTGTGCTATACCTTCAGAAATACTATACCAGGAAAGGTCCACAGGCTTCACCCTACATCCATGGCATACAGCCCTGCAACCTAACCGTTTATCTCCTGCTGCAGCCCTGTAGACTTTTGGAATAAAAAAAGCTATTTGGTTTCTAAAGGCTGACATTCTACAAGTATGGTAAACAGAGGGAGAGGCCAGCAACATTTTCCTAGTTCCTCCCTATTGCCTTGAAATGTTCCTCCTACATGCCAGCCCCTGGTTTATTTCGGTATCCATGAGAACAACAATCATTCTTATATGCTGTAGTCACAGAGTCCCAATGTCCCAACTCCGGTAAATCTTTATCTCTATTCCATTACAGCTGACGGGCCAAACCCTATCCCTCAGAAGTGTACCACCTCTAAGAACCTGGAGCCTCTGCCATATGCCCCAACTACAATATCCTTTTCTGCTCTCACTCCCTAACTCTTGTCATACCTGCACCTTACCCATACTTACACTAACAGTCCTTTCTAGCTTTTCCCCAAAGCATCCAAAACTTCAAGTTTTAACTTTCTTCCCAAGCCAACTCTTGTCCCATCAAAGTTAATCCTTCCCTCTTGGATCTAGATTCAGATTTTCCTGCCACTTCTGGGATCTTGCTCCACCAACAATCATCACTTTCATGTTTATTAACACCTAGTAGGTAAGCGGCACTGGGTAGACAATGACAGACAGCACACACACAGTCCACTCTCATTAAATTCAAGTGATTCAGACAAATTGTAAGGGTACTTTGGCCCAGGGTAGGGGCAGCTCTAAAGGCCCCATTTCTCACCGCTGGACTTAAACATCTCTTCAGCATATGAATAAACTCAAGTCTTTACTGTCTTCTAATATACATATATAATGTGTGTGTGTATTTTTCATCGTTGCATAATCCCTCAAATCCCTTTATCACCCTTCTCTGTCCTTCCCAAGCTAATAATCAAGGGCCTGTTGTTCCTCAAGCTTCTGCTCTCAGCTTGTTCCTCTCCATTCGCTATGAATTATTTTATCTCACCCAATTGCTTCAATCATTTTTCTATTGGCAAAGCCTAAACCTACAAACCTCAAGTCAAATCTCTCTCCTTCCAAATCCATGTACCTCTGCATCCAATTACAAGGCACTTTCACTTGCATAAATTGAACATTTCAAACACAACTCATTAACTGCCTACACCTGCTCCTAAAACCGCTTCTCCTCAATCAGACACCTCCTTATTCTCCACATCCAGATGGACCTACTTCCTAAGTAGCCCTCAGTGTTGTCTGACCTTTGCCTCCAGGTCACACAATTGCTTGCCTGAATTGCTGCAAAAGGCTCCTAACTGTTCTTTCATATATTCAGGCTCGCCCCTGGTAAATTATTTCTCTACACTGGCAAAATGATCTTTCTAAAAGACTAATCCTTCTTTAAGGGGAGGCTGTATGACACAGTATAAAGACACAAGCTGTGAAAGTCCAACCAACCTGGCTCCAGCCTTGAGAAATTTAACCTTCCCAAACCCATTTCCTCATCTGTAAAATGGATATGATACAACCCTACCTATCTATTGTATCTAGATACTACAATACACACTAGACCCTTAATAGTTGGCAGCTAACATTATTCCTTCAAGATAAAATTCAAACTTCTTGGTATGAAAGACAAGGGTCTTCATGACCTTGCCTTGCTCTCCTGCCTCAGTTCTCACAGTTCACCAACCTACATCCTCTACTTCAGCTACTTTGACTCTGCCATATTATCTCAGGACTAAGCAACTGCCTCCTGGGACAGGAATGTTGCCTTTAATCCTATCCTTCTTCATACAGCTCACTCCTACTCAATTTGTCACCTTCCCACTCCCAGATTGGTTTAGGCAGCCCTACCCTGCACTCCCATCATATGCTACTCAAAAAATCTAGTTTATCTACTGATCTCTTCTACTAGGATGGGCTCTCCCCAGCAGGACTGTGTCCTTTGTATCTGTGTTTAATTCCTGGCACACAGTAGGTACTCAATACATGGTTATTAACATAAAACACAACATGCAAGGTGACAGAAAACCCAGTTACACTGATTTGATCACACTGTATACATCTATCAAAATATCACATATACCCAAAAAGTATGTACAACTCTATTAATTTTTTAAAAAATTACAAAAAGGTAATGAGACATAACATGCATAGATTTTTAAAAACACATATATAGATTGGCTAGATATCTATTTAAAGCCTTCAACTGGCTTATGTTCAGAATATTCCCATCTCTAGAAGCCAATTTTTACCACTAATAAATACTGAAATAACATTTCAAGGACCCAATACTGACCTACAATACTAAAAATAGACTTTTTTTTTTTTTTTTGAGACAGCTTCTCTGTTGTCCAGGCTGGAGTATAGTGGTAAGATCAGGGCTCAAGCAGTTCTCCCACCTCAGCCTCCAAGTAGCTTGGAACTACAGATGCACCACACCCAGCTAATTTTTTGTATTTTTTGTAGAGATGGGGTTTCATCATGTTGCCAAAGTTGGTCTTGAACTCCTGGGCTCAAGTGATCCACATGCCTTGGCCTCCCAAACTGCCAGGATTACAGGTGTGAGCCACTGCACCCAGACTAATTGAATACAACTTTCCTCATTCTTAAAGAAATCAGGGTATTGTAATAGATTGATACCAAACCAGTATAACTATAAACTTAGCCTCTAAATTATCTAATGGAGGACAATTATGCTTAAACCATCCACTGAGGCCGGTTACAGTGGTTCATTCCTGTAATCCCAAGACTTTGGGGTGGCCAAGGTGAGAGAGCGCCCAGGAATTTGAGACCACCCTGGGCAACATAAGGAGAACCCATCTCTACAAAAAAATTGTTAAAAATTAGACAGGCATGGTGGTGCACACCTGTAGTCCCAGCTACTCAGAAGGCTGAAATGGGAGAATCAATTGAGCCCAGGAGTTTGAGGCTGCAATGAGCCATGATCACATCACTGCATTCCCTCCTGGGTAACAGAGTAAGACCGTCTCAATAAAATAAAAATTTAAAAACAAAACAAAAAACAAAGAACCACCCACTGGCCAGGTGCGGTGGCTCACGCCTGTAATCCCAGCACTTTGGGGGGCCGAGGCAGGTGGATCATGAGGTCAGGATATCAAGACCATCCTGGCTAACACAGTGAAACCCCGTCTCTACTAATCATACAAAAAATCAGGCGTGGTGGCGGGCACCTGTAGTCTCAGCCACTCGAGAGGCTTAGGCAGGAGAACAGAGTGAACCTGGGAGGCGGAGCTTACAGTGAGCCGAGATGGCGCCACTACACTCCAGCTTGGGCGACAGAGCAAGACTCCATCTCAGGCTGGGCACAGTGGCTCATGCCTGTAATCCCAGCACGTTGGGAGGCCGAGGCGGGCGGATCACGAGGTCAAGAGATCGAGACCATCCTGGCTAACATGGTGAAACCCCATCTCTACTAAATATACAAAAAATTAGCCGGGCATGGTGACGGGCGCCTGTAGTTCCAGCTACTCAGGAGGCTGAGGCAGGAGGATGGCATGAACCCGGGAGGTGGAGCTTGCAGTGAGCAGAGATTGAGCCACTGCACTCCAGTCTGGGTGACAGAGCGGGACTCTGTCTCAAAAAAAAAAAAAAAAAAAAAAAAAAAGACTACATCTCAAAAACAAAAACAAAAACAAAAACAAACAAAACCCACCCATTGACAAGCAGATAATAAACTGGCATTGCAAGTTTCTGAAAGTTAGAGCAATAAATAAATACTATGCTTTACTCACCAGCTTCACGTAATCTGTTTCCTTCTGCTCTGGTCCGGTAAGTTCTTTCACTTCCAGCAAGATCTACCAAGGACAACTGACTTATAGTGATTTGTTCTTTTTCCTAAAAAGATCACAAAGCCAATCACAAAGCCAATAACTTAAAATGGGTTATAACTGGTTTACAATGTTCTTTAAATAGATTCATATCAACAAGCTAAGTCTTAATGAACATTTGCACAGAACAAAATGCACAGGATAGGCAAAGGGTTCATATTTTAGCGAAGAGTTTGCTAAAAGAGTTTGATAAATATACTCATGACATTAATGATTACTTGTCAATTGGCTGGTCTTCCTTCTGCATCAAACAGTAAGGTCCCTGAGAGCAGGGACTCTGTCTTTTACTACCTTATCACCAGCATGCTGCACAGTGCCTACCACTCAGTAGGAACTCCAAAGATATTTGCTGAATAAGAGTCTAGAACAGGATTATCTTAAATTCTTCTATAATCAGATGTTTAATAATCTTATAATAACCTAATTTCATAATGCTATAAATAATTTTTTTGCGGGGGGCGGGGGAGACAGTCTCGCTGTGTCTCCAGGCTGGATTGCAGTGGTGCCATCTACGCTCACTGTAACCTCCCCCTCCTGGGTTCAAGCGGTTCTCTTGCCTCAGCCTTCCGAGTAACTGGGATTACAGGCATGCGCCACCATGCCCAGCTCATTTTTTTCGTATTTTTAGTAGAGACAGGGTTTCACCATGTGGACCAAGCTGGTCTCGAACACCTAACCTCAGTTGATCTGCCTGCCTCAGCCTCCCAAAGTGCTTGGGATTACGGGGGTGAGCCACCATGCCCAGCAGATAATTCTTATAAAAAGAAGTGAAAGCCAAGTGGCACCTAACTGATGCTATAATATTAGATGTGATTCAATGGAAATCAAGTATATATGGAAGACTGACTTATAACCATTTTTCTTCTTCTTTTTTTTAAGACAGAGTCTCGCCCTGTCACCCAGGCTGGAGTGTAGTGGCGTGATCTTGGCTCACTACAACATCCACCTCCCTGGTTCAAACAATTCTCCTGCCTCAGCCTCCCGAGTAGCTGGGACATCCACCTCCCTGGTTCAAACAATTCTCCTGCCTCAGCCTCCCGAGTAGCTGGGACTACAGGCACGTGCCACCATGCTAAGCTAATTTTTGTCTTTTTAGTAGGGACGGGGTTTCACCATGGTGGCTAGGATGGTCTCAATCTCCTGACGTCGTGATCTGCCTGTCTCGGCCTCCCAAAGTGCTGGGATTACAGGCGTGAGCCACCGCACCTGGCCCTTATAACTATTTTCTAGCTAACAATTATTGAGTGTTGACTATAAGCTAAACACTGGACTAAGAACTTTACACGCATTACCTCCTTTAATTCTCACAACCTTATAAGGAGGTTTTATTATAGCTAGTCAGTAAATAAATAGAAATCAGCATTCAAATCCTGGAGGTCTTCAATACCACTCCTGTCACTTATAAACCTTCAGAATGCCACAACTTCATGATACAGTTTGAATAAATTACACTTTAATGAATTACAGTTATTAGATTATGTATACTCAGACTCATATGCTGTTACTAATCGACACAAGCCTTGTAGTGTGGCAGGCCCAGCAGTAAATAGTGATCTGCATATGGGGGACCCTACTGGCCTATCAGCCAAGAGATGAACAACTTATAACACTGGCCACTTTCTAAACTATACCTACCCTGAAAAATGAATTAATGACATTTTAAAACCATTAACTGAATTTCCACTTACAGAATGAGTCACCAGAGAGAAAACAAACACAGTCTTATTTTATCACTTCTATCAAAGAGATTTTTAAAGATCTGCAAACTTTTTTCACAGCAAAATTCAGGTTCTAAGATTCAATATCCAACTTCCCAAAACTATAATAACGGGGAAAAAAAGTTTTTAATGTCATCACCTACATACAGAGTCATCCCTCGGTATCCTCAAGGGATTAGCTGTAGGCTCTCCTATGGATACTAAATTTCACAGATACCAAATTCCATGGATGCTCAAGTCCCGTGTACAAAATGGCATAGTATTTGCATATAACCTATGTACATCCTCCCATACACTTTTTAAAATTCTATTTTTTAAATTTTTTTTAGACTTACTTTATTTTTTTGCAAAGACAGAGTCTTGTTTTGTTGCCCAGGCTTGTCTCAAACTTCTGGCCTCCCAAAGTGCTGGGATTACAGGCATGAGCCACGCATGCACCCAGCCCTCCTGTATACTTTAAATCATACTTAGAGTACTTATAATATCTAATACAATGTAAACACTATGTAACACTTTGTTATACTGTATTGTTTAAGGAATAATGACCAAAAAAAGTCTGTACATGGTCAGCACAAATGCAGCATTTTATTTTTGAATATTTTCAATCCGCAGTTGGTTGAATCTATAGATGTAGAACTCACAGATCCAGAGAACCAACTGTGTATTTATTCTAGAGCAATCTTCATTGCAATAAAACCTCCCTAATTTAACTTTTTTTTTTTTCGAGACAGGGTCTCACTCTGTTGCCCAGGCTGGGGTGCAGTGGCACGATCTCAGGTCACTGCACCTCTGCCTCCCAGGTTCAAATGATCCTCCTGTCTCAGCCACACAAGTAGCTGGGATTACAGGAGTGCATCACCATGCCTGGCTGAGTTTTCCAATTTTACTAGAGACTGGCTTTCACCATGTTGGTGGGATTACTCTAATTCCAAAAATTAAGGATAGAGTTAGAACCAGAAAAACTCCACATACTACAACTTTACCTGTAAGACATTGTCTCCATCTGCATCCAAGGGAGCCTGAACTAATTTAATGTTGAACACGCTATGGGAACGGCTGGACTCACGATTCAAATGGGTATTAGCAATACGTCTCTTTTTCTGGCCTATGACAACAGAGAAATCATTGGTCAAACCTGAACTCAGTCATTTCATTACACATACTAATAAGTCAAAAAAGATTGCCATTAAATTTAGTAGCAACTCTAGGTAATATTTATCATTCTGTATTTTTCTATTTCTAGATGTTTCTAACCTCTCCAGAAAACTTCAAAAGCCTCCTCAGTAGATTTCACTTCAACTTCTGTACATCCTGCAACATACATGTTATGGTTCTTATCTTCACGAAGTAATTTAGATTGTGGAGGTCTATGGGAAAGAAAAAAAGATGAGTTTCCTAAATTATGAGATGCCAGTACCTTCATTTAAGACTAGGACTAAAATGCCAAGTGACATGACGTTACTCTTCTAATGAAAATTATATATATTTTATAATGAGTATATAATGTATAATACTCCAGAGAAATATTAAACTTAGATAAGACTGTAAAGCTAAATAGTCAAGATTAGTTACATAACAAGATAACAGAAACCAATTTTGTTTTAAAAGCTTTGCTCTAATTTACTCTAAGAAAGCACATGAAGTAATACTTACTAAACAATTTAGAGACCAAAGTAGTATTACAGCAACATCACATGCACAGGTTAAGCATCAAAATCTAGTATTTTCCTAATTTTAAAAGACTAGCAGATAGAACCGGTTCTGACCTCCTCTGCAACAGCAGAAAACAAATTCAGAAAGAGTTTGGTATATACCAGGAGTGGCAATCCTTCCAAAGTGGCTTATGAAGTTTTAGTCTTATGACAAGATGAAGGTTGGGTAAGAGAGCTACCTGTTTGCTCTTAGTTTTGTGAATGGTGAGGGTAGAGACATTTACCAGCCACCATCACTGATAGTCAATAGCAGATCTGTCAGGAAGCAAGGAGGGCTTAGAGAAAGCAGCCAGCCCAGTGACAGTGGAAAATAATCTACATGCAAACATGCCACGGAATGCCAACCATAGTATAACTGCACCCTTCTCCTTAAGAAAAGAGCCAACACCATCACATACACAAAATCTGTGTTCCTCATGGGTGTGCTGCAACTGTTCCACCTACCAAAGGAATAAGGTAGAAGTTACTGTTTCTACAGCAGCCATCTCACACCAACGTGTTCAGTCCAGACTACGTGACATTCACAATGAGTCATATCTTAAAAACCCTCCACTTGTAACAGTTTTTCATTGTATTAAAAACTACTAAAAGTTAACTAGCTTAAAAAAGCAGGTCTAACACCAACCTAACAAATTAAATCTGAATTCACTGCCAAACAAGCACCCTTGTATGTTCATTCAAGGAGTTACCCAAAAAGGTTACAAAGCACACAAGGTATTTTTGTCAATCTTCTTTTGTATAACTAAATAAAGCCAAGATACGATCCTTTGAAAATAATCTCATTTAGAACAAACAAAAACTTGGCACATGGGCATACATGAAAATGGATATACTCAAGATTAGAGTCAAGACAATTGACACTTTAAAACAAATGGGAAAGTAATTAGTTTGATATCAAAAGTAATTGTCAGGCCGGGCATGGTGGCTCACACTTGTAATCCCAGCACTTTGGGAGGCCAAGGTGGGAGGACTGCTTGAGGCCAGGAGTTTGAGACCACCCTAGGCAACATAGTGAGACCTCTATCACTCCTATCTCTACAAGAAATTAGAAAATTAGCCAGGCATGGTGGCTTGTGCTTGTATTTCCAGCTACCTAGGAGGCTACAGTGGGAGGATCACCTGAACCCAGGAGGTTGGCTGCAGTGAGCTGATACAGCAGAGCAAGACCCTGTCTCAAAAAAAAGTAAAAAGTAGGCCGGGCGCGGTGGCTCAAGCCTGTAATCCCAGCACTTTGGGAGGCCGAGACGGGCGGATCACGAGGTCAGGAGATCGAGACCATCCTGGCTAACACGGTGAAACCCCGTCTCTACTAAAAAAATACAAAAAACTAGCCGGGCGACGTGGCGGGCGCCTGTAGTCCCAGCTACTCGGGAGGCTGAGGCAGGAGAATGGCGTAAACCCGGGAGGCGCAGCTTGCAGTGAGCTGAGATCCGGCCACTGCACTCCAGCCTGGGCAGCAGAGCGAGACTTGGTCTCAAAAAAAAAAAAAAAAGAGTAAAAAGTAACTGTCTCACAAGGTCTTAACTCTCACATGTATTGCTCCACAACCTATCCCAAGTATTTTTACTATTACCAACATTCCAAGGGTAAATAAAGTTCTCACTTGAGGAAAGGTTAAATAGAGCAAGAGTCTTCCTTGGCATAAACTCCTAGGATTAATAATTTTACATTTAGCTTACTTAGCCATATTGTAATTGTTTTCCCAATCAATGTGATGAAAATTCAAGGACTGTGGTGAAGATAACTGTATCAAAATGTGACTCACTAAGAACCACAGAAATACCTGTATCAAGTATGGCCTCAACCAGAGTCCACAAATTTTTCATGTAATTAAAAGCGGATATATACTGGTATGTATTCTCAGTCTAATGATTTTCTAAATCCAGCTGTTTCTCCAATAATGTTCCATTAGATATACACACAGTTAAATATAAGACACAAGTCCTTGTATTATTTATGTTCTGAGAGGCCCTAATAAAGACAGCATTGAAGACAAGCCTTTGGCTTAAAAACAAAGCCATCAACTCAGGAACAAGATACTAATATGAAACATAAGATTCCGGGGTCAACTCTGGCACAAATGCAGATTTATCATTTGTGATGCCAAGTGGTAACCAGTCTTACGTCTCAAAAAGGCAAGACCCAAGGAAATCTAGGAGGTAGTATTTCAACTCTGGTGGAATTACAGTGGAGATATCAGTCCATATTAACGAATGATAGAAGGTATGTAATTATTACTTGTACAGATAACAGCTTTAGGCTCCAGTCTATAGAAATCACCAAGACACAGGTGGTTAAAGAGGCTACAAAACTCCCTTTACTGTGTCAGGTTCTTGAAAGGTATCCCAGAACACATCAATAGGGACACTTCCTTATATAATTAAGATCCTTTTCAAAACAGCCCAGGGCCCAGAGTTTTCAAAAGTAATCTCTAAGATGAATATTTGGGTCCCTCTTCTCCTTAGATGCTTTAACCCAATAGTTCCCTAATACAGGTACATATCTAGTTAATGATAAACATACTCAAACACCAAACCATGTGATATACAAATTATATCATTTCATTCTGAAAACAAATGCAAGCATTATTCCCATTCATAACTGAAGAAACTAAAGCTCCTTGAGGCAAAGTAACTTCCCCAACATTAACAGCTAAGAAGGGTCTCTCTTCACTACTTACTTGGGTTTTATGGGATCAAACGGCACCTCTTCCAATAGATCATATATGTAATTATTATATATTTCAATATAAGAGACAAATACACCATAGACACTATCTTCATCAACCTCCTCTGCTTTGCAGAATTCTTGTACAGTTATCATATCTGCAAACTCTGGATCTACTTGTCGTCTAAAAAAAAAAAAGTTCAATTGTATACATTGTAAGTCCATTTTAAAAGTAAATGATCCCAGCCGGTCACAGTGGCTCACGGCTGTAATCCCAGCACTGTGGGAGGCCAAGGCAGGCAGATCACCTGAGATCAGGAGTTCGAAACCAGCCTCGCCAACATGGTGAAACCCCGTCTCTACGAAAAATACAAAACTTAGCCAGGCATGGTGGCGCGTGCCTGTAATCCCAGCTACTAGGGGAGCTGAGGCAGAAGGATCGCTTGAACCTGGAAGGCAGAGGTTGCAGTGAGCCGAGATCATGCCACTGCACTCCACCCTGGGCAACAGAGTGAGACTCTATCTCAAAGAAAAAAAAACAGTAAATGATCCCAAGGGGAAACTAACAGATACAATAAATACCTGCAATTACAAGCAGAAATACACAAAGCAACTTTATTCATACTCACAGTTTGCCAGCAGTATTCCCACGTCCTCCCAAACACGCAACAAAGGCTTTCATAACCTCTCCCAACCCATAGTGGCATCTTCTTAAAACAGTGATTGAAACAAAATGTGCTCAGAGCCAAAGAGAAAACATCTGAGCAAAGAACTTAGAACATTCCTTAACTTTAATCTCACAAAAGTCAACTTCTCTATTTAATGTTCACCATTCCTCATGTCTGGGTAGACCACAGGAAAGAATCCTGTGCCCCTAAGGCCAGTGCTGCAGACAAATATAATTACTTACTTGCTAGAAGGGGTCTTTGGATTGGGCATAGCTTCTCTTTTCTGACGTTCTAATAAGGCATCAACCTCACACTGTATATCCATACTATTCCTATCATTAGATTTGAAAACCTGAAGTGGGGGCAAAAAAATTACACCACGTTTTGTAGAATTTAACTTAAATAGTAAGAAGCATGCTTAAAAACTAAGGAACAGTTAAGGTTTCAAAATGAATCCAGTGCTTTGGTTCTTCTTTACTACTTCTGTATCCATAGGTGTCTTAGTCCAGCAAGATAGTCACAACACAAAAGAATCATACTTACATATCGTTTAGCTTGAAATGACCCTATACTGTTAAAGATCATGTCCAAACAACGAGGAAGCAGCCCTCCTTCCCCTGGAGAACCAGTCATTGTGTGAGTTTTTCCACTTCCCGTCACGCCATATGTAAAAAGAAGACCTACAGTGTAACAAGTCACAATGAGTTGTTATCTTAGAAGTTCCCCACTTACAATATTTCTTCACTGCATTAGAAAACACTAACAATTAGCCAGAGGAATCAAAAAAGGCAAGTTTAGCACCACCCTAACAAATTAAATATGGATTCAATGCCAAACATAAATCAAATATATAAATATCAAAAAAGTTTTATCAGAAGAGGAGAAAAAGGAAAATCCAACAAAACTCCAAGAGTCATATCATACCATTTTTGCCATGAATGAGGTCATCGACCAAGGGATTAGCCACAACATCGAAGAGTTCCTTCTGGGTGGTGTGAGTGCCAAATACTTGTTTAAATGAATACTGAGTCTGTGGAGAGAGAAAAAAATGCACTAAATGGAATTCCACTACTATCTAGGCTAAAAATACATCTACTTAAACTCAAGGTGTTTATGACATTTAAGATCTAAGCATGCAAAGAAAAAATATAAATGGTCTTTACAGTTGGAACCCTTAGTTTTTTAGTTACTAAAAAGTCATGACATACCTATATTAAACCAATTATAAACTGGTAAATGTTTTCAGTCACAACTACTAAAGACAATGTAGAAAACCTTTTTCTTTTTTTTGAGATGGAGTTTCGCTCTTGTTGCCCCGGCTGGAGTGCAATGGCACGATCTCGGCTCGCTGCAACCTCCACCTCCTGGGTTCAAGCGATTCCCCTGCCTCAGCCTCCCGAGTAGCTGGAATTACAGGCACGCACCACCACACCCGGCTAATTTTTATATTTTTAGTAGAGACGCGTTTCACCACGTTAGTCAGGCTGGTGTCGAACTCCTGATCTTAGGTGATCCACCTGCCTCAGCCTTCCAAAGTGCTGGGATTATAGGCGTGAGCCACCGCAGCCAGCCAAAAATGTAGGAAAATCTTAAGTCCACTAATACTTCTAATGTAAGGCTGATTTTGTTTTAATTAAGTGACAAAGATCAAAAGGTATTATAATGAGTCACGGTCACAGATTTGTGGAAATCTATAAGCATTATGTCACACATGACTTTACTGTTTCCTAGTTTTTCTTTATAAAGGTGTCATTTAAAATAGTATAGCATGCGCACAGTGGCTCAAACCTATAACCCCAGCACTTTGGAAGGCTGAGGCAGGAAGATCACTTGAGGCCAGGAGTTAAGAGACTAGCCTGGGTAAGCTCATCTAATAAAAAATTTTAAAAGTAAAAACAACAACAACAAAAACCCCGCAAAAAACAGTGTGCTGTGGTCGCACCATTGTACGCCAGCCTAGGTAACAGAATGAGACCCTGTCTCAAAAAAGAAAAACAAAACAGACAAAATAAAATGGCATAGTAGCATAATACCACATTTTGATGTACTATACTTTAAAATCAGAATATTATCTCATCTCTGAGTTCTTACATGAAATACATTTTAAATAAATTGTGACCTTTAAGAAAGCAAGAACACTTCAATTATCAAGGCTCTCTAAATACAATTAATAAAATATCCTGTAAAAACAGCTTTAGAGTTCAAAAAGAACAAACAATCTTGGAACTGAAAGGATACACATAGGACAATACTGAGAAGACAGATGACCTCACAGTCCTCATGAATGACTCCCTCCCTTCAAGGTAAAGAAAACTGAGGCCCAAAGGTGAAACTTCTCTGAGCTCATGGAGTTAATTAGTATCAAAGCCATCGTCAGTGCAATGTTTTTGTTTTCTTTCTTTCTTTTTTTTTTTTTTTTTTTGAGACAGAGTCTTGCTCTGTCACCCAGGTTGGAGCATAGTGGCGGGATCTCGGCTCACTGCAACCTCTGCCTCCTAGGTTCAAGCCATACTCCTGCCTCAGCCTCCCGAGCAGCTGGGATTACAGGCGCCTGCCACCACACTGGCTAACTTTTGTATTTTTAGTAGTGATGGAGTTTCGCCACATTGGCCAAGCTGGTCTCGAACTCCTGATCTCAGGTGATCCACCTGCCTTGGCCTCCCAAAGCACTGGGATTACACGTGTAAGCCATCATGCCGGGCCACAATGCTCTTTTCATTATATAATGTTGCCTTCTGTCAGAAAGCAGTGATTATTTTTAATCCCCATCAAACCTTTTTATACCTACTTGATACCTTTATTTATACATACTTGAAATTTACTTAAAGAAGTAAAACTCAGTAAATCAGTGTTTAACCATATTATATCCTCAAAGACCTGCTCTTCCATAAAACCCCCCCAGACCATGCATTCTTGCTGAAGCCATATTTACTGTCTGATGAACAGAACATATAAGGTACATATTCCTTGGAAGTTTACATTATAGTAAAGACAATAAACAGGTAAATAAATAGATTGTGGTTAAGTAATATAAAGGAGGTACACAGAGTACAGATCAGGGGAGAGGGGCTGTGGGGTGCTGTTTCTGATTGCGCAGTCTATACGACCTGAGGTGACATTTAAGCTGAAACCCAAGAATGACCTATGCTAAGGTCCAGAAAAAGTCTGGGTTAAGGCAACAGCTAACAGCCAGGATTCTGCCTTATCCAAAGAACTCAAAGGATTGGATAAATACTAAAAGATGAATGAGGGTGGAGAGACAGATGGGAGGCGGATGAAGCAGGATTTTGTCTGTTTAAAGATTTTATTCCTTGAAAGGTTTTGATAGGAAAATGATGAGATTTTATGTTTTAAAAGAACACTGTCTGCTCTGTAGAAATGGATTAGAGAAGATTTCAAGTGGAGGCAGTTGGGCTTTGGCAGTCTTGTCAATGATACCCAAAGCACACTCAGCAAACCAATGCCTGTCTGAGAACTGTTACAAGACTACTTAAATGTTTAGAAAGTTGTTTTTTCTTTGTTTGTTTTTTGAGATGGAGTTTCACTCTTGTTGCCCAGGCTGGAGCATAATGGTGTGATCTCGGCTCACTGCAACCTCCGCCTCCTGGGTTCAAGTGATTCTTCTGTCTCAGCCTCCCGAGTAGCTGGGATTACAGGCACGCCCCACCACGCCCGGCTAATTTCTTTGTATTTTTAGTAGAGACAGGGTTTCATCATATTGGTTAGGCTGGTCTTGAAGTCCTGACCTCAGGTGATTCACAAGCCTTGGCCTCCCAAAGTGCTGGAATTACAGACATGAGTCACTGCGCCCGGCCAAATGTTTAGAAAGTTTTACAGGCATTTGACACTGCCCAATTATCAGTATTTCAGCCCGTATTCAATAGGCTCATCTCTATGAAGAGATTATGAACTAGTTCCCTGTTGTCTAACTCACACGGGCACAGTGTACAAAAGTCCCAGTTGTGATGCATTAAAAATAAAAAAGCTACTCCTTCATTACAGTAGCACTGGTCTCAGTGGTTAATAATGGGGCTCAGACTAGGGTGGTGGCAGTGGAGATGGAAATGAAAGGACAGTTTCAAGACACATGTTGGAATACAACTGAGAGGAGCTATTAATGAACTAGTTATGAGGAGGGGCAAGTAAACAGTAGGTACCAGGTTTCTGGCTTGAGCAACTGGACAGATGACAGTGCCATTCTTTGAGAAGAAAACAAGGGAGGAAGTATTTATAAAGGGAATAAGAAAAATCAAGAACTCCTTTTTGGGCATGTAAAATTTGAGATGCACATGTGACATCCAAGCAGAGATATCAAGTAAGTGGCTGAATGTTTAGAGCCAGAGAAAAGGTTTCGGCTGGAGATACAGGGAGAGCTGGAGCAGGAAACAGGGGAGTGCTGCTGACAAACAGGTTATAATGAGGATGAAGAGGTATACATCAAATTTAGCAGCAAAGAGGCCACTGGTATTCTTCTGAAGAGCAATTTCACAGGAATAGTAGGCACAAAAGAGTGAGTGATAGCTAGAAGTAGAAATGGTAGCCTGCCTGAATTAATCCTACTGCATTCCCACGGTCCCCTCATCTTTAGCACACCTAACTTTCTGTCTTATTTATATGAGAATTATTTGTTTACCATATGTCTTAAGTTATAGACTTTCTAAAGGCAAGGAGTATATCATGCTCATTTTTTAAAAATCTCCTTCCCCCCTCCAGCTATTAGCTTAGCACATTTGCTAAATGATATTTTTGAGTTGGTTCAAAATTTTACTAAAAATAAAAACACTGCCTAGGAGATTGATGCAAGCATACAATGCCTATTATTAAATGTTACTTTAATTTCCACACATGAAGTTGTATATATAAAACTGCCTAGTACAATCATGTATCATTCCACATTAAATCATCTCTAACACATGCTCTAAAAACCAATAATACTCAGGGTAAGAAATTATCTGCTAAAAGCAATCCTCTAACTCCAGCATACCAAAGATATGTCTGTGCATCACAGAAGTCAAAAACACTTTAGATACAGTGGTTATAATGAAGTAAATAAGTCTTTCGAAAATGTGGGCTCACAAATGAACTTTGTTCCATTTAAAACTGTAAGTCATTCAGGAAACAACATATTGAGAAAAAAAAACTTGGTTCAAATCAGAATTACCTCCTTATAGTCTCCATTTCGGTTGAGTCTATAGCCCTCAGGAGTATGAAGCTGAACAGTTGTGTTATTGATCACTTCTATGCAACACTCTTGATCAGGAAAGCCCAGTGGGCGCACCCTACAGTATACCTGAAGAAATAAGAAGGTGCTTAAAGAACAAAGTTTGATCTTTTGCCTGATTTTTCATTTAAGCTTCTCATTCATTCCTTCATTCATTCAACAAACATTTGTGATCTCTCAATTTTAGAGCTCTGTATCTCCAAGAGCTATGAAAATTAAAATCTGCTACTTGAGACTGACAAATACAAACATATATTAGATACGAGAAGACTTTAAATACACACAAAATTAAAATAAATTTTGATAATAAAAATCAAATTGCAGTGTATTCACTACTATATTGTACACAAATAATAGTTATACTAATATCTCTAAAAGTCAACATGTCACACAGTGAGATTTTTAAAACTTAGAATTTCTTGGAAATCGATGTCAATTTAAAAACTTGTCAGCTTAACCCGACATTTAATATATACAAAGACATTTTTATTCATTTATTTATTTATTTATTTAGAGACAGAGTTTCATCGCCCAGGCTGCAGTGCAATGGTGTGATCTTGGCTCGATGCAACCTCCTGGGTTCAAGTGATTCTCCTGCCTTGGCCTCCCGAGTAGCTGGACTATAGGCGTGTGCCACCATGCCCGGCTAATTTTTTTGTGTTTTTAGTAGAGATGGGGTTTCACCATGCTGGCCAGGCTGGTCGCGAACTCCTGACCTCAGGTGATCCACCCGCCTCAGCCTCCCAAAGCGCTGGGATTACAGGCGTGAGCCACCACACCCGGCCTACAGAGACATTTTTGAAAGCAGGGGAGGGGGCTTGAGGAAAACTCATTCAGGTGTGTGCAAAGCACCTGGTTCCCCTAAGTCAGAGCCAGCGACCCACTCCAGTGGCAGCGAGCGGTAGATTTAAAATACCTCAGAGCAAAGAACGCTTTTTGGTTGCCATTTGCTGTTTTGTTTCAAAATTCTTACTCCTTTTGCCTGCTTCATTTTTCTTTCATAATTTAACATTTGCTTTTAAAAGCAAGTTCCCAAGCCAGAAACTAGTGAAGTACTTGAATTAGGAGTAGATATTAGACTGAATTAAACTCGGTCCCAAGAAGTTTGGAACTCTCCTTCATGCCGTCAGTTACTGTATGGCATGAACTGGGTTCATGTGAACTCACTTCATATTCTCTGGGATGAATATGAACCCAGTTGGAGATTTTTAATTATCTAACTCGCCAAATTATAATTACAGAAGGTATGCAGTTGACAACCAAAGACTTCATTTTACTGGACTAATTAATCTTACAGAGAAAATTTCACAGCTAGAACTAGTTTTACAGAATTTAGTACATCCATTTAACTAATTGTTCTTTGATTATATTTCCACATGTCTTCTTCCTTCCCTTCCAAGCACACACATAAGACAGAAAGGATTGAAGAGATAAGTTTCTTAAACACACACACATAAATTCACAGGGAGACCTTACCCCAACTGGGTCTTTAAGGTTCGTTTGGGACCCTTTTTTCACGATAGGCTTCCGGGGTGTCTTAGCTCTCCTGGTCATAGATTCAAAAAATAACAGTAACTTTTTTTTCAGTTCAACACTAACACAAAAGCCTCACCTAAAACTTACACAATCTTTCTAAGTTATCTGTAAATTATCCCTTAGCAGTTCCAAAACACTACATCCCAAATAACATGAATAATAATCATAGTAGCAGAGTGTTTATGGCATGCGTAATCCAAAAGCAATTAAAATTTGCTTTAGAACACATTTTTGGTACCAAATGTACCTACTTATTCTCTGATTAGTTCTATACTTAAAATAGCTTGCATATTTTCTTGAGCAACAATTTAACAGAGGCACTACAAATTTGAAAAATCTACAAAAACTGCCCACGCTTTACAGACTGACAACCGATTAACTTCAATACACTATAAAAATGCACAGGGAGGAATCCATTCTTTCGACAAGATTTATGCCTGTACTTTCAAGGAACAACCAGTCATTGAATGCTCAAAACGATTACTCTTTGTCTCCAAAAAAATCCGGTCCCAAACTGCCAATTTCTTGGTTTCTTAAGTAGGGGCAATCAAAAAGTTATTTTGATTGATTTCACCGTTTCTCTAGCATCTCATCTTTTTCCCTTCACATTTACCTATAGGCTAGATATACATGTAACATATTAAAATTAAGTGAGACTATTGGCTTTGACTGTAATTTAAAAATATTTTTCAAAACATATTCTCAGATGAAACACAAGCAGATTCGTGTTGTTCAGTGCAAACACACTGTGGTGGGCTTAACTTAAACTCAACGTATATTTCTTATATATAAATTTTTTTCATCTAAAGATTTTGACTTCGGCCTCTTAATAAACAAGTGGCCTTTTGCAAACAACTCCCTAAATGGTAATAAAGCCAATCCTCTCCTTTGCACGACAAATACTTCTTTACCCAGGAACGATGCTGCGCCGAAAATATTGGCTTTGGAATGTGGGCGGGGGTTCTCTGCGGCCACAAAATACAGCAGAAGTAACTGGCCAGTGTTAAGCGGATGGGCTCGGCCTCAAGGACAGGGTGCTGGGCTAAAAAAAAGCTCGCGGCGATCACCGGTGCCAGGGCTCTCCAGAAACGGAGCCCACCTAACCATTGCCCAGCACACTCGCTCGGCTCCACACGCGAGACCATCCCCGATCCGCACTCAGTCGGCCAACTGCGCTCTGGAGGCGGCGGCAGCGGCAGCCAGCGAGGGAGAAGGGGAACTTGAGAAGGGGAAGGCTGTCCCGGGGACCCGAGGAGGATAGCCCCGCTATCGGGAACCGGGTGCCGCATAAAACACCCCTGGCTTCAAGCCGACGCTTCCTGGCCTCTGGAGGCCCAGTCGGGGCGGCTGGGGGCGACGCGGCAGGGGGCTCCGCACCCAGGCTCCAGCGGAGCGGCCACATGTGGAGGTTCCCACTTTGGGGTCGCGGCCGCAGCAGCACCGAGCGGGACGCCGTCCGCGCTGCCCGCATCCGGCCGCGGCCTGCGTGGAGACGCCTGCCTGAGCCCCGCGGCCCCGGCCCCCGTCCGCTCTCCCTCCCTGCTCGGTGGCCTTGTACTCACGCTGACTTCATGGCAACAGGCTCCACGCTGCCCAAACGCACGCGCGGAACGGCGGGCTGGCGAAGACTGCCGGACGTTAGGACCGGCAGCAGGAACGGGAACTCCGCGGCTAAATTGCGGTGCTCGGAGAAGCCGGCGGCGACGCTAAGAGCCCAGGTGAGCTCCCGCCTGGCGCATTTCAAACGGGCCAATCAGCGCCCGTCCGCAGGGAGCGGCAGGACCTCCGCGGAAGTGACTGTGCTACCGGAAGTGGCGTTTGTCTCCTAGGCGACCGACGCTGAAAGGGCCGCGGAGTTGTGTGTCAGGGCTGGAGGGAGATCTTGAGGTATGGTATTTAAACTCTTCCGCCTTGCGATGAGGAAATTGAGGGTTTCTTTTCCTCCATCACAAGAAGTTCAATGGAGGGGCCTTTCCAGGGTTGATTCAGAGGTCGGAATGTCGTTCTGGTGAAAAGTGTTGTATTCCTGTGCTGTGCCCTGCTCCGAGTCTCAGGCTCCCTCCCTCTGCCTTCCAAGTCACCACCTTATCTTGGCTTCTTTTCTCTCTCTGATTCAACTTTCCTGGGTTTCCCTCCAGCTCTGTCCTATATGTACAAAGCATTTCTCCTGCCTCAGCCTCCCAAGTAGCTGGGATTACAGGCGCGCACCACCACGCGCAGCTAATTTTTGTATTTTTAGTAGAGATGAGGTTTCATCATACTGGCCAGGGTGGTCTGGAACTCCTGACTTCAGGTGATCCGCCTACCTTGGCCTTCCAAAGTGCTGGGATTACAGGCGTGAGCCACCGCGCCTGGCCTATTTTATCAAATCTTGATTGTGTTTGATCCTGGCCTTACGGAGATGAATAAAATTTGGTCCTTACCCTTGAAGGGTTGCCCTTTAGAACCTACTCTCTTGCCTTAGATGAATTGATTCTGTATCACTTCAGTCTTTGACCCTAAGCTGATGACTATCAAATACACATCCACACCTGGGCTCTCATGGAATTCTAGCCCCTTATCAACTTCCTAAAGGACCACAGCACTGGTAAGGATAGTCACAATTTAATATCCTTGGCCCATATCGTTGGTGCTCAGGAAGCAACACCCCAAAGTATGGCTCTTTGGCACACTGAGTGCTTTGAACTAAAGAAGATTGAAAGTGCCTCAGAGAAGCCTTAAAAGCAAAGTCTCTCTCTGACTTTCTCCTGCCTTCTTGTCTCCCCACCCCTCTGTGTCTCCTAAAGCAAATAATAGAAATCAGAATTTCTGTTCCCCAAGGCGGGTCATGGAAACTAGAACCCCTCTTCACCCAAGCGAGCCAGAAACATTATTCTAGAAAAACCTGGAAATATTAATCTAGACTTCCCCCACCTTTTTGTGTAAGAGCTGGCCATAAAGAAATTCTTTGATGTACCTTGTCATAAGACCCTGGTTCCAAAAGGGTCTTGCCTTACATTCAAGAAGAAGGAAAGCTACACAGACAGGCCAAGAGGAATCTGAACAGACAGGACTTGCTGGGTTCCTCCTTCAGTCTGTTACCATTAGATCATACTCCTTTTGTCCAATCACATTTCTACACAGCTGTCCTTTCTTCATCTCATGTAAGCATAAAAATGGACAGCTTTCCCTGGGTCTTTGGGTCTTCATTTCTGAAGGCACTTACACCACATAAAACTGTGATTCAATAAATTAGTTATCCATTTATCTTGTTAACCTGTCTTTTGTTATGGTAATGTCAGCTGTGACCCTTAAGATGGGTAAAGAAAAGTATCACACCTTTTCCACCCCTACATTGCACATTAGGATGGTTCCAATTTTTGCTCTTACAGATACAGCTATAGTGAATAAACTTGGAAATTTATACAATGCAGGTAAATATGTACGACACATTTCTAGAAACAGAATTGCTGAGTCAAAGTATACACATGTGTAACATTTCACAGATATTGCAAATTGTTCTCCATAAACTGTCCAAATATACACTCCCACCAGCCTGGATGAGAGTGCCTATTTCTCCACAATTCTCAAAGTGTTATCAAACTTTTTAGTAGATATCAATCTATTGATATCTGTTATCAACTGGTGAGAAAAAACATGTAGTTAAATTTTTCCTTTATTTTCAGATAAATGATGTTGTCTGTTCATATATTTAAGAGCCCTTTTGATTCCTTCTCTATGAACTGTGTTCATATTCTTTGCCTCTTTGTTCTATCGGTTGTTAGTTTTTCTTAATGAGTTGTGAAAGTTCTTATATTAAAAAAAAATTGGTCCTCATCCAAAATACGAGTTTAAATATTTTTATTGTTCACATTTAGGTTATTTTTATTTGTATATGTTTTGTGACAGCTTAGAAAAAATTTCAGGTAGACAGATTTGTCCGTCTTTTATGGCTTCTGTTTTGTGTCATACTAGAAAAATACATCCATTCTGAGTTTTTTATTTTATTTCCCATTTTTTGTTTTCTAGTGTTTTTATTGCTTTGCTTCTTACGTGGAAGTCTTTGAATCATTAGGATTTTGTTGTCAAGCTAGAGTTTGTTATTTTGTTTGTTTTGTTTTGTTTTTTGAGACGGAGTCTCTGACACCCAGCCTGGAGTGTTATTTTGTTTGTTTGTTTTGTTTTGTTTTTGAGATGGAGTCTCTGTTACCCAGCCTGGAGTGCAGTGGCGAGATCTTGGCTCACTGCAACTTCCGCCTCTGGGGTTCAAGCGATTCTCCTGCCTCGGCCTCCCGAGTAGCTGGGACTACAGGCGTGTGCCACCATGCCCGGCTAATTTTTTTGTGTTTTTAGTAGAGATAGGGTTTCACCATGCTGGCCAAGCTGGTCTCGAACTCGTGACCTGAAGTGATCCACCTGCCTCGGCCTCCCAAAGTGCTGGGATTACAGGCCTGAGCCACCGCACCTGGCCTAGAGTTTGGAATGTTTATCATTTCGGAATTGGGCTTGGTTGCTGACTACTTATCTCCTAGTTGCTCTTCAGTTTAGCTTCTACCTCAGACTCTCCATTGGACCTTTTGTCCCCAAAATTACCACTTCCTCGATGCTAAATCTAATTGACCAATTGTCTGTCTTAAGAACACTAAAAAATGTTGCCCATTCCTTTCTTATCATGCCTTTATTTTTTCTCCTAGCTGTCTAGCCCTTCTTTCTCAGTCTCCTTTGTGAGTTCTTTTTTTCTCCCTTAAATGTTGTGGTTCAGGGTTTAGAGCTGGTCACTAGGTGTACCTTCTCCCTAGGCACTCTCAAGCACTCATATGGCTTCACATACCGTTCATGTTTGTTCTTCTGAGCTCCAGAGCCATATATCCAACTGTCTTCTGGATTCTCCACTTTGATATCCCACACGCATCTCACATTCTAATCTCATCTCACATCCTAACACATTCTAATCTCTTCTCCCAAACTTGCACCCTCTCAGTGGATGGCATCTGCCAAGCCAGAGTCTAAGGCACCATTTTTGGCTTTTCTGTCTTCTTCTGTCTCAATATTCAATCACTAAATCTTAACAGTTCTACATACTAAGTAGCCAAACCTCCAAACCGCTCCACTTTTCTCCATCTCCTTGGCCACCATCATCTCTTGTCTAATGAAGACAGCAGTATCCTAACAGGCCTCTCTGCTGCCACCTTCCAAACGAGTTTCCATTTTGCTCACCTCTAAATCACGGATCTGATTATGTCACACACCTGTATGAAACTCTGCAGTGCTTCCCCATTGTTGGAGACCCACCACAGGGCCCTGAGGCGCTTCCTCTGGGGCCCATCACCCATCACTGCCCCGTCCCCTCCAGTCATGTTGAATTGCAGTGCCCTGAACACGCTGGGCTCACATGCCATTCTCTGTGCTAACACACTCTTCTCCCTCCTTTTCTCTGACAATGCCTTGCCTTCAGTTCTCTGCAGATCTGCCAGCTCCCCTGCTGTGGATACTGGGTCCTGTGGTACAGCCCCCATGCCCCCAAAACTGCCCTTTCCCACTCACTGCACCTGTTGACTTGTTTCAGCACTCACATTCCAATTGGCAGTCACTGTTCATTCCTGTCTCCTCTACTGGCTTATCCCCACAGCCTCACTAGATGGCATTGTTGCATGCCCAGTGCCTAGCAGTACAGGTGCCCCATACATGGCTTGAAGGGGATGAATGAATCATCCCTTCAAAGAACACTCCAGTTGAGGACCCAGTTATACCGCACCACCTCCAGCTTCTCTTCAGGTCAGTTTCTTCTTCCTCCCTCACTTCTGTATTAAAGCTCTCTGGCTTATTAATTTCCTTAAAACTACCAAATAATTACATCATTTCTCTATTCAAAAATAGCAAAGGGCTCCCTGTAGCCATTAAAAGATTTGCATTTTACCATAGAATTAGAGATCCAGAGCAGGAGTGAGGGTAGGAGGGCGGGGAGAGGAGAACTGAGGGGCTTTTTTCTTTCTAAAGTCAAGTATTTTAGGTATAATTTACATACAGTAAAACGGACCCTTTTTAGTTGTATTGTTCTATGTATTTGACAAATATATAGTATGCTGTAACCACATCAAATGTATATTTCCATCACAGTGGAAAATTCTCTGTGCTGCCCCTACTCCTAGGCCTTGGCAGCCACTTTTCTGATTTTCTTCCCTATACTTTTGCCTTTTCCAGCATGTCTTTTCCTTCACTCACCATAATGCCTTGATAGTCAACAACATGTTGCATGTACCAGTAATTTGTTCCCTTTTTGCTGCTGAGTCTTTTCCACTGTGTGAATGAAGGACAATTTATTCATTCACCAGTTGGACATTTAGATTGTTTCTACTTTCTGGAGATTATGAAACTGGTATAATTATTTGTGTAAAAGTCTTTATGTAGGTGTGTTTGTATTTCTCTTAGGTGGGATTGTGGGTCTTATGGTAAGTTTAACTTTATTAGAAACTATTAAATTGGACCAGGAGAGTCTTATCCAAATCATTGAAGAGGGGCTGACACTACACAAATTTGAAACCATGTGTTAATCCAAACACCCAGATAAGCAAGTCCAGCTGTGGGAACCCAGTAAACACCAATGACCAGAAACTGCTGAAGCCCAGAGTGTTTGAGGGGAGGCAGTAAAATGGAGACAGCACTGCCTTGGGAGCTTGGACATGCTGCGCACACTGTTCCCTCCCAGGGCATGCTGGTCACTCAGTGGCCTTGGAAACATTGTCTCAGGTTCCCAGGCCATGAATCTCTCTCACCAGGTGGATGGTTAGATGTTAATGTTTACATACACAAAACACAAATTAATAAAATCAGTGTGTGTGTGTGTGTGTGTGTGTGTGTGTGTGTGTGTGTGTTGGGGGGTTGGGGGACTAAAATTTACACAAAAAGAAAGAAATGACTTGAACTATATTTCAAATAAATAACATACACAGAAAGGGGGAAAAAACCCAGGTAACTGTGACTATTTAGAAGGCCTTTCCTTCTGTGTTCTGGAGGAGGCAAAAAAGTTCAGCCTGTTTCAGAAATCTGTTGCTTAGCATTAAGAGAATGAGCGTGGCAACTGTCTGAAGTTCATTTCTTACGAGTTGACACATTCCATGCAAGTACCAAGAGACATAGGAAAGCCCTATAGGCAATTTCTCTAGGGAAAAAAAATCAGGCAAATCTCAGAATTCTTCAAAAGTCAAGTCATCCAGATATTTTCTGGAGTTAACATCCTTCCAGTAGAACAAGTACCTGCCAGCCTTGGGACCCCTCTACTTAGCTCAACCTGCAGTGCCTTCCCCCGACAAGCTGACAAGACTGGCTCCTTTATGCCCATCAAGTCTTCTTCAAATGTCAGCTTATCAGAGTGACCATCAATTCACATGCCCTACTAGGCTTAGTTTCTTTACAGCACTTATTATCTGGATTCATCTATATATCTTGTCTGCCTGCCCAACCAGAACACTAGCGTCTTTGGGGAGGGACATTATAGGTTTTTTTCATTTGCGTATCCCCAGTTCCTAGGACAGTGGCCATTCTATACATCCTAAGCACTAACTATTCATTGAATGATTTACTGATATACATGTGTACAGGGATCTGTTTCTCATGGTGAATGAACACGCTTGCAGTGTGGTAGATAAAACATAACCAAATTAAGTGGCAAACAGGATGACTTTATGATAATAAATAAATTCTGTTTATTTTTTTCTCCCACATAGTTCAAGAAACCAGACATTAGTGTAAGTTGGAGAACATCTGAGTTTGAAAACAGGTCTTTGCCTTAATGGATTGTTGACTAGAAAATCAGAGGCTGACATTCAAATAATATGTTCTGAAGTGTTGTACAACA
Organism: Chlorocebus sabaeus; assembly: GCF_047675955.1. Classification (NCBI taxonomy): domain Eukaryota; kingdom Metazoa; phylum Chordata; class Mammalia; order Primates; family Cercopithecidae; genus Chlorocebus; species Chlorocebus sabaeus. Next base: position 45,189,422 of record NC_132929.1, on the reverse strand, counting down.
CTTCCAGAAAGACTTCAGCAGACCAAATATTTAAACCACTTTATACTCAGAAGGCCTCTAAATTTCCTACAACATCCTACCAACAATTGCAAATTCTTTTTTTGTTTTTTTGAGGCAGGGTCTCACCCTGTTGCCCAGTCTGGAGTGCAATGGTACAATCATAGCTCACTGCAGCATCCAACTCCTGGGTTCAAGCAAGCCTCCCACATCACCCTCCACAGTAGCTGGGACCACAGGAATGCACCACCACAGCCAGCTAGTTTTAAAATTTTTTAATAGAGACAGTGTCTAGCTCTATTGTCCAGGCTGGTCCCAAGCCCCTAGGCTCTAGCAGTCCTCTGACTTCAGCCTCCCAAAGTGCTGGGATTACAGGCATGAGCCGCTGCATCCAGCTACAGATTAATTCATTCATTCATTCTTTCTTTATTTTAAGACTAGTCAAGTGCAGTAGTGAGAAGAGGGGAAGAGTAGAACAAGGAGCTTGATCTATAACTGACTGTGAACAATCAATTGAGCTAACTCACTACCTTCAGACCAGCCAAAAATTCATTTCTTTAGAAAAAAGATGAGAATTATTTTCTAAAAACCAAGCAATGGAACCCCTTCAATGGGTAAAGGGAGGTAAAGTTAACTGAATGGCCTTATTCCTACATATTCAAGTCTTATCACAGTTGTAAGGTCTGGTAAATTTTAGAGTAGCGCTTCTTAAGCAAGGGGAGCGAGGAGAGGTACATTCCATTAGGAATGTGCCACCCTCGCCACCATAGCCTTTTTTGGGACCATGCCATGGTGAGCAGTTGTTACCAATGGGAATGTGTCACATCTCTTAAGTGTAGTGAGACAGTTTTTAAAAATTGAAACCAGTTCCAGTGAGGTCTTCAGCTGACCCCCTTTTAGACTTTCTGAAATGGCTTGGATGAGATTATACTCACATTAGACATCTAATGCCTGTTACTTAATACTTAATAATAATATATTTGAACCCTTTCTCATTTTGCAGTGGAAACTTTCAAATCAGTGTGCTGCAAACTGTTGTAAAATTCTGATTTATAACACTGTCCCCAAAAGTATATAATGGGACTAAAGTTTACCAAACTTATTAAAAATGTTATGAAACACTGGATCTTATTTTGTTGATTTAACATTTCATTTTCATCATTAATCATGTGAAAAAGCAACATAAGCAAAGATTAAATAATCTAAAAATCCTTCAAATTGATCACTCATTACTTCATTTCTTACTGAGCTAAACATTATTTTGTTATCTATAAAGTAGAGAATTTAAAACACTGTATGTCTTTGGCATTACTAGAAAGGGGTATTTAACTTTGTACCTATTTTTGCCATAAAATTGAAGTTACAGTAAGATGAAATGGAAGCCCATGCCCTGTTGGTGTGGAATTCCACTGATAATGTCAGATTGTTGCCAAAAAAACTAATTTTGTCATGCAGCTTGCAATTAATGTACCAAAAATTTACCCGCCCATACAATTTTATCTGCCTTCCCCAGAGGAAGTAAACAGATAATAAAACTAATGAAATCATATTTCTTGACCACTCTCATCCAATATATATTGTTACTTGTCCTTAGAGGATTAGACAGTGAGCTACTTACAAGGCCATTCAAATGTCTGGGCTAGTTAATGGTAGAGGCAGTAGTCTAAGATGTGGGGTATTCCTGAGTCAGCAAAAAGGATCTTGCATTGTGAGGAAGGCCCCCTAAGTAATTACCAAGTGCAGATCAGGGTTTGATGGGCCTCTGTCAAAAGTTGTTTTGCATCCGCATTTCTGTGTTCCCTGAAAACACCATGAAATACTGAACTTTAATCAGTAATACAACAAATGAGAAAATGCTCAGTGTTTTAGAATTATTCAGAGCAGAAAACTCTGGAACATAAAATGGGGGGTACGCCTTAGTTGGTGAGTTGCTAAAACTTGAGATCAGGCGAAGCAAAGCTGATAGGTCCAATGCCTTCTGGAATGTGTAACACCAGCAGTTCTTCAAGTTTGGCCTCTGGCCCTCCTGTATTAGAACCATCTGGGAGACTTGCTCCAGTGCAGATCTTCTCTACAAAACCTACATTTAACCTAGTGAAGCAGAACCCCCTGGTTTTCCCCAGGAGTCTGCATTTGTCACAAGCTTACTAGATGTTTCTGATTCACAGTAAAGCTTGAGAACATTATATGTGACCATCCCACTGGCAAGGTCATTAACATCTTATGCATATGGATACTAAATTTTGCAACATATTTGAAATCCTGAAGCAATATCAAATGTATGACATCCCCAAATATAGCAATTTCCTTTGGTTTAAAAGGTGGCAGATGAGCATAACCAATTGGGATTAACTCAGCCAATTCTTAGAGTTTAACGCATTTTACCTGCACCGAATAATACTTTGCAGATCAAACTGGAAACCAGAAAACAGCATAACAGAACACATGACACCCTGCTCTGGATTTTTAAGAAAAAAACTGACAAATTCCCAATCCATAATGACATGAGAACTTGCACTTTGAAGGCAGAATGGACTTGTGGGAAGAGAGGACTCCCCTTTTGTTCTCCCTTCACTAGGTGGAGAAGGGGAGAAGGTCTCTCCCCAAACAGCTCTCTTCATTCTGGAATGTTTTCCCAGTCCCCAAGGCGCTCAGTGACCAACTTCCTTTCACAGGTCCTCCCAGTGACTGACCTGGCTCATTCTCCCAAAGTAGTCGACAGGCCACTACTTCTCTCACTTCTTGAGAGAAGCTTTGTGACATGAAATTCATCAAATGAAGCAAGATTCATTTTTAAAAAATATTACAAAGCTCCAGGGTAATATGCTTAATCCAATTGTTTAAATAGAATAAAAAACCCTATTTTAAGTAAATTTAAAATTAATGAAATATCAATAGTTTGCCTTAACAAGGACTTGCTTGAACCATGTTCTCCTTTTAAAATCACACACACAGAACCAGTGTACATTTGGAGAAATTTCGCCAGCTGAATACTTTTTTGACATGAATTCATTCAAAAGACACCAACCATTATGAATATTTTAGGCCATGGTAAGTTGTAACCGCCTCCGGCTTGTGGTGGTTAGGGTGTTGCAGCTTTATGTTGACATTTGGCATGAAAAGCTTATGGTCTGAGTCATGTTTCCTTTTTGTGTAATTCTGGCTTGGGAATCCGATACAGAGCAGTTGAGAAATAAATTATGTTGCTGAGGCTGAAGATGATGCACAGAAGTATGGCTCCGGCTATCTGAGAGAAAGAGAAGGGCTTGGAGGTGGCTAGGAGCCATTCCTTCCTCAGAGTCTTGTCCAGAAGTATGGCTTCCATCTGCATATGCGTGGCCAGGATCACACACACGTGAAACAGCTGGTGACTGTGACCTATGGCAAACACAAAATACCGTCAAGATCAGCAATGAAAAGGAATGAGTACTGATACATGCTCTGGCATGTATGCTAAAAATGATGCTAAGTGAAAGAAACCAGACAGGAGACCACATATTATATGAAATCTCCAGAATATGCAAATCCATAAAGACAGAGAGTAGATTAGTGGCTGCTTCAAGCAGGGGGTGAGAATAGGGATTAACAGTGCATGGGTCTGATGGAGGGGATGAAAATGTTCTAAAACTGATGTATGGTGAATTTACTGAAAATATCATTAAATTGTATACTTGACATTGGGGAATTATTGAATATGTGATATACACCTTAATAAATTTATTTTTAAGAAGCAATATGGGAAAAATAAAAGGCCCATCAGAGAAAACCAAATCCAAATTCTTTTTTAAAACAACTATCCACCAGTCTCATTTTTCAGATGAAAAAATTAGGCACCAAAGGTCATCTCTGGAGAGCCAGCACTGATCAGCTCAGAGTTTCATTCAATGCTCAGGGAGAAGCTGGCTGAATTTTCTGTTGGCCACTAACCAAGTGGACCTCTCCGTACTGCCAGTTAGTCACAGATATGACCAGGATTCTTCCTCGCCAATGCCATGCTGGACCCAGCTTACATGATGCTCATCACAGAGCCTGGGAGCAGAGTAGAGGGTAGTGGGAGGGACAGGGACAGGGACATGCTGGGTGGTTGGTGGTTGGCGAGGAAACAAGTCCAATGCCTAGGGTCAGGGGCAGCTTTGGGGGACAACCCTCAGACCCCAGGAGTAAGGAGGAGATCACATGTGTCATGGGCTGAATGATGTCCCGGAAAAATACATGTGCTGAAGTCTTAACCCCCAGAATGAGACCATATTTGCAGATAGGATCTTTAGAGAAATAATTAGGTAAAAATGAAGTCTCTATGATGGGCCTAATCCACTGTGATGGTGTCCTTATAAGAAAAGGAGGTTAGGCCAGGCACGGTGGCTCACGCCTGTAATCCCAGCACTCTGGGAGGCTGAGGCGGGCAGATCACGAGGTCAGGAGATCAAGACCATTCTGGCTAACATAGTGAAACCCCATCTCTACTAAAAATACAAAAATTAGCCGGGCGTGGTGGCGGGCACCTGTAATCCCAGCTACTCAGGAGGCTGAGGCAGGAGAATGGTATGAACCCGGGAGGCAGAGCTTGCAGGGAGCCGAGATTGCACCACTGCATGCTAGCCTGGGCAACAGAAAGAGACCTCTGTCTCAAAAAAAAAAAAAAAAAAAAAAAAGGAGGTTAGGACACAGACATGCATGTATACAGAGAAAAAGATCATGTAAAGACAGATGGAAAGAACGGCCATCAACAAGCCAAAGAGGAGGCCTCTGGAGAAACCAACTCTGCCAACACTTTGATCTCAGATTTCCAGCCTCCAGAATTGTGAGAAAATAAATTTCAGTTGTTTAGGCCACAACAGTCTGTGATACTTTGTTATGGCAGCCCTAGCAAACTAATACAACATAAAAGTTAAATAAGGATTCTCTTTTGGTTTAAAAAAAAATAAAATAAAAAGGCTGGGCATGGTGGCTCACACCTATAATCCCAGAACTTTGGGAGGCCAAGGCAGGAGGATTGCTTGAACCCAGGAGTTTTGAGACCAGCCTGGGCAACACAGTGAGATCCTATCTCTAGAAAAATTGAAAATTTAGTGTTGCACCCTCAGGACCTATCTCAGAAGAAATACTCAATAAATGTGCCCTAGGACTTGATCCAGCCTGGCCACCTCTACTATTGAGCAGGAGCAGAGTTAGGAATAAGAATGTAGAAGGGTTGAGGATTCTCAAGTGGATGTCTGACAAGTTTCCTATAGCAGGGAGCTGTGAGACCCCCAGTATCTGTCTCCAGGAAGAAGGTGTGCCTGGAGCTGCCATGCCTGCCTTACTCAAGCTATACTAATGGGCTGTGTATGATTTCCAAATGTGTATGTGATGCAGCAAAGTGATTTCATCTCCAGCAGAGAGCTGTGCTCTCAGGATACAGGGCAAAGCAGAGCGGTAACTAGCCACCTTCTCCAGCTGAGGCTCAAACCTGTCTCCACTGGGGCATGAGATAAAAGACAGAAAGAGCCATCAGCATTGGATGTATCTGAAATGTGGCTGCAGCAGGAAGAGTGATTTCAACAATCCTGCCTAACAGGAATAGGGAGGAGCTTCCTCTGGGCCAAACCATGCCAGGCCAGCACTTCCCAGGAAACCTGGGGCTCATGGCCAGAGAGCGATTCCCACCTCCAGCAGACTCTGTTAGTTAAGGACCGAGAATGTCCCAAATCTTGTTAATGATCTGTCATGAACTATTGTCTAGGAAATGTCCCCCAGAGGGGTGTTTTTCAGTTCTGTATCCCTAGGCCCAAGAAGATGGGACAGAGTTGAATAAATAAAATGTTATTAAGAAACCTGAGTGGTAGCAAAAGAAGGCCCAGGGCTATTTTTCCTGCAACCCCAAAACTTGCTATACAGACACCTCTACTTCATCAAGGGGGCTGGGGAGGTGGACATGGCAGTCAGGATGCTGGTCACTCCGATTCCCTGGCCTCTCCTTTTCCTCCTTTTTGGAAATCTGTTCTCTAAGCATTTTGCTAGTTACAACCCCTTCTGACACAACAAAAGTGGGAAAAGAGATAAAAACTTTAATCAGATCAAACAAACTGCATCTAGCCACATCTCTTAGTGGGAGGAGATGGAAAATCAGGAACAAAATGGGCTTGGAGAGAAGCAAGCTTCCCACCCTGGTGGGGACAATGACTGGTCCTTTGATTCCCATGTACTCATCTAAGGAACTCTCACCCCAAAGTCCTGTCATGCTCACCAGAAGTGATGCAAGGATGCCTCCTCCTAGCCAGTCCCAGAGCCAGAGCAGAGGAGGCACATTCTGCAGGGCCCTGTCCCTCCTTCCCTAGACAGAGCGGGGAAAGAACTCTGCCAGCAGGTGGAAACCCCCGTGACTCCGACACCTTCTCTCCACCACATCATCTGGAACTTCAGTGAGCTCAGGTTCATCTGGAGGATGACTCGGCCTCTGTGTGGGTATTGGGTTTCACTCCTGGAGTTTCTGGTTCAGGAGGTCTGTGGTGGGGCCTGAGAATCTGCATGTTCTCAGATGATGCTGCTGCTGCTGGCTGATGACCACCCCTTGAGAAGCCACTGTTCTACCATGAACTCCTGGCCCCCTCCTGCCCACCATGCTCAAGACAAAGAAGGATGCTTTCCCCTTTTCCCTTTCCTGCACAGCCCCCTGTTATCTGGTACCCTCAGAGCCATCTTCATCCTGTCTTTCCTCTTCCTGTCCTCGGCTGCCCCCAATGTACTTTTTTTTTTCTTCAGATAGGATCTCTCTCGCCCAGACTAGAGTGCAGTGCACCATCATGGCTCACTGCAGCCTCAACCTTCCAGGCTCAAGCCAACGTCTCCTGAGTAGCTGGGACCACAGGCGCACGCCACCACACCCGGCTAATTTTTGTGTTTTTTGTAGAAACAGGGTTTCGTCGTGTCGCTCAGGATTGTCTTGAGCACAGGCTCAAGTAATCTGCCCACCTTGGCCTTCCAAAGTGCTGGGATTACATGCGTGAGCCACCACACCCAGCCCCAATGTTCATTTAATAATGAGATCCATGTTCTGGATGACAATAGGACACACTGGCTCCATACCCCATCAGAATGCTTTAGGCTCCTGGGCCTACCTGCCCTTCATCCTGCCCATACTACCTAACAGTGCACCTGCTGCGGATACCCTGGCCTCTGTCAACTTGCAGTGGTACTCACCTTGGCCTCTCTCCCTGCCCCTCCCTGCCCTTTGCAGCTCCATGCGCTAGAGTCAGGGACAGGACCCTGCCCAGCCAGGTGGGCAATGAGCAGAGCAGCAGGGCTGTTGCCCACTCACCGATGTAGTCAAAGCGTCCTGGGGCTAGGCGCTCCGGCAGGTGTGCAGAGTACAAGAAAGAGGCCAGGAGGGTCATGATCATGTGCTTCTGGTGATAGGAGGTGGCTTCATTTTGTGCACTCTCCCCTGGGAACAGGAATAGCTGCAGGTGTTTAAAGAAACATCAGGTCTTGAGAGGACAGGCCTGAGGCAGGCCCTCTTCCTTCTCAGCACCTGCAGCTGGGACTTTGGGGGCTCTGACACCCACACACGTCAGCACACACACAAACTCCAGAGGCCAAGGCCCTCACCTCCTCAGGTCTGTGGCCTAGGAGAGGAAACTCAGGCACCATGTGAGCGGAACTCCTATCCTTAGTGTGGTCGATTGAGACTCGAGACTATTGTATTTCAATCCCCCAAATGCTCATGAGAGTCTTTTGGGTTATTTACTTACTGAAGCGGGGAGAAAAAGGAAAGAAGGAAGGAATGGGAAAGGAAAAGAAAGACAAAAATCCTATTAGATAACTGGTACTCTTTCTGGGTGTAAAATGTAAGTACAATTGACTCTTAACATACAGGCTAGGGGCACTGACCTCCTGCAGTCAAAAGTCCATATACAACTTTGACTCCCCCAAACTTAATTACTAATAGCCTCCTGTTGACTGGAAACCTTACCTGTAACAAACTGCCAATTAACACATATTTTGTATATGTATTATATACTGTATTCTTACAATAAAGTAAGCTAGAGAAAAGCAAGTGTTATTGAGAAAATCCTGAGGAGGAGGAAGAAGAAAAGGGGTTAGTCTTGCTGTCTCCTGAGTGTCGGAGGTGGAAGAAAACCCATGTATAAGTTTAAACCCGTGTTTGAGGGTCAACTGTATAGTGGATTCACGCTGGAACTCACTTTTTATCAGCACATCCACTGAACTGGTGCTCCTAATTAAGGCTTTAAGGCCTAGAAATCCCTGGAAGGCCTTCTGAGTCATCCAGAAGTATCAATCATGGCCACTATACTGTTTCAGAGCTAAGTGTAGTTTTTGTATTATTGTTATAAACAGTCATAGCAGCCACCACTTACCGAGGGCAGCAAGCCAGGCCTCTTACATGCATCATTTCACCTGAGCCACAATTATCATAAGGCAGACTCCATTTTCCCCATTTTGCAGATGGGGAGAGTGGGCCAGAGAGTGACTTGCATATCACTTAGTGAGAAGTGAAGTCAGGATCTGAATCCAGGCAGGCTGATTCCAGCATCAACATCGGCACTTAGAACCGGACCTCCCCTTCCCTCTGCCCTCCTCTGACTCAGCCACGTGCCAGAAGCACACGACGCTTGTCACAACACAGGACTCGCACTGCCTGATTTGGAGGCACATGGGACAGAATTGCTCTGCTGCTCTTGGTTTCCTGTGTGTGGTCTGCGCCCTCGAGGAAGGAGTGAGGGGAATGGGCTGCAGCCCCATCTTTGGTGCTCCTCCAGACCCACAGAGGCAGAGCACAGAGAACGTGCTCAATGCCCCAGCTGCTGGGTGGAGCTCAGCCCCTCCCCTTGTCCCTCAGCCCTGCCATCTGGGCTTTATTCTTCAAGCCCACAGGACACCGCCTCTGGGAGGAAAGTTCACTCACCGGGTACTGGATAGGCACTGCAGAGCCTATCAGATCCATTGTTTTGATTAATCCTCATTACCCCCTACAAAGGAGGGCTGGTACCCTCATGTACAGATGAGGAAACTAATTTGAGGATCAGAGAGTTGTGTGCCCTGCCTGAGGTCACACAGCCAGTGAGCAGTGGGACCAGAATTTGAACTCAAGCCCATATGGTTTGAAAGTGCATGGACTTTCCCCTTCTTGTCCTACTTGCTGTCCCTACTATACCCTCTTCCTTTATGCTCTCCATCTCGTTCCCATCGCTCGTTTAAGACCCTCGTTCATGCCTTTTCCTTCAGTATTAACAGTATACTGCTTGATGATGGAACAATGCATTCCCGAACTCTTGCTAACAGTCAGCACTTTACATGTTCTCCGTGCAATCCTCCCCACAGCCCATGAGGTGTTATCAAGCCCAGCTTACAGATGAGGGATATTGAGGCATAGAGAACTGGCCCAGGGACTGACAGCAAGTATTGGAGACCTGCCTGCAGAGCTCACTCTCCTGCTCACTCCACTCAGCCCCAGGCTGCCTGCTTTGCCTGGCTCTATGACATTCCTGAGCCCCCAGTCATATTGTCAGTCAGGGCCTCTGCGCTTATGCCATCTCCTAACCACTCCTCAAGTGCCACCAAGGCAGCACCTGGGTGCAGGGGAAAGAAAGATAGATCAGACTGTTACTGTGTCTATGTAGAAAAAGGAAGACATAAGAAATTCCATTTTGATCTGTACTAAGAAAAATTTTTCTTATTTCTTTTCTCAATCTCTCGTCCCACCTGATGAGAAATACCCACAGGTGTGGAGGCGCTGGCCCCCTTCACCTAGGTCTCGACTCCTGTTGTGTTCTACAGTTCCCATTGCAGTGCTGTGACCCCCAGAAGCTCAGGAAAACAACTGACTTCCTGGTGTTGCCAACAGGCAGAGAGGAGATACAGCCAGTCCTTACCCTGTAGAAGATGGGGAGGGAGTCCCACATGTATGGATAAGCAAAGGCGAGCACACGAATCACCTTACAGAGTCTGGGCTTCTGGATTTCAAGAAACCTAAATGAGGGAAGGAAAGTGGGGAGGAAATGGAATGAAAAGAGTCTCAGTAAATTGCACACGCACATGCATGCACACCGAGGGCCTGGTCATCGACAGAGGACAAGCATTTTTGTACAAGCTCCTGTGGCCAGCAGCTTCTCTACCAGCCTCATCCATTCCTCCCACCCCAATGGAAGTGACAAAACTTCAGAGGCAAAAAGATCTCCAGAGACACCATCTCCAGACCATGGGAAGCAGTGGTGTCTAGACTAAGCCAGAAAGGAGGTGCTGGGTAGAAACCCTTTGAGGGCCAAGTTACGTAACTGCCAAAGAGCCTTTTAAAACTCTAGTTGCTACAGGGACAGGGAATGAGTAGGGAGCATCAGGGGATCCACTGCCACAGACTCTTGGGGGGCACACTGCAAAGGCTGAGATGCACCCATCTAGTTGGAGCCCAGGTATTATCACGCAGGAGGCCTGGGTTGAAGTAGGCATTTGATCCTTGGAGAGCTTTCTGGAATATTTATACCACACACAGGGATACTTGGCTTGGGAAAACTAAATAAACATGAAGTCTTTCCTTCTCTCCTTCGTTGCCACCCTCACCCAACCTCCAATCCAAGACAGCTGACAGCAACATTAAAACAAGTGATGTCGACTGTTGAGAGGCAGGTCCCCCCAGACAGAACATGACAGGACCTCAGCTGACTTGGGCCCAGCCTGGGGCAGCAGCTCAGGGTATGGGGAACTGGGCCGCACAGAGGGCAGGCTGCACACTGGGAGGACACGAGGATGGGCAAGGAGGATCTCTGCACAAAACCACAGCCCTGAACTGAGGCCTGGGTAAGGAAGTGCTCATGGGCCCTGGCTGGGCCACCAAGGCCAGGTAGTAGGGACAGGTACAGTCCCCACATCAATGCTGAGGTGTACTGTGGAGGGCTGTGTCCTCCCTCAGGGCCCACAGGGCTGCATGGTAAGGAACCCAGCACAGGGGATGCAGAGCCACATGCTGAGGCTCCCGGGGACCCAGCACAGAATCAGGTCTAAGGATGTGGACATTGTCCAGGCTAGTGTGCTCCACTCAGTCCTCAGGGCATCCGAGCACAAACGGCCCACCCAGAGATTCCTGTTTCAGGGGAAAGGGATACCACTGTGTGCCCCAAGAAGCCCCACGGCCTCCCAAGACAAACTCCAACTTCACTCCAGCCCACTTTGGTGTTTCTTCTTTGCTGACCCTGCCTGTAAGTCATACATGGCACATGGCACGTACCAGGTGAGAAGCTCAATGAGAAAGGACTAGGATGCATCGTCCCCCCAAAAAAGAACCAAACTCTAGGAGAGGTGAGGCAGCAGCACTGTGATTTCATGTGGAGAGCTTGATCAGGACACACTGGGTTCAAATCCTGACTCTGCCCTTCACAACCACGTGACCTCGGCTGGTCACTAACCTTTGTGTACCTCCTGATCCTCACGGGTGACACAGGGACAATGACTGTGCCTCGTCACAGCCTTGTATGGATTCGATGAAATGATGCTCGTGAGGTGTTTAGAACTGTGCATGGTACAGTCACACAGACTAAATAGCAGCTTTTAAAAAACATGCATCGTGGAGCTTCATTCTCTCCCCCGCCCCACCTTGTATCTATGTTGGTCCAGAAAATAGGAACAGGAGGGAACAAACAGGTTCTGGGTGATTTGCCTGAAGTCAGATGAGTCAATAAGAAGCAGAGCTAGGATATAAACCCTGGGCTTTCTGGTTCCCAAGTGTCACCCCCTCTGCCTCAGGCAGTAGGCTGGGTAGCCTCAGACTCCGCCCAGCCTTCACCCTTCCCTGCCCGCTCTGCCCCTGGAGCAGAGGGCACACACTCCTGCCATCCCGAGAACCAGGTACCTGCCTCACCGGCCTTCTTAGTCCTCCAGCAGACCCTGCCCGGCCGCGGCAGGCCGCCCCCTTCTGCCCTGTGCCCTGCCACCGCCTGCCCTCTCTGGGTTGAGAGGCTGGCTCTTAAAGGGCCCCTGTGGCCACTTACACTCGAAGAAATCTGGCTCTGGCTGGCGAAGGCCATCCCCCAAAGCATGGATTTTCTGTGACTTGAGACAACATTTCGCTCGGCCTGACAAAGTGTTTCCCCAGGGACAAACGGACCAGCCTCTCCAGCTGCAAAGCCGAGTCTAGAGGGAAAAGAGGAGAAAAAGCAGAATAGAAGAGAGACAGCAACAGAGAGAAAAAGGCAGAAGGGCCAGTAGCTTGGGAGAAGGGCTGCCCGCTACCAAGTTGCAGTTCCGCATCAGGCCACGCGATGTCGCCACAGCCAGAGCAGAGCCACAGCCACAGCACCCTCAGAGGCGCCCCACGCGCGGCCCCACAGCCCAGCCTGCTCGGGCTTAGGGCAGTCCCGCAGCAGAGGGCTAAGGGGCTGCTATACAGGAAGTCAGGTCTCTGCTCAGAACGAGGTTGGCAAGGCACACTGAGTTGCGGGAGAAGCCTTCGTTAAGAGAGGGTTGATTCAACACAGTCTGTTCTAAACCCTGACAACACAGCTGAAAGGATTGGCAACTGGAATTCCGGAAACTAGGGCTTGAAAATAGTGGGCCTTCGGAAAAATCATTTTATTGCAGAGGCGCACGCACGAGTGCACGTGTGTGTGTACATAAGGGCGGTGGTTATGGTTGTTTTCTTGTGTAGGAGTTGTCTTATTTTGGAGAACTGCAGGAATGTGGACATTTCCCCATGCCCGTACCTGGCCAATCCTCTGAGAACCATGTCTGCTGAGCCTTCTACCTCCTGCGCTGACCTCAAACCCCTTCCAGGTCAGCTCCACCCCTCTGAGCTGCCTCAGCGACTGCCAAGCTGTCCTTACAGCAGAGCTCATGAGTGAAAATTAATCTCTTGCCCTCACAGCTCTGACCAGCGGGTTTTTCACTCAGCAGCTCTTTGGGAAAAAAAAGCAATCAATAGTTGGACGCATTGGATGGAGATGGACAATGATTTGTGATATACAGCACTCGCTGTGTAACTGACATTCCTAAAGAGAGTGACAGCCCTTTCCTGTGGAGGCATGAGCGGGCCAGGGCCTCGGCCACCCCCGCCTTGCTCCAAGAACCATGAAGAAGGCACGCATTCTCTCATTTCCCCTCTCAAATGCTACAGAATGAGAAGGCAGTTTTCTGGAACATATTCAGTTGAACCAAAGTCCATGATAGTAAGAACCAAAAACCACTCAGGGTACGACAAAGCTATGTTGAGATTGGCCTTAATGGTCTGCCTTATAATGGAATGAATGCCATTTCAACCCTGATTTTCAGGCAAGCATCAGATAACTATCAAGCTAATATTGAGGTTCCTGGTCTCCCCCTGTGCTCCTGGGAGGGGAAGGTGGTTCTCTCCTGCTCTGCCCAACTACAGCTGGATAGAGCAGGAGGGAGAGGCAGGGGTGGAGCCTGGGGGAGGAAGACAGCTGGGAGAGGAAGCTTGGAGAAGACACTAAGGCATTGGCATTGCAGGATGCCCAAACCAGAGAGGACCCAGAGGACGTTGTTTCAGATGCCCTCACTGAAGATGCAGACCCTGAGGCCCAGAGGGGACAGTGACTGCCCTGAGGCCACACAGCAAGTCTGGGGGAGCAGGGTTGAAATTCAGGCCTCCAGATGCCCAGACCCTCCTCTCCACCCACTTCTCCTGAAGTTACTCAGGGCCAGCATCACTTCTGCACGAGTCAGCTTTCTCACTCTCCAGACACTAAAGGCAGAGATAGGGAGTGAACAGAGTGGAGGACAGCTTGTAAGAGCAGCAAAACCACAGACAGGGGAATGTGGAGCGAGGACGAGGTACAAAGGGCACTGGAAGGGCCACAGCTGGAATGCCCACTCTACCTTTGGGTGCAAAAGTGTGGCACGTGCCCCCTTCCTCCTTTTTGCTTCCAACATAGCCCACCACCTCCCTCTCCCCTCAGCTCCCACTTCTGTGGCTGTTAACATGCCTGGAAACCCCTCAGGGCACAGAAGCTGAGTGCATAGGATTTTTTTTTTTTCCCTAGGAGACTCTCATCCTTCATGAGCAAAGGACCAGTCCTCATAGGACTCACAAGCCCCCAGCCCACCATCCAAGTCTCTCCACAGCTGCTCTCCTCTATCCACTCCTGCAGACTCTGGCAGCTCTGATGCACCTTGCTGCTTCCCGACCCTGGCCCATCCTCTCTGTAGTCTTCATCCTTGTCCTGGCTGGTTGCTCTGTCCTCCTCTTCAGCTAAAGTGTTCCACCTCCTTCAATATCCAGTCCTAATGCCACTTCTCAGAACCCTGTGTATCTCAGCAGGTGTCATTCTGCCTTATCATTATTTGTTTACACTCCCTCCCGCTACACTCTGAAGGAAATGATGGCCTCATGGGCCTCTAGGGGCATCTGCAGTCTGTCTCTCCTACAGCACTGGGTGCTCTCTGAAGGCAAGGGCATCCTTCTGGCACCCCCAGCTCCTAACGTGGTACCTGGAGTATGGCAGGTATTTAAGGAATGTTGGATGGGTGGGTGGGCGTGTAGATGCGTGGATGGATGGAATAGCCACAGATGCACTCTATAAATAAATAATCCACTTCATTGGCAAAGGGAGAAGCCCCCAAACTCAGGCACCCAGGAGATGTCTGGCGAAACTGCCCTGTCAGATCAGTTCCTCCAAAGACACCAGGCATGCCACATCCAAAAGACCCCATCTGTTATATCTGAACCATCAGGGAAGACTCCTGGCTAGAAGAAAGCAATCTAGGCTGAGCAGGGTGGCTCACACCTGTAATCCCAGCACTTTGGGAGGCCGAGGAGAGTGCATCACCTGAGGTCAGGAGCTCGAGACCAGCCTGGCCAGCATGGCGAAACCCTGTCTCTCCTTAAAAACAAAACAAAACAAAAATTAAAACCAGCAAGTGTTCTAAGAATCTGAATTATGAGCTCCTGGGGAAACCATCTTGGATCATCCATTCTGGAGACAATTTCTTTTTTTTCTTTGCTCCATTGCCCAGGCTGGAGTGCAGTGGCATGATGTCAGCTCACTGTAACTTCTGCCTCCTGGGTTCAAGTGATTCTCCCGCCTCAGCCTCTTGAGTAGCTGGAATTATAGGCGCCCATGACCACACCCAGCTAACCTTTGTATTTTTAGTAGAGACAGGTTTTCACCATGTTGGCCAGACTGGTCTTGAAACCTGACTTCAGGTGATCCACCCACCTGGGGCTCCCAAAATGCTGGGATTACAGGTGTGAGCCACTACGCCCAGCCTCACTCTGGAGACTTTCTTCCACACTCACGAAGCCTTCTCTTCCTCTTTTGCCCTCTCAACCTATGGTGCTCTCCCCGTCTAATCCTAAATTTCAAACATCAGAGTCACACAGCCCTAGGAGAGCCAACAGACAGGAGTAGTGACTGGTCCAAGGACCAGGTCCAAGAGTGTCCAGGTTCCTGGACCATGGCCGGTCCACAAGTCTATGCACCCAGGACTCCGGGGCTTGCTTCATCTCTGCTGAACTTGTTTCTGCAGCATTATTACTTTTCTATGTGTGCTACACCTCCCTTCATCTGTGGCAGAGACTCCAAGAAAGAGACTTTCACTCTCATGGAAGGCAGCTCCATATTTCCAACCCGCCTCAGCACAGGCGAATGGAAAGCGAGTTGGAACAGGTATTCCCGATGCTGTTTCAGAATCTATCCTTCCATTTAAAAATAAAAAACAAAAACAAAAAAACTGGTTTGTCCTGTTTGTGAAACTTGCCTGCCCTCCCTTGTGAAACTTGCTGGCCCCACACATCCCAAGGGTCACCCAAAGGAAGGTGGAGACAACATCATTCTGGAGAAGTTACCAGATGGGGCATATTTCACCTCCCTGTTTTTTCTGGGGAGACGGGGGCGAGTGGAGGCCGGGAGATTCCACTGGCTCGCTGGAGTTGCCGTTGCGGAGGACAGAGAACTCAGATGTACCTGCCAGCCTACCTTTCCCGACCAGCACCAAAGGCCTCCAGCCCAAAAGTACTGGCCTTGGCACTCTTCAGCCAGGGCTGTCACCCCAACACAACCATTTGGGAGATTCCCTGAGTATTTTAGGGAAAAGGAACTTCGGGCAGTTCTCTTCTACAAAGAGCTGAATAAACAGGTGTAGTTATCCCCATAACAACATAAAAACATTCTCTACACTCACACCCCAGTGAGTTTTCTTGAAAGAAAGAAAGAAAGAAAAAAAAAAACAGTGGGAATTAGAGCCAGTGAGTTGGGCCTGACTCACAGTGATGAGGAATGCATAGGGCGTTTGAATAACACCATCATCCATCACATATGCCCAGAGGCAGGCACACCCAGTCACCATTAGTGACCGCACATTTGTAGGGCACCTCCTCTGTGCCAGGCTTGTGCTAAGTGTCCTGGGTACATTACCTGTAATTCTTCCATTTGCCTTAGGGGTATTTGTAACAGCCTCATTTTACAGATGAGCAAACTGAAGTTTGAGGTGGATAAGCGACTTGTCCAGCAATTGAAACAGCTGCATCATTTGTAAAGCCTGGTACCAAATCAAAGAGCAGGGACCTCCTTGTTCAAAAATTATTACAAATTATTAAGAATGCAGCAGACGATCCCAGGAAGGCGAGGCTGCAGTGAGCTGAAATCCCACCACTGCATTCCAGCCTGGGCCACAGAGAGAGACCCTGTCTCAAAAAAAAAAAAAAAACAGGTCAGGCATGGTGGCTCACGCCTGTAATCCCAACACTTTGGAGGGCCAAGGTGGGTGGACCACCTGAGGTCAGGAGTTCCAGACCAGCCTGACCAACATGGGGAAACCCTGTCTCTACTAAAAATACAAAAAGTAGCTGGGCGTGGTGGCGGGTGCCTGTAATCCCAGCTACATGGGAGGCTGAGGCAGGACAATCACTTGAACTCAGGAGGCAGAGGTTGCAGTGAGCCGAGATTGTGTCATCGCATTTCAGCCTGGGTGACAGAGTAAGACTCTGTCTCAAAAAAAAAAAAAGCAGCAGAGTATTAGCAGCAAGTATGAGGCTCTCTGAGCATGGAGGCCTGGAGCTTGCATGCCCAGGAAGCTGGTTTGCCAGCAATAGGAAGTCCACCTGGAACAGAGTCCTAGGTTCCCAAGCACCTTTTCCACTGAGCCCACCTCTTCCCCAGCTCCCTCAAAGAGTGCAGGGAGCTACACGAAAGACCCTCCCTCCCCTCCCATCTGAGGTCAGAGCGACCCAGTACCTGGAGTAGCAGGAGAGGCCTGTGCTGAGGATGGTGTTCAGTACAGCCATGGCCACGTAGTAGTCGTGGAAGGTGGTGCACACCAGCGTGTCTGGGAACGTGTATGCAGAATAGGCAATGGCTGAGCCTGGGGAAGAAACGCCAGCCTTGGGAGAGGAACCAGGCCTTGCCACCATGTAGGCCCCTTGCAAAGACCGTCCCCAGCATTTGACTTGGGCCCCATCATTCCCACAGTCCTGGCTCTCTGCCCTTGCTGGGGCCATTCCCCCTTCCAGGATGTCCTCCTCTCTCTTCTCTGCCCACCCAAATCCCATCCTGAGAGTTTACTGTGAGCCTAGCTTTGCTTCAAGGGCTTTACATATATGACATCACATAACACTTCAACCATCCTCCTTCATAACTCTGTACTTATCCTCAATGCACAGATGGGAATGTAATCACTCGTCCAGGGTCCTGCAGCTAGGGAGTTAGCAAAGATGGGCTTCAAACCCAGGCAGGTTAGTGACAGTCCCCGCTTTTAGCCACACGCTGTGGTCCACGATGACAGACCCAGTGAGCCGAGCTCCACTCAGAGTGTGCACATCTCACTTGCCCAGGGACATGGGTGCTCCTGGTAGAAAGATCAATGTTGGAGGGAGGGCCCTTGCTGAGACAAGGATGTCATATCAGCAGCTGGGGGACAGCCCAGCTGAGAGGCTGGGTGTTGCATTGTGTTTTAGGTTTTGGCGTTTGTGAGAGAAGGGTTGCTTAAGGACCTTCTAGAGACCTGTTTGCTGAAGCATTTATTTGGAAGAGCAGGGGAGATCACTGTCCTTTTCAAAGGGGCCAGGGGTGCTTCAGCTGGGGAGACGGGCCTGGACCTGCACCCTCACCTCCTGAGGTCTCCCCCAAGGGAGGCAGCCCAGGGCCTGATGGCCATGCTTAGGACACCTGTCATTCCAAAGACATCAGGAACCATGGAGTCCTAGCTCAGGGCTGAACAAGGCCTTGGGCCATACAGGTTGATCCCTGTCTTCTATCCCATAGACAGGTGGATCTAGCGAAGCTGGCCACACAGGCAAAGAGGGTGAACACCAAAGCCTCCTGGTCCCATGTTCCCAGCTCCAGTAGGCAGCGCGCGAGATTTCAGTGGGAAGCTGCCTCCAGAGGGACAGGCAAGCCCTTCGTCTGGCCCCTTACTGGGAGGGGGTTCCCTTCTGGACTGGGACACATTCGCTCAGCAGATGCCACCTGGGGCAAGCTGTGGGCCATACAAGAGCCAGGGAGCCTCTGTCCCTGCCCAGAACCGCAGCCAGAAGCAAAAGATCAGAGCCTGAGGGAGTGTGGGGCAGGCACTCAGGATGGGTGGAGCACAAGGCACAGGAGCTGATCTTGGAACAAAGTCTGGCAGGTCATCTGGGATTCTGACAGGAGCCTGAGGGCAGGGAGGCTTTCAGCTTTGGGTGCAGGCTAAGGAAAGGGAACTTCCTCTTTCAGGCACTAAGGGAGTCAATGAAGGATTTTGATGACCAAAACCTAGTGAAAGCGCACAGGATGGCCTGAGGGAGGAACCCCTGGGAGCCTGGGAACACCTGTGGTAGAAGGTGTTGTGGAAGCCTCCAGGGGCCGGGGGAGGTGGAGAAGGCTGTGATAACTGTGCAAGTGAGAGGCCGGGGCCTGAGTCAAGACGAAGGGGCAGTGCCACTTACAGCAGGTAGGAGAGAAGTCACCTGGCCTTAATAACCAATTGGCCAGAGGGTGGGTGTGGGCGGGGAGTGAGAGGAAGGGGACCCCGAGGATTAGCGAGGTTTCTGACTGGGGAGAAGGAGTAGGGGCGCGACCATAGTCAGGCTGGACATACAGAACGGTAGCAGGTGTAGGGGCAGGGGCAGGAGCAAGTACAGTTCTTGTCTCATGGCTCTGAGGTGGTGTGGACCTCAGGTAAGAGGTCTACACTGGAGATAGGGCTTCTCCGGAGGTGGGAAGAGATGCACTAGGCTTGGAGGAGATCCCCGGGGAGCCAGATCATGTGAGAGGAGAGGTCAAAGGACTACTTCTGAGCCTCTCCGCCCATGTGTGCTGGAAAGCAGAGGAGGGGAGCCAGTCCAGCGGAGGGGGGACATGGAGGGTAAGAGGGAATCCAGAGGGTGGGAGGGGACCCAGGAGGGAGGGAGAGATGTGACAGGGACCAGAGAAAGAGAGGGGCACTGAGGAGGCCTGAAGTACCCCTGTGTCAATCTCGGCAGTCAGGAGGCTGGGACCCTGGACAGGGGCACGCACATTCCCTGCTCTCTTCTGCAAACCCATCAAACCCTGAGGGTAAGCCTGGCTCACACAGAAAGGGGCAAGGTCTGGTGAATGCTGGGGACTGGACAGCAGAGCACTGAGGAGTGGGCAGTGAAGCGGGAAAATGTGTGTGTATGTGTGTGAGTGTGTGAGTGAGCATGTGTGTCTGTGTGTATGTGCGGTGTGTGTGTATGTATGTGGTGTGTGTGATGTGCATGTGTGTGGTGCGTGTGTGTGATGTATGTGAGAGTGTGTGTGGATGTGTGTGTAGTGTCTGAGAGTATGTGTGCATATATGTGCATGTGAGTGTGTATGTGGTGTGAGTGTGTATGTGAGTGTATTGTGTGTATATGTCAGTATGTGTGGTGTGTATGTGGATGTGAGTGTGTGTGGAGGGTCTGAGAGTATGTGTGTGTGCATGTGAGTGTATTGTGTGTATGTGTTGTGTGTGTATGTGAGTATATTGTGTGTGTGTCAGTATGTGTGGTGTGTGCGTAGTGTCTGAGACTGTGTGTGTGCCTCTGTGAGTGTATTGTGTGTATGTGGTGTGAGTGTGTGTATGTGAGTGTATTGTGTGTGTGTCAATGTGTGAGTATGTGTGGCATGTGGTGTGTGTGTGTGGAGTGTGTGCATGTAAGTGTATTGTGTATATGTGGTGAGTGTGTATGTGTATGTGTGAGTGCATTGTGTGTATGTGTGTCAGTACGTGAATGTGTGTGTGAGTGTGAGTGTGTGTATATGAAGAAAGAGGATGGAGGTAGGCTCCTCATGGACAACCTTTTGGGCAAGGAAGACAATAATTGGTTTTCTCACCTAGAACGGGACCTGGAGGAAGAATCTAGAACTCATATCGTTAGGGATAGATGCATGCCCACAAGGGGAGGAGAGGAGAAAAGGCTGGAAGAGGGGGCATCATAGTCAAAGAAAAAGACAAGGAAGAGGGGACAGTCAGTACCCATTTTCACCAGCTTAGGTTGCTGCTCTATTCCCGCACACTCTGAGCATCACTCTGATTGCTCTAAGCCTCTGGACATATGAGGCTCATGAGCTCACCCTCTTCCTCTTGCCTGGCATGACAGAGACCAGCACTGATGTACTAGAGTCAGTTCATTCTGGCCTGTGAGAGAGCTGAGTGCTGAACACAGCCATCATTAAAAAATTAAATCACATAAACTTGCAATTAAATAAATCCTATAACAAAAGTACTGAGTACTCAATGACTACATCTACTGTATCTGCATGGTGGAATTTCTGTAATGGTGTGCTATGCATATGTCTTCCCACCTTTGTGTTCTGTGATGTCATGTTGGTAGGTTGAAGCTGGCCATGATGGGAAGATTTACACCATAGAAACTGGCAAACACCGCAGATCAGGGCTGTTGTGGCTAAATATTTAGCAGTGTGCTTATGGACAGTTTCTTATAAAAACCCACTGGGAACCTGGACAGGGGCACTGGCATTCCCTGGACTCTTCTGCAAATTCATCGAAGCCTTCCAGTGACCTTAGCTCACAGCAGAAGGGGCAAACAGCCCGCTTGCAGGGGAAGGAAAGCAAGAACAAGGCCTCACATACCCAGGCTGAAGAGGTTGACGGCGCCATAGTCCAGGAAGTAGCAAATGTGCCGGGCATTCTTGGACATAGAGCTGAAGGTGTGTGCACAGCTGGACGCAAGCGGGTACACGCAGCTGGTGCACATGTACACAAGCATGGGCCAGGAGTAGTTGTCATTCTTGATGTCTGTCACATACAGTGCAGTCACAAACCTCCATGCAAAGAACCTGGAACACAGAGGGCCCACTCACCTCCACGATGAACACAGAGGGCCCACTCACCCTCCACGATAAACAGAGGGTCCACTCACCCTCCGCGATGAGCACAGAGGTCCCACTCACCCTCCGCCATGAACACAGAGGGCCCACGCGCCCTCCGCCATGAACACAGAGAGCCCACTCACCCTCCACCGTGAACACAGAGGATCCACTCACCCTCCACCATGAACACAGAGGATCCACTCGCCCTCCACCATGAACACAGAGAGCCCACTCGCCCTCCACCGTGAACACAGAGGATCCACTCGCCCTCCACCGTGAACACAGAGGATCCACTCGCCCTCCACCGTGAACACAGAGGATCCACTCGCCCTCCACCGTGAACACAGAGGCCCACTCGCCCTCCACCGTGAACACAGAGGATCCACTCGCCCTCCGCCGTGAACACAGAGGATCCACTCGCCCTCCGCCGTGAACACAGAGGATCCACTCGCCCTCCGCCGTGAACACAGAGGATCACTCGCCCTCCATCGTGAACACAGAGGATCACTCACCCTCCACCGTGAACACGGAGGATCCAGTCCCCCTCCACCATGAACACAGAGGATCACTCACCCTCCACCATGAACACGGAGGCCCACTCACCCTCCATCATGAACACGGAGGGCCCACTCACCCTCCATGATGGAAGCTCCTCTTAGATCCTCACCTATCTACTGTCTCCATTCCCTCGCGATGACCAATTCCTTTGTGTTCTCACTTTGGGGAAATACGGTGTGTTAGGGAGGTGGGGGGTCCTTTTTTAATTGGGAGGCAGTATGTTGGGAATGGGCAGGTGAAGTAAGAAGAGAAGCTTTATGTATATCTAGTCCAATCCCCCAGCGATTCTCCAGCCTCAGTTTGTGTGCTTCCAGGGATGGGGGGCTCATTACCTTCCAAGGCAGCTCTAAGGACTGGAAAATTCTCCTTCATTGGCTCAAATCTATCCTCCTGTATCTATCTCCATTTGATTGGCCTAGTTCCCTCCACCAGGATCATAGAAAACAAGCTTAACGTGCGTGCGCACATGTTTTCTTGTTTTTTTGTTTTGTTTTGTTTATTTGAGATAGAGTCTCGCTCTGTCTCTAGGCTGGAGTGCAGTGGCACGATCTTGGCTCACTGCAACCTCCGTCTCCTGGGTTCACGTGATTCTCCTGCCTCAGCCTCTCGAGTAGCTGGGACTACAGGGGCCCGCTATCACGTCTGGCTAATTTTTGTATTTTTAGTAGAGAAGGGGTTTCACCATGTTGGCCAGGATGGTCTCGATCTCCTGACCTCGTGATCTGCCCACCTCGGCCTCCCAAAGTGCTGGGATTACAGGCGTGAGCCACTGCGCCCGGCCGCCTATCAAATATTTTAAGGCAGTCTTTCTAACCCTCTCCCACCTCCTTGAACTTCACATTAAATAACCCCAGTTCCTTCAGCCATTCTTCGCAGGATCTAAATTTGGCGTTACCACCATCCTTGTGGTTTGTCCTTGCTCCATGTAGTTTATCCATGTCCCTCTTGAAGGCTCCTCAAATAGAAACAATGCCCCAGGTGGAACCTTGCAAACCCAGAGGACAAGAGGACTATTTTCTCCCTCCTCCTCCACACTGTTCCTCCACTAAGAGTACAATCACTGTTCTGAATAGCTAGTCCCACAGCTGACTCTCAGCAGAGCCTAGATCTCTATGCAGAGACACTTCACAATTCTTCAGCAGATCTGCCTGACCTGCAATCCACACATGAGGTCCCGCCTGCAGAGCACCTCACTTCCACAACCCACGCCTAGAGAGCTGGCTCCCTTTCCCACTAACTCGTCCAAGGAAAGAGACTCTACAAAGTTTTTCATATACAGGAGCTGAAGGAGTGTTGCTAAATCCTTCCAGCTACACTTGTGGTCTTTTCATTTTCGTCCCAGCAGAAGTAAAGCTTAAGCTATTTGCTGTTTCTCAAAATGTATCCTTCAGTCATTTCAATGTTTTGGTGGTCCCATTTCCCTAGGGCATCTTGATCCAGACCTTCCCAAGTCCTTCCTGCTACTCTCTGTTGCTCAGTCAGGATCATCTCTGAGAGCCTGGCACAGTGTAGAGGTGCATAGGCAGTGCTGGGGGTGAGGGGGTGCGGCTCACCCAGCTTGGCTCAGCTGTAAAATAGCAAAAAAATCACCCTACAGGAATCCATGCATGCAGCACAAGACCCACAAGCAGGGATGGACAGGCCGGTAGCCTTTTAGCAGCTCAAATCTCAAAACAGCCTAAATCAACCATGATTCATCCAGAAAATGGAACACCAGGCAGATGTTCCAAAGTCCAGGAGACATGCAGATTGCAGATGCTGACAGAGTGAGATCTCCAAGGGAGGGAAGTAAGGGGAGGGCAGCGGGGAAAGAGGCAGATGCTGGGGACACTCACAGCACAGATGCTCCTGAGTCCCCAGAAGAGCTGCAGAAGGACACACAGGAAGCAGGTCCCCCTGGCCACTCCAGGGAGGAGAACTGGGGCCAGTGGCAGTGCCTGACTCTATTCCCTTCTGAAGGGTTATAATTTATAAGCATGTATACTTTTAAAAATGACTAATGGCCCCTGGAGCAGAGCTGTGCTGCCACCCCTGCCCAGTCCACGGGCCCAAGGTTGCCACACCCCTTTACAGATCACCCTAGTCCACACCAGACTGAGCTCTCTCCTCTCTCCACTGAGCTGGCTGCTGGAACCAAACAGCCTGCCCCTGCATTTTGGCCCTGGGTCTGTCTTCTGATTTTTAGTCGGGCTGGCTGCCCCTGTGCGGGGAGCCTGGGCCCATCTGCACGCATGGCACACTCCTAATCTCTTCTCACCGTGACTAGAGGGAGTCCAGTGACCAGCCTGTGACACAGCGCCCCTGCATGACATAAGGAAGCCACCCCTTCTCCCGGCTGTGTCTACGTTGAGTGGGACAGTGGCTTGAATGGCCTCTGAGTTCTTCCAGCTCAGATCCACTGTGATTTGGTGCTTTGACCCTGTCTCCATCCTCCATTCATTAAGCAAAGGTGCGCAGTGTGTGACATTGGCCTTCATCCCCCACCTTTCTCAGCAAGGCCCCTCTTCGCTTCCCTGGCAACTCCCATTTCTGCGCACAGGCTTCCCGGAGCTTTGCTCTTAGCTGGCTCCACCTACAGGCTGCCAGATGAAGTGCCTCCCGGTTGCCATGGTTCCCAGAATGATTACGGAACACCCACAGCTCTGTGCCAGATGCTTCTACCAATGTTTTCTCCTGAAACCCTCACAGCAACCCTTGGGGAGGTGTGGACCATCACTCCTACTTTGCAGGTAGGAAAATGTGAGGCTCAGAGAGGTTGACTTCCTCAAACTAGTGGCATTTTAACCAAGGCTCCTGAAAAACCTGGAAAGTCTCCAAGACTGAAGGAGGTGAAGGTAAATGCTATCATATCAGGCATGAGAGCAGGGAGCCGGGAAGGACTGAGGCACTTTTGGGATTTCCCCTCAAATCCTACCCCAGTCCATGCCTTAAAGGTCATCCCAGTGGCACATCCAATGTCTCTTCCCTCTGTCACACACCCCCTTCACCCACATGTACCCATGGGGGATCCCCAAACCCCAGCACAGAATCTCAGCCATCTCAACACTAGCTGTGTTAAGACTCCCTGGTCTCCAGGGCTCCTGAAGGAGACAGGCCGGTCAAGGGGGCCAGAAGGTACCAGAAGGGCAGCAAGTGAGTCCAAATGTTGAGAGTCTCATTGGTCATTTGGAAAAGGCTGAGGATGCAGGCAGTGGCAGAACTCTGTGGATGGCGGTAGCCGAAGAGGATGCCTTGCTCATGGAACACCTGCAGAGGCAAAAGGAAAAGGACACTGAAGTGAGACCAGAGGGCAGCACGAAGGTCTCGGGAGAGACATCTTCCAGGCCGTGCACTGTGTGCCTGGAACGCTTGACCCCAAGTCCTTGAGCTGTTAAGCTGTTCCCCTCACTCTCTCCTTCCCTCACAGTGGCTTCTAAAATCCCGCATCCTCCAAGAAGCCTCCAGCCAGCTGGAGGAGGGAATTCAAGGGCCAGCCTCCCTTTGGGAATCCAGCCTGTCTTTGCATTCCCTGGCATACTTACTCTTGGCATGAATCTTGCCTAAGAATCCGTTTTCCTACCCCTCTGCCTGGGGCCTACAGCCCGGTTTTTGGATGCCGTTTTGGTGAGCTGACATAGATGCTGTCTTTCTGAGCCGGCAAGCCCGGCATGTCAGGGGCTGGTGGGAAGAACTCTGCAAAAGATGTCCCCGGTGCCAGGATATATTCACCAAGGTGCTTCATAAAGGGCTTTTGATGATGAGGACCATGATGCTGATGCCTGGGCTGCAGGAAGAGGAGGTGGCTGCCCACAGCATGGCTACTCAAGCCACTGCCACCCCCATGCAGCCCATTTGGCAAGTCCCCCCAAAAAACACCCCCACTGAGAAAGCTGGACTGATCAGGTGAAATATGGGGTATCAACCTGCCTGGAGTATTGTATTACAACCACTAAAAGTGGTGAGAAGATAATGAGGCCAGAGGGACAACAGCCCAGGATGCAATAAGAAGGGAAGAAACATGGAATTTAAACTGTATTCCTGCCGCAGTTAGAAGAGCTTGGGAAATTGAAGTTTACACCATGGGGCAGAGGCTGGGAGGAACATAGAAAAGTGGTGTTTAATTTGTTGAGGTAGTAGGATGGAAGGAGACCTGTTTTCCCCTTCTCTGTTGATTTAGACC
Source organism: Chlorocebus sabaeus (assembly GCF_047675955.1). Taxonomy (NCBI): domain Eukaryota; kingdom Metazoa; phylum Chordata; class Mammalia; order Primates; family Cercopithecidae; genus Chlorocebus; species Chlorocebus sabaeus. The sequence goes on along the minus strand of NC_132929.1, from coordinate 45,163,451 downwards.
AAGGGTTCTCAATTTTGACACTATTGACACTTTGGGCCAGATCATTGTTTGTTGTGGGGGCCAACCTGTGCATCCTTTCACAGCATCCATGGCCTCTATCTGCTAAACGCCACTAGCTCACACTGTCGGCACCCTGCCCCCCAAGTTGTGACAAACAGAAATGTCTCCAGATATTGCCAGATGTCCCCTGGGGGCTAAAGTCACCCCCAGGTAAGGACCACTGATTTAGATAAGTGTTGCCATACCCTTTGAAACGTAAATTATAAATGAGTAGGGTAATTGAAGCAAATAATAACAATGATAATGTTAGTAATCATAACCTAAATCAGGTCACAATAAGTTGCAAAGCCTCTCCTTTGAATTTCTAGGGCTGTGAGGGGAAGGCTAGAGGAACTTCAATCTAGCCACCCATTTCTCATTTGGGGTGCCAACTTCTTAGTGTAAGAGAGGTTCTCTGTTAAAAAAAATGTACAATATATAATACCAGAGTTTGTGCTATCTCTTTTTTTTTTTTTTTTTTTTTTTTTTTTTTTTTTTTTTTGAGACAGCGTCTTGATCTGAAGCCCAGACTGGTGTGCAGTGGTGCAGTCATGGCTTACTGCAGCCTCAGATCATCTGGGCTTCAAATGATCCTCCCACCTCAGCCACCTGAGTAGCTGGAACTACAGGAGTGCCACCATGGTCAGCTAATTTTTTTATTTTTTATCTTTTTTGTGAGACGGAGTCTCACTTTGTTGCCCAGGATAGAGTGCAGTGGTGTGATCTCAGCTCACTGAAACCTCTGCTTCCCAGGTTCAAGTGATTCTTCTGCCTCAGCCCCTCGAGTAGCTGGGATTACAAGCGCATGCCACAACGCCTGGCTAATTTTTTGTATTACTAGTAGAGACGGGGTTTCATCATGTTGCCCAGATTGGTCTCGAACTCCTGACCTTAAGTGATCCACCCACCTCGACCTCCCAAAGTGCTGCTGGGATTACAGGTGTGAGCTACCACGCCCAGCCTAATTTTTTATTTTTTGCAAAGACAAGGTCTCACTATGATGCCCAGACTCATCTTGAATTCCTGGGCTCAAGTGATTCTCCCATCTTGGCCTCCTAAAGTGCTGGGATTAGAGATGTGAGCCATTGTGCCCAGCCTTGTGCTATTTCTTGGGGTTCCAAGTCAAGTAGTCACATGGAACAGTGCAGAAGGTGAGGGGCTGCCAGAGTAATGAGTCAAATCTGGGCCCCCAAGGGACCATGTGGCCTTGAGAAAAGTGAAGCTGAGGCCCTGGGTCACAGCTCTCAGGGCCTCTGTGTAAAATGAGAGGGCTTGGCTAGCTGAATGGTCGGAACATTCCCTTCCAGCAGTAGCTCCAAGTTTTAGAGAACTCTTAGTTCAGTTCTGGGTTAAACTGGTCAACTAGAGGGAGGGGATATAACGCAGTTGGCTCATAGTCCAATGAAGAAATACTATGAATTCGGTTTGGGTCTTAGGTAATTAAAGCGATTTGTTCCAGTTTTTGATTCACCATTCAATTCTGCTGACGCCCTGGTTTATGGTGGACAGATTCCTATAATGGGCAGCAGGAATCTTGAGTTGCAGATTTCCACCTCACCAAGGCTGATGACAAGGAGGCAAATAGGCCAATGGCCTTCAGCCTTTGATCCCTGTGGAGGAGGACGGCATGTGCTTGGCGGGACTCAGAAAGCCTTCTAGCAGAAATAACAGCTCCCAGGAGCTCCACACTGGGTCTGTCCTTCTACCTTTCAAGCTTCTTTCTCTCTTCTTTTAAAGTCGTTGTTTTATAATTATTTATTAAAGCACTGGCCACTGGTTACAATGCAGACTCCATTAATCACTATTTATTCCTTCATATGAATTAGACTAGCAGATCCTATAAACCAAGAGACTTTGTGACAAGGGGCCAGTGAGAGCAGAAACCTTTCAGAGCACCGGGAATGTGGGGACGGTGGCCTGCAGGGAGGAGGCCGGGCAGGGCTGCAGGAGAGCACAGACCCTGTGACAGCCACAGTGGCAGTGGCTGAACAGAAGCTGGAGGAAAAGGTCACTCACAGTCTGTGACTACTTCCCTTCTCTCTGTGGATCCTGGCATTCCAGCAGGCGAAACCGGGGGGACTGATGTCATCAAAAGCCAGCGGGGAACAGAAGGGAAATCCATACACTGGACAACTTGACCTCATTTAGGAATCTGGCCCCAGACCTGGGGAGGATATTTTGCCACGAAAGCCAGGGCTGGGCCCAGATTTTAAAAACCTGCCTCCATCTGACCTGCTACGCTGACCCCAGAAAAGGATGGGAAGCCCAATACTGGCCATGCAATAGGGGCAGGATTCAAAGCAGCCTTTCCAAAAAAATAAATGGATGGATAAAGTGTAGTAAAAGGAGCCCCTCTGTCCCAGGACAGTGATGTTCCAGCTTAGACTAAGAAGACTGACCTGGCCCTGCCCTCCCCAACTTGAACCTCTGTCTATCAAACCCCATTGCTAGTTCTTAGTTGTACTCCTGCCCTGAGCTCCTGTGAGCACAGGAAAGGAGAAATATTCGCTCCGTCTTCCCACTCTAGCCTTAGCAAAGTGCTTTGCCTAGAGCAGACCTTCATAGAATGCAGGGTACATACATTGAAAGGACAAACTAAATATTTGACAACAATTTTGTATTCCAAACCCAGTTTGACCCCAAAGGAAAACTGCAATCATTTCCTCAACACTTCGTAGCTTGGCCTCATTTCTAAGCGCCCCCAAGTAAGCAAGTGCTTGCTTATTTGCACAGCAGAATTGATTTGTAGGACCCCACGTTGCACCCCTAGTTGCAGGCTGAGCAATTTAGAGTGAAATGAAATCAAATTATATGCAGCCTATTATTTAGAACTGAGAACCTCCAGGAACTAGGAGCGGAAGGGCACATCAGCAAGTTTTCCCTTTCAGTTCCTGCCCCAGGCTCAGCATCGAGGAAAGTCTTCTTGCATGGCCAAGACTTGCATGCACCTGCTAGCTAGCCGATGCCTACAATTCCACCGTGACAGTTAAAAGCTTTTGGTTTTTCTAGCTATTAAACTGCAAACCACCTGGAGAAAATAACTGGGCATTTTTGGCCAGCTGTAAATAAGGGCAGATTTTGATAGCCAGGAAAGAGAAGAGGCAGAGTGGGATCAGGGGGCCTCGGGCGCTATTCACATGAATTCTGTAATTCCTGCTCACTGAATCCTCACAACCAGCTTGTGAGGAAGAGCCTTTTATTGTCCCCATTTCACAGAAAAGGAAACTGAGGCCTGGAGAGGTTAGAGCACTTATTCAAGTTCTCAAAAGTAACAGAAGCAAAGCTGAAACCTAAATGCAGACAGCAGACTCCATTCCCTGCCCTCTTGTGTGCTGTCCTTCATTGCTTCCCCTGGGGAGGGCTCTGTCAGGAGATAAAACCCTTATCCCCTGGCCTGTACTGTGATTTTGGACTGTGATATACTTCTCTGAGCCTTAGATTCTTCTTCTTTAAAGTGCCATTATGAACTAAATCTGGGAGGGAACTGTGTCCCTCCCAAAATTCATCTGTTAAGTTAAAGTCCTAACAGGACCTCAGATGCAACTGCATTCAGAGATAAGGTCTTTCAAGAAGCCATTAGAGTGGGTCCTAATCCAATCTGCCTGGTGTCCCTTACAAGAAGAGGATATTTGAATTCACAGAGAGACACCAGGGATGAGCGCCCATACAGTGGTGACCTTGTACAGAGGCAGCAAGAGAGTGGCCATCTGTAAGCCAAGGAGAGAGGCTTCGCCCCTGTCCAAACCTTGATCTTGAATACCTTTCAGTCTCCGGAACTGTGAGAAAATAACTTTCTGTTGTTTAGACCACTCAGTCTGTGGTATTTTGTTGTGGCAGCCCTAGCAAACTAATACAAGCGGTGAGGTTGTGCAAGCCAGTGCCTCTCAAACTTTCTTCTAGTGTGTGCAGAGCACCTGGGCACCTTACTGCAGTGTGGTGGCTGGGGCGAGAGTCTGCAGTTCTAACCAGCTTCCAGGGCCTGCTGATGCTGCAACTGCCTCTGGCTTCAAAGCCAGACTCCCACCCTAGCATCGTGCTGTCACCTTCCTGCCCAGAATTCAGTTCCCTACAGAAGAGGAAGATCCCTCTACATAACAGGGACATGGTGACAGGGAAAGCCAGGACAGGGAATAGTTAGAGGCCAGTGGGGAGTCTGATGAGGTGTTTGCTGGCAGAGGGCAGGGGAAGAATGAGAGGGAAAAGGGGGAGGCCATGCATTGATGCAGCAATAATAATAATAATAATAATAATAATTATAATTATAATTATTATTATTATTATTATTATAGAGACAGAGTCTCACTCTGTTGCCCAGGCTGGAGTGCAGTGGCACGATCTCGGCTCCCTGCAAGCTCTGCCTCCTGGGTTCAAGTGATTCTCGTGCTTCAGCCTCCCAAGTAGCTGGGATTACAGGCGCCTGCCACCATGCTCAGCTAAATTTTTGTATTTTTAGTAGAGACAGGGTTTCAACATGTTGGTCAGTCTGATCTCGAACCCCTGACCTCAAGTGATGCACCCGCCTTGGCCTCCCAAAGTGTTGGGATTACAGGCGTGAGCCACCATGTCCGGCCTTGCTGCAGCAGTTATAACCTATCATTTGCTGGGTACCTGCGGTGCACCAGGCTCTAGGTTGGACAGTATGCCACGTCACTTGCAGGACCATGCTTAGTTCCTGCAGGACAGAAATACTTAGGCTCTCAATTAAAAGAGCATAAAACAACAATTGCACACCACACACATGCAATTACTAGAACTTTAAATAGGCTGAATTAATAGCCAACCATTGTTGGTATGAAATAATTACAGGAAAATGCCAATTTACAACACTGCTGTGATGTTTTTTAAAAAAACAACATGTCCAATATTCAGTCAAGCATAAGAATGCTTTTTGTACATGCAGTACAACATTTACAGAAGACAATGGTAAGTCTCTTCTGGCTGAACATGTAAGATGGATAAAAAGTAATGAAATAAATGATCAATATCAGAGATGGAGGAACCAAAGGATATTAATAATTTAATGGACAATAAAGTTAAAAAATGATATACAAAATGTTTTTAAAAAGTAAATAGCACTGGGCATGGTGGCTCACACCTATAATCTCAGCACTTTGGGAGACTGAGGTGGGCAGATCACTTGAGGTCAGGAGTTCGAGACCAGCCTGGCCAACATGGTGAAATCCCATCTCTACTGAAACTACAAAAATTAGTTGGACATGGTAGCGCGTGCCTGTAGTCCCAGTTACTCTGGGGGCTGAAGCAGTAGAATCGCTTGAACCTGGGAGGCAGAGGTTGCAGTGAGCTGAGATCATGCCATTGCACTCCAGTCTAGTCAACAAAGTGAGACTCTGTCTCAAAAAAAGAAAAGTAAATAGGACTCAGGTAGTGTGTACTAGGGAAGAAAAGTCCTAGTGAATGACTAGCATTATAGACAGTATTGATCTATAGCAGAAGAAAGTAAGCAAGTTGAAATAACAGAGAAATTACATCAGTTTTACATTTGTTTTAAAAATGCAGTCTTTGATTTAAGAAGTAAAAAAACTATTTTCAGTTTTAGGCATTGATTTCCAAAACTGCCATGGGCAAGCTTGTGATAATAGTATAACATAGTTGCTAAGTCTGCAGTAGGCAGAATAATGGCTCCCCAAAGATGTTCACATCGTAATTGCCAGAACCAGTGGATATGTTAGGTTACACAGCAGAGGGGCAGTAATGTTCCAGGTGAAATTGAAGTTGCTAATACACTGACCTTAAATTAGGGAGATTCTCTGGTTACCGAGGTGGGCCCAGTATAATCAAAAGGTCCTTAAAAATGGAAGATGGAGGCAGAAGAGACTCAGAGGAAAACGTGACTACAGAATAAGGTCAGAGAGATGCAACATTGCTGATGTGAAGATGGAGGAAGGGGCCAGGAGCCAAGGAGAGCAGGCAGCCTCTAGGAGCTAGAAAGGTAAGGAAACAGATTCTCCCCAACAACATCAACCAAAATCTAGATTTTACCCAGTGAGCCCCATGTCAGACTTGTAACCTACAGGACTGTAAGATCATATATTTGTTTGTTTGTTGAGCCACTAAGTTTGTGGTAATTTGTTACAGCAGCAACAGAAAACTAATGCAAGGTCAGAATTTGACCAAAAATCCAGAAGTATTCTTAGTGCTGAGTATGGTGGCACGTGGTTTGAATTGCTTACTAGGAGAATTGATTGTGCTCTCAATTAAAAGAACATAAAACATCGCTTATACACAACACACATGCAATTACTAGAACTTTAAATAGGCTGAATTAATAACCAGCCATTGTTGGTATGAAATAATTACAGCAAAATGCCAACTTACGACAGTGGTGTGATGGTTTTCAAAAAATAATGTGTCCAATATTCAGTCAAGCAAAAGAATGCTTTTTGTTTTGTTTTGTTTTGTTTTTGAGACAGTCTCATTCTGTCGCCCAGGCTGGAGTGCAGTGGCATGATCTTGGCTCACTGCAACCTCTGTCTCTTGAATTCAAGTGATTCTCCTGCCTCAGCCTCCTGAGTAGCTGGGATTACAGGCATGTGCTACCATGCCCAGAGAATTTTGTATTTTTAGTAGAGACAGGGTTTCACCATGTTGGCCAGGCTGGTCTCAAACTCCCAACATCAAGTGATCCACCTGCACTGGTTTCCCAAAGAGCTGGGATTACAGGCATGAGCCACTGTGCCTGGCCAAGAATGCTTTTTGTACGTACAGCACACTATTTACAGAAGACAATGGTAAATTTCTTCTGGCCAAATATGTAAGGCGGCTTTAAAAGTATTCTTAGTGCTGGGTATGGTAGCACATGGTTTGAATTGCTTACTAAAATTGATTAGGCTCTCAATTAGATTTTCTATGGAATAGTTCAAAGATTATACATGACATTCTCTGAATCTTCTCCCAAATGGGACATCTTGCTGAAACACATACCAAATTTGACCTTAACTACTCTCATTCACACAATGGGAATAACAAATCTGTGCTGTTAAACACTTAGATTTAATTTAGGTAAGATATAGGATGATGGGAAGAAATCAGTGTAACAGAATATTCTATTTTTAGTGGGAAATAACATTAATTTTGAATTTGAGCTCTCAACTGATATTTGTTACGAGATAGTGTTAGCAAAAGCCCACAAAAAAAATCTAGGCCTGGCTATTTCATTTTTAAAGGGATTAAAAATACATATTTATGATTTTAAATATGTATAGGACTTTTCTAAACCAAAGGAGTCATACATAAAATACATAATAAAGGTGAGATTCCAATAAGATAAAATCCAAAAAAGGAAACAAAAATGTCTTTGGACTATGAAAGAGAAGATTCACATACAGATCATCCTGAAATCAATTTCTGTAGGGATTATTTCTCTGGACATTGTAGACTAAGGTATAATTTTGACTGAGTAAAGGCCTACTGTTTTCAGTTTTCCTTATACTATCTCTTTATATTTTTCTTAATAAAATAGATGAATACTAATCTAGACATTACTTTGAGAGAGTAAAGATAGCAAGATGAGATGGTAATCTATATGGAATTAAAATATTTAATAATTTTTCTGCCTAATATAATTATCATATGGTGCAGCCTCATTACAATGTTTGAACTTTATATGAAAAATTTATAATTTTCTTGCTCAAACTGGCTTCGATTTAAAAAAAGAAAAAAATTTATAATTCATTTCTGATTCAAAATGTGGCCTTAAGAATTTTTTTTTTTTTTTTTTTTTTTTTTGGTAATTCCAGCTGTTCTACCTCAATAAAACTGAATGGAATCTCAGCAGAAGATTCTCCCAAATGAAATTAATTTAAGAAACAAAACTAAGAACTACAATGACTCAGGAATAGTGGTTTAATTTAACATCATTGTCAATAGAACACAAATTATATGATAATGTTGATTACAACACTATAACTCAATTTTACTGAAATGAAGAAGTAAAATGAATTATATGGAATAAACACACGTAATAATTTATAAATTATGCATGTTTTTGTTTTCTTACTCTTCCAAACATAAGTAATTCATCAACATAACATTTAGACATGTGCAATAGTAATTAAACTCAGTTGTTTTTCATATTTTGCTGACTTTAGCTATATAAAAATCAAAGTTTCACTTTTTCTGTCCTTATAAAGGGGCATTTGTCAGCTCAGGCACAGTGGCTCACACCTGTAATCCCAGCACTTTGGGAGGCCGAGGTGGGTGGATCACCTGAGGTCGGGAGATTGAGACCATCCTGGCTAACATGGTGAAACTCTGTCTCCACTAAAAACACGAAAAATTAGCTGAGCATGGTGGTGGGCGCCTGTAATCCCAGCTACTCGGGAGGCTGAGGCAGGAGAATTGCTTGAACCCAGGAGGCAGAGGTTGCAGTGAGCCGAGATCGTGCCATTCCACTCCAGCCTGGGCAACAAGAGCGAAACTGTCTCTAAATAAATAAATAATAAAATAAAGGGGCATTTGTTAAGGTAGAATAGAACCATTTTACATAACTGTTTGTTGGCTTCACTTATAACTTTTAAGTATTTAGACATATAGCCTATGGCCTGCATTTGTCCTCCTTATTCAGACTTAGCATATATTAAGGGCAGGTCTGGTTTCATTTGATCATCATGAGAGCATGGCAAGGTAGGGACTGTCGACCCATTTTACACATAAGAAAACAGAAGCTCAGTGAGACGAAGTTTCCAAGGTCATAATAAATACCAGAACCAAGATGCAAACCCTAGTCTTAAATTGCAAAACCCCTGTGTGCTTCACAGCACCCAGCTGGTGGAACTAAAGATTGCTACAAACATGTTTTATAGAAACGCTAAGGGTCATGAAAGTTTTCAGAAGGAAGTAATCACTGGGGATGAAGGAAGGACCTGGAAGAATGACTGGGGGACTCTGGTTCTGGCCAAATGATGGTCGATTAGATGTTATGAAGGATCCTTCTGATTAATGCAATTAATATACCGTCTGGAGTATGCATCATAAGCCAGTATATCAGCAAAATGACACAAAAGTAAAGAAGTCACGAAGCCCCAAAACAGAGGGAAACCAGGAACCCTGTGAGGTAAGCTGCATTCACCATCAGAGTCTCTGCTGCCAGATTTTATAAACAAGGGATGAAACCCAAGGCCCAGCAAAGGCAGGGAATCTAATAGGAGACTTTGCCAGTAAAGCTAGGAGTCTAACGATAAGTGAGTGTGAAATAAATTCAACCAGGCAGAAGAGGACAATAAGGAAAGTTGTTTCTCTGAAAAAAAAATCTCTCCCAAAATTCATAACCATCAAATAGTCTTCATATAGGTTTGTGGTCCAAGCCCCTACTACTTTTGTGGTCCAGGAAATCTCAAGTGAAAAAATTAAAGTGATTACAAATAGAAAGAGGTTAACATTTTGTAGTTCCCTCAGGTAAGTTACAAAAGCAAACACAAATCCTCTCTGAAGGATTTCTACTTTTTTTTTTTTTTTTACTTGAGACAGAGTCTTGCTCTGTCACCCAGGCTGGAGTGCAATGGCGTGATCTTGGCTTACTGCAACCTCTGCCTCCTGAGTTCAAGCTCAAGCTATTCTTCTGCCTCAGTCTCTTGAGTAGCTGGGATTACAGGCACGTGCCACCACGCCCTGCTAATTCTTGTACTTTTAGTAGAGACAGGGTTTCGCCATGTTGGTCAGGCTGGTTTTGAACTCCTGACCTCAGGTGATCCACCTGCCTTGGCCTCCTAAAGTGCTGGGATTACAGGCGTGAGCCACCACACCTAGCCGGATTTCTACTTTAACACAGGCATGCACACATAGGGAAATAAAACACCATGAGAGAGAAACAGCAGAAACAGTAGATGGCAGAGACAGAGATCAAAGTACAAATATTAAAATGTAAAATAACTGTGTTTAATATATTTAAATAAATAAAGATAAACAGGAAACAAGCCAATTTGAAAAAACAGGCTGGGCTTAGTGGCTCAACCCTGTAATGCCAACACTTTGGGGACCGTGGTGGGTGGATTACTTGAGCCCAGGAGTCTGAGACCAACCTAGGCCACACAGTGAGACACCCTCATCTCTACAAAATTAAAAAAAAAAAAAAAAAAAAAAATTAGCTGGGTATGGTGGAGCAGAGCTGTAGTCCCAGCTACTGGGAAGGCTGAGGCAGGAGCTTCACTTGAGCCCAAGAGTTTAAGGCTATAGTGAGCCATGATTGCACCACGACACTCCAGCCTGGGTGACAGAGCAAGACCCTGTCTCAAAAAAAAAGAGCCTAATATAACTTTTAGAAATTAAAAAATAATAATTGAAATTTAAAATACATCAAAGGAATAAACAATACACTAAACCTGTCTGAAGAGAAAATTAGTCAACTGAAAGATCCAAAGAAAGTACCCAGAATGCAGTCCAGAGAGAGTAATAGATAGAAAATATGAAAAATCTAATAAGAGACACAGAGAACATTTCTCCAGAAGGAGAAAATATAAATGGTTTTGATGTGCTATTTGAAGAAATAACTGATACATTTCTGGAATTATTGAGTCATCAGTCTTCAGATCCAAGAGGTTAAGTAGACAGTTGGTGTTCACCAGATATTACATGTGCTTTTCCACATTCCTCAGACTTTCTCAACGTTAGGTTGGGGCCATGTGACTATTTCTGGGTAATGTTACTTCTAGGCCAGAAGAGTTAAAAGCAGAGGCGCAGTAGCTCATGCCTGCAATCCCATCACTTTGGGAGGCTGAGGTGGGCAGATCACCTGTAGTCAGGAGTTCGAGACCAGCCTGGCCAACATGGTGAAACCCCATCTCTGCTAAAAATACAAAAATTAGCCAGGTGTGGTGGTGCATGTCTGTAATCCCAGCTATATGGGAGGCTGAGGCAGGAGAATTGCTTGAACCTTGGAGGCGGAGGTTGCAGTGAGCCAAGAGAGTGCCACTGCACTGCAGCCTTGGCTACAGAGCAAGACTTGGTCTAAAAAAAAAAAAAAAGCAGAAAGCCTTCTTGCAGATATCACTACACACTTCTGCAGGACCTTTCGGAGGGACTCTTCAGTACTGAGCCACTCATCATGCCCCAGGAATTGCTTTTGGCCAATGGGCACTAGTTATACTCCTCCCCGGGGGCTGTGTATATCCACTGATGAGGGATCAAGGTCCTGGCCTCCTTTTCCCATTTGGGACAACTCTGAAAGGTCAGCTAACCTCCAGAGCTCCTGAGTGACTGGTGGAGGCTTCTAACGCAGCTTCTCCTTCTGCACATCCTGCCTCCTTCACATCCTTGCAGGTGTTCCTGAGAATACTTCCCCATAAACTTCCTGTGCCCGAATCTTTTTCTCAAAGTCTGTTTCTAGGAATACTAACTTTCTCTTCTCCTCCCATCCAAGCTCGAACCTGGCCCAGCCCTGCCTAGTTTCTGAGATCAGGCGAGATAGGCGTGTTCAGGGTGGTATGGCTGTAGACCCTTGCTTCCCCTTCTGGGATGACCTCAGAGGCTGCAGCTGGGAGATGGTGGATCTTCCATCTGCCTGGGTGTCTCAGTCCCTCACTGACCACTTAGCTACGTAGTGTGATGTGAAATAACCTTTGCTATGTTAAGTCACTGAGCTATATGGGGTAATTTTTAACTCAGCATAGCCTGACCCTGTCTAGTACAGCTATTCATGTTAAAATAGCTGAAGTGACCACTAAACTAATTCACAGAGCATATTTCTAACACATTAATTATAAAACAGGTGGAAGGGAAAAATAGCATATGAAAAGAAAAAAAAGATGAATGTAAAACTCAATCCAAGAAAGTAAGGGAAACAAGGAACAAATAGAGAAAACAAGACAAAAGCATTTAAGACAATGAAAATAAATGTGGATATCAGTAATCATTATAAATATAAGTAGACTAAACTATCAGCTAAAAGACAAATATTGTCAAACTAATAAAATCTCACCATGTGCTGTTTACAAAAGACACAGTTAAAATATAATCATGGGGAAGGATTGAAAGTCAAAGGAAGGAGATAAGCCAAACAAATGATAACAAAAGCTAGAGTGGTTATATTAATATCAGATGCATTCCAAGGCAAAAAGCATTACTAGATATAAAGATAATCACTACAAAATCATACCTTTGCATCACCAGGAAGATAGAAAATAGGACAGTTATAAACTTGGATATACATAAAAAACACAGGCTCAAAATACATAAAGCAAAAATTAACTTACAAGAAGTAATTTGCAAATTTGCCACTATAGTGGCAGATTTTTTTTAACACGTCTCAATTATGCATAGATCAACTAGAACAAAATTAGTGAAAATATAAAGATAATTGATCTTATGGACAAATATGGAATACTTCCTCCAACAACTGGAGACTATACATTATTTATAGGCACACTTAGAAGATTTATGAAAATTATTCATATGCTAGGCCATCCAGCTAGTCTGAACAAACGTCAAGGATTGGAATAACACAGGGACCAAGATCAATTAAGTTAAATCAATAGTATAAAAACTCCATATACTTGGAAGCATAGAGTTACCATATGATCCAGCAACTCCACTCCTGGGTTGTTCACCAAAGAGACTGACAACTTGTCCACCTAAATGACTATAAATATTTATTTATAATAGCCAAAAAATAGAAACAACTCACCTGTTCATCAACTAATGAATGGATAAACAAACTATGGTCTATCCATTCAATAGACTATGATTTGGCCATTAAAACAATACTGATAGATGCTACAGCGTAGATGAACCCTGAAAACATCCTGCTAAGTGAAAGAAGCCAGTCAGAAAAGGCCACATATTGCACCATTCCGTTTGTGTGAGATATCCACAACAGGCAAATCCATACAGACAGAAAGTAGGTTAGGTGGTTGCCAGGAACTGAGGGGATATAAAATAGCTGCTAACGAGTGCAGTTCTTTCTGGGGTGATGAAAATGTTCTAAAAACTGGTGATCATGGTGATGGTTTTGTGCAACATAATCTGTGTTCAACATACGAAAACCCACTGAATTGTATGCTTTTACAGGGTGGATTTTGTAATATGTGAATTGTATCTCAACAAGGCTGTTATAAAAAACATCTTTCCATCAAGAAAATTCAGCTGTAGGGCCAAGTTGTTCCCTGCACAACTCCAGAGGTTGCCATGCACGTAGACTAAAAGGGAAATGGTGCCGCCTTAGAGTTGGGCAATATGGTGGCTCTGCCCAGGTAATTTCCCAGATAAATTCTACCAACCACTCAGGAATGTATAATTCTAATATTAGATATTTTTCCCCATAGAATAAATAGGCAGCAATCTCCAACTCACTTGTGGTTGGCATAATCTGAATCCCAGGTCCAGGCAAGGACAGCATAAGAAGAAAACATTATAGGCCAACTCATTAAATCGACTTAAAGATCCTGAACAAAATATTAGCTAACTGACTCTAGCAATAGATTAAAGAGATATTGCATCATAACCAAACTGTATTTAAAACAAGAACAAAAAATTGGTTTAACATTAGTAAATCAAATCAATGTAATCACCACATTAACAACTTAAATAAATCATGTATGATCATCTCAAAAGATACTGATTGGAAAAAAGAGTTCTGTAAAATTCATAAAGGAGGCTGGTCACGGTGGCTCACGCCTGTAATCCCAGCACTGTGGGAGGCTGAGGCGGGTGGATCACCTGAGGTCAGGAGTTTGAGACCAGCCTGGCCAACATGATGAAACCCCATCTCTACTAAAAAATACAAAAATTAGCCAGGCGTGGTGGCACTTGCCTGTAGTCCCAGCTACTTGGGGGGCTGAGGCTTGAGAATCGCTTTAACCTGGGAGGCGGAGGTTGCAGTGAGCCGAGATTGCGCCACTGCACTCCAGCCTGGGTGACAGAGCGAGACTCTGTCGCAAAATAAATAAAATAAAATATAATAAAATTCATAAGGGAAGGCCGGACACGGTGGCTCACACCTGTAATCCCAGCACTTTGGGAGGCTGAGGCAGGTGGATCACGAGGTCAGGGGCTCAAGACCAGCCTGGCCAAGATAGTGAAACCCCGTCTCTACTAAAAATACGAAAACTAGCTTGGTGTGGTAGCGGGCACCTGTGATCCCAGCTACTTGGGAGACTGAGGTAGAGAATTGCTTGAACCTGGGAGGCAGAGGTTGCAGTGAGCTGAGATCTCACTACTGCACTCCAGCCTGGGTGATAGAGTGAGACTCCATCTCCAAAAAAAATACCCTTAATCTGATAAAGATGAAAAGATTACTTATTATATATACACACATACACACACAGCAAACATACTAAATGGTGAAATGTTAAAAGCATTTCTTTTCATTAAAACCAAGAACAATACAAAGATGCCTGCTATCACGACTCCTATTTTATATATATATATATATATTTTTTTTCTTTTTTTGAGACAGAATGGTGATTGCCTTAAAATCACCCACCTCAGCATCCCAAAGTGCTAGGATTACAGGTGTGACCCACCAAGCCCGGCTCCTATCGTATTTTAATAAGCAACCAGGTGATTCTGATATTGGTGATCTAAGCACCCTCTCTGAACAGCCCCGGGCTGGAGAAACCATTTACCCATTGAGGTGGCTCCTTGTTCCCAGTGCCTGAGCCCACCTACCAAACACCAAGGCCAGCCACTGATCTGGCTACGCTTCCTTCGTTCATAATAATCCCACTGTTCTATTTCATTTTTCTTGGATCTTCACAATTGCCCTGTAAGACTGACTTAACAGGAGTCACCTCCATTTTATAGATAAGAACACTGAGACTGAGGTTATGACTGGGTGGCAGAGCTGCAGTGCAAGTCTGGAAACAGCGTTGCTTCTCCTCTCTGTGTAGACCAGTGCCTCAGGGAACCCTCCTGTCCATGCCCCTAAACTAAGGCATCTGGGACTATGGGATGTGTTTACCTGTAGCCTGTGAGTCAAGGCTGTAGTTAATTAAAGCTTAGCAGTTTGGTTGGGCGCAGTGGCTCACGCTTGTAATCCCAGAAATTTGGGAAGCCGAGGTGGGCAGATCACTTGAGGTCAGGAGTTCAAGACCCAGCCTGGCCAACACAGTGAAACCCTGTTGTTACTGAAAATACAAAAATTAGCTCTGTGGTGGCGTGCACCTGTAGTCCCAGCTACTTGGGAGGTTGAGGCAGGATAATCGCTTGAACCTGGGAGGCAGAGGTTGCAGTGAGTCATGGTTGTGCCACTGCACTCCAGCCTGGGTGACAGAGCGAGACTCTGTCTCAAAAACAAACAAACAAACAAACAAACAAACAGATTAGTAATTTGACACTCGATGTTCTTGTTTCCTGGCAAAGTGTCATGCCATGTTGCATATGAACTTGTCTTTTTTCTTTAATAACCCTCTAATGTACCCAGCCTTAGTTTTGGACCCAAGGGAGACTAAATATTATTTATTTAGGCATACACACAAGTTCTGCCTTCTGAGGGAAGAGAGAAAATGCCCTTTTCCATGAACAATCTATCAGCCAGGAATGCACCAAGAATGGGCCAAGATTACAACTCTGATGATGCAGAGAGGTGGGCACACCATTCCCTATAGATGGCTGAGGCCCAGACAGGGTAGTGAAGTGGCCCAGGTCACATAGCTGGCTGATATACAACAGGAGAGGCAGGTGTACAGAGCAGCTTGCAGAAGTACAACAAACAGCTGAAAGAGCTCAGGGAAGGGAGTAAGCACATGCCACTCCACAAAGAAGGAAGCCAGAAAGGGGGAGCAAAGGTTGGGGAGAGGAAAGCCTTCTTCAAACAGAAATCAAGACAAGTGAAGGTTGCATCTGCTGGGGAGAATAAAAAGAAGAGGGTCTGTGGATGGGATGTGGTGGAAGAGGTGGGGAGGGATCAAGCTGGTGAAGATGGTGAACAGCAGGTTGGGGAACTGGGGTTCTAGTCTATGGACAGGGCCTCTGAAGTCTCCTGCCAGCATGCTCTACCCCTCAAAGTGCCCTAGAGAGCCTAGGAGAGAATGATAATAATGACAACCAACATTATTAATTGTTCACCACGTGCCAGGCACTTCACTTGGGTTATCTCATTTAATTCTCACAACCCCAGGAGGCAGATACTATTGTCATTCCCATTTTACAGAAGCAAAAGCTGAGGTAGAGAGATTATCTTGCTTGAGGCCACTCTAAAAGCCAAGTATTGGCCGGGCGCGGTGGCTCAAGCCTGTAATCCCAGCACTTTGGGAGGCCGAGACGGGCGGATCACGAGGTCAGGAGATCGAGACCATCCTGGCTAACCCGGTGAAACCCCGTCTCTACTAAAAAATACAAAAAACTAGCCGGGCGAGGTGGTGGGCGCCTGTAGTCCCAGCTACTCGGGAGGCTGAGGCAGGAGAATGGCGTAAACCCGGGAGGCGGAGCTTGCAGTGAGCCGAGAGCCGGCCACTGCACTCCAGCCTGGGCGGCAGAGCCAGACTCCAGCTCAAAAAAAAAAAAAAAAAAAAAAAAAAAAAAAAAAAAAAAAGCCAAGTATTGGAACCCACAGAGCCCACCAAAGGTAAGCTTTAACAATTGTATGAAGTATCCTATTTTAAATATTCATGTAAATTGTGCATTCCATTTTTAATATGCGTGTATCTGTTTTAATACTAATAAATGTCTTTGCCCCAAATCCTCAGGTAAAACTACCCTTCAGGCAGGCAGAGCCACTGTATTTTCTCTATGGCTTCATGAGCCCTGGGCATGATGCCCAAAAACCCAATAGTGGATGCTGGAGCCCAAGGAAGATTTTGAAGCAAATGGTGGATGCAAGGTGTGATGCTGGTTTTCTGCCTCTAGCTAGCGCCATTTCACTAAAAGATGTTATCATTCTCTAACTTATGAAAAACTGGACAGAGAGGACATATTCATCTTTCTCCCTTGGCCTCTGCCTTGGTTGTCCAGTCCTGATATTCAGAATCTCCATACATTCAGATTCCCAGCAGGTTACCCAAAGGACCTACTGATACCACTCTGCCCCCTTCACTTCTTTCCTGTGGACATACTCTGAACCCAACCCTGACTAAAATGTCCAGAAAGATGTATAAGCAGACTGCCATAACCTCTACCCGAAAGAGGCTCCCCAGTCCTCCCGCCATCACCACCTGTCCCATGATCTCCCATCTCCAGGCCTTTGCTCACACTGCTCCTTCCACCTGGAATGCTCTCCCCAGCTCCACAGTCCTGTCCACCCCTCAAAATCTGTCTTACAGATCACCCCCTTCATGAAGACTTCTCTGATCCCTTCCTGCTTGATATAATTTGGCTCTGTGTCCCCATTCAAATCTCATCTCAAATTGTAATCCCTATAATCCCTATGTGTCGAGGGAGGAACCTGGTGGAAGGTAACTGGATCATGGGGTGTTGTCCCCCAGACTGTGAGTGAGTTCTCTCGAGATCTGATGGTTTTATAAGTGTCTGACAGTTCCTCCTTCACATCGTGCTCTCTCTCACCTGCTGCCATGTAAGACGTGCCTCTTCCCCCATGATTGTAAGTTACCTGAGGCCTCCCCAGCCATGAAGAACTGTGAGTCAATTAGACCTCTTTTCTTTATAAATTACCCAGTCTCAGGCAGTTCTTTATAGCAACGTGAGAATGAACCAATACACTCCCCCGTGATGGAAGTGACCAATCCCTTCTCTGAAACAATCACCCTGTCTTAAGAGATACCCTAACCCACTTTAGGAAATAATTTCTCATGCACATTTAAAAATCTTCCTGACCAGCATATGAGCCACACAAGGACAGGATTTGTATGTAGTTATTCGCTGAAACCCTTGCACATAATAGGCAGTCAATACAAATTTCACGAGTAAATACATTCAAGAATCACACTGTGTTCCCACTAATCACAGCTGCTAATGCTGCTAATGCTCTGTGGGTAGAACCAACCAGCGAAGTGCACCAAGAAGAGAAGGTGATGGCCATGTGAGAACAGAGGCAGGCGCTCTGCCCAGTATCATGGGAGCCAGCCACACATGTAGCTTGCCTATTACTAGCCACATTCCTCAGCTCACCCCACCAAACAACTCTGCATCCCTTATGGTTTTCCCCCATGCCATCTTCCTGGAATCACCTGGCTTCACAGGCTTTTAGGGTTAGGGTTTGGCAGTTTCCCCGTCAACCTTCCATTGGTGATGTCGAATTTATTTTGAAATTATTTTTCTAGGGCAAGTCATAAGTGCTTGGCAATCAGCCAAGTAGAACTCTCCTCCACTCTGTCACATCTTCCCAATGAAACTTCCCACCATGAAATGACACCCACTCTTCTTAGTCAAAAAGGAAGGAAATTTGACATCAACAAAGAGGTGCAACACAACGATGTGTCCTTTGCAAGGGAAGGAGGAAGTGCACCAGTTCTCTGTAGCACACAACCAGGCTCACCTATGGCTTATTAAAGCAGATCATCAGTGAGTCTCACATGTTTCAGGATACATGCCTGTGAGCTCCCAGGCCCATGAGTCCACTACAAGACAGTGCTAAGGCCCATTCAACAACCCTCCCCATCACCCCAGTGAAGGCCTGGCCTGGGCATCCTGCAAGTAACGGGGATGAGCAAAGCCACGCCCTGGTGTGCCTTTGCCCATAGCCTGCTTTCAAGCACCCATAGGAGGGTCCTAAAAAAATAAACTTCCTATCCAACCAGCTGCTGCTGGCTTTATCTCTTCAGGTTGAATCTCAGTAATGACTTTGCTGCTGGATAAAACACAGATGTTATAAGGAAGGGTTATAACTTAAACAACTTTGGGAATACTTCCATTTCAAGGTAGGTGGGGGAAGTAGGAGGCTGTAATATCCCCCAAGGAAGTGTGGGAGGGGATCCTTGAAGAGAATGGGCCTGTACAGAACAGACTAGGTGAAGACAACAGTCCCCCGTTGCAGAGGCCAAGCCCTGGTCACACCCTGGAAATGAACCATCATAATAAATAGAGCACATACCTGCGGTATCTGGTCTGTGCTAAACAGCCTGGGGAGCTTCAGGCTCAGCATCTTGGAGCTGGGTTGGCAAGGCCAGTGGGTGACAGCGCCTCCCTGTTACCAGGCCTTGATCAAAGCTCTGACATGGCCTGGGGCGTCTCTGCCTAGCTGGTGCTGTGCTGCTTCCCTGAAAGAGGACAGCATGAAGAAATCCAGTCAGTTTCAGCCTAACTCCAGCTAGGTCAGGACAGTCCACTTGTTCAACTATTGAACATATACTTGCTACACATGATGGCACAAGATCAAGCTTCCTTAAAAACAGCAAAATGATCAGACTGCTGAGTCATCCACTCCAAGAGTGCTGGAGGGAAGTAATTAAATAATAATATGGGCAATTACTATGGTCTCAATGTTTGTGTCTCCCCAAAATTCATGTGTCAAAACCTAATCTCCATTGTGGTGACAAGGAGCAGGGCTTTTGGGAAGTGACTAGGTCATGAAGGCTCCGCCCTTATGAGTGGGATTAGTGCTCATAGAAAAGAGGTCTGAGGGAGCTTGTTCGCCCTTTCCACCATGTGAGGACACATAGAAGGAGACATCTATGAGGAATGGGCCCTCACCAGATGGGGAATCTGCTGGCACCGTGACCTTGAACTTCCCAGCCTCCAGAACTATTAGCAATAAATTTCTGTTATTTATAAATTACCCAGTCTTAGGTATTTTGTGATAGCATGCCAAATGGCCTAAGATAGTGATCATAAAATTGCAGAGCTAAGGCCAGATGTGGTAGCTCATGCCTGTAATCCCAGAAATTTGGGAGACTGAGATGGGAGGATCAGTTGAGCCCCAGAGTTCAAGACCAGCCTGGGCGATATAGTGAGACCTTGTTTCTACAAAGAAAAAATTAAAATTAGCTGGGCATGGTGTTGTAGTCCCAGCTATTCAAGGGCGGGCTAAAGTGGGATCACTTAAGCCCAGGAGGTCCAGGCTACTGTGAGCCATGATCATGCCACTGCATTCCAGCCAGAGCAATACAGCAAGACTCTGTCTCAAAAAAATAAAATAAAATAAAAAAATAAAAAATAAAAAAAACCCACAGAGTTGAAAAGGGTCTTAGAAGTCACCCAGTCTTCTCATGTTACACATGAAGGTGGGAGGGGTAGAACAACTTTCCCAAGGCAGCAACGCAGTGGGAGAGCTGGGCTGCTCACTGCTCTACCTCCTCTCACCAGAGGCTGTGCCTGGATGGACAGTGGGATCTTAAGTCTGTGTCTAGCCAGTGGGTGGAAGAGGACCAGGAGTTGCCCCAGATCCCAGAAAGAGAAGCAACTGAACTCTTCCAGAAAGCTGACCAGAGTTCAGTTGCCCTGAGACACACAAAAGAACCAAGCCAAGCAAATAAATCCAAGGCACTTGTTGAAGACAGAGCAACTCAAGATTAAGTAACAAGATTGCTTAAATGCAGGATGAAGACCACTTAACAGCTGTGAGTAATGTGCACCACAGAGACCCAGAACCCTTGGAACAGATCCAAGAAACAGAAAAGTACACCTTGGATTTAGCAAAGAAGAGCAGAGTTGGAAATTGACCATAGTAAATTTCCTCCTCTACCCCTATCATCACTGGGCCGAAGTCTACCACCTCCTTGGAGCCCTCCTCATAGTCCCCATCAACCAGAGGGGTTCTTTCCCCACCTCTGAACACGCAGAGACCTTGCTTGTATGTACCTGCGGCACCAACCACATCGTACCTATAGTCACAGCTAACTCTCTAGGCCTTGTCTGCCCCCTCAGGAAGAAGCCTCCCATAGCTGGCTGGAAACTCGGGGTGTATGCCTGGCCCACCCTGGGCCTCAGCAAATGCTTATTTAATGAAGCAATGATGCTCACAGTTTGAACTTGAAGTCGTTTTGATTTTTGTGGTTTGTTTACTTTTGCTGCTTCTTATATTTATGTTCCAAGTGTTTTCTGGAACTATGCAGCAAAATACAATCTGTTTATTTCACTGTTGTAAATATGATTCTTTCTTAAAAACAGTAATAGAAGTATTATTCACAATACTCAAAGGGTGGGAGCAACCCAAGTGTCCGTTAAAGGATGAATGAATAAAACGTGGTGGTATCAGTCCATTCTTGCATTGCTATAAAGAAATACCTGAGGCCGGGCGCGGTGGCTCATGCCTGTAATTCCAGTACTTTGGGAGGCTGAGGTGGGTGGATCAACTGAGGTCAGGAGTTTGAGACCAACCTGGGCAACATGGTGAAACCCCATTTCTACTAAAATACAAAAATTAGCCAGGCATGGTGGTGCACGCCTGTAGTTCCAACTACTCAGGAGGCTGAGTCAGGAGAATTGCTTGAACCTGGGAGGTGGAGGTTGCAGTGAGCCAAGATCACACCACTGCACTCTAGCCTGGACGACAGAGTAAGATTCTGTCTCAAAAACAAGAAAACAAACAAACAAAACCTGAGACTGGGTAATTTATAAAGAAAAGAGGTTTGATTGGCTCACGTTCTGCAGGCTGGACAGGAAACATGGTGCTGGCATCTGCTTAGCTTCTAGGGAGGCTGCAGGAAGCTTACAATCACAGCGGAAGGCAAAGGAGCAGCTGGCAAGTCATATGGCAAAAGCAGGAGTGAGAGAGAAAGAAAGAGATAGTGGGTGGGGAGATGCCACACACTTTTAAACAACCAGATCTTGACAGAAGTCACTATCTCAAAGATAGCACCAAACCACGAGGGATCTGCCCCCATGATACAAACACCTCCCTCCAGGCCCCACCTTCAGCACTGGGGGTTACATTTCAACATGAGATTTGTGCAGGGACAAATATTCAAACTGTATCAGTGAACTATACATACAATGGAATATTATTCATCCTTAAAAAGGAAGGAAATTTTGATACATGCTACAACCAGGACACACCTTTGAAAACCTTAAGCTAAGTGAAGTGAGCCACTTACAAAAGGACAAATATTGTATAATTCCACGAGGCACCCTGAGTAGTCAAATTCCTAGAAACAGGAAGCTGGATGGTGGTTACCATGGGCTGGGGGGAGACAACGGGGAGTTGGTGTTTAAAGGACACAGAGTTTCTGTTTGGGATGATAAAAATGTTCTGAAGACGGATGATGGCGATGGTTGCACAACACTACCAATGTACTTAATGCCACTGAGCTACACACTTCAAAATGGTTAAAATGTTATTTATATTTTATACCAATAAAATAGTGACATACGATTTCAAAATTATAGAATAATAAAGAAAATAACTTTTAAAAACTCACCTACATTTTGCCCAGGTTAAAAAATGAAAGTTAATACTTTGCAAAAAATACAACACTGATGTAAATAAGCCGTGGTACACTTAGTTTTTCATGGCTAAATCACCGAGCCTTGCACACTCACAGAAGTACCACTAATCCACCTAATGGCAGGACAAGAGGCAAAAGTCCAGTAATAGGGAAACTCAAACACACCAGAGAAGCCTTAGACAACAATAGAAATCAAGGCTGAGTCTCCACAGACCTGCCTACCTAGGTCCCCTAGTTCTCCCTGGCTTTGACTCAATATCATGGGAAGAATAAGAAAGACACAGTCCCTACTGTCACACTATCTAGGTAGGATGACCACATTAGCCATGCAAAACTAAGGGGAAATACAAAGTAGTGTAGGATTCATTCATTTCTTCATTCATTCACTGCTTACTGCATTTTAATCATGTGGCAAGAAAGGGTAAGGGATAAGTGAATAGCTGATTATTCTCTGTGGGCTTCTGCAGATTTAAGGAAAAGCTGAGAATTTAACTGATATAAAAATGGTTTAAGTTTGTGATACGCAGAACAGAGGGAAGTACGTGTGCTTTGTATCATTCTATTCCTTCATTGCACAGGGGAAAAATGATGAATAAGACTATCCTTGTCTCCAAGAAATATATAAAAAAGAAATAAAGAAGTAGGACAGGCCGGGCACAGTACCTCACACCTGTAATCCCAGCACTTTGGGAGGCTGAGGCAGGTGGATCACCTGAGGTCAGGAGTTCGAGACTAGCCTGACCAACATGGTGAAACCCTGTCTCTGCTAAAAATACAAAAATTAGCTGGGTGTGGTGGCGAATGTCTGTAATCCCCGCTAATTGGGAGGCTGAGGCAGGGGAATCTCTTGAACCCGGGAGACAGAGATTGCAGTGAGCCGAGATCTCACCACTACACTCCAGCCTGGGCAATAGAGTGAGACTGTCTCAAGAAAAAAAAAGAAAAAGAAAAAGAGAAGGAAGGAAGGAAGGAAGGAAGGAAGGAAGGAAGGAAGGAAGGAAGGAAGGAAGGAAATAAAAGAAAAGAAAAGAAAAGAAAAGAGAAAGAGAAAGAAAGAAGAAATAAGACAAATATACACCTGTATTAGAGTTCTCCTGAGAGGCAGAACCAAGTAGATAGGTAGGTAGGTAGGTAGATAGATAGCGAGAGAGAGAGAGAGAGAGAGAGAGAGAGAGAGGTGATAGGGGAATTGGCTCATGTGATAATAGCAGCCAAGAATTCCCACAACAGGCTGTCTAACAAGCTGGAGACACTGGGATGCCAGCAGTGTGACTCAGTCCAAGTCCTACAGACTCAGAATGAGGGAAGCTGATGGTTTAACCCTCGGGCTGAGGCAGAAGGCCCTGAGAACTCTGGGGTGGAGGTGCAAGTCCTAGAGTCCAAGGGCCAGAGAGCCTGGAGTTCTGATGCCCAAGGGAAGAAGAAGGGTGCCCCAGCTCCAGGAGAAAGAGAGAGAGAATTTGAATTTCCTCTTTTTGTTCTATCTGGGCCCTTGTTGATTGGATGGTGTCTGCCCACACTGAGGGCGGATCTTCCCCATTTGGTCCATGGACTCACAACCCAATCTCCTCTGGAAACATCCTCACAGACACACCCAGAAATCACTCTTAGCATTTCTCTAGGTATTCCCTAATCCAGTCAAGTGGACACCTAAAATTAACCATCACAAGTCTACCCCCTGTCAACTTGGCACCCATCTGCATCTCCTAAATCATATTTAATCTCCAAATAAAGACAATAACAAGAAAATAGTTCTGCATAACATGATACAATTATCCTGCATACAACCCAAAACGCACTAATCCCTTCCACAGAAGAGGAGGTAAAGCTCTTGGGTGATATTTACTCTTCTCTTGATATCTCATGACTTAAATACTACGATATAACATTAAAAATACTTAACTACTGATACAAGGTCAATGAATCTTATATTACATGATGAAGAAATAAGAGAAGCACAAAAACAAAGATATTTATTAATATATGTACATACACCTGGAAACATATTCTTAACAAAACAGGGAGGAACTACTCATGAAAATTACAGTCCTTGGTTCTGTAACTGATCATGTTTGTAGCTGGTATTGATAACTATCATCTTCTACTACCCCTTCTGCATTCTCTTTGCCTTCAGTAAGCACCTTAGTTGGTCATGGTTCTTTACCTAGTGGGTTGGCCTAAACCTTAATTCCTGAAGGGTCTGGGCCATTTGTTAGAACTGCCTAGATTGAGTTGTTATAGTTTCCCATTGGCCCTAATCACAGAGCAGGATAATACTGAGAGGCCCAAAGAGCTTTCCTGTATTGCAGACGTACTCTTCCTCACTCCCATTGTCGGGTAGAAGGGCAATTTCTTCTTGGTCATCCACATCAATCATCCCAGCCCAAAGCATCACTCCCTTCCTAGCCTGCTGATTCAGAGGCACGAGAAGCCCAAAGTGGCTGGATGGCAGTCTTAACTTCCAGCTCAGTGGAATCATTGTTGTGTCTCCTTGTGGAAGCATTCTTTCCTCTGGAACTAAGACCTTTAGACCAGCAGAGCATCAAGTCTTCTTGGAAACAGGAAGCAAAAGTTTTGTTTGTGAGTCACTAGGGATAACGGCGAGTGGTGCCCCTCACCCCCCTCCATTTCTACACTTTGATTCCTGCACCTGTGAATCCGGGCTGTGGGAGAAATAGTACCATATATTGAACGCCGATTCTGAGCATGTACAGCCTTCTGGACAACCTTGCCCCGGCCCTGCAAGGTATTGCCTCCTAACTGGCTCTGTAATTATGACTTCAAAAGGCCATTCTACTGTTCTATCAAGCCAGCAGCTTCGGAATAACAGGAACATGGTAAAAACAGTGAATTCCATGAGCATGGGCCCACTGTCATACTTCTTTGGCTGTAAAATGAGTTTCTTAATCAAAAACAATATTGTGTGGAATACCATGGCAATGGATAAGGCATTCTATGAGTCCATGGATGGTAGTTTCGACAGAAGTATCACCTTCAGGGGAGACAAATCCATATCCGGATTAAATATGTATTCCAGTAAGGAAAAAACACTGCCTCTTCCACGATGGAGGGGGTCCAGTGTAAGCAACTTGCCACCAGGTAGCTGGCTGATCACCCCAGGGAATGGTGCCACATCAGGGACCCAGTGGTGGTCTCTGCTGCTGGCAGATTGGGCACTCAGCAGTGGTTGTAGCCAGGTTGGCCTCAGTGAGTAGAAGTCAATGTTGCTGAGCCAGTGCATAACCTCCATCCCTGCCATCATGGCCACTTTATTCATGAGACTCTGGGATGATGACAGGGATGGATGGTGAAAGAGACTGACTGGCATCTATAGAACAGGTCATTCTATCCACTTGATTATTAAAGTCCTCCTCTGACGAGGTCACTCTTTGGTGACTACTAACATAAGACACAAATATCTTCACCTCCTTTGTCCAATCAGAGAGGTACATCCACATACCTCTTCCCCAAATTTCCTTGTCACCGATTTTCCAGTCATGTTTCTTCCATATTCCTGACCATCCAGCCAAACCATTGGCTACAGCCCATGAATCAGTATACTGTATACATCTGGCCATTTCTCCTTCTAAGCAATGACCAGGTGCCCTGCTAAGCATGACCAGGTGCCCTGCTCGAAGTTCTGCCAACTGAGAAGAGTTTCCTTCACTACCGTCCTTCAAAGATGCCTCATAGAAGGGTCATAGTGCTGCAGCTGTCCATTTTCAGGTGGCCTGTATCTCCCGCAGATCCATCTGGACAGCAGGCCCTGTTTCTCCTTCTCTGTCAACTGACTGTACGGCACTTCCCATGAGGTCATAGGTGCAGGCTGGAAGCGAGAAGGCAGAGTAGGAGGAGTAGAAACCATGGGCATTTGTGTCACTTCATATAACTTACTTGGGCCTTCTGGATCTCTTCAGGCCTGGTCACGTATAAACCACTTCCATTTGATGATGGAATGCTGCTGTGCATACCCAACTTTATGGCTTGGTGGGTCAGATAACACTTAGTTCATGATAGGTAGCTGAGGTCATGTGGTTAATTGATGGTCCACGGTCAAGCATTCAGTTTCTACTAAGGCCCAGTCCTACTAAGGCCAAAAGCTGCCTCCCAAAAGGAGGGTATTTATCTGTGGATGATGGCAAGACCTTGCTCCAAAAGGCCCTCTAAGGGCCTCTGCTGCAATTCACCTACAGGGGCCTGCCAAAGGCTCCAGAGAGCACCCTTACCTGCCACTGACACATCAAGCACCAATCGATCTGCTGGGTCATATGACCCAAGTGGCAGAGCAGCTTGCATAGCAGCCTGGACCTGTTGCAGAGCCTTCTCCTGTTCTGGGCTCCACTCACAGTGAGCAGCTTTTCAGGTCACCTGGTAGATGGACTACAGTAACATACCCAAATGAGGAACATGCATCCCTAAAATCCAAACAAGCCCAAGGTGTTCACATGCTTCTTTCTGGGTTGTAGGAGGGGCCAAATGCAACAACTTATCCCTCGTCTTAGAAGGGATATCTCAAGATACCCAACCCACACCACTGGGTCCCTAGAAATTACACTGAAGTAGAAGGCCCCTGAATTTTGTCAGATTTCTCACCCTCTATGTAAGCAAATGTCTTACAAATAAACCCAAAGTAGCTGCTACTTCACTGGGTCCAATCAGCACAACACCATCAATGTACTGGGCCAGCGTGGTACCTTGTGGAAAGATAAGGCGATCAAGTGCCCTGCAAACTAAATCAAGACAAAGGGCCGGAGCGTTTACATACCCCTGAGGTCGGACGGTGAAGGTGTATTGTTGGCCTTGCCAGCTGAGAGCAAGTTGCTTCTGGTGGGTTTTAGAAACAGGGTTGGAGAAAAAGGCATTTGCCAGATGAATGGCAGCATACCAGGTACCAGGAGATGTGTTATTTTGCTCAAGCAATGAAACCATACCTGGTACAGCAGCTGCAATTAGAGTCACCACTTGGTTAAGCTTGTGATAATCCACTGTCTTCTGGATTCTTCAGGATCCATCTGTCTTTTGCACAGGCTAAATGAGGATGTGGTGGGAATCTCCATCCCTATGTCTTCAAGTCCTTGATAGTAGCACTAATCTCTGCAATCCCTCCAGGGATGCGATATTGTTTTTGATTTATTATGTTTCTAGGTAGAGACAGCTCTAATGGCTTTCATTCGGCCATTTCCACCACAATAGCCCTCCCCTCACAGGTTAGGGAAGTCATGTGGGGATTCTTGCCAGCCTCTAAGTTTGTCTATTCCCTTGGACCCACTGTGAGTCAGACCCGAGCTACAACTCCGCTGATCACCTCACCTCTATGAGCCTCGCCTCTGACTAGAGGGCCACAGTAACGTTTTGGGTCTCCTAGAATCAATGTCAGCACAGAGCTGGTGTATAGCCGTCCATGAAAGCTCTGATTACCTCCTTTTCCTAATGCACAGTTACCCTGGGCCACAGGTCCCTTTGGCAAAGGCTGGGAGAAAGAATAATAGTATAAATTTTCAGTAGTGTCCCCCTCCCTTAGGGAACCCAGCCCTGGGTCTCACTCTGTTGCCCAAGCTAGAGTGCAGTGGCTATTCACAGGTGTGATCACAGCATGCTGCAGCCTCGAACTCCTGGCGTCAAGCATCTTCCCACCTCAGCTTCCCAAGTACCTGGGACTACAGGCACCCCCGGCTATGCAAGATTTCTTTTTTTACCTAGGATACAAATCCTGAATGTAAGATTTCATTTAAAAGAGAGTTCCGAAGCTTTAAAATAAGTTTTAAATAGCTTCAAAAAAATCAAAACAAAAAGAGGGTGTGTGTTTAATACACTCTCCAGGACATGCTGAGCTCCCCTGAAATAGCCTTAAAAAAGAAAACAAAACAGGCAAATCAACGGCAAAATCACCCTCAGGAGGTTTCAAGCTAAAACTTTTCCATTCAAGACCAAGCAAAATTACTAAGAGGTGAAATTTGCACTTGGCTGTCTCATTCCTCTTAGGCTAGGGGCCCATCCATAAAGATCCCCCAACAGTGAACTTCAGCCTACACTCTGTGGATCTTAGGCCTTGAAGGACACAGCTGGCAAACCTCATAACCTATCAAATATGTTTACATAAAAGGTGGCCAAATTATAAGCCTATGGACTATTTTCCCAGTGAAAGGGTCCAAAAACTTAGTAACTTCTAGTAATACAAATAAACTAAAAAAATCTCTTCACAGCATTAATTTATTAATTAGTTAGGCATACATATTCAGAACCCCTAAATATATTCATATATTTATATGAATATTGAATATTACATATTCAATATATCAATTTTAAAATAGCTTTTCCACTCATATTTCCCTTCCTTCCTTCCTTCCTTCCTTCCTTCCTTCCTTCCTTCCTTCCTTCCTTCCTTCCTTCCTTCCTTCTTTCTTTCCTTTCTTCTGTCTCTTTTCTTTTTTCTTTTTCTTTTCTTTCGAGACAGGGTCTCACTCTGTCACCCATGCTGGAGTACAGTGGTGTGATCTCGGCTCACTGCAACCTCTGCCTCTCGGGTTCAAGAGTTTCTCCCACCTCAGCCTCCCAAGTAGCTAGGACTATAGCACACCACCATGCCCAGCTAATTTTTGTATTTTTTGGTAGAAACAAGGTTTCACCATGTTGGCCAGACTGGTCTCTACCTCCTGAGCTCAAGTGATCCACCCGTCTCGACCTTCCAAAATGCAGGGATTACGGGCATGAGGCATGGTGCCCAGCCTCCCCTCATATTTCATAGAAATAAGTGTATTCAAAATCAGCAAGAGCATCTTCACAACTACAGCCACTCTTTTGAGTCACCTCACACAGTTTACTTGAAAAATACTCTCACCGCCAAAAAGTTGTTTGAAATCTATGCTTGTTAAAGCTGTGTTTAATGCTAATTGCTGAAAAATGTGTCCCAATTCACAAGTACTCATTTGCTATTATTATGCTGTTTGCAATTTGCTTTCAAATACTTCACATAGATAACATGATATGAAAATGTTAGTTTTAATCCATACCCCTGGTGGGGGTGGTTAGTTAGCATTTGAAAGACGAATCATAAACTCACACACACATTCCGGAGAGTACAGCTTGGATTCAGTTGAGGTTATTTTTAATCAACACCAGAGGGTTTACTAATTAGCAGAGTGAATGCTGTTTCTTTGGAGAAATGAGTGGAATTAGAGATATGTGAATGAGTGAGAAGATTCCCTGTCTTTTGCATGACAGCTATGGTATACCCCAAAGAGGCCACTCCTTGAAATGAGTTCAGATAAGCCTTTTAGGGAAGAGTCAATGGTTTGAATACAATTAGAAGTTCAGCCGAAGCATGCCACAAGACAGCTGTCACATCAGTCATGCATGAACTTTCAAGCAAGGTGTGCCTAAGAGTTCCTAAAAGAGTAGTTTGCTGTAGCCGGGCACGGTGGTCCACTCCTGTAATCTCAGCACTTTGGGAGGCCGAGGCAGGTGAATTGCTTGAGTCCAGGAGTTTGAAACCAGCCTGGGCAACATGATGAAACCCCGTCTTTACCAAAAATGCAAAAATAAGCTGGGCATGGTGGCATGTGCCTGTGGTCCCAGCCACTCAGGAGGAAGAGTAGCTTGCTGGGGTTTGCTAGGTCATTATACTGTTTCTCTGTCTGCTTGCTAAAAAAAAAAAAAGAAAAAAAAAAAGATATGCATGATGGAACTCACCCTGAATCTTTCATTGTGTTGTGCTACCTGGTGCTGAGATTGTGGGGGTCCTTCTAGTTCTCAGGTACCTGCAGATAGAATGAGCCTAGGACTGTATTTCAATCAACTTCAGACACTATCAGCTGGAAGTCATGCCACTATTTTTGCCTACCACTAACACACACACACACACACACACACACACAAATGCTGCCAATTTTATCATGAGGCACCACTGATAGGAAATGAATCTTGATTTCAGAGCTGTTAAAATGTCGCAAAAAAAGTGCATGTTGAAATTGATGGATGAAATAGTCATCGTAAATGAGCAGTTGGCCTAAGTTCATCTGCAATGATTACTTTCTCCAAACTCACTACTCAGCTCTTTAAAGGAATCTTTAAAGACTCTTTTACCACAAAACCAGGATTTGCAACTGGAAGACCATATTCCTTGGGAATAAATCTCAATCTGTGTTACATTTTTTTTGCCTCTATTTCTTTCCCTGATTGTGTCAAGTGCCTTCTGAAAGGATCCCAAATAAGTATTCACTGGGAAAGTCCAGGGTTACCCGTGTTCCCCCAGACAGCCTATTATCCTAATAATGGAATGTAGTGACCCTGAATATGAAAAACTCTGGATAGACCCAGCTGTAATGCCACTTCCTTGTTCCTGAAAAATATATTGGAAAACAAAACACTCAACTCATAGTCAGGTAATGCATAGCAAAGGCAAAGAACACTGGTAGGAAATTTCTCCATGCTCGCTTTAGAACGGAAACACGAGACCAGGAAGCTTCTGAGAAGCCATCCAGTCTAAATCACCACTGGATGTCTGGATTTTGTTGAAGGCATTTCAGACAAGTGATCATGCATTTGACCCAAAAAAGCAAGGCTAACAGAGGGGTTTCAGGTTCTGTGAGAAGCAGCGAGGAGATGTCGGGAGAGAGAAGCCAGCATCACCTTTCTACTTATCCTCCGAGTGGTCCGAATGCGTCCTGCGTGTGGTAGGAGGAGTTGGCTTCTTTAGCCAGCGCTGCAAGATGCAGGGTCCGAGTATGGCTGGAGAAGAACAGAGTGAGAGGTGAAGAGGAGGTCCTGCGTTCAGGCGGGCTCTGGGTGGCTGAGCCACCCTCTCCTTCCCCTGGGGCTCCTGTCTAATCTCCTTCATGTGGACAGAGAACAGCACAGAGCCCAGGAGGTGACCAAGGCCGAGTCCTGATCCCATCACTGTGCCACAAGACCCTGGCAGTCCTCACCACCTCCAATGACTGAATAGCACCCTGGGGGAGGATGGAGGGAGGCAGAGCCTAGGAGCAGGGGCCCCAGCTGCTTTCAGACCATTTTACCTTAAAACATGTGATCAAAATAAAAAACCTGTATGCATCAAGGGACACTATCAAGAGAGTGAAAAGATAGCCCACAGAATGGGAGATTTGCAAATCAGATATCTACAAGAGACTAATATCCAGAATATATAAAGAATTCCTAGAACTTGACCAAAAAAATTCCAAACAAGCCAATTCAAAAATGGGCAAATGGCTTGAATAGATATTTTTTCCCAAATGTGCAAACAACCAATATAAGAGAAATAATAATAATAACAATAATAAAAGAACAAACAACCAACAGGCAGGTGAAAAGATTCTCAGCACCACTAGTCTTTAGGGAAGCACAATTCAAAACCATAATGGGATACCGCTTCACAGCCATTAGGGTGACTGCTATCAAAAAACAAAACAAACAAAAAACACAGAAGGTAAGTATTGGCAAGGGTGTGGAGAAACAAACTAATGCATTTCTGGTGGGACTGTAAAGTGGTACAATGGCTATGGAAAACAGTATGACAGTTTCTCAGAAAGTTAAACAGAATTACCATATAATCCAGCAATTTCACTTCTACGTATATACCCAGAAGAAGTGAAAGGGGCTGAAACAGATTATTTTTCTCTTTTTGAGACAGGGTCTCACTCTGTTGCCCAGGCTGAAAGTGCCTCACTGCAGCCTTGACCTCCTGGGATTAAGTGATCCTCCCACCTCAGCCTCCTAAGTAGCTGGGACCACAGACGCATGCCACCACACCATCTAATTTTTGTATTTTTTGTAGAGATGAGGCCTCCCTGTATTGTCCAGGCTGGTCTTAAACTCCTGGGCTCAAGTGATCCGCCCACCTTGGCCTCCCAAAGTACTGGGATTACAGGTGCGAGCCACCGTGCACAGCCTGAAGCAGGTGTTTCTAAACCAATTTTCACAGCAGCATTATTCACAGCAACCAAAAGGTGGAAGCCCAAATGCTCATCAGCAGATGAATGGATGAACAAAATGTGGTATATCTATACTACAGGATATTACTCAGCCTTAGGAAAGAATAAAAGGCCCAATGTGGTAGTTCATGCCTGTAATCTCAGCTACTCTGGAGGCTGAGGTGGGAGGACTGTTTGAGCTCAGGAGAACGGGGCCACAGTGAGCTGTGATCACACCACTGCGCTCCAGCCTGGACAACAGAGCAAGATCCTATTTCTTAAAAAAAGAAAAAAAAAAAAGTACTAGAATTCTAATACGTGTTGCAACGTGGGTGAGGCTTGAAAACATTAAGTCAAATAAGCCAGACACAAAGGGACAAATATTGTATGATTCCACTAAGGTGACATCCCTGGAATAGACAAATTTATAGAGACATTTATGTAAAGACAGTCTGGCATGGGGGCCAGGGAGGTGGGTAGGGGGGATGGGGAATGAGTGTTTCAGGGACACATAGTTTCTATTTGGGAAGATGAAAAAGTTGTGGAGATGGATGGTGGTCATAGTTGCACAACAATATGAATGTACTCAATACCAATGAATTACACATTTTTAAGGGCTTAGCATGATACATTTTATGTTATGTATATTTTACCACAATAAAAAAGTATCATAAAAAAGCATGTGTTCTTTGTAGTCTGCTCCATAATTTAAAGTTGTTTTAACACAAAAATTTATTTTCTCCAAATCTTCCAGAAAAAAAATACATATTATACATATCCTGTTGCTGCAAACTGCCTCCCCCGCTATTGTGAGAAGCACAGGCTAGTTCAATCCACCCTTCTTCCTATTTTATATCTGAGAACCTCAGATAGGAAATGACTTGTTTGAGATCACTCAGTGAGGGCCTGGCAAAGTCAAAAATAAGGAAGGTCTCCAACGAACAATGGGAACATGTGCATGGGTCCTAGAGTTGGAAGGACCAGAAGTCCATCCTGCCATGCCAATGCGTGAATCCACCATGGGGAGAAAAGGACCAACTCACAGGGCAGGGAGCTGGGGGAAAGCTGAGGTCACTCATCAGCTGAATGACACGTGCCTGAACTTCAGCCTCCCTGTAGCATGGGTCAAATGCCCACCTCAGCAAGATCATAAACAACTCCCAAGTAGTTTGCCATTCATTAAAACCATGATTATGTCTGCTCACGCAGTGCTTTCCAAACTGCAGGTCACAACCTCTCAATGGATCATGAAATCTATTTAGTGAGTCATGATTAACATTTGAAGGTAGAATCGTATGGAAAAGAATAGACAGAAAATACCAGTGTATTGCAGAGTAAAGGTAAGTACTGTTTTGTGATATTTGTTATATATGTTTACAGATATTGCTTACTATGTTATGTATGACTGTATGTGTGTACTAGATTATGACAAAAGGTATTACTTACTAAAAGCCATAATCAAAAAAGCTTGAAAAAAAGGCATTAATGTGAGGCCAGGCACAGTGGCTCCTGTTTGTAATCCCAGAACTTTGGGAGGCCGAGGCGGGTGGATCACCTGAGGTCGGGAGTTTGAGACCAGCCTGACCAACATGGAGAAACCCTGTCTCTACCAAAAATACAAAATTAGCTGGGAATGGTGGCACATGCCTGTAATCCCAGCTACAGGGGAGGCTGAGGCAGAAGAATCGCTTGAACCCAGGAGGCGGAGGTTGCAGTGAGCCAAGATTGTGCCATTGCACTCCAGCCTGGGCAACAAGAGCGAAACTCTGTCTTAAAAAAAAAAAAAGATGTTAATGTCACAGGTCGCCTGTATTGATTATAGAGAGCCATGGATTTTTTTTCCACCTAGAGTCACACATGCTGTGGTACATTCCAAAGATAGATTGTGGAGGGACCGGGCTCAATAGCTCATGCCTGTAATCCCAGCACTTTGGGAGGCTCAGGTGGCTGATCACTTGAGGTCAGGAGTTCAAGATCAGCCTGGACAACATGGTGAAACTTTGTCTCTAATAAAAAATACAAAAATTGCCAGGCGTGGTGGTGTGCACCTGTGGTCCCAGTTACTTGGGAAGCTGAGGCATGAGAATTGCTTGAATCCGGGAGGCAGAGGCTGCAGTGAGCTGAGATTGCGCCACTGCACTCCAGCCTGGGTGACAGAACAAGACTCCGTCTCAAAAAAAAACAAAACAGAAACAACAACAACAACAAAAAGATTGTTGTGGGGGGACTAAGGCCACCAGGTACCCAGACAGATGCATGACTGGACAAGAAGCCCCTCCTAGTGTAACTGCCCAAGGGGTTCACTTTGCCAGCTCTCTACCAGAGCCGATTCATCAAGACAGGGGAATTGTAATAGAGAAAGAGTAATTCACGCACAGCCGGCTGTGCAGGAGACCAGAGTTTTATTATTATTCAAATCAGTCTCCCTGAGCATTCAGGGAGCAAAGTTTTTAAGGATAACTTGGTGGGTGGGGTGAGCCAGTGAGCCAGGAGTGGTGACTGGTCAGGGATGAAATCACAGGGAGTTGAAGCTGTCTTCTTGCACTGAGTCAGTTCCCGGGTGGGGGACACAAGATCAGAGGGGCCAGTTCATTGATCTGGGTGGTGCCAGCAGATCCATCAAGTGCAGTGTCTGCAAAATATCTCAAGCACTGATCTTAGGAGCAGTCTAGGGAGGGTCAGAATCTTGTGGCCTTCAGCTGCAAGATTCCTAAATCATAATTTCTAATCCTTTGGCTAATGTTAATCTAGTCCCCAGGCAAGAAGGAGGTCTGCTTTGGGAAAGGGCTGTTACCATTTTTGTTTAAACTATAAACTACAAAGTAAGTTTCTCCCAGAGTTAGTTCAGCCTATGCCCGGAAATGAAAAAGACAGCTTGGAGGTTAGAGGCAAGATGGAATCGGTTAAGTTAGATCTCTTTCATTGTCTCAGTCATAATTTTGCAAAGGCAGTCTCGATCCCTCCCTTTGGATTTTGTAACACCTTCATCTTAAGGTGTAGGCTGTGAAGATGGGAAAAGGCTGTCAATCGCTCTGGCTTCTTCCTGCTGACAAGGGACATTGTGGGAATGGGAGTGAACCCCAAGGTAGGAAGAGTGGAAACGCTTTGTAACTGTCTGAGTGTACTCATGCAGGCCTGGCTGGGCTTCCAAGGCTTGTGTGGGAATAACATTAGTGTTTTCATCTATAGTTTTACTACAGTGTTTAAGTGAACAGCCTACTATAAGGTAAATCACCAGTTCTACAATGAGGAGTACGATCCCGGATTTTAAAAGCAAAGATTTGAAAGCATTAGCGTGGGGACTTCTAACCCACAAGAAATTTAGAATTTAGTCTAACCTGCAGCAAAAAAACCTCAAGAACAGCTAACAACAGTACACTATAGTTTTCTTTTGGTGCATAATTTTGTCACTAGGCAGTGGACAAGGTGAACCCCTTGGGCAGTTACATTAGGAGGGGCTTCTTGTCCAGACATGCATCTGTCTGGGTACCTGGTAGCCTTAGTCCTCCCACAACAATCTTTTTGTTGTTGTTGTTGTTTCTGCTTTGTTTGTTTGTTTGTTTTGAGACAGAGTCTTGCTCTGTCACCCACGCTGGAGTGCAGTGGCGCAATCTCAGCTCACTGCAGCCTCTGCTTCCCGGGTTCAAGTAATTCTCATGCCTCAGCTTCCCAAGTAACTGAGACCACAGGTGCACACCACCACGCCTGGCTAATTTTTGTATTTTTTAAATAGAGACAGGGTTTCACCATGTTGGCCAGCTGGTCTTGAACTCGTGACCTCAAGCGATCCACCCACCTGGGCCTCCCAAAGTGCTAGGATTTCAGTCACCATTTTTATTAAAAGCAAATCATGATAGAACTGATTTACAGTTTACAAAATAAATTTTAGTCTTACTCTACTTGGCCTGATTATTTGCATAAAGTGCAGCAAGAATAATTATTTTTCACTTAGGCTTTTTAAATTGGCTTTGATAGAACTCTGTTCCATGAAGAATCTCAGATAAAATTTTTTAAAAGCTGAGCCCAGCCATGGGTTTGTACCCTCAAATACCTATGAGTTGAGCAAAGCCCTCTCCTCTTGAGGTCCCAAGATAACTTGGGGTTCCTGGGCCTGTTAGAAAGTGACATTCTGTACTTACCACAGCTTAGGAACCTTGTACAGGAACTCTGTGGACAAGGTATGAGGCCAGATTCCCCAAAGGGCTTTAATTGGCTCTATAAGTCAACTTTAATTCTTTAAAGGAAGCATGCCATTCCAGTCAAATCCTTGGTAAAATGACCAGTTTCTCCAATGGTGTCCTGTTACAAAAGAAAACAGATTCTTATTGCACTTATGCAATTAACTATACTGCCATAAATTGAGAATACACACACATGGTTTCCAAATTCTAGAGCAATCAGGTAGAGAGAAACAAATACGCTCCAAAATTTTCCACAGGAGTATATTTTACTCACTTGTTGAAAGTTGCAAATAACTCTAAAGAAATAAGTAACCTTGACTCTGAAAACAAAAGGATTGGCAATGTTTAACACACCAGCTCTCCATGAGAGTCCTAGAAGTTTACTTTTTTCCTCTATTCCAATAGCACAGTTTTTAAAGCTGTAATCCCAGCTACTCGGGAGGCTGAGGTAAGGAGAATGGCTTGAACCTGGGAGGCAGAGGTTGCCGTGAGCCGAGATTGTGCCACTATACTCCAGCCTGGGCAATAGAGTGAGACTCTGTCTCAAAAAAAAAAAAAAAAAAAAAAAAAAAAAAGGCTGGATATGGTGGCTCACACCTGTAATCCCAGCACTTTGGGAGGCCAAGGCAGGTGGATCACCTGAGGTGAGGAGCTCGAGACCAGCCTGACCAACATGGAGAAACCTCACCTCTACCAAAAATACAAAATTAGCTGGGTGTGGTGGTACATGCCTGTAATTCAGGCTACTCGGGTGGCTGAGGCAGGAGAATCACTTGAACCCAGGAGGCAGAGGTTGCAGTGAGCCGAGATTGTGCCATTGCACTCCAGCCTGGGCAACAAGAGCAAAACTTCGTTTCAAAAAAAAAAAAGCTGAAATCTATTTTAAATCTTTTTTATTTTATTTATTTATTTATTTATTTATTTATCTATTTATTTATTTTTGCGACATGGTCTCACTCTGTTGCCCAGGCTTGAGTACAGTGGTGCAATCTCGGCTCACTGCAACCTCTACCTCCCGGGTTCAAGCAATTCTCCTGCCTCAACCTCCCAAGTAGCTGGGATTACAGGCACCTCCCACCACGCCCAGCTAATTTTTGTTTTTTTTTTTTTCAGTAGAGATGGGGTTTCACCATGTTGGCCAGGCTGGTCTTGAATTCCTGACCTCAAGGGATCCCCCATCCTCGGCCTCCCAAAGTGCCACCATGTCCAGCCAATTTCTTTTAAATCTTAGCGAACTTGTTTATACCCACAGAATTTTTTTTACAAGATCAAACCTTTACAAACACTTTTCCCTTTGCTTAAACCTTCAGTTTTGTTCCGTTACTCTTTTAGGTTAAGACAATCTTTAAAACCCTCTGAAGTGGACAAAACTACATTCCCTTTCACAAAAGCCATATTCCCATGCCTTCTTATCATCTTTCACCAAAAACACATTCCCCACTCAGTATATAAAACTCTTTCTCCAGTGGTCTCAACTACATATTACAATGCTAAATCTTAGCAACTTTTATTTTTAGTGAAAAACCTGATAAGTAACTGATTTTAATTATGTACTGGGGTGGAGCCTAGGACATCAGCCAGAAATGAAGATAAGGTCTGACTCTTAGCATAGCTGGCGGACCTGGCTCTCCATATATCCCCAGGCCTTATCTATCATCTAATGCTCCGAAGTAGGGAAATGGAACAACTTTCAAAAGTCAAAGAAACAGTTTGACCATAAAGCATTTAGCAAATCTGATATCTAACCTTAATTTAGACCAAATGTCTACATTTTCAAGACATTTTATTTTACCAATAATCTTTAAAACTGTCTTTATTTCCAGAGTCGGGCGCGGTGGCTCATACCTGTAATCCCAGCACTTTGGGAGGCCGAGATGGGCGGATCACGAGGTCAGGAGATCGAGACCATCCTGGCTAACACAGTGAAACCCCATCTCTACTAAAAATACAAAAAAATTAGCTGGGCATGGTGGTGGGCGCCTGTAGTCCCAGCAACTTGGGAGGCTGAGGCAGGAGAAACGCTTGAACCTGGGAGGCAGAGATTGCAGTGAGCCGAGACCGCACCACTGCACTCCAGCCTGGTGAGAAAGTGAGACCCTGTCTCAAAGAAAAAACAAAAACAAAAACATAAAACTGTCTTTATTTCCAAAAGACTACTAAAGTAATGTGAACAAAAAGGTATTATAGTTTCTATTTTTCTGATAAAATATTTTATTTAAATGCTTATATTTCTAAGCCATTTACTCAGAGCTCTTTTATACAAACATCACACACACGCACACAACACATATGAATACAGACAGAAGATTCAGTACTTGTAAGATTTTTCATTTGCCAGTTTCTTTTCTTTTTTTTTTTTTTTTGAGACAGAGTCCTGCTCTGTCACTCAGGCTGGAGCGCAGTGGCGTGATCTCAGCTCACTGCAAGCTCTGCCTCCCAGGTTCACGCCATTCTCCTGCCTCAGCCTCCCAAGTAGCTGGGACTACAGACGCCTGCCACTACGCCTGGCTAGTTTTTTGTATTTTTAGTAGAGACAGGGTTTCACCGTCTTAGCCAGGATGGTCTCGATCTCCTGACCTCATGATCCACCCGCCTCAGCCTCCCAAAGTGCTGAGATTACAGGCGTGAGCCACTGTGTCATTTTCTTAATTGGATGACTGGCTTCAGGGTGGAGCCCTTGGAGGAACAGGGCCGGGAAAGCATGCATTTCTAGGGTCAAATAAGCAGCAAATAAGCAGCCGAAGGCAAAGACAGATCCCCAAAATTAAGGGTGCCATTTTATATGGGATCCTGGATCCCCAAGAGGAGGGAAATACTGTGGGAGAAGACCATGCAGTGCTTCTACCTTGCATTCCATTCAAGGCAGCCCAAAGCCAATCAGCCCATTCTGTAATTGGCCCATCTCTCACGGGAGTCTCATCTCGCAGTTGGGGGCAGGGATGTCTCCTCATCTTCCAGGTGGCCAAGAGCAAGTGTCTCCGATCCAAGTGTGAGTAGTTATGGAGGAGTCAAGTACCCCTCCATAACTACTATTA
This sequence comes from Chlorocebus sabaeus, assembly GCF_047675955.1. Lineage (NCBI taxonomy): Eukaryota > Metazoa > Chordata > Mammalia > Primates > Cercopithecidae > Chlorocebus > Chlorocebus sabaeus. The sequence continues at coordinate 45,124,059 of NC_132929.1, read as the reverse complement.
GCCATCCCCTAAAGTATATTTCCTACCTAGTTATTACACAGCGAAGCTCTCTCATAATGAGAAGTAATTTCTGATCCCCCCCAAACTCAAAACTGTCAGATAACACAATGCAAAACAGAACAGAACCTTTGATTTTGGGAGGGATCTATCCGCTTTTAATTCCTGGGACTCCATGAGGAAAACAGAGCTTTTTCCAAAACGGGGTCTGTGGCGCCTCCTCTGTTTTTCCCAAGGAGTCCCAGGCTACCAGAAGTTATCTTAGGGCCTCTCATGTGTGCATTAAGAGTGGCAAGACAAAAAAATGGAAAAAAAGTAATTCAGTTGACTGAGAAGAAAAAACCTTTTTCCTGGGGAAAAAACAAGATCCAAAAAGAGGAAAACATAAAGGCCTTTTAAATATACCTATTGCTTGTTTATCCACTTTTAATTAAGCTGACATTTAACCATAGCACTCTTTAAAAAATATCCTTTTAAGGGCCGGGCGCGGTGGCTCACGCCTGTAATCCCAGCACTTTGGGAGGCCGAGGCGGGCGGATCACGAGGTCAGGAGATGGAGACCATCCTGACTAACACAGTGAAACCCCGTCTCTACTAAAAATACAAAAAATTAGCCGGGAGTGGTGGCGGGCGCACGTAGTCCCAGCTACTCTGGAGGCTGAGGCAGGAGAATGGCGTGAACCCGGGAGGCGGAGCTTGCAGTGAACTGAGATCAGGCCACTGCATTCCAGCCTGGGCGACAGAGTGAGACTCCATCTCAAAAAAAAAAAAAAATCCTTTAAAAATTTTTATTACCCGACTTTAGCCACACTAAGCGACCAATATTTTTGGCTTTTAAATTCTACCACAGTTAACTTCCCACACTAAATTAATAAGTTTTAGGTAAGGTTATAACTTAACCATAGACACATACATGTCTCAAGGAGATGATAAGCAGTTTCTTTTATTTTTATTATTTTTTTTTTAACAAGATTTAGAATCTCCCCCAGGGTAGTTTAGAGAAAGGAAAATTCAAGACAGGAAATCAGAAGCTATCCATGGGTTGGCGGGGGTGGCGCGGCGGGGGGGAACCTCAATAAATGGCAAAGTTTCATAAATAAAACCCAGAAAGGAATCATTCCGGAAGCCAAGACTAAAACCCAGGCCGCCATTGTCAAAAGGCAAAGCCTCAACTACTGAGTTACAGCATTGAGCAGTTTCTATCGCTCTCCCCAGAAGGAGATTAGAAAAACCAATTTCAAGCTTGCACAGGCTTTTAACTGCTCAAGAAAAAATTTCTAGGACTATGACATGAATCCCAAAATTCCTGTCCTCTGGATGGCAGAAACCAAGAGAAAGTATCCCCACATGGTCACAAAGTTAAGCTCTTAAGGACACAAAGCAAGACAGGAATTTCATCCAGTATTGGTTTCAGGGACCCGTAGCAAGGTTTGTAACTGACCAGCCTGCCAAGCTGGCTTGAAAAGTGAGCTTATAGGGGTCTTAAACCCGCATTCTATCCTGTGCCGTCTCTCCATTACAGAACACAGAAAGACAAATTCTTTGCACAAAGTACAGCAGATTGGCTACCGCCTAAGACTAATCTCACAAATCCTTTTTTCTATTAAACCCTTGCAGAAGAGACCAGTAGTTTACTGTTTTACCCAGACAGAGAGAGACCAGAAATTTGGCTGGTAAGAATTTCTTACCCTTTTTGCTGGCATATCAGGTTTCTGGGTTCCCTTTCTCTGCAGCTTCCAGAAGAACGGAGTGGCTTCTGATGACCCTGCTCACTTGTGCTATAGCTGTGGGGTTCAAGCCACTTTACAAGAGGGAAAAAAAGCCACTTTGCTGTTTTATGGAACCATAGGCAAGATTCTTAATTTGCAAGATGCTACCCAATGGGCTGCGTGGGGAACCAAATTAACATTTTCCATCCCAGCAAAATACACATAACAAAACAGACATTAGTCACCTCGTTCAGCACCCAATATCAGCCCGGGAAAGTGCCATCTTTTTCCTGTTGCTCCCTGTTTCTGATCCACTCCAGGTGGGGAGGGATGACCTCCAAATGGTAATTCACAATGAGATCTCTGAGTGAGGCAAAGACCAGGCAGTCACCCCAAGAGACAGGCCTATTGAGCTTTCTTTAGGGCTCACCAAATGTAACCAGACAAATGAGCATTCTCTGAGTTAGACCTGCTGGACTTCTATTAGCAACCCCTCCTGAGATCCCTACCACATATACAAACACACACAAAGACGAGACGGACCGAAGGTCTTCCAAATCAGATCCCTAACCAAGAACTCCAAGAGTATCCCTTCCAAACTACCCTCCTATTATCCATCTGAGAAACCTCCTCAAAATCTTCCTGATTGAGGATAAGTCTCTCAAACCAAGACTCTTCCTACTAGCTAGAAAGAGGCAACCGAGACCCCACAGGAGCTGAACAGACACGCTGCAATGGGGCTACAGACACAGGACACCCCATGGTGGAGCTACAGACACCACACCATAGGGTTACAGAACCAGTGGGGAGAAGAAAGGAGGCGTTGACAGCATCTAGGATACTCACCAATCCAGACACCTCACAATGGGGCTACAGACAGACACCCCATCATGGGGCTATATAGACACCCTGTGATAGGGCTACAGTTAAGGGACATTGCCCCAGGACTATTTCTCCATTGCAATTAGATCCATGCACACCGGGTCAGCAGCACCCCACCAGTACGGAGAGTACCAGAATCAGCCCCAGTCCAAGAGAACTAGGCAGCTGCTTGGGCTGGCTTCTCGATCCATCACTGGAGTGGGGCCACTGAACCATGGGCAGGTAGCCACAAGGGCAATCCTGGATGAGCCACCAAATTTGTAAGTGACCAAGGGGTTCACACTGCCCTCTGCCTAGACAGAGCAGATTCCCCTGCCTAGACAGGGGAATTACAATAGAGAAAGAGTAATTCACGCAGAGCCTGCTGTGTGGGAGACCAGAGTTTCATTATACTCAAATGAGTCTTCCTGAGCATTCCTGGAACAGAATTTTTAAGGATAACTTGGTTGGTGGTAGGGGGCTAGGTAACCAATGAGCCAGGAGTGCTGGTCAGGGATGAAGTCATAGGGAGTCGGAGCTGACTTCTTGCACTGAGTCAGTTTCTGGGTGGGGGCCACAAGATCAGAGGGGCCAGTTCATTGATCTGGGTGGTGCCAGCTGATCCATCAAGTGCAGGGTCCGCAAAATATCCCAAGGGCTGATCTTAGGAGCAGTCTAGGGAGGGTCAGAATCTTGTGGCCTCCAACTGCATGACTCCTAAACCATAATTTCTAATCCTGTGGCTAATGTTAATCTAGTCCCCAGGCAAGAAGGAGGTCTGCTTTGGGAAAGGACTGTTACCATTTTTGTTTAAACTATACACTACAAACCAAGTTTCTCCCAAAGTAAGTTCAGCCTATGCCCAGGAATGAACAAGGACAGCTTGCGGTTAGAAGCAAGACAGAGTTAGTTAAGTTAGATCTCTTTCACTGTCTCAGTCATAATTTTGCAAAGGTGGTTTCACTAACGTTCCCTGGTGTATGGTAACAAGTACCCTGGACTGCCTAAACTTGGAGAATGTTCTATGAAGATGGGGAGAGGCACATAGAGTTGGGATTTGGGGTCACCAAGGTCAGGTCTCCTCTCTACTGTCTCCTAGGTATGAATTGGCTGGGCTTGTTCCAAATGACTTTCATTTTTGTCATCTGTGAAATAACCATATTAATACCTACCTGGCCAGGGCTATGGGGGAGCTAAAATGAAATAATAATAGATGTGAACAAACTTTATGAACTACAAAACACTGAATCAATGCCAGTGGTATTTACCACTACGGCTACTATTGTGGCTACTATTACTACAAAGAACACATTCAGGAGAGTGAGCCATCAGCTGCAAAAACTTTTAGGATGATTTAAAAAACAAAAATTGAGGCTGTTCACAGTGGCTCATTTCTGTAATCCTAGCACCTTGGGAGGCCGAGGCAGGCAGATTGCCTGCTCAGGAGTTCAAGACCAGCCCGCACAAGATGAAGAAACCCTGTCTCTACTAAAATACAAAAAATTAGCCAGGTGTGGTGGTGTATACCTGCAGTCCCAGCCACTTGGGAGGCTGAGGCACAAGAATTGCTTGAACCTGGGAGGCAGAAGTTGCAGTGAGTCGAGATTACACTACTACACTAGTGACAATCAGACAGAGCGAGGTGACAGAGCAAGGCTCTCTCTCCAAAAAAAGAAAAAAGAAATTTAGGTAAAATATACATATATAATTTACCATCTAGTTCAGTGATTGGAAATATATTTATATATTTTTTTTCTGCCCTTCATCCTCCACCTCCTCCCCAGCCTCTGGTAACCACCAATCTATTCTCTATCTTCAAGGATGGGGGTTTTTAACTTGAGGTCCATGAAAATCTATGGATGGGCCTCAGGGAGTTTATCAAATTATAGGTTAAATTATGTGTGGGTGAGTGTAAATGTGTGTGTGTGTGTCTGTCACTGGGGACAGGGGCCATGGCTTTCAACAAAGTTTCAGTGACATCTGTGAGCCAGGAAAGGTTCAGAACCACCAGCCCCTGCAGTGCCTGGTGAACAAGGGCAAAGCCACATTCCCAGGGTAACCTGGCGTCCAGACGGAATCCCCAATCCAGGGCAGGATTTGTTGGCATGGCTCCAAGTGGTGGGACAGAGTCATGCTACCAGTTGGTGAATGAAGGGAGTGTCACTTCACAGAAACCTGTTTCTGCCTGGCTGCCCCACCCTGGAAACTGGAAACTGGAAACTGGTCTGGTGGCTGGGAGAGGCATTCCCTCAGCAGGCGTGATCCAGGGAGAAGTGGCTCTACAGGCTGCACTGGCCTTGCCCTCCAACTTGGGTAAAGTCCGCACCCAAGGCAACCAGGCCACAGCAGAGGCAATGGGCCTGGTTCTCCTCTGCAGACCCAGAGGGAGGGGTGACAGAGGGAGAGGCAACAGTAACCTGGGAGGGCCTTAAGGAAGGGTTGCCATCCATGTCACTGTGGGCCACTCAGGTGAGGCTGGGAGAATGGCCACCCCCACTCCCATCCCGTACAACTCCCTGGGAGTCTTTCCAGGCTGGCCAGGCTGCAGGCCTGTCCCCAAGCCTCCAATACCCTCTAGCTGGCCACTTCCCTGGCAGCCTTTCAGGCCCAGCCCATAGTCGGCCTCCTCCAGGAGGGACACGGGCTCCAGAGACTCCTCTCCTGCTGCTCTCCTCCTCCCTGAACCCTCTAGCTGTAGGGAAGTAGCTAAGACCAGACTTCAGGGTCACACAGTTCTGGGTTTCAGACCTGGCTTCTCTACTCACTGACTGGTGCCTTGAACATGTTGCTTAACTTTCTCAGCCTTGCGCTTAGCTTTCTCAGCCTCTCTGTCCTTAGCTTATAAACTGCATAAAGATTAAATGAAATAATGTACATAAGGTTCTTTGCATAGAGCATGGCTGGCAGCAAACAGCTCAATCAAAGGTCATTATTATTAGCTTGATTTATATCATTCTCTGATTATTTTAACTGTTGTCATTTTAGTAGCCACAATTGAGATTCCTGAAAGACAGGACCTAGATCTATTTTCATTATAGAAGAAGAGGCTTGGCTGGGCACAGTGGCTCACACCTGTAATCCCAGCATTTTGGGAAGCCGAGGTGGGCAGATCACCTGAGGCCAGGAGTTCGAGACCAGCCTGGCCCACCTGGTGAAACCCTGTCTCTACTAAAAATACAAAAATTAGGCCAGGTGAGGTAACTCACACCTGTAATCCCAGCACTTTAGGAGGCTGAGGCCAGCGGATCACCAGAGGTCAGGAATTTGAGACCAGCCTGGCCAACATGGTGATATCCTGTCTCTACTAAAAATACAAAAAAATTAGCTGGGTGTGGTGGCAGGAGCCTGTAATCCCAACTATTTGGGAGGCTGTGGCAGGAGAATCACTTGACTCCAGGAAGTGAAGGTTGCAGTGAACCGAGAGCATACCACTGCACTCCAGCCTGGGCGACAGAGCGAGACTCCGTCTAAAAAAAAATAAGAGACTCAATGGAACATGTTGACTGTTCTACTCAGAGACTGGCTATTCATCCATCTGTCCGTCCACTCATCCACTCATCCATGTGGTGCATCAGCTCTGTGCCAGGCGCTCTGCTGACAGCTGGGGACACAGGGGAATAAACACAGTCTGGGCCTTGGGGGAGCTCCCTGCAGAACAGGGGAGACATACAAACTTGTGAGCCCATGTGCTAGACGCTGTGTGGATGGTGGAGACAAAAGTGCTGTGGAAGCATCCGGGCAAGGACACCTTCCCGTGTGGGGGAAGCAGGCTTAGGGTCACTTTACGGAGGAGATGGCGTGTGAATGGAGCATAGGAGAGCATGAAGAATCTGTCAGCTCAGGAAGGGAGAGGGCACGCTGGCTGAAGGGAGAGCTTGAGCAAAGGCACAGAGGTGTGACTGTGTGGGGCATGTCACGGGAACAGCCAGTCAGCCCTTGGGGTCCATTTAGCCGACTGGAAGGTATGTTTCCTCTTCTGGCTACTTAGGGCAGCACTGGGTGAGTTGTGGGTGGGAGAGAGCCCAGGCTGCCTGGGGAGACTGGGAGGACAGCCCCACTAAGGAGGAGGGGTTCTGCCTTTGTTTTCCTTCTCAAACTCACTTTCCCGAAGGAGGCTGCTGCTGGGGACAGGCAGGGGAAGGGGAAGGTGGAGTACGTGGCCCCACCCCATCCCTTTTACCTCCTCCCTGTCCTGCCCCGCACGGCTTGCCGGCCATATCCTGGGCTTTCTCTCTGCTCTGCTTGGGGAGAAAACCTCGGCCCCACACTGGGCACCCCCTTCTTACAGGCCATTCACCAAGAAGGTGGGGGTGATGGAGGACTGTCTCCATCCAGGAAGGCTGCAAGAGGCAGAGAGAGCTCTGGGTTCTGAGCTTGCTTGCCGCAAACTTGCTCTGGGGCTTTGGATAAACTCCCCTCCCCTCTCTGACCTCAGTGTTTCTCCCAGGAGACGGGGGGCCCTGGGAGGCTGCGATCCCAACTTGGGCATTCTACGGGGCAACTCCCAAGGATTCAAGCGTCCTCCCACTCAAAACCGTTTGTCCTCACCTCTCCTCTCTCTAAAACTGTTCTTGCTGGAACACCTCCTCTCTCCTCCCTGCAGCCACTGCCACTGGAGATGTGCCCAAGCCGTCATCCCTTGCCACATGCTTCCACTTTCTCTGTTGTCAACGGGCCCTAAAGCATCTTCCTGGAAGCCGCAGAGCCAACACATCTGCAGGCATTTGCTCAATATGCCTGCAGGTGAATGTTAGTGAATCTCAAAAGCACCCTAGGCACTGGGGAGACTGAGACTTCTAAATTAAACCTCCAAGTGCCTCCAGGAACTTAGAGTTTGGTAGAAAGATGACACAAATGAAAAGCTGACTGTGTGTAAGAACTGGAAACTCTAAGGAGTGGAGAGAGGGGGAAAGAGCTGAATACTGTGGGGTAGATACGATGAGAAGGAGGGGCACACTAGGACGAAAGAGTGTAGAAAGCAGAGACTTCTGACTCCTAAAGTGTTTAAAAAATAATTCGCATGGGTTGGGCGCAGTGGCTCACACCTGTAAGCACTTTAGGAGGCTGAGGCGGGAAGATCACTTGAGTCCAGGAGTTCAAGACCAGCCTGGGTAACATAGTGAGACTCCATCTCTGCAATAATAATAATAATAATTAATAATAATAACAATAATAAAGAAATTAGCCAAGTGTGGTGGTGCATGCTTGTAGCCCCAGCTACTAGGGAGGCTGAGGCAGGAGAATCACATGAGCCTGAGGTCGAGTAACATGGTCAAATGAGCGATGTTACTGCCACTGCACTCAAGCCCAGGCAACAGAGCGACACCTTATCTAAAAAAACCCAGCATGATACTGTAACAGTGGAAACATGATGTTAAGCATTCGTCAAAGTCCATGGAATGCACAACATAAAGCGTGAGCCCTAATGTAAAGGAGGGACAATAGTTAATAACAATGCATCCATGTTGGTTCATCAGTTTTAACAAACATACTACACTAATGCAAGATGTTAATAACAGGGGGGTGGGGAGGGAGGGAATGGAAACTATGCGCAGTTTTTCTATAAACCTACATCTGCTCTAAAACATAAAGTCTATTAAGAAAACAAAAGGCCAGGTGCGGTGGCTTATGCCTGTAATCCCAGCACTTTGGGAGGCCAAGGCAGACAGATCACCTGAGGTCAGGAGTTTGAGACCAGCCTGGTCAACAAGGAAAACCCTGTCTCTACTAAAAACACAAAAATTAGCCGGATGTGGTGGCAGGCACCTGTAATCCCAGCTATTCAGGAGGTTGAGGCAGGGACAATTGCTTGAACCTGGGAGGCGAAGGTTGCAGTGAGCCAAGATTATGCCATTGCACTCCAGACTGTGCAACAGAGTGAGACTGCATCTCAAAAAAAAAAACAAAACAAAACAAAAAACCAATATTAAAAGACCAAGAGCTGTCAACATAAAAACCTCGCTCCCAGTTCCTTTTGATAAATCTGAAGATCTACAGCCCTGGGCTGAATTTGCACATGGAAAGAACAGGCTGCAGCCCAGGAGACACAGCTCCTTCACGTGGGTACTCACCCTTAGGTTTGCTGAGGCCTCACTACTCCTGCCAGGCTTGGCTGGGAGCTTTGGGGAGTTTGGGGCCCTGGTGATAAAAGTCAGGTGTCTGATCACAGAGAAACAGGCAAATTTGGCTGGGGTCTCTGGAGCACCATTTCCCCAGGTGCTGAAAAATGATGATATCAAATGGGAAATGATGAAGAAAGTGAGGAAAACCAGGACAGTTTTCAGACAAGTTGAGTTTGATTTGCACGTATTTGCAGTTAAAAAAAAATGTGACTGCATCTTGGAGGAGAAGTTGAGGCTGCAGATAAATTTCAGAGGGAGAGAAAAGTGACTTTCAAAGCCCAGGGAATACTTGAGGTCCCACCAAGGAGAGGAATACAGACAGGGGAGCCGAAGGGATAAGAAAAAGCAAGTTCATGGATGATGTGGTAGAGGCGATGATAAGAGTCCACCCAGAACCTTAGTTTTCCGGGCAGATGGCTGTGAGTAGAAACTGTGGTGGGAGGAGAGGTAGACAAGGCTTAAGGAGACAGGAGGGGTCAGGTGTTTGGGGAGTGGTCAGGAACCAGCCAGGTGAGAGGCAGGGAACTTGGTAGGCTGCCTGGGTTAATGGAGTCCGAGTTCGCACCTGCCCTGGGGCTGGTAGCGGAAATGGAGAGCGGGCAGGAATATGCTTGATCATTCATTCATTCATTCGTTCTTTCAGCACACATTTCCTGAATACCTACTATATCCAAAGCTATGGTAGGAAAGATATGGGGACAAAGAAGCAGACACAACAGTTCTAACCCGTAAGAGCTCACATTCTAGTGTAGATCTGCACTAACAATTGCTACACGGCATATCTAATAGTAAAGCAGTGGTTCTTGCAGACTCACTATGCATCCGGGTGCATCACCAGGTGGGTGCTCATTCCTTCTTCCAGAGAAACAAACATTCCAGTGTGCTGTGGCCACCTGACTTATAAGGGCAATGCAGCTGCCTAGAGATAGACAGAGCTTAAAAAATAGTGGTTATGTCTCTAGGGGAACACAGAGAAGGGCATTATGCTAGGGAGTCAGGGGAGACTTCTTGAAGTAATGAAACTCGGGGCCGGGCGCAGTGGCTCACGCCTGTAATCCCAGCACTTTGGGAGGCTGAGGCTGGTGGATCACCTGAGGTCAGGAGTTCGAGGCCAGCCTGGCCAACATGGCGAAACCCCATCTCTACTAAAAATACAAAAATTAGCCAGGCATGGTGGTGGGCACCTGTAGTCCCAGCTACTTGGGAGGCTGAAGCAGGAGAATCACTTGAGCCTGGGAGGCAGAGATTGCAATGAGCCAAGATCTCCCCACTGTACTCCAGCCTGGGCGACAGGGCAAGACTCTACCTCAGGAAAAAAAAAAGGAAAGAAAGCTTGGGATCAGTATTGAAGAGTCAACAGGAGTGCCACAGTTATGGGGGAGAGTTAAGGGTACAGCAGGACAGGGACATGGAGGTAGGAAGAGGCCGTGCCATTCGAGGTCCTGTCTGTAGTTCAGCGCGGAAGTATACAGGGTATGGAGTGGCAGGAGGCCAGAGGGGAGCCCAGAAAACAGAGGCCAGATGAAGAATTGGTGTGAGCTGCATATGAATGAGGTGGGAATGAATGCTCTAGGGGGACTGGGAAAAGAGGACCTGAGCCTCAGGGATGGTGATGAGACAGAGGCTGGCCACCCCAACTGTGGTGGCCAGGAGAATGCTGAGGAGTGAATGCAGACTAATTTCAAAGCCTGGCTCCATCATTTACTGTGTGCCCTTGGACAGATTCCTTAGTCTCTGAGTTTCTAATCACTTAAATGAACATCACAAAAGTTTCAACGGCTCCGGTGAAGATGAAAAACCATGGTATCTACCAGATGACAAGGACTCAGTAAAGGGCTATTATCACCATTGCATTTTAAGCCGTCTCAGGTCTGCATTAATGGTTTCTCCTGTGCCTTCTGCCCTTGGTTTATAAAACCGCTTGAAAACAGACTGTTTCTCCTCCAGCTCTGACCCACCTCTCTGGCTGGAGCCATGGCAAAGGGGCGATCCCTGTGTGAGGATGGCAGGAGGTTGCCATGGTGACCTCCCAGCTTGGCTTAGGACTCTGAGTGTACTGAGCCTTTTTTCTTCCTTCTTCTTCTTCCTCTTCTTTTTTTTTTTTTTCAGCCCTAGCTATCCCAGCTATTCTAAATATTTACTGCTAGGAGATTATTACACATCTGAAAAAGCTGAATGATATTCCCTAGCACATTGCAGAGAAAAATGGAAAACAATCCACATTTCTGGCAACAGAGAACTGGCTGGGTAACTTACGGCACATCCATGCAAAACTGTACCGTGGGGCTATTAAAAATGGCACAGATCTGTGGTAACTGACAGGAAACGGTGTCATGACAAGTTGTTAAAGGAAAAACAGCAGGTTATAGAACAGCCTAAATCTCGTAATACTGTCTATATAAAATGGTGTTACATCTAACTGCTTCGTATTTATGAACAGAAGAAAATTTTGAAGGCTGTTCACTGTGGCTCTCTCTAGATGGTAGTGGTAGATCAGAAAATCTAGGGATTTGCTTTACTCTTTCTCTGTTTCTGTAACAACAGGAACTCATTTGCTGACAATGAGCATGTGAATTCTTTTTTCTTTTTCTTTCTCTTTCTTTCTTTTAAGCCATTGCTATTAGAAGAAAATAAATGAATGACTCTCTAACTCTTGGCCAGTCTTAAAGGGATTAATTGTGTCAGCCAGCCCATGGTTTGCAAATACTGGCATTTGCTTGTACACCCACCTGAGAAGGTCACAGGTGAGCCTTACTCTATGTGCTCCCATCCTGCCTGCTGGCCCAGGAGCACCACTGGCCATTCAGGGAAACTGGGGACCAAGCCCGAAAGCCTAACAGCTCATGCATTTGGAAAAGCCACCCCATTTCCCTGAGCCAAAGGCATAAAGACGAGGGTCCCTCCCTCACCACCCTGTGTGAAGGTGGAGGCCGGTAGGAGCACTCTCATGGGGAGCAATGGCAGAGGCCATCTGTTAGTAGGCCTATATTGAGCACTCACTGTGTGCCAGCCTCTGTGTTATCCCTGGAGACTCATGGAGATCCAGGCAGACTCTTAGCCTAACAGACAGAGGGCTCAAGGAAGGGCTTGGAAATCCAAATCCTTCTCATTGTTCCTGCAGGGTTCTGTTCTCCTGCCCCATGGTCCACATTTTATGTTCAAACAAGAAAATAGTGCAGTCCCCAGCAGTAGGCCCTGGAAAACCCCACTCCTTAGCATATCCTCAAGCCCTCCACAGTCCCTGAGTCCCACCTCCCACCAGCCTTGCCATATACCCGCCCACCTCTCATTTCAGTCCTTAGTGCACCAGGAACTTCCCACCCCCATGTGCTCTTTGTGCTTGCTACTTGCACTGGATGAGACATCTCCTCCTCCATCTCTTCTTGATGAAATTCTTCCCCTTCCCCTTCCCCTTCCCCTTCCCCTTTCTCTTCCCCTTCCCCTCCTTCTCCTTCCTTCTTCTCCTTCTCCTTCTCCTTCTCCTTCTTCTTCTTCTTCTTCTTCTTCCAGGTCTCACTCTGTCACCCGGCCTGGAGCGCAGTGGTGCAAACACAGCTCACTACAGCCTCCACCTCCTAGGCCGAGATGACCCTCTCACCATAGCCTCTCTCCTGAGTAGCTTGGACCACAGGCACATGCCACAATGCCTGGCTAGGTTTTTGTTGTTTTTTATTTTTGGTTTCATTGAGACGGAATCTCACTCTGTCACCCAGGCTGGAGTGCAGTGGTGCGATCTCAGCTCACTGCAACCTCTGCCTCCTGGGTTCAAGCAATTCTCCTGTCTTAGTCTCCCGAGCAACTGGGGTTACAGGTGCCCACCACTGTGCCCAGCTGATTTTTGTATTTTTAGTAGAGATGGGGTTTCACCATGTTAGCCATGGTTGGTCAGGCTGGTCTCGAACTCCTGATCTCAGGTGATCTGCCTGTCTCGGCCTCCCAAAGTGCTGGGATTGCAGACATGAGCCACCGCACCTGGCCCTGGCTAGTTTTATTTTTTATTTTACTTTATTTTATTTTATTTTTGTGGAAATGGGGTCTTGCTATGTTGCCCAGGCTGGTCTTGAACTACTGGGCTCAAGTGACCCTCCCACCTTGGCCTCCAAAAGTGCTGGGATTACAGGCATGTAATCCTGTTTTCTTGGGGAAAATTCTTCCTTTTCTTATGGCTAAACGCAAATGTCACTTGCTCTATAATGTTTTCTACGGCAAAATTAGCTTCCACTCTCTTCTGGGTTCCAGTACAAGGGTATCTATCATTTCATTTGCAAACTTCAGTTAGATGCCAGTGTCCTGGTTTCCATCGGGTCAAGACAGACTGAGCTTGTCTTGGTCATTGCTGTGCCCGTGGTGCCCAGCCCAGGAACACTGTTCAGTGTTCCTGTTCAGTGAATGAATGTTTGCTGAGCCACTGAATGACTTCTGCTGTCCACTGCACTCTGAGCCCTAGAGGCAGGGTCTGGCCCGGTTGTCTGGCATCTTCTACCCAGTGGTTGCCATGCTGTGTTCACGAAAACTGCACTTCGGTGCCAAAATTGTATATCTGTCCGGTCCAAAGATATTTATTTCAAAAGTTTAAACGTCGGAAATCTCAAACAAACTAATTGTAAAACAAAATGTAGGAGACAACTGGGAAAATGTGAACATTTGCTTTTTTATGATAATGAGGAATTCTCAATTCTTAAGGTACAGTAACAACACGGTGATTATGTGTTTTATTGGGCCATTTTCCTTTGGAGATGTATACTGAAGTAATTGCAGATAAAATGATATGATGTCTCAGACTGGCTGTAACAGAATCTGGTGGGGATCCAGAGGACTGGGTAAGAGTATAGATGAAAAACGTTGGCCATGAGTTGGTAATTGCTGGAGCCAGGCATGGAGACTAATCACACTAATCTCTCAATCTTTGTATATGCTTTGAAAAGGAGAGAATAACAATGTCAGAAAAAACCCTGAAATGTGAAATATGGCTTTTGAGTCCTTCTCAGATGTTGCATGCCTATAGACAAAGCAAAACTCTGTTGCAAGAATAATTATCACTCTATTCACAGACTTTCCTAACATGTGGGATATCAACATGACAGCTTTGAAACTGATTCAGGAAGTGTGCATCAGAATCTCCATCTGAAAAAGATAAAACCAAAGAACTTAAAGGCAAATCGGAAATGCTTTAGAAACAAAAATTGTGGCTCCTTATAAATAAAACACGGCAGTCTCTGAAAAAAAGACAAAAGACCTTGTCAGCGGAAAATACTCGAAGATATCACACAAATATATCTTCTCACTATTCCCCAACTAGGGTAGAGTCAGGAAAAGCTTTTTCTAGAAAATTTTAGAGGGAAAAAAACGTACTTGTGACATAATGATATTGCCAACATCCCTTGATTTTAAATTTCTGCTTTAAAAGGGATCAAATAGTATCCCTTCTTGAACTTTCCATGACTGAATTTTGATTTTTTGAGGTGGATAGGTTTTAATGTTTTGAGTATTTCATTTTTGTTTATTTTATATCTGCCAACATAGACCAGAATGAGAATGTGTATTTTTCTAAGTCAACCTTTATTGGTATTCTAAAGCATTTTTATATTTAAAATGATTAAATATTTGGGTTTCCTGTTTTACATTTTTTTAAATACCTTTTTGTCAAATAAAAATACTGATTTCAGCATTATATAATATGCATATTATCAGCCCTGGTGCTTGTACCCCAGCATGTAATAACTATTTCCATGCATTGTCAGAGCTGGAAGGGGATGCTAGACACCTCTCTGGATGGACATCAGAATCACCCAGAAAGTTAAAAAATACTAATGCCCAGGCCCAACCCCAGCTCATTTAAATCCAGCTCACCAAGGGTCAGGAGAGGGGAAGTGGAACCCACGTCAGTGACTGCAAAGCTAGTCCCAGGTAAGAGGAGCAGAGCCTACCTGGAGCCAGTCTGCTGCTGAGCCCTGTAGAGAGAGCACCAGGGTGCCGAACGCCAGCCTGGGCTCTTTCTGGCTCTATGCTACCCAGCTAGTTGGCCTCCAGGGTGGGTGCAGCAGGCGGGGTCCTCCCCCAAGGCTGGGAAAGGGCGAAGCCCCTGCCAGGCTGATGGAAGGTGTGACTCCAGGCCCTGACTGTTGAGTTCCCTTCACCCCAACAGAGAAGCCTCTGGCTGCTGGGGAAGGGGAGATCCTATCTCCACCCTGCTCTCAAGCTTCTAATCTGATCGGAAACTTGAAGTCTGAGATAAAGCCGCCAGCCTGTGGAAGCCAGACCAGACCGCAGAGGAAGGAAAGGAGGGAGACCCAGAGAAGACTTGGGGCGAGGGTGAGTGCCTTCACATGTCCAGGGGCAGCAGACTGGGAACCTGGAGGAGGCCATGCAGCCCCTGAGAGCAGAACCAAGACCCCCAGACAAGAGCTCCTACGAGACAGGCTTCAGCTCCATCCACAGAGGCAAGGCACTGCTCCCACCTGCATGAGGATGGTTGCTCCATGGGCACTGAGCTCCCCACTCCAAAAATGTCCAGATCGAGTCTAAGGTTCTAATCCTGGGAAGAGGCGAGGACTGGTTAAAGCTAGGGTAGAGACAGGAGCCTGGAAACCTCTCTGGCAGCGACTCCCAAGCCCAGCTGTGTATCCAAATAACCTAGGGGCTTGTCAGCACCCAGAGCCACCAAGGTAGGCCTATCTCAAACCTTCTGAATCAGGGTCCCTTGGGGTTGCTGCCTGGGGATCACCCTGTTATCAAGCTCCAGTGGTGAGTCCACGCTCAGCCCGGGGAGGGAATGACCGCCCTGAGCCATGCTCATTCATGTCACGTGGCCTAGAATCCATTTGGGAGACGAGACACAACCAAAAGCAAGCAGAAGTACACAGAGCTGGAGACCCATAGAGGTCCTGAGTGCTATCCCATACATCGGGCAATGTACGGGCAATGCCCCCTTATCCATGGCTTCAAATTTTGGGGTTTCAGTCACCTGCAGTCAACGGTGGTCCAAAAATAGGTGTGTACAGTGCAATAGGATATTTTGCGAGAGTGAGAGAGAGACTGCATTCATATAATTTTTTTTTTTTTTTTTTTTTGGAAAAGAGTCTTGCTCTGTTGCCCAGGCTGGAGTGCAGTGGCGCGATCTCGGCTCACTGCAACCTCGGCCTCCCAGGTTCAAGCGTTTATCATGCCTCAGCCTCCCAGGTAGTTGGGATTACAGGCGACCCCCACCACGCCTAGCTAATTTTTGTATTTTTAGTAGAGACAGGGTTTCGCCATGTTGGCCAGGCTGGTCTCAAACTCCTGACCTCAGGTGGTGATCCACCCACCTCAGCCTCCCAAAGTGCTGGGATTACAGGCGTGAGCCACCATACCTGGCATCATATAACTTTTATTATAATATATTATAATAATTGTTCCGTTTTATTATTATGGTTGTTAATCTTTACTAATTTATAACTTACTCTTTACCATAGGTATACACACACACACACACACACACACACACCCCATAGGTATATATATATAAAAACATAGTACATACCAGGTTTAGTACTATCTCTGGTTTCAGGCATCCACTGGGGTCTTGAACTATCCCCCTTGCAGATAAGGGGAACTACTGTACTAGCAGGACAAGGTGAAAAGCAGGTGCCCCAAGAAGAAGGAGGCAGAATGGATGATGGAGGTGAGTTTAAATTCAGTCCCACATCTCGGCAGTGAGTGCGTGCTCAGTGCTGGGGTCTGAGCTGGGCAGAGTGTCAGAAATGTTGGCTGCCCTCAAAGAGAACCCCATCTTTCTGAGGAGACAGACATATCCAGTGGACCATGAGCAGGTAACAGGAGAGAGGGAGACAGACATCTCTGAGGGATCACCTGCCTTCACCTGGGTGTTAAAAAGGTGTCTCAAACATGACATGGTTGCAGTTGAGTCACTATCTGACACCAAATCCTGCCTTGTGCTTCGAACAAGCTGACCCCTCTGCTTCAAGATGCATTCCTCGCCTGCCTCGACAATTCCACCACACCCTCTGTCTCAGCCTGAGCCCCACTTCATCAGCCTCCAGCGCACCCCTCTTCTCTGAGCCCCTGCTGCGGCTCAGGCTGACTGGGTACTCCCAGAGCACACCAATGCCCCTCCTTGGGCTCCTGCCTTGCTCACTGCTGAGTCTTCGCAACTAAACATTGCCTGATGTATGGGACAGCACTCAGAAAAGATCTGCGTGGTAGCTCGGAGAAGTTCAGAGAAGAAACCCTGAGCAAGGATGCTGGTGCAGTCAGGGCAGGCTCCTGGTGGAGGTGGTGCTTTAGGTGGATACCAAAGAGGCTGAGGACTTGCTTTGGCAGAAGAAGGAACGATGTCCCCAGGGACAGCAGAGGCACAAGGAGGGAGGCCTGCTGGTGCTGGGCTCAGAGAGGCAAGAGGCGGGAGCACAGCATGGGGAGAAGGGGAAAGGAGGGTGGGCACGTGGAGAAGGCCAAGACATAGCACCATGGGTACATTTCAATGCCAGGCCAGTGAGGGACCATCCAGGGAGCCACTGCACCTCCCTAGATGATTTGCATTTGTGGGAAGCTTTTCCAGCAATCATTAACTCTGAGCTTCACCTGCTGGGAGTGGGGGGCATTGTTAACCTATAAAGCTGTAGGTGAGCCATTTCACGTAATCATTACCCAAAGAGCACACCTCATAGGTGAGGGGAAAGTGGTCAGGGCAGCCAAGAAGCCAGGGAGATGTGAACTGGCAGAGGGAAGAAGCCTGCATGGACCTGGGTAGGGGGGTGGACCAGCATGGGCCCAGACCCTCAGCAGAGACTGGAGGGCACTAGAGGTCAGAGAAGGACTCAGGACCCAGATGGGAAAGGGCGTGGTTTGCAAGTGGCCCCATAGCCAATGGAGAGCTTAGATGGGGTGGGGGAGCCTGGGCGGGTGCCCCCGCCTGCATAATGTACAGCCACTCCCCCTGGTGTGTGTGGCATTTGGGCTCCAGAGTCAGCTCACCTTGGCTTTGAGTCCCGAAGCCCCTCTGGGTCTGACTTCCCTCCCTTGTGAAATGGAGATGATGGTGTTTGATTTGAAACACCACTACTGAGCACTCAATCTATTCTAAACCCCTTATGGGCTGGGCGCAGTGGCTCATGCCTGTCATCCCAGCACTGTGCGGGCTAAGGTGGGTGGATCTCCTGAGGTCAAGAGTTCCAGACCAGCCTGGCCAACATGGTGAAACCCCATCTTTACCAAAAATACAAAAATTACCCAGGCTGGGTGGCATGCGCCTGTAATCCCAGCTACTTGGGAGACTGAGGCAGGAGAATTGCTTGAACCCAGAAGGCGGGCATTGCAGTGAGCCAAAATCCCACCACTGCACTCCAGCCTGGGCGACAGAGCAAGACTCCATCTCAAAATAAATAAATCATTAAATCCCTTATGGGCATTTTACACCCCACTTAATTTTCACAGCATCTCTTTAGATGGACACTTTTTTTTTTTTTTAGATGGACACTTTTGTAATCCCCAGAGCAACTACCTCTGTGGGGTGTTTCAAGCATCAGTAAGCATAAGCCCCATGTGTAAGTCCTTGAGGCACAACTGGGACTCAAAAAGAGCAACTGTCATTCTAACTTATGACCAGGAACATGCCTTCTCTGGCCTGTCCCAGGCTACGAGATAGAATGGAAAATGTATTCTCCTTCCTTCTTGCTAGGACATTATTTGTCCTGCTAACCCAATGTCATAAGTAACACATTTCACAATATTTGAATGCAGTGGCGGATTAAGAGCCCCAGTGGCTGAATTGTGACACACAGTAATTATTCCAGCATTATTCAGCACAGGCTTTTTTTTTAAAGGGTTGAGGCAAAATGCATTATTTAAAACCTTATGGCCAGGCACAGTGGCTCACGCCTGTAATCCCAGAACCTGGGGAGGCCGAGGCAGGCGGATCACCTGTGGTCAGGAGTTCCAGATCAGCCTGGCCAACATGGCGAAACCCTATCTCTACTGAAAATACAAAAACTAGCCGGATGTGGTGGAGCACACCTGTAATTCCAGCTATTCCAGAGACTGAGGCTTGAGAATCACTTGAACCCAGGAGGCAGAGGTTGCAGTGAGCCAAGGTCATACCATTACACTCCAGCCTGGCAGCAGAGGGAGACTCTGTCTCAAAAAAATGAAACAACAACAACAAAAAAAACCTATAAATAATGAACATAACAGTTCATCTAAATCAGCCCCCAATAGCATGCAGCCCGAGCTCAGAAGGTGTAAATAGTAAGCCCTCCGCCTTCCCCGAGCCTTCACAGCCCAGGACCACTTCTGAGGTTCCAGGCTGGCCTTAAGCTCCTGACCCAAGTTCCTCCCAGAGCCCAAGGGGAAGGAAGCGTCATGGAACTGGCAAGTGCATGACAGCAGAGGGGCGAGAGGGGAGGACTCTTACTACAACTGTCCCTAAACCCAGGTAGTCCCTCCCCCCAGAGCTCCAACTGCCATTGCTTGTCATGGGAAATGATTCACTTTGCACAGGGAGAAAAAGCAGGGCCTCTACATGAAAAGTGAGAAGCAAAGAAATCACTTCCATAGTTTAGACACCTCTCCCAAACACGCGTCCCTGGGTATGTGAGGTGGAAAGTGCCGGTCAAGGTGAAACACACTTGGAGATAGGTCCTTGTATTTCCTGGCACAGGAATGTCACACAGGGCTGGCTGTGGTAAGAAGGTGAGGCTGGGTAAGAAGGTAGAAAAGTGGTCACCTCTGCAGTGTGAGTCAGGGGCCAGCCCCTGTTCCCTGAGACTGGAGATTTCACCATTCGAGATCCATTTCCTTGGGTCTTCAAGGATGCTGGAAAACTTGAAGCCATTCTGATGCTTTGGGGAGAGGGGAGGTGTTGTGAGGATTCGCTGGAATTATTAGAGCAAACTTTTCTTTTCTTATTCACACAAAGACCCAGATCTTCCTCCCTGAACAAAGTGCATTCATTTCCTCAATAATTGGCAACCATTGATACTGTAGGGGACGCATGAGAGCAGAAGGGGTGGAGCGAAAGGGCAGAGAATGCAGTCCCAGTCATGTGAAGGCCCATCGTAAACAGTCTGCGGGGAAAGGAGCTCTGGGCAAGGAGTCCTAAGACGTGGTTCAAATCTGACTTGAGCTGTCCCCTGGGAAGCCCAAGGGATTCTGCACAAGCTGCACACCCTTCAGTTTCCTCATCCTAGGCTGAGAAAATGGAGATGACCACTCCTGCTCTGCTCCTCCAGAGTGGTCCCTAAGATCACATTTAATAGAGTGCCTGGCACCAGCAGGCGGCCAGACGGCGATACTGAAGGCACAACCTGGCACAGCCCGGGCACATGAAACCCTTCGGCTCCCCCCCAGCAGGAGTCATCTAACCCCTTAGGGACCTGGTGCAGCCTCTGTTCTTCACATACCTGCAGGACACTGGAACAAAGCCATCTTTCATAGAACAAGACCCACCTTTATCATGAGAGCTGTTTTCCCTTTGAAAGTCAAATCTGAGGCCTTGGGACAATGTGGGGTGTTCCCAGCACACCAGGCCTCGTGGAGGCCCAGCCAGACACGGCGGTCCCTCTCCTCCCCAGCATACTGCCTGGCCAGCCTGCAAGAGCATGGCTGGAATTCACCTCCTCAGACTCCTCCTCTGTTCTTTTCAGGACCTTAAGGTAATCCTGAAGGTGTGAAGCAAAAACTTTATCATCCATGGGAGGGAATAGTCCAGATACCTACAGGCAAAAATGCATCCAGAAGAGAGGCCAGGTAGGAGTCCAGGGCCCAGAGATGTTGGGTGGCTGCGCAGGACCACACAGCGAGCTGATCACAGGGCAAGTCCAGAGGCCATGGTCTTGTTAAGCTACACCCAGAAGTCATGTTCCAGCAACCGGGTGTCTGGAACTGCCTCTAGGACAAAGGTGAAGATTAAACAAAACCAGACAAGGAGGGAGAGGAGGGAGAAGGGCGACTGGGCCAGTCACTTTCCCTTCCTGCTTGGTGAAGCCTGTGCTTAAGCCAAAGTTTTCATCCTCCTGCACACAATTTCCTTTTTTTTTTTTCCCACTTACAATTTGTAAAAAATGATTAGTCAGGTTCTAGAGAGGATGTGTACCAAAAACATCCAAGAAATGAACTATTGACATCCCCTATTTCAGAAACGGAAGCCCTCCTCTCGGCACTCCCTGCTCCCTGTCACTGCCTTTCAGCAAGCCAGGATTCCAGGCAGGAGGCTTAGTGAGCCCTGATCTGGGACAGCGGTTGTTCCCTGCCATGGGGCGCTTGGGGAGGCGGCTGTGAAGGAGCTTCAGTCCCTCACAGAAGGGCAAAGTCCCTGAGTCCACCCACGCCCCACCCGGTCCATCCAGCTTGCAGCCCTCCAGGACTCCCCAGCTGGCAGACAGGGGGCCACATTCACAGACCCCCACCCTCACTGTTGGCAGGAACTCCATTGCCTCCTGTCCCTTTCCTTCTTAGGCGGCTCCCCTGTCACCCCCTCTCCCCCCACCCCAGGGTGACCAGTCGCCATCCACTGGCCACCCTGAAGGGCTGACACTCAACCTCCCCTCGGGGATACCTGGCTCTGTAGAGTGCCAGAAATGGGGCCTCCTTGGTGGACTTCCTTTTCTCTTCCTTCCCCTTTCCTACCTTTTCTAGACGTACTGTCTGCTCAAGCTCTTCCTTTTTTCAAGAAATCTTCTCTGCCAACCACAGCCCATCTAGGTTCCCTTTGTTATTTATTTATTTGGTGGTGGTTGTTGCTGTTTTTGAGACAGTCTCACTCTGTTGCCCAGGCTGGAGTGCAGTGGCACAATCACAGCTCACTGCAGCTTTTGCTCTCTGGGCCCAAGTGATCCTTCCACCTCAGCCCCCTTGAGTAGCTGGAACTACAGGCACACACCACCATACCTAGCCGATTTTTAAAATTTTGTAAAAATGGGGGTCTCACTATGTTGCCCAAGTTGCTCTCAAATGCTTCGGCTCAAAGGATTCTCCCTCCTTGGCCCCTGAAAGTGTTTGGATTACAGGAGTGAGACGCCATGCCTGGCTGGATTCCCTTTTCTCTGCATTGGCAATGGGGACTATAGGGCATATCAGGGAGTCGTGACAGGGTCTTTACTGGGGACGTAAAACACGTACAACGAAGGTTTAGGATCCATGCCATCTGGCCCAGTTCAGGATTCATGAGAACGAGGCAAGCACTTGCTGAACATGAGACGGTTTCCCCACAAATTCCACTCTTAAAAAGGTAAATAACTGTGTAAGCAACAATACAAGAGAAATCCCAAGGTAGCATGAGCAATCGCCAAATAAGTGCATGCGTTCATGAACTTCCCATGGCTTTACTGATTTATAGCACGTAGGACTGTGACCTAGGCCACCGTTATTAGAACAGGCAAATCCCCACCCCCAAAAAACAGTCTCTGTGATTTGAGGCAGTGTGGAACAGGGCCTCAGGCTTCAGTACAGCAATGCCAGCCCCCATCAGCCAACCAGGATTGCTCGAGTCTTCGTGCTTTAAAGACTTTTCGGTCTTCCAGTTTTTTGTTTTCTGTTTTTTCTCAAGTCAAATGCCCCTGGAAAGTCAGAAGCAGTCGCAGCTGATCCTGGGGGAGTGGGGGACCGGACAGGGGAAGGGGGTTTTCATGGGGAGGAAGAAGGCACGAAGAGGGCTGAGGCTCACTTCAGATAGGAGGGAAGTTCCCCTGCTGCTATAACAGGCAGAAGAGAGAGAAGAGGATGACTTTTGCCAGCGTTGAAGGGCAAAGCCAGATGATTGAGCTCAGCCAGAAATGGGGTTTTGTTAATGTGATAACCAAAAAGTAGTGGGGTAGGGGGTTTACTGTATAGTGAGAGTCAAGTTGGACCTAATGCAAGGTTGGAACGCACATCTAGGTCCTTCATCATAGGCATCTTCAAGCCCCACCGTGAGTCCCCAGAAGGAGTTACCACAAAATCAAATCATTCTTGGAAAGAAAAATTCTGTTTTCAAAAAGCATCTGCAGGCTCCACCCTACCTCTTGGACCCGATCGCCCCTGCCTCCTCTATACACCATCAGATTAACCTCCTCATTGTAGATTTTCCTCCAGCCTCCTTCAGTTCTGATCGCTGTCCTCCCAGACCCCCAAACACACTCACACACTCCCCTGCACCGGCCCCCCTAGTCCCATTACAAGGCATCTCCTCACCTCCATTCTTCAGAACCCATCTGCCCAGCCCACCTCCTCCAGGAAGTCTTCCCAGAGAGCTTGCTTATTTAACCACTCATGCTCTGATGGCTCTGGAGCCTCACTGGGCCTGCAGTTTACTGACCCTTACATTCTATTCCTGTTTGAGGATCCTCTGTGGTCTCAATTGTACCTGCAGGATTTTAATTGATGGAGGCAACTGAGTGATAACAGAGAGAGGCAATGCTGCTGAAAGAATGTATTACCTGCATTTCCCAAGAGGAGGGGGCACACCAAACCCAGTGTATGGCCGCAGGGGAATCACCAGGCTTTGGTCAGTGAGCGGGAGGCCTCGGTCAGATCCTTTTTGGGTTTCAATGGGAAAAGCACAGCAGGGCAGGTTGAGCAGGTTAGGAATGGCTAGTTTAAATAACCCCCGTGGGCACTGGGGCATAGAAGCTGTCCCAAGTCGTTTGGTACCTAGGCCTGGACGACCAAGGGCAGGGAAAGATTGGCAGGGTGCATCAGAGTTCGATAAGGAAGTGACTGAGAGCATGGGTTTTAAGTTGCAGGGGAGACAGGAACAACTTGGGCTGGTTGTTAGGCCCTGTGACTAACAAACGCCACACAAACAAATACAAAATCTAAGCAAACAACGTCAGAACACCATCCATTCACTCCCCTCATCTAACTCAGGTTCCAGGCTTCAGCAGTCCAGTCACTCTCTCACTGCCTCAGTGAACTCTCTCACCCCTCTAACTTTTGCTCTCTCGTGAACGCAGCCCCTTCCGTAGATGAACTCACGATCTCCTTCACTCTTTCAACATGTAGCCATCCAATTCCTGGCACACAGCTCCCTCTTCCCTCCCTTCTCCGTGTCATGACGGCGAGGTATCTCCCTTCCTGCCTAAGGACAAGCCCTGGTCCATTCTGGAACTCGCCTCAATGCTTCCTCAGGGACCTCCATATCAGAGATCCCCTCTCTGGTGAATCTCTTCCATCAACATTCTTAATTCTTAAAAAACAGCAGTAACAGCAATAATAAATAATAATAATAAATTATTGACCAAATGAGGAAGGGAAAAACGTGTAATGTCTATTCCAGACAAAAGACTAGTTTCCCCAATACATCAAGATTCCCTCTGATTCCTCTAATAAGAAAAAGATCAACAACTTCAAATAAAATTGGTAAAACTTATAGACAGTTCACAGAAAAGGAAACTCAAATGACTTTTACATCTGTAATAATATATTTAACTTTATTCAAAATGCAGGTTAAACTACATCAAGAAATCATTTTTGTCTTCCAGATTGGCAAATATTGGTGTGTTTGGTAACACCCTCTGTTGGAGGGTGTGGTAAATGAGTATCCTTATCCACTGCTGGTAGGCGGGTACATTCTTACAAAATCTATGGACAGCACATTGCCAATATCATTCCAAATATAAACACACATACCCTTGAATCACCAATTCCACTTCTAGAACTTTATCCTACCTATAGCCACCTACATTTGCAGAATGACTGAAGTACAAGGAGATCCTGTGGGAAATCATGGTGGCAAAAGGCTCAAAACCGCCTCCATGTCCAGAAAACAGATTAGTTAAATAAGTTATGTGACATCCATAAGCAAGAAAGAAGCAGCTTTCTTTTTTGTTTGTTTGTTTTTTGTTTTTGTTTTTGTTTTTGTTTTTGGATGGAGTCTCACTCTGTCACCCAGGCTGGAGCGCAGTGGAGTGATCTCAGCTCACTGTAACCTCTACCTCCTGGGGGTTCAAGTGATTCTCCCACCTCAGCCTCCCAGTATCTGGGATTACAGGTACCTACCATCATGTCTGGCTTATTTTTGTATTTTTGTAGAGACGGCATTTCACCTTGTTGGCCAGGCTGGTCTCAAACTCCTGACCTCAGGTAATCCGCCGCCTCGGCCTCCCAAAGTGCTGGGATTACAGGTGTGAGCTATTGCACCTGGCCGAGAAGCGACTTTCTATGTACGGATACAGAAAAACCTCACAGTAGGCAGCTAGGTGGAAAAATTAAGACTCAGGGGCAGAGTGCATGCATGTACCACCATCCGGGGGAAAGAATCTATGTATGTCTTTCCTAACACGTGCATGGAACTGGTAACGTTGCCTCCAAGGTGGGAGGGAATGGGGAGATCCGGGGAGACTGGAGGATGAAAACTCTTCCCAGTGACATCCTAAACCCACTTCCCTTTCTGGCTTTTTCACTCTCTCCTCATGTCTACTGACACATCTTTGGAAAACTGTCTGCCAGCTGCCTCTCTTCTCACCTGCTGCCCATTCCTCAATCATCTCAGTCTGGTTCCTCCTCGTAGCACTCCAAAATCCCCAGCCACTTCTCAGTCCTCATCCACTTGCTCGTGCACCACAGGCTTCACAGTGGGCGAGGCCCTGCACCTGGAGCACTCTTCCATGAGCCTCCACAGCACCATTCTCCATACGGTCCTCCACTGTCTCTCTCGGAACTCGTACTCCATCTCTAAATGTTGGAGCTCCTGCTGCTTCCTGCCAGGTCATCCTCTCCATGCTCCAATTCTCAGTCTGCAGGCGCTCCCAGGGCTGTCCCATCCACCGCACGGCTTCTCTCATCACCTGTATGCATGTAGCTTCCAACTGTGTATCTCCAACCAGACTTCTCTTCTGAGCTCAGGACCCCACCTGCTGTCTCCCAGGTATCTCCAACCCAACATGCTCCAAATGCAATTCACCAGCTTCTAGGTGGTTTCCTTCTCTGCACCTGGGGGATTTCCCTAGTAATCTCGTCCAAACCCTTTTGGTCATCAGAACCTAGAGTGTTCCCTCTTGAAGATCCCTAGAATTTGATCCTTCTCTCCCACCTTCACCACTGCTTGCCTAATCAAAGCCTTTCACGTTCATTCAGTGAGGAAGCTACACCAGGTTCCTCACTGCTGCCTACATGCTTTTTCTCACCTCAGGGCCTTTGTACTTGCTGGAACCTGTGCCTTGAATACTCTCCTCCACTTTCTACCCCTGCTGTACCCTAATTAATTCTTATCTATATTCTAGAACCCAGATTAACATAACTACCTCAAAGAAACCTTTTTTGACCCCTAGACCAATGGATCTCACCGGGGGCTGGTCTTGCTCCCCAGTGGACATTTGGCAATGTTTGGAGATATTTGTGGTTGTCACAAGCAGGGAGGGGGTGTGTGTGGCTACTGGCATCTGTTGCATAGAAGCCAGGGATGCTGCTAAACATCCTGCAGTGCACAGGACAGTCCCACACGACAAAGAATTGTCTGGTCCAATATGTCAGCAGGGCCAAGGTGAGAAATCCTGCTCTAGCCTGTCATGTCCCCATGATACATTTCCATAACACACTCCATTTCTCCTGCAGACATTCAGTCTTTAGCTGTGCAAAGGTATTGGCCGGATTCCATTCTCTGAGCTTTATGGGGTGAATAAATGAATTAAAGTCACTGGGTCATGTTGATCTCTGGGTCTCTACCCACAGTGCCCAAACCAAGCATGCAGCCTCAAGCTTGGCACTGAGAATGTGTGGATTGATATGACATGGCCAGGGCAGGGATTGAGCCACACTGAGCAGAGGCCACCCTGTGTCCTGGCTTTCAACTCCGCAGGGCCTTCCAGGTCATCTGATGGCAGTCCTTGCCCTGGCCCTTGACTGGCTTCTCACCTTGTACTCAGCAACTAACTCTGCAGTGCTTTTTCACACTTGTCAATGCCTCGTCTCTAAGTTCATCTTCAGGTGGTTCTGTGGGCCCCTTAAAGCCACCAGGCCCAAGTTTATCCGCTCCTCATCTTGTCAAGCCGGCTGCTCCTCCAGTGAGCTTACTCAGGTGCCTGCACCACCATCAACCCAGCCAACAAACCAGAATCCTGGGCACCCTTGTGCAGCACAGCACCCTTCAGACTTGCTCCCTCTACCTCCCCACCGACAGCCACAGGGTCCCCCAGCTTTCTCCCATTTGGTCTTCTTGTCTGAGGCTCTTTCCCTGTCAGTCCACCTGGGACATCCCTCCCAACTATGTCCTTCTAAGATGACCATTGGCCTGTCTCACTTCCTGATGAAAACTCCTTCGACACTTCTCGCTGTCCGCAGGGCAGAGCCCAAGTTCCCCAGCCTGGCAGGGGATGAAGGGTGCAAGACCTTCTATACTCTCCCCAGCCCCTCCCACCCTCCCCAGCCCCTCCCACCCTCATGGCCTCATCTCCAGCCCCAGGCACGAACACCTCAGCGCCACTTTCTTCATGCAGCCTGGGCTTTTTCCTTTCTTCCTCTCCCCTCCCCTTCCCTCTGAGGTGCCCAGAGATCCCACACTCATCCTTAAAACCTAAATCAAACACTTCTTCCTTAATACTATGATGGTTCCTTCAAAACTTACACATAGAACCACCATATGACCCAGAAGCTCCACTTCTGGGCATGCATCCAAAGGAAGTGAGAGCAGGGACGCAGACATATATTTGCATTTCCATGTTCATAGCAACATTATTCACAGCAGACAAAAGGTGAAGCAACTGAAGTGTCAGTAACAAATGATAAACAAAATGTTGTATATACAGGGAGGTGGAGGGTGCAACGAGCAGGGATCATGCCACTGCACTCCAGCCTGGGTGACAGAGTGAGACTACCTCTCAAAAAAAAAAAAAAAAGAAAGAAAGAAAGAAAGAAAGAAAGAAAGAAAGAAAGAAAGAAAGAAAGAAAGAAAGAAATGTGGAGTATTCATAATGGAATATTATGCAGCCTTAAAAAGGAAGGAAATTCTGTCACATGCCACAACATGGATGAAACTTGAAGACACTATGCTAAGTGAAATTAGCCAGTCACAAAAAGACCAGTGCGGCATGATTCCACTTACAGGAGTTATCTAGAGTCCTCAAGTTCATAAAAAGACAGAAAGGAGAATGGCGGTTGCCAGGGGCTGGGGGAGGGGAAATGGGAAATGATTGTGTATTGGGGACTGAATTTCAATTGGGAGATGATAAAAAGGGGTGGAGATGGATGGTGGTGATGGTTGCACAACAACGTGAACATACTTAATGACAATGAATTGCAGACTTAAAAAATGGTTAAATGGGTGGGGTGCGGTGGCTCACACCTGTAATCCCGGTACTTTGGGAGGCCGAGGTGGGTGGATCACGAGGTACATAGATCGAGACCATCCTGGCCAACATGGTGAAAAACCCTGTCTACTAAAAATACAAAAATTAACTGGGCGTGGTGGTGGGCGCCTGTAATCCCAGCTACTCAGGAGGTTGAGGCAGGAGAATTGCTTGAACCCAGGAGGCAGAGGTTGTGGTGAGCTGAGATGGTGCCATTGCACTCCAGCCTGGGCAACAGATCGAGACTCCGTATCAAAAAAAAAAAAAAAAAAAAAGTTAAATGGTAAATTTTATGTTTTGTATGCTTTACCATAATAACAAAAGGTAATAACAAAATAACGCAACAAAAAATCCACCTCTTCCTCTCGGGAAGCTGCCTGGACATTCCCGCCACCTCCCCAAACACGTGTGTTGCTCCAGCCACCCACCCCCAATTCCCCGAAACACAGCCGGGTGGAGCTGCCCACACCCTGCTCCATGCATTCCATGAACATTCCCAGTACCCGGTAGGGACAGCCCGACAGCCACGTCTGCCCTCCGAGACTGAGGGGTTCTGCAGGCAGGCACTATGTCTCATTCCCTTCTCCTGCCCCACGTCTAGCCCACAGTCCAGAGCAGAGTTTCTTCAGTGAAGGAATGAATCCTCCAAACCAATAGTTCTGGGAGAACGGTGATTTACTTCTAATATTCATCAACAAACCCCTCCCCCTGCCGAAGATTGTCTGCCCTTCCATTGAGCAACAAGGTCAGAAGGGGGTTTCCACGGACAAAGTTAATAAACAGCTAACTTGGGAGGAATAAACAAAATAAAACCCAGCGTAGGCCGGCGCAGGCGTGCCCTTGCGTCTAACAACACCACACTCCACCCTGTCTCCCTCCTCTGCTTGGTGGGTGGGCTGATTCACTTCCTGTGGCCCTCCCAGGCAGCATGAGAGGGGAAAGTGGGGGGAATGCTGAGTCCTAGGGCATGGATAGATGATTAGTCACCACGCTGCCCCGCACTGGAAGTCACTGACCTTAGTGTGCGGGCCCGGACCACAGGCCTCTCTCCCCCCTCATGCTGAGCCTCACCTCCCCACCCCGACTTATGTAACCCAAGGTCTGGAAGGCGAAGAGAATTGGCCTTGGCACTCAGCATGAGGTCCAGGGGGCCCCTCCACCCATAAGTCCTTGCACGCCCCACCTGTTGACTCTTCATTCACACACAGTCCACATTCCTGAAGCTTCATAGATCATTGAACCCAGGGGTCTCAACCAGAGATGGGGCAATGTCTGGAGACAGTTTTGGTTGCCAGGAAAGGAAGGGGAGGTGATAGTGCAGTGTCTGATGGGTAGAAGCCAGGACTACTGCTAACCTCCCACAATGCACAGCACATCCCGCCCCTGCACCCCCCACCCCACAAAGAATTATCCAGTCCCAAAAGTCAACAGTGCTGAGGGTGAGACACCATGATGAATCCAAGCTGTACAGAAGAGGAAATTGAGGCAGAGGAAGTGACAGGATCAAAGTCACACTATGCATTAGATAATGTCAGAATTAGAATCCAGGGCTCTCTACCAGCCAACACTAGCCTTCAGCTCCCAGGAGTACAGTGACCAACTCCAAGACAAGTGGCAAGCTAGTGGAGTGGCTGAATTTGGGACTCTGGGGTCTAGAAGCTATCATAGTTGGGCTCTGTGTCTCTGGCAGGCTCCAAATGAATCCCACCAAGATGAGCCTGACCATCTTGGTCACAGGGTTCCCAAATAATCAGAGGAGGACTGTCTTAAGGGACTGTGGTGTGTCCAGGCAGAATGACCCTATCTGAGGCTTGGGCAAAACTCACCCTTTAAGTCCATAGCATGCTGGGGGTGGTCCTGGCTGAGGTCAAGGTCAGAAGAGAGGATGACTGTGTAAGGCAAAACCAGGATTGGAGGACAGGGCATGGGTAAGAATTAAACCTTGGATCACTGTTTTGGGGGTACTGTCTTTTTTTCCTAGATGCCAAAA
Organism: Chlorocebus sabaeus; assembly: GCF_047675955.1. Classification (NCBI taxonomy): domain Eukaryota; kingdom Metazoa; phylum Chordata; class Mammalia; order Primates; family Cercopithecidae; genus Chlorocebus; species Chlorocebus sabaeus. The sequence continues at coordinate 45,094,127 of NC_132929.1, read as the reverse complement.
ATGATTGTATCTCCCACACCTGCTGGATCCTCACTGCCATCCTGCGTAATTTCAAACTGACGTCTAGAGTCACCCTTACCCTTTTCTCCAAGGAGCCAACACCATGTCTCCAACTGTGGGCCAGACACCAGGGCATCAGAGCTGACGGTGCAATCCCATTATTTATGAACAACTGACTCACGTCATGTTGCAACAGGCGTACTTTTCCATCCACTGTGGCTGAAAGTCAGTAAACTTGTAGTAACAACGGTAATAAAGAGAAGGCCAGGGCAGCAGTGCATGAAGCTCTGTCTTAGGTCAGGGCCTCACCCTCTTCAGGAGCAGGAAGCCCATAGAGGGTGGTGGGGACAAGGATGGTGGGGTAGGGGAGGGCCGACAATGGCCTCAGTCACAGAAGAAAGCCCCATTACGGATTCGTTTCTTCAGGTAAAGCATTATCACAGCTCCCTCACCTGCCTGTCCCCTTCCTCCCTAATTTTTCCAACAAGTTGGAAAACTCCTACATATCCTTCAAGGCCTAATTGCGGGTGTCCTTCCCCCAGTTCCAAGGTTCAGGTGCATTCCAACCCTGAATTTGGCAGAGAGCAATGACGACAGAAAAAGATGTTTGGGGTTAATAGCTGTGCTTGGGGGGAAAAGCCAAAGCTCCCCATGGAGGGAATGTAGAGGCCCGCACAAGATCTGCTCCTCTGTGGGGCGCGCTGAGCGCTGTGGCCTCTAGGCTGTCTTGCCAGATTCCCAAGTGAGGCCTCAGAATCCCAAGGCTTGCCTGGGCCCCTGGCTGCACTTCTCAGACTGGTCGGTTATCCCTAGCCCAAATCCATGGGAGTGCCACCCCTTCTCCCACAGCTGCCAGGAGCCTGGCTTTGGACTTCCTCAGTTCTCCCGTGCACTGGAGAATGTATTTATTTACTGGATGTGCTTCTTTATTTTATTTATTTATTTATTTATTTATTTATTTATTTATTTATTTATTTAATTGCTCTGGGGAATTTTAAAAGGCTGCCTGCAGAGGGCACTATTTTCACCAAGAGAGAACTCACCAGCAGAGGAACTGGCTGCCTTGGGAGAGCAGCCCTGGGAGGTTTCCTTTGAGGATGGAGGTCTGATGGGGATGACTCCTTCCCGGAACTCTCCAATCGCCTCATGTGGCAGCTGTCCGTTCAATCTGGGAGCTGCCCCTTTGGGTAACTCTGGAGGCAGCTGGCCTGAAGGTTCTTGCCAGGGGCCTCTTAAGCACCCCTAGCAACCAAGGTAATTCAAAGTAGGGGACAGAGATCCAACTTTGAATTAACTTGAGTCTAATTAGGAAAAGCTCCAGCTCTGCCTCCAAGAGTCACTCCTCACCTCTGGGTCTCAGTCTCCCCATCTGTGTACTGAGAAATGGTGCATTGGATGTGTTCATCTACTCCGCACATGTTAACTGAGCACCTACTACACTCTGATCTCTGGGGAGAGACCATGGAACGCGAGAGACAAAAAGCCTTGCCCTCACAGAGCTGATATTCTAACAGGGAAGACAGATGGCAAACAAGATTAAGGAGTGAAATCTATAGGCTGTCAGAAGCGGATATGAGCCATGGAAAATGAAGCAGAGAAGGAGCGGGGGGACATGGCTGCTAAGGCTTAGTCTAGCTTAGAGACTCTGAGTCTAAAGCTCTTACTCTGCTGGATCCTTGTTAGGAGTCAAGAATGGTGGCAGGAAACTGGGCAGGGCAATGCATGAGTACAGGGACAGCGCTCAGGGGTGGTGGGGATGGTTGGCTACAGCCCCAGTCAGTCTCTCAGCGGCTTCCTCCAGGAAACAGAACTGACCAACTCCGGGTATGCTGGCCTGTCCTCAAAGGCAGGCAACTGGGTCTGCTGAGGAGTCCAGGAGTCACACAGGGTTCCTGGCAGGGCCCCAAAAGTCCTGACTGAGGGGAGGATTTCTTCAAAGCAAGGTGGGCAGCATCCTCAGGGCACTGCCAGGGACTCTTCTACATCCCTCACTCTACCCTGGCCTTCGATGAACAAGACACTGGCTACCTCCAACTACAGGGACTCTCAGACCCTTCCTTCCCTCCTACTGATCCTCCTCTGCATGGTAGGGTCTCCCCTCCCCTTACATGGGGAGGGAGGGAGAGGAATTTGAAAGTTCTGGCTGGGCATGGTGGATCACACCTGTAATCCCAGCACTTTGGGAGGTAGAGGCAGACAGATCACTTGCACTCAGGAGTTCGAGAACAACCTGGGCAACATAGTGAGACCCCACCTCTACAAAAAATACAAAAATTAGCTGGGCATGAGGGTGCATGCTTATAGTTCCAGCTACTAAGGAGGCTGAGGTGAGGAGGATAGCTCGAGCCCAGGAGGTGGAGGTTGCAGCGAGCAGAGATCATGCTACTGCATTCCAGCCTGGGCGACAGAGCAAGACCCTGTCTTGAATATATATATCTGACCAACCCGGAGTTGGTCAGTTCTGTTTCCTGGAGGAAGTCGCTGAGAGACTGACTGGGGCTCAAGCCCGTGCACAAACCTAGCATCCCCACCATGCCTGAGAGCTGTCCCTGTACTCATGCATGACCCTGCCCAGTTTCCTGCCACCATTCTTGGCTCCTAACACTGGGCTAAAAAAAAAAAAAACCACACACACACACACACACACACACACACACACAAACTCCCCCCATTTCTTATGAATTCACAATTTTTCTCTTCCTGTAGGGATTATTTTTGAAAATATGTCTTGCAAACTTTCTGTGTATTCAGGATGAGTAAGGGATACCAAGATGCTGAGAAAGGACTTACCGCCAACCGGGGAGGCCGGGCTAACACACATGAGAAAACAACAATCCGCTCTTACAGTTTGCTTTGCAGCCCACAGAGTCCTTTGGAACCACTTACTATGTCCTAAAACCACGCAAAGCCTGTTGTTCTCATTTTACAGATGAGGAAATTGAGACCCAGAAAAGCACGTTCTCTTCCCCCAATAGTAGCTGCCCCATGGAGTGGTAAGGAGAGAGAGGAGACAATGAAGATTAATGTTTCCAAATAATTCCATTCCAATTCTTACCCCTGGAGGGATGCGTAAGAATTCTACATAAAGGGACAAAGTTGCTCTGCCTCCAATCTAGGGTAGGGCCAAGCCGGGCATGGAACCCACCAGCCCTGGCCTCTCCTTGGCAGGACCAGGGTAAAGCAAAAGTCCCCTGTCTCTCTGGAAAAGCACATGGGGGCGGGACGAGGTGGCTTACACCTGTAATCCCAACACTTTGGGAGGCCAACCTGGGTGGATCATCTGAGGTCAGGAGTTCGAGACCAACCTGGCCAACATGGTGAAACCCTGCCTCTACTAAAAATACAAAAATTAGCCAGGCGTGGTAGAGAATTGCTTGAAGCTGGGAGATGGAAGTGGCAGTGAGCCAAGATCTCGCCCTTGCACTCCAACCTGGGTAACAGAGCGAGACTCAGTCTCAAAAAAAAAAAAAGGAAAGAAAGAAAAGCACATGGGATTAAGGATGTTCTCTTGGTGTAAAGGAAAAATATTGCTCCACGTGGGTAAGGGTGCCAAGGGATCTCAGTGGTGGGGCTGGACACCTTTCTGATCCAACTTTTCAGAGTGCCCTTTCTGCTTGCCAAGGGCAGAGGTAAGGCAGTTGGAAAAGAAGCTTTGCTGCTGCAGACTAATCATTTCATTCTCACAGAGCACCTTCCTGTGTGCCAGGTACTATGGCTACCGCAGGGAACAAAGCAGGTCCCTGCCCTCCTGGAGTTCTGGGAGCCTAGCAAGGCTCTGGCTGGCTCTTGGAGGACTTTCCTGACTGGAGTTCATGCCTGCTCGGAGGTGCCCTCTCCCCTGAACCTCTTTCACAGGAAGAACCTAGGGGGGTGGGGAGTAGGGGGAAAGAAACCAACCTCTGCTGAGTCAAGGGCACTGCAAGAATGCAGAAGCAACCATCCGGCTCTGGAAGGATGTGGTGGGAATCCGCCACTCAGTGGTGGAGAAAAGTCCACCAGTTTCTCCAGCAAATGGCTGAGTCTCGTTGGGCCTCCTTGTCTTCTCATCTGCCCCTGTGCTAATATCTACTTGCCATTGGTTTGTTAGGTTCAAATGAAATCAGGGATGTGTCCCTGTTGGCTGCTAGTTCTTCTCAGATCCCCTGACTTCTCCCCATCTCTTTTCTATGGCTCTGCGTGGGAAGGGGCAGTTGTCACTCCCAACTCCCACTAAGCTGAGCCCTCCTCCCAACCTAAGCGGGAGGAAGCTGGTTCTGTTCGCGGATGAGAGTTACCGGGCTCCTGAATTCTTGCTCCACTGGTGCTGGGGTCCACCCCCTCTCCTGGGCTTATCTGACTGGGACTTGGGAAGTGCCAGGGGAGCCAAGAGATGTCCAGTTGGGGGCTGTGGCCAGGGGGTAGGCCAATGACAGAGCACGGGGAACTCCCTGTAGCTGGGCACCCACTTCAACAGGGGCCCCCCCGCAGGCAGAGGGCCGCCCCTCACTCACACGGTCCTGCTCAGCCCAGGCTCGCATCTGGGCTCAGGAGGCGGGAAGTACAGGTGTAAAGAAATCGCCAACTGTGCAGCCCCAATCCAAGGGTTTTATTAAAGTGGGGGTGGCAGGAGGGGAGCGGTGGAGGAAGGGTAAGCGGCGCAAACGCCCTGGAGACTGAGAGAAAAGGTGCTAGAAGGCAACAGTCCCCCTCACCGGCCTCGATTGCAGCAGAGAGCCTTCTGCACGGCGGCGGCCGCCCCACCTTCACACCGGCCCCGCGTGCGGTGAAAGTGGCCACGCCGCGCCTCCGCCGGATCAGGGCCGCCCCGGCACAAACTTTCCCAGACCCGCCCTTGGAGCGGCCACCCGGGCTCCACGGGCGCAGGGCGGCTGGGGCGGCAGCGGAGGGCGGGTGCGCGTGGACCAGGAGGTAAGGAGGCGGCGCGCGGCGGGGAGTCCCGCCCCCGGTTACCTGGGTTCCGAGGGTCTCGGGAGTCCAGTGGACAGGGCGCGGGGACAGCACAAGCAGGCCGGAGACCGGTCACTTGTCCCGGGCTGCGGCGACCCCGGACTCTCGGGCCCTGCACCTGGCCCTGCGGGTCGCCGCGCCTACCCATGCCGGTCCCCGCCCGTCCCCTCCCGCATGGGGCGGGGCGGACCCGGGGGAGGAGCTGAGGGCCGTGGGCACCACTCCCTGAGCCAGGCCTGCGCCTCATCACGTGTCACCGACCCTGGGCTCTGTGACCTCCAAAGACTCGCCACCTCACTCCACAGCCTGAGGTGCAACCCAAGCCAGGAGCCCAGGGGAATCTCTCACACCCCATTCTCCTAGGGCTCACGTACCCCAGGCCCACCTCCACCCCAGGAGCCGAATGCCGACAGGGATCCTAGAGAGCCTCCCTGATGGGAGAATTGCAGAGCTTACCCCTCGGAAAAGTGCATGGGGTGGAGCACAGGGAAGGAGGAATAAACAACTGGCTATCCGCAGCCCCACGGCAGTGTCCCCTTGGCCGGTGGGCGAGGCTCCTGGCCGCTCTGAATCCTTGAAGTGCGTTCCACCACTGTCTCTTGGAGTGCTCAGGGGGGTTGGACCCTTGGTCAGCCCTCACTCTTTCCCCGAGGATCCTGTCCCAGGTCACAGGCTCCTAGACTGGAAGGTGCTGGGCCTGGACCTCTGCCACTCAGTGGACACAGCGATAAGAGATGAATAGACACAGAGGACAAAGAAGAAACATTTGGCTTCGTGGAACCAGACTCTGTGTCCTCCCAGGTGCTGAAGGAACAGGTTGCAGCTACCTGGTACCCCCACCCGGGCCCTGCTAGAGAAAGGTTGGAACATCCACCCCTGTAGACTGAAGTCCCCCACCAGGCTCCTTCCTCCCACCCTTCAGCCCCAGGCACTCTGAGCTCCTGCTCCTCCCTGTCTTGCCTTGTTTGCTGAGGACGCAGACAGTGGAGAGAGCACAGGACTGGGAGTCCGGAGACCTGGGCTCTAGTCTACTCTGTGACTTGGGTCAAGTCTCTGGCCCTTTGTGGGCCTAAGTTGCCCCGTTTGCAGTGAATAGGTTGCAGTCAATTATCTCCAGCCGTTTTTATGGATCCTGAACCGTGGTCTTGGGCACCCTGCTTTATTAGGCTTTTTGGTGGTTGTGCATGTTGTAAGGGTGTGTACGCGTGCGCACATGCGCTTGTCCTCTCAGACCTGAGTTCTTAAAGGGAAAGAGACTGGGGCCTACACAGGGGCAGGCATGTATTTTCCGCAGACCAGAGTTTGATAAGAATGACTGGACACCAGGAGAATGGAGCCCAGTCCCAGCTCTATGCTGAATTCAGAGCGACCTTGGACAAGTCCCTCACCATCTACAAAATGGAGATTAATAATCCCTGTTTTGCCTTTCCAAAAGGCAATGAGATATTAGATATGGGGGGACTCAATGAGATATTAGATATGAAGCTTTTTGAAGGGGAATAGCACAGGGATATGTACTTTTGATGCCACCTTTTGATGCCTGGGCCGGTGATGGGTTTGGGGTAAGAATAGGGTGTGAAGAGTTCTCTGGGGGCAAAGGCTGGCACTGGCCTGACTGCCCACCCTGCTGAAGCTGCAGCATACAGCACAAGCAGGCACCCCACCACCAGCAGAGCAGCCAAGGTGAGCAGAGATGCCTGGTGCCCCACCTGGACTCCTGTAGGCATCTGTGTGTGCACTTTGAAGAAACTAAAGAGGGAAGGCAAAGAGGCTCCCAACCTAAATGGAGGTGGTCAGTGGATTACCAGTGAATCGATCTGCACTTCTTGGCCAAAAACACCCTCCTCTGCTCTTAGGGAGTTTAAAGTCTGACTGAATGATTGAACCCGAACCCTTGGAGAACAATGTGGAGCCAGGAAAGGGAATTGTGGATGGTAAGCACACAGGATGATCAGAGGAGGGGGAAGGGCAGGGAGGGGGCGGGGAGGCGGGTACTTAGACCACATGGAGATGCATTTAGAGAGCATTGTGTTCAACACTCCTATTTCATAGTGATGAAACGGAGGCCCAGAGAGAGAAAGTGACCTGCCCAAGGTCACACAGTCACAGGAAGTTAGTAGCAGAGCTGGAACTTGGACCCAGGACTTCAGGAATCTATGCTGGATTTGGGCCTCCTGTGCAGCCGAGGGAGACCTGAAGTGTGGGAAGGACTGGGATACGTACCCGTGGGCAGGAAGAAGGAGGCAGGCAAAGTGCAGAGGTGGGAACCTTGTACAGCAAGGGAAAGGAGCTGGAATCACAGGCAGGATCTGGAAGGAGGGAGCTGCCCAGACCTGGAAAGCCAGACGGAGCACTGCAGACCACAGAGGGTTTCGAGCTGACACCAGTTGGGAAGATACAGGCGTGGGAGAGGCACACGCCCAAATGACCCAGTGAGACAGCAGGTGACATGACAGCAAGGCAGCAAGGAGACAGGGAAGAGCAGCTCCAGGAGTCAGGCAACCTAATCAAATGGCCTTGAGCAAGTTGTCTCTCTTCTCTGGCCCTCAGTTTCTTTTTCCGTGGAGTGGGAGATAATCATCTTTTTTTCCTTTCAGGGTTATTGTGGTGACCACAGAATGCATTTGGAAGTGCTCTGTAAACTGCAGAGTGCTGAGTAAATTTAATATTTGGAGTTGTGTTTTATTTTCCAAAGGCCTCAGTAAACGTTTGTGGAACTGACTGACATTGGATTGAGCACTGTCTCCTCATAGCAATGGGCGGAGGGACCAAAAACGGAGGGGGCAGGGATTGGGGGCGGTCAGAGGGAGTCCTGGTGAGGGTGTGAAGGAAGGAGAGCTCCAGTCTTAAACGTCAGTCTCCCTCTGACATCTTTACAACATAACTCAAAAAGCCTTTTGTGGGGGAAACAGTCCTACCCCAATCCATGTGACTCAAAATGCCCCATCTCTCCCTTTGCCTGTGTGTTCAAGGGGCGCCATATCAGACATCACTTTTCTATGTGTTCTTCACCCATCCCCACTGGCTGTCTACTCCTCAGGCGCTCACCAGCTCCTCCCAGGTGGGCCCAGACGTCGTATTTGTTTACAAGGCCTTGTTGGATAGCCGAAACGGTACTACGGAAACCATCGCCCTCAGCTAATATGGTAAGACTCAGGTCCCTCACATGTGTTCTCAGCCCCCTGGCACCCAACCCTACCCCAATCCATAAGTCCGCTCCCTCCTCCCATCTCCTCGGCAATGGAGTCACCAGGGCAGGGCTTACTGTCCAACTTGGCAGATGAGAAAACAGAGGCTGGGAGAAGTGCTGGCACCTGCCCAGCTGCGCGAAACCTAGAATAGCCTCACCCACACCGTCAGAGTTGCCCTGCTGATGAGGCCATTATCTCATCAGGGCTGGAAGTATTTGCCTCATTTGACAGAGGAGGAAATGGGCACTAAGGGCGAGGACATGCTTTATGGGAACTTTATGCAGAGCTTTCTTTTCTGCCACTGCATCCAGATAAGGGGTCCATGTTGCCAGTGGTTTCCCAGTGCTGCTGTGACAAATTATCATGCACAGCACCTTAAAACAACACCTGTTTACTCTCCCACGGTCCTGGAGGCTAGAAGTCCCAAGTCGGGGCATTAGCAGAGTTGTGCTCCCTCTGAAGCTTCCATGGCTCCCTCTGACTGCTGCCCATCCCTGCCGCCTGCGTTTACAGCCCCTCTCTCCACGTCTGTGAAGAGACGCGGTGCCCAAACCAACACCGGTCAGTTCCACAAACGTTTACTGAGGCCTTTGGAAAATAAAGCACAACTTCAAATACTGAATTTGCTTATCACCCTGCAGTTTACAAAGCCACTTCCAAATGCATTCTGTGGTCATCACAATAACCCTGAGAGGGAGAATCCTTCCTTGTCTCTTCCAGCTCCTGGTTCCCAGCATCCCTGGGCTTGTGGCAGCATCACACAATCTTGCCTGTCTTCACATGCCGTCTCTGTGTGTCTGTGTCCTCTCGTCTCTGTAGGACAGCAGTCACTGGAGTCAGGATGAGCTCATCTCAAGATCCTTAGCTTAAGTGCATCTGCAAAGACTCTTTTTCCAAATAAGATCACAGTCATGGGTAGAGGAAGTTAGGATGTGGACATACATTTTGGGGACACTGTTCAATCCACATCTGTGTCTTTCCCCCAGTGGCAGCACAAAGGGGTCCAGCAAGGTCAGTTTCCTCCTTTTGTCCTTCCCTCAACTTCTCACCGTGTCAGACAGAGTCTCCTATAGCATCTTCTAGCTGGTCATGTTACGGAGGAGAAAGGAGGCTAAAGCCATATAGGGTCCTTGCTGGGGGCATTGAGTTGGGGGACTTACCTCCCTCTAACTCCCTTTCCTATCACCTCACAGTCTGGCCATGGCTTTTTTTTTTTTTTTTTTTTTTTTTTTCCTGTCACCCAGGCTGGAGTGCAATGGCACTATCTTGGTTCACTGCAACCTCCGCCTCCCAGGTTCAAGCAGTTCTCCTGCCTCAGCCTCCTGAGTAACTGGGACTCAGGTATCACCACGCCTGGCTAATTTTTGTATTTTTAGTAGAGATGGGATATCACCATGTTGGTCAGGCTGGTCTCAAACTTCTGACCTCATGTGATCCACCCACCTCAGCCTCCCATGTGCTGGGATTACAGGCATGAGCCACCATGCCCAGCCTGGCTATGCCTTTCAAAAGGACCCTTGATGCCCCTTCCTCTAACATCTTCCCATCATGGGGTCCCTATGGAAAGATACCCTTTCTGGTGAATAGGCTCAGAGAAAATGCCTGTTCTCCCTGCTTGCCCCACCTGTGCCGCCAGCCCTTCTTCTGATGCCCAGGTCCTGAGAACCCCTTTGCCACGAACCACAAAGCTTTGAATTCCATGGAATTCCATGTGGAAAGCACAGACTTTCAGGCAGAACCCCTTGGGGCAGGGGACACTGTGACTGGCATGGATCCCCAGGTGTGACCCTGTCTTGAGAGTAGGATTGAGGGAGGTGGAGCATGGGAAGCTGGCCCTTGGAGACTGTGTGCCAGGAGGAAGATGCTGAGACAGGAGGAGGGTGACTTGTCTTGGCCAGGGAGACAGATCACAAGGGCCTGTCATGTCCGGTACTTGAAGGAAGCCCCAGGCGTGCCCTGTGCCAGGTGGGCTCCTGAGGGCCAGTAGCCATCAAGGACCAGAACACTCAGCAAGGCCTTCAGGGCCATCTGACCCAGGGAGGAAAGCTGCTTGCAGAGAAGCAAAGATGCAGTGAGGGGACCAGCAGGCTTGTAGCATCCAGGTTGCCTCTGTCTCGGTGCCAGCTTCCCAGGCCCAGGCAATATCTTTACAGCAGCCGAGGGCCCGTGGTGGCTTTTGGGCAGCCTCCTGCTTGCAAAGGGGGACCTGGGGAGCTGGGCTTGAAGCTACAATGGCATAGAAGCAGGCTGTTTCATTTAGGCGGAGGGTTTAATTCGGGTGGCTTGGAGGAGGGTGATTATAGAGGCCTCTATGAAGGGGAGTTAGCCCACCATCCCCTGCATGCATCCTGGTCACCCACAGTAATTTCTGTTTTATCCTATTAGCTTAAGAAGGTCTCTGTTCCTGCATCCTTAATTGACCTAATAAGAAAACATAACATCTGGCCCATTGGTTCTCAATCCTGGCAACAAGTTAGCATCCGACACTATTTAATTCGAATACCTAGAGGTGAGGCCCACGTCTGTTTTAAGGCTCCCGGGGGATTCTGATGTGTAGCCAGCGGGGAGACCCCCAGGTAGTCCAACTACCTCGGCCTGCTTGATTCTTGGGGCACCCTGAGAGGTGAGGCCACAGCTGCTTCCATACCACCTCGCTCCTACAGTGCTCTGGGTCGGGCCCAGCACACAGCAAAGACATATAAATGTGTATGTGTGGACACATAGAGCCTTCTACTGCCGCTCCAGCAAATTCTTCCCAGCAGCAATCGCAATTGCACTTACTGTCTGAATCACGGGCCATCAGTTACACAGTGCTTGCTGCTTCCCTGGGTTTCTCCTTGTTGTCCACGCCCTTTCTCTTAATGAGTGGATGCTGCAGATGCTGAGGCTGTCACCACTCAGGGAGGAACAGGAAGGAGGGAGCACCTTCTGGGCAGTTTCTGGGATCTGCTCTCAGCCTGAAGCCACTGCCTCTCCTTTAGGGCTAAAGTCCTTTAAGGATTGCTCCAGGCAAAACTTCCACTGCCCCGGCAAGCACAGAGACTCCTTCCCTGATCCTAGCTCCCTCTCAACCCTAAGGTACCAGCTGTCTGCAAGCCCCACGCAAAACCTCTACTAGGCTGTCTCTTTCAAGATTCACAAAAATAATCATCACTTTCATCCAGCAGTCACACACCTGAGAAGGCAGTTCGTGGAAAGAATCCTCAGAAAATGAAAAAGTCCTTTGAACAAAGCAGCAACCTAAATGCCCGACTCCAGAGCGCTGGTGAGCAACAGCAGGCTCATGTTAAAAGCTAATTGGGAAAACTGTGGCAACATGGAGAAATGCTGATGATATGGTGTTCGGTGCAAATTGCACTGGGCCAGAGCCCAGCTATGAGAAAATTGTGTGTGTATGAATGAGAGATGGAGGGGAATTGCAAAAATAAAAAGAAAACCAAATACCCATTTACTAGGTTTGGGGGATTGTAATTTCTTTTTTTTTTTTTT